>NC_082345.1:61447015-62072015 GCF_027477595.1 Haemorhous mexicanus | reverse complement strand
AGTAATTTCTTATTATTCAGATCTACTTTAAACAATATTGCTGTTGAAAACAGGGGTGAAGTGTTGCCAAGAGCAAATCTAGATTCTTCAGCCTAGGGTTCAATGGGAGCAAAAGAAATGATGGGGATGTTTCAGGTGGTTGCAAGATGCAGATATATTTCTTTTTAAAAATTTTCTCTTTTTTAAAATTTTAAAGCAGAAAATATTCCTGGCCCTTCTGTTAGGAGGGTAGCTTTCAATCAAGTTCTTGATGCATCTCTGCTAAAGCTGTCTTTCCTGCTTCCTATGCTATCTGCCATTAGCCTGCTTACAGTATGAAGGAAAGCTAGCAAGGAGCTTAGGACTAGAAATAAAGATTGGGTTAGAAGCCATTTTCTTTAAATTGTTCTGTGGGTCATGAAAGACTGTCTACCTGTGCTATGTACACTAGGAGTGCCTAACAAAGGACACAGAACAAAAAAAACCTGCCTGTAGCCCCTGGTACCCATGTGCTTGGGTTTGCTATTATTTGTAGTACTTTTGCCAACAACAGCAAAGAGAGCTTTCTAAAAGGATTAGGAAGGCAAGTGTGGTTTGCAGCTCTATGAGAGCCTGTTTAGACACACTGACAGAAACTTCTAGTCTATACCCAGATAGCAGCTTTAAGATTCCACCAGGAACAGGAGTGGAAGGCTTCACTTCTAAAGCAGTCAATGGCTAATGCCACATTTCCAAAGGGGGACAAGGTTTCATTTTTTTTGAGAAATACACAAACCCCATGGTGGTGGACATGCCATAAAGACATGAATTAAAATGAACAGAAAAAGACAATGTATTATTTAGGTATAAGTATCTGCTTCCATGTGCTACTGCTGGACAGTATTTGGGGGAATCTGTGCACAGCTCACTAGCATGTGACTTATACAACATTAAATAAACATTAAAAATAACAAAAAAAGTCTCTGTCCAAATCAAAGGGGATATATAAAAAATGTTAAATGGAGCAGTTTAGAATTTTTAGCTCTGTTCTTTATGTGAGAGTAACTTCTAGCAGTATCTCTGAAAAAAAAGCTGAATTCTAGAGAGCACATTCACCAAATTCTAACAACTTTTGTTTAAAAACAAATACTTCCAGTCCTACTTTTTAAAATTTATTTCCACTTCCTGCTTCTCCTCTAGGTGGACACTGAAATACTCTAAAATGGAGACATAAGGGTAATTTTTCTCTTAAGGTGTTGCTGAAAAGTGCTACATGAAATACAGAAATACAGCTTGCTCTTACGTAGGCAACTGATCTCGTATTATTTACACTGCAGATGAAAACAAGGGTGGAAACTAAAACTGCATTTGCAAATATGCATATCAAATAACTGAAGAAACACCTGGATAAATACAGATGCACTATTCTCAAAGGTACAGACAGCCACCAGAATACATACTGGCAGGAAGACAGTTCATCTGAGGAATTCTTTAGTACCTAATACAGGAGAAAAGATGAAGGTCCCATGTCATCTTTAAGGAAGTTTCAGGGCTTGAAGGTTTATATGTAAATCAGCTTGTCAGTAAAACACAACAACAGGAACCAAGGACATGCTATTCACTAGTCACATTTCAAATTCTAGATTTCTTGGGCAATGCCTGCGTATGTATTTTCTAAAGCAAACTATTGTTCTCAACATTAAATTCACAAATCATATCCAACAACAAACCTGTGATGCATAACCCAACACCTCCTCATGAAAACATCCCCATTTCTGATATGACTAAGCACCAATAATTTTCTTCCAAACACTCCTCCATTTGTTGGAAACAGGCCTCTGGCTAAAGCACAACAGGCATATACTTTAATAATCTCTTGATTGCCTGGAGACAGCCTGGAACACCTAATAAATCTGTCTATTTTTCAGGTGGAGTGGGATTGATTTCCCCGGGGTTTCTTTGTCAGTTCCGTTTTAGTACTTAATATGAAGAGAAAATTATCAGAGAAGGTCAAATCTGACATGAAAAACTAGAACGAGTTCACACTGATGAAGACTTTTGCTACATTTAAAATAAATGTCCACTTGCTTTTTCTTAGGCCCTGTCTTTCGTCAATCTTTATTTAATAACCTATATGCTTCATAGCTTGCAAAAAGTGCAATCACAGCTTGGCAACATGCTCAAATAGCCAGAAGTTTCAACACTGGAATAGTAATCAAGTGAAAAATGGGGTGGTTTTTTCCTAGTACTTTGTTATCATCAAATAGTCAAAGGTATTTACCACAGCCATGACTTCCTACTGCAGAAAATTAGATGAAATGGCAGATCTAAGTAAAAGTTAGAGACATACCAAAAATTTTAATCCTCAATTGTTTAATTAAGCCAATTTATTCAGTAGGTTTCCTATTCTGTATACATTCTATTTTCACGTCAATCTACAAGAGTATAAACAAATACTACCTTGACTTAGAGAGAAGTTTAACACTTGGTAAGAAACAGGATAAAAATGTCTTGTTCAAAGCCTCTTTGTTCTCTAATTTAAGATCCAAATTTGATAGAAACTTGTACCAGATTTCTCCTCTCACTCTGGCAATGAAGATGCAAAATATTTTTGGTTTTGAATAATATAAAGAAGTATAGACAAAGGAACATTAAATTTTACAAAGGCAAGAAAATAGCACGAAAGATAATGCAAATAGTTAATAGATGGAGCCAGGTTATTAAGATGTCAATAATTACATTTAATATGAATGAATGCAATTACATATATTCATTTTTATTTCCCTACAGTGAATATTTACCTCAAAGTTTAAACTGCTCTTTGAAGTTTTAATGCAAATCTTTCAAATCTTTCAATATATTTCTGCACAGCTAAAATGCAGAATCTTCTTACAGTTTTAAGAAACTGCATTTTTCATACTTCACTATAAAGCTTGGCAACATTGGCTGTGCTGTATATGGTGTTGAATGCATCAAGCTTTTATGACAGTGTTTACAGTTTACCTACTTTCTTCCAAATTACAGGGTCAGATCCTGCAAAATTTTATTCTTGCAAATACTGTGCAAGACCAGTTTTGTCAATTTATTTGAATATAGTCATGTGAGAGAATTTCTCACATAGGACTTTTTTTGTTTTATTGACACTGGACATTGCCACACTAAGCAAAAGAAATCAAGCTCAAATTCTTTTAAACTTTTGAAAGTAAGGAAAGAAAAAAGTGTATTTTACCTGAGTCTCCACACCTTGCTCAAGCAACCTTTTAGCCTGGTTTTCCACCTCAAGACGAGCTCTTGCAATAAAAAGCAGATCATTTTCAATTACTTCTATTCCAGACAGATCTATCCCTTGAGAAAGATAATCTGTAAAAGCAACAAAACATTGATAAGCATGACATAGGATAATGGAACATTTTAAGCATGTTAAAACATTTCAAAGTTACAGTCAGTTCCAAGGGACGTTTTTATACAACACTTGACAATACAGTACATCAAAGTAATGTCTTATACCAGGAAAACTGAAAATCAGAGGACTATTACTAAGAAAACCTGGATACTGTATACTTTGAATGTACTTCAACACACTTCTCTACACCTGGATCATTAAACTTGTCTAACCAGATGTTCGAATAAGCGTAATTTGCTCTAACATCTGAAATTAAAGATGCGTTAAAAGGTTCAAATTATACTTCATATATTTAAGTTGCACTACTAAACATTTGGGATCAAAGACAAAAGAATGCTACAAAAAGAAAAAAATTAATATTTCTTTTCCTTTTTAATTACAGAATGATCACAAAAATCATTACCATCGTAGAAATCTCCATCAGCCGGGTAGCTAGAGATTACTGGGCTAGACTGGAAACTGCTGCAATAAAATCTATTCAAATTCAACTTTTCTCAATGATTTTTTTCCCCTCCTTTTTTATCTTCCAGGATTTAAATTAATCCAATTCTCCACGTCCAGGTAGCCTAGACCTTTACACTACTGCTTATCACCAAGATAATGCAGGACTACTCTCATTTACACAGTTTTCAATATTTAGCTTAACGAAACAGGTTTTCCACTGCTTTTTTGGAAAGAACAAATAAAACTAACAAAATAATGGCCAAGGCATTTCACACACAGTATGAGATTCTTCCTTCATAAGATGATGTTTCACTCCTTCCATTTATAACCACTCCTCTATGACTTCCTAATTAAGTTATCTTCCTTTTAGTTGTCACAATAAGTTTATTAAGGCAAAGACTTGAACATTTTAACTAAGCTAACTGAACTTTTAAATCTTTGCCAAATAACCTTTCACTTTAGTAGCCACTTATTTTTGTTTATTCATGATAAACTAACCTAATTCTCAGATGAATTTCAGCAATGACATGTTCACAACTGAACACAAAATTCCAAGTGAATAATTTCACAGCGATGTAGAGAACACCCCTGTACCTGCACATGAAAAACACCATATAAGAAATCAAAACAAAAAGCTTACTGAAATACTGCATAAAGCTTAGAAAAGGCATCAAGGAAATCATCTCTCTTAACTGTATAGTATGTCAAAAAGGTTTTAGTCTACTAAGAATAGGCCTGCAAATGCTTTTCCCTGCATGCACTTGTTTAAAAATGGATCAGAGGGGTCAAAGGTCAGCTGAGCAGCAGGCCAGCAGAGGCAATTCATGAAGCCCTGTGTGCTGGCGTGTTTACAGAGCTGCTTTTGCCACGGGCCAGAGCAGCCACACTTGCCCCTTATTTCCATGCAACATTTTGCTGTGACTAAGCTGCATCTCTACAGGTGGTCTGGCATATGAACCCACTAATATTGAATTCCCAACAAGCTCCAATGAGCAAATGTCTTGAATGTGAAGGCTAATTTTCTGACCCCTTTCTTTTAGCTGCACAGAAAAAAAAAAAAGGAGGAAAACACCATCACAGATTCACTCTACCGCCATAGGAAACTCTAAAAAAGTTTCTTGGTAACATGAGATTATAAAAGATGCAAATATTACAAAATATTTACATATATCACAAACACAAGAACTGCTGTGTAGTTCACTTATAGCAAAAAGTCATAATCTGGAAGCCCAGGCTGCCTAAACTAAACAAAATTAAAATATGGTCATGATCTCCTAAATCCACAGAGAATCTGAGGAAGATTACAAAAAACGATACTATTTCTTCCTGTTGTGTTTCATCTCAAAATCTAACTTAAGTCACTTCACGTGCTAAAAATCGAATCCTTCTGATGGTTTTAAGAAATGAACAGAAAGACCTTGCTGCTTTGGCTTTTCCAAAAACCTCCATCTGTGTCTCTGACTGGCAGCCACCTCCCGCCAATCTGTTAAAATCTGCAACTTTGTTCCAAATTTTCTGCAATCCTAACAAAATATCTTGGGACAATGCATTTCAGCAGGACTTGAAAACAGAGGGCCTTCCTGTAGGTTCAGTGGCTACTACTGCAGATGCTCCTAGCTGCTATTCTGACAGTAAGGAAGCTCTAGAAATTACACAGTTTTCAAAAGAAAAGCAGTTTTCATAAGGACAGCAGGTCTATGTCAGAAACACCCGAAAGTGCTTTCCTGCCATTCTTATGTGAGAGCAGAAGCTGTAGCACAGGCAGGCCATGTACCTTTTGATAGTTTTTGTCATCTATGCAGACAAAATAATATTAGAAATCCCTACAGTTGTGTACTCTCAAGAGTGATGTTGCCACCCTGGACAGCATGATGAAACCAAGCACAAGGACAGTTGATGTAAGAGCAGCCAGATCATTCCCAGAATACCTGTGCATTTAAGATCTGATTTATTTAAAATATTGCAGAGGAACTCTCACACTCCAACCGGTCAGTTTTAGTTAGTACAGAAACCCTGTCAAGTGAACACAACAAAAATGCTATGGATTATTAACTCAGGGAGTAGCAAATGCAGGATTTTGTTTCAGGCACTTACTCATGAGATCGTTTTTCTATTTCTTGCAGTGCACAGTCAGTAACACTCTGGTCATGATCAGAGGTGAGTGGGACATGGGCTGTAAGGAACTTGTGTCTACTCATCAGGAATTAACCAGAAACAATGGCTCACCCCTCAGCTAGCACAGACTGTTGGGACTGGTGTCCAGTTTAATGTCCAGTCAGCTTTTCATCTGCTTTAACCTTACAGCTCTGCAGTGAAACTATTACTGTATTAACTCTGAAAGATTTAGTGAGCATATATTTATGACTGACATCTCTCCCATAAGAGATTTTGAAAGCGTATGTATAACATTTTCTTATCTTTGGGAAGATTTGTGTTTTTAACAAATTAGAATCTAAGTATCTTGTACCACCACGTGCCAGGGGTGGAGCAGTCACCAAGGCTCTCAGCAGCACCACAGGCTTCTCCAGCCACTTCTCAGCACAGCCAGGGAGCAAATTAGCAGAAGGAGCTCCAGTCCTACAAACATTCCTTTACCTCTCAATTCTACCTCTTTATATAGGTTCAAGAACGTAAAGGCAAATCCTTAACTCTCACTGGGTGTTGGTACTGCTTCCCCTCTATCACATCCTATTAAGCTTGGAAAGCACAGCTGGAACTTACTTTCCAAGAACTTTAAATACAGACTGCCTGCTGAATTATGCCTTGACATAGAGTATTTTCTTGAACAAAAATACTTTATGTCAAGACAGAATACACTAAGACCTAGCAATAAGTGACATATATAATCTACTTCAGCCTACCAAGGCTGTATTTTTTATTAAAACAAGTATTTTTGTGACTAAAATACTGAATTTTCTTGATTTACTAATCCTGAATGACTTTTCTATCTACTGGTTAAGATACTGCTTGAAAATGCATTTTTTTAAAGCAGTATTTCCAAGGTAGTTATGTAAGAGGAGTTTCATAGACAGACAAATCCAATATGCAGATAGAACATCAGGCAGAAAAACAGTACTTTGAGCAACACAGTTAGCTTTCCTTAATCTAAATGACTCACCAACACAGATCCTTTCTGTTATGTGATCTCATTTTTTAACCTCAAATATTCTTTGTGATAATACAGAATCAAGATTAGAAATTGCAACTTTCTGTAAGGATTGAAATATGTTTTGGAACAGAGATAACTATGACGCTAGCACCCTTATGAGCTCCATAAAAACTGTATTACATTCTTTATATAGACTGAATTGATTCTAAGCTTTTGCTAGAAATTAAAGAATCAACAGAAGACTACTGAGAACAATCAGGTGCACTAACAAAGAGGAAACAAAAGACAGTAATAAACCAATGTGATTAAGCTGCATGACTCAAGAGGCTACTTGAGTCAAAAGAGAAACCCTTCTGTGCTCTGAGAACCAACCTCAGCGACACTAATAAAGAGGGGGAAAAGAGGAAATTAGAACATCCAAAGTGGATTCCCCAGGAGCGAACTCCTAAGGTCTGCAGACATGTAACTCCCCTCAAATGCAAGAATCCAATGACAAATTAAGAGGTGTTCCATGGGAGATTGGGAATGGGGGAAGGGGACATTAATGGAACATAACCCATTCCTGAAATTTTAAATAAAATCATAGAATGATAAAATCACAGATCTTTGTTTCCCTACTTGAGGAAGGTTTGAGGTGTATTTCTCTTGCATTGGTCATCTGTTTCACTTGATTCTGCAGTCTTAGCTGCAGATAATGTCGGTAATATCTGTATCCTAAGGATATACTGCTGTTCTTCCACAGTGAAGAAAAATTACAGTTTTTGAAGAAATTACAAATTTAAATTCCAAAAAGTCTACAGGTTTAAATGATACTGAAGAGTTCTGCTGGGATTGAACTACGCAGAAGATGAGAGGGTACATGATTTATCAAGAATTATTACAGAAGACTCGTGTGCATTGGTAGAAGATGTTCATGAAACTGAAGCTAAACTGCTATTGACAATATTTGTTTCTGTTACCTTCTACATTGTTAAGGGAACTGTTAGTTACAGCAGTAGCGACTGGACAGGAAGGACATCCTGTTTGCCTCACCTGTATCTGAACCAACAGCCCAGGATGCTACTTGGCCCAAATATGTCAGCTGTCAATACTGTCATATTTGGTTTTGTCAATGCAGCTAATTTAAAATCAAAGCCCTGAGAAGAGAGCCTGAGATCCCAATACCTCAGCAGCAGACCAATGCTCACCCTTTGGTGAAAGCAGCCTAGGGTTTTACATTATATCTCTAGTCTCTAGGTGGAATAAGCAAACACCCTACCTTAAAGAGCAGTGGTTTGCTGCTTGGAGACAAATTTGCCACACAATTGATGGTGGGGAATAGCAAGGGCAGGCAAATTTCTAAGTGTTCAAACTGAAATCTGATGCCTCCAAAAAGAACCTTTGCTTATGCTCTGTTTTAACCAGACAAATTCTCCACTTAAGCAGAAATGACTGCCCCACACTCTGCACCAGGCACCAAAGTACTTGCTGAAGCAAGCCTCATATTAAGCCTTTAAATCAAGTGAAAGCAATTCCACTGCTGGTACTATTAAACAATATCTTACAGCTATCTTATGCAACTTGAGCTCTTCAGAAAAATATGTTAATTCCTATCAAAACTGCATAGATTACCATGCCTTGTAAAGTGTTCAAAATAAGAATGTAATTGCTCTATACTAGGTGACATACACAATGTCATATATTTTGAATATACTTTAAAAAATTTTAATTTTGAATATTAAATTATTAATTTTGAGATTTCTTTCTGCAGGTATTATCAATTCATTATTAAAGAGGAAGAAAAAATTATTTTACTAAAATGCCACTTATTTCCAAAACTCTTGGTATCTTTCTTTTCTTTTCCTATATGGCAAAATTCCTGCAAACATTTCTTCACTGAAACAACAGAGAATAAAATCTGTCTGTGTCACTGGAGTGCCATTAAGTTCCTACGAAATCTGGTCCTTATTTAAGCAATTTCTAACATCTTAAAAATTTGCTATTTGCATGCATAATACATAAGATTTTGGTTTTCTGCTGTTTGAGCAACATTAAGTGAATGAAAACTGTCCTGCTGGAGACAGAAACTGAGTGGGGCCCCTTGGCTCTGTGTTTGCTTGTTTTCTCAGAGAGCACTCCAACACACTCTTTCTGTTTAAGTCCAGAAAAGGAAATATTAGACAACCAGGTATAGTCTCTGATAGATGTCCCTAGTGAAGGAGAAATAAAAATGAAAAATAAAAATGGAGCAAAGCACTTATCAGCTCTTCATTTCAATCCAAGACTGGTTTCATTTTAAAGAAATCAGGTCAACAGTACGAAAACCAAACTGGTGGAAAGCATACAAGTCAAAGAAAGGAAAACTTTACCTGCTCATTTAAACAGAGACAATTATCTTGTACTGTAAAACAGACCTGCCATGCACATTGTATCATTCCACAATGGTTTGGTCAGAAGGTTCCTTTACAGAAAATGTAGCCCAACCCCTCTGCAGGGGCAGGGACACTTCCATGATACCATACTGCTCAAAGCCCTGTTAAGCCTGACCTCGAACACTTCCAATGATGGAGCATCATCTTACCTGATCAAAGCTTTACTTCAGAAAAAAACTGAGAATTCAACACTCTAATTCAGA
This sequence comes from Haemorhous mexicanus, assembly GCF_027477595.1. Lineage (NCBI taxonomy): Eukaryota > Metazoa > Chordata > Aves > Passeriformes > Fringillidae > Haemorhous > Haemorhous mexicanus. The sequence goes on along the minus strand of NC_082345.1, from coordinate 62,062,487 downwards.
CACCATGTAGGTATGAAAAAATTGAACATTTTCTATCAAGCATGTTAAAAAAAAAGCAGGAAGTTTTAAGTGTAAAGGCAGGTTGGAATAAGAAAGAATGGGTTGCCATCCTGCACTCAGGAACAGCTTTGTTTCCTCCAAAAAATTGTTCCTGGTTTTTTTAATAGAATATGGTTTATGTTAAAATATTTAGTAGTGCTGTAATAATCATCTATGTCCAATCCTATCTACAGAGGAAGCCTGCTGCTTCTCTCCAGACTGCATGCAAAAATATAAAAAACACCTTGAATTGAGAACAATTATGGGGGAGCAGTGAGGAAGACTGACTAGCTATTTTTAAATTAAATTAAAGCTGCATTTAAGTTGTCTTGATGGAAGAGTTAATTCCTACTGCTCTCTGGGCTGGAAATCAGATGCCACGCAGGATCTGGAACTGATGGAAATGAGTTTGATATCTATTTTTATCATCATCACTGACTTAACAATGAGCACCAAATTTTGGAGACATTCCTGTGAAAATGCCATGATTCAGAAAATAGCTTAACACACCAAGACAAACACTACTTAGGTCTAATCACAAGTTATACCACACGACTCCCACACTCACTTAGGCCTAAAGCAAGAGTTGTTGAACTCCTTTAAGGTTCCCCCTCCCACACACCATTAGATCTCCCCCATCCCTCCTCCTCACCCTTGAATACAGACTCACAACCTTACTTCACCACGACCTACTAAACCTGCTGCTTTCTATTGTGCCCTCCAAGGGAAGCAGGCAGCAGCCCCACATCCAGCTGGTGGCTGCTTAATGCCATTGTAGTAACCTGGGTGACAGGACAGAATTAACCCTCTGTGAGCTTACGGGTGACAGCAGTGTGACAAAGTGCTCAGGGCTGCCATCCTGAAGAACAAGAGCAACCTTGAGGTAGGACAGAAAGAAACATCATGAAGGTCAACAGAAGTGAGTTAAGCCTGTTCACCTGGGATGGCACAGCCCTGTCCACACAAGCAGGTTGGGTGCTCACTGGCTGGAAAGAAGCTTTCAGAAACAGACCCAGTGGACAGAAAATTTAACTTAAACCAGTAGTACAACCTTGTGGCAAAGGCTGACAGCTGTGGACCAGACTGGGTGTACCCAGAAGGTTGAGGGAAATCATTACTCTTCTTATTTGGCACTTGTAAAGCCACTGTACTCCACACCTCCCAAGAAAACAGAGACATTGACAAACGAGTCCAATAGAGAACCACCACGACAGGGGACTGAAGCATGTGAGTGTGAGGAGAGGCTGAGAGAACAGAGTCTGTTAACCTTGAACAGAAATGGTTAAGAACAGATCTAACTGCATCTCCTGCTGCCTGACAGACAGACCTTTCTCAGAGGTGCACAACAGGTAGGAGATACAGGCTACAGCATGAGGAATTCTAGTTAGCCATGGGGGCAGAACACTGTACTTATGGTTCCATACACCTCACCCACGGAGGATATTAACCTGCAGGAATGCACACACTGTATTTTAATATAATTAAAATTGATAAACTGTGAAACATTAGGATCTAGAACTCTAAAAATCACTGTAAGCTTCTTAAAATAGGCTGGTTTGAGAAAACTCCCTCAAGAGCTCCCAAAACATTTTCAGTAACTAAAACTGCATTTTTTTTCTAAATTCTCTGTGATAAAATACTCACGAAGAACTGTAACATTCATGCCATTCATCAATAGTACTTGGGTGAAACTGAAACCAATTTCACCCTATGTATTCTATCAGAGCTATGGCCTAGGAATCAGAAAATATTCAAAAGAAAATTTCAAAATGGACTTTCAAAATAAATTTATTCTGGCAACAATGCAATAATACCTCTACAAGTCAATACTCCTCTTGGGCTTTTTTTGGAGCAAAGTAAAAATAAAACATGTTGCCAGTAAAAATCTACTTGTCCTATTTCGGTTTTGAACAGACTTCATAGCATCACAGATGCAAAGCAAATGTACAGCATGTGTGAAAGAGACAAAAACAGAAAGGGGGACAGAAAGGTAGAATATGGAACAGGAGAGAGATTTAGCCCAAGTGGGGCATTACAGAACAAATGAACTTCAGCTTTGAAAGAGCTGAGAATAACAGAATGGTGAAAAATAGCAGACAGAAAATTATGAAGGAATGTAGTGAAAGGATACAAATACAGAGACTTTCACACAATTTAGTTTTATTAATCTGTAAGAGTAATTCAGTGCCATCACATGCTTTCCACCTTGACAACTTCCTCCCCACCTAAGCCCACAGCTTTGCACTGCTTGTTCATTAGCAAGGCCAATGGTAATGCTCATTTCTGCTCATATTTCAGGAGAGCATCCAAAATTGGAAAACAAAGAGGTGAATAAAGCTTGTTTTTAACACATTTCATGGAGACAGTAATCAGGATTTTTGTCTCCAAAATATTTCTTGAAATCTCAGCAGGTGAACAATAAGCAGTCCTTGAAATGGAGCTTCATATCAGTATATAAAATGAAGCAGGATGAAAAGAATGTACTCTCATATTTATCAGAGATAACTGCATTGAAAATATATTGCAACTGCACCATAAACCCATGTAAAAGAATTATGCTCTTCCAAATGGAGTAGATGAAGTAAACCATCTCTTTTCTGAACTAGAAATTGAGATAAGGACTCACCTAAATGAAGGTATGTGACTTTGGCTGTCTCTTGTTTGCCTAAGTTAGCATTGCAACTAAAGCCATGAAAGCCAGCAAAATAGTTATGAGCAGAGAGATGCAAAATATAACCTAAATTTACATGTTGGCCTGAAAACACCAGGCAGCTTTTACATCTTATTAATACATTATCGTTCAATAGCTAAGTAGAATTCCTCAATATAGAGCATTATGTAAACGTGTGATGATTCAGTTTCCATCAGTACTATCCCATGTTGCAATAGACCATGCAATGATAAAAAAGAATGAAGGAAAATGATGATGTGTCTCAAGAACCTTAGTCAGAAATAACTTCTTTCAAACATCCCACCAGTTGCAGAGAAGGCAAAGATGGCTGACTCTTGGCTGAATCACTGCCTTCGAAGGAGGGCAGGGGAGATTTTGGTTCATTTGTGAGTTTTAATTAATGATGTCAATGGCTATTGACCTAATTTTTGAATACTTTACACCTGGATAAAGGTACACATGGACAGCTACAGACTTACAGGTCTACAAGTCTACAAGTACCATCCTGAACTAGCTAGTTGGCATTAATTTTTCTTTTCTTTTTGGTGAGATATATCCCACATTTTTTGAGTTTATATCATTATTTTTGCACTAACATGTGCATCCAAAAATGCAGATTGCCCATGAGAGAACACAGGTAGTTTCTAACATAGACTTCTAAATGCCAGGAGACACTAGAATCAGTAGTACTACAGTGCTATATAATCTAAGTAATAAAAAAAATCATGCTATCTAGGCCCCTGCATAAGGGGGAACACTACTTTTTTTCTTTACTACATATATAGATATAAGCTGCAAATATTTCTTTCATATTCATCTCTTCTTATGGGTCTCTCCTGCCTCTTTTCAACACCCACTATTCACCCTTTCCTACTTACACCTTCAGGAAAACACTTCTGCAAAAGCAGAACTGCATTTTCTTTAGTAACAGCTATGTTAACTCCCTCAGTACTCTAGAATATATGTAATTTTTGTCTTCAATAAACGCATATTTAATTCCTCCCACCCCTCACTTGTCATATCATCAATAACTTCCTGCAACTGGCTGCAGATTTACCTGTTTTTATCATCTTTAGAGTCAACAGATGTTGCACAGGTTATAAATCACACAGGCTTTATGTACCTCAGAGAGTTTGTAGGAGAACAAAGTGAACCTTGTGTTATACAGAGTGTTTCTGTAGACAACTTGAACGTAACAGCAAGATTTTAAAAACTTCTTGAAATTTATCTAATCTCCTACAGCAAAATCTTTTTTGAAATTTAGAGATCAGCCTATGGCAGAAATCTGCCCAGTCTGCCAGAATTCTTGCCAATTCTTCTAGCAATAATAGAACTTAGCAAGGGTACTAAAAAAAATAGGCAAGAAAATAATGTTGTTTGAAAGCCAAACTGAACCTAACAGTGTTCATATTGCAAACACTTGCATTTGAAGTTAGCCTGCACAGATGCCTGCCTTTTGACCTTTCAACAGGATTGACAGACTGACAGCAGTTGCCTCTGATGATTCTTTAATACCTTCTATTTTGTACAGTTTGTACATTGAAATCACAAAAAAAGTTTTAAAACCTTTCTTATCCCCTCTACAACATTCATTGCAATTTGATAAAGAAGTTATCTTGACACAAATTGATAAACTATTACTGTCACCCTTAGCACTTACTGTAATGTTTAGCTGTACCTGCTCTAAGAAGAACACGAGGAAGCTGAAGGAAATGTCCCATCCCTCCCAACCTAGCCCACAGGAGCTGCTCCACAGCGCTCCCCACAGCCTCCAATCCCTACACACTCAACTCATCGCCCAGCTGCAAACACCAGTGGAAGGAATTGGAGCAGCCCACCTGCACAGCTGCCCCTCAAACACGGAACAAAAGGGAACAATCACCTACAGCACACTCCTGGACTGCCATTACACAGCTGTGGCACAGACCTTTGCTGCTACCTGCCAAAGTTCTTTCGAAACCTAAAATAGTATGATCCATCACTATTAATTTTTCATGTACACTGACCATGATTTTCTACAAAAAACACATAGTGCTAAAATTAGGAAGCACATGCATGTATGAAGGTTTAAAATTACCATAGATTAAGAGTTCACAAAAATGTACTTGTCTTCTCAAAATGACTAAATATCAGTGTAAACAGAGAGAAAAGCCATTGTTTTTATTCTTTTATTTCGAAATTGATAAAATCGAAAAGCTAAGTCTTCTTTAATACAGTACAGATGACACATTTGAGTTCTACTATCATTAATGTCACAGAGACATAAAATTAAAAATCAGTATCTATTGTAGCTGAGTTCAAAGTAATGAGCTAAACGCTAAAAATATAAATCCCTTTTTTTAAAAGTTTGCATATCCAAGGAAGCAAACAATAAGTTCAGGCAAGTCTTTCAGTCATTAAAGGCACAAATTGTTAACAGATGGGGGAAAACATTTAATTTAGCAAGTAACAGTTATTAAATAAATAATGCGGTTATTTTCTTTGTAGAATTTCATAATAATCTATGAGCCAATTCTTATTACCTACATCTGTCAGCCAATTGTATCTAATAATTAACACAAAAGAATTGAATGGACAAAAAAATGTGCTGCTTGAAGAATAAAATATGTTTAGCAATTTAATACTTAAAAATAAAATTGAGAAAACATAGAGATGTACTGTGTACTCTTATGATTCTATCATAATTTTTATTACAGTTCTAATTCTAAATAATATTTAGTCTGATAACAAATTCTTCTTAACCCTTACAAAGCATATTTTGTGACATTTACTGCTGTTAGTTATGAATAATTTCAAGATCAGGAAAGAAACAGAATCTTCTCTAAAACATTAATACTGTTTAAATTAAACACCTTTTCTTTCAGAAGAAAAAAAAACAGGAAAAAACCAATTTTTCAACAGCATATACTGAACTTTCTATTAGGAACCTAGTCCTGAAGATATTATTACACTGCATCACAATTAAGACAGAAAGTGTGTTTTGCCAAGCAAAAAAAAAAAAAAAAAAAAAAAAAAATCAAAACCAGAAAATTACTTAAGAAGAAAATTAAATGAAGATTATCAAGGGTGTTCAAAATTAATGATATTGATATACTCAGAACTATTCATTATCGAAACTCTGAAAATCAAAAGGCAGAAGCAGTGAAGAGTCTTGACTGGAAACGTGACAACACATGCAATTCTAATATGTAAAACTTATTACTGTCAAATACATATCTCTGTGCTATCTCAGCCAGCAGTACATAATCTCTATTGACAGATCCTAAGAGAGAAGCTGCTAGATGAGCTGTGGTCGTGGCTGTTAGCTTCCATGACTTGATTTCACCCTCAGCTCCTTAGCCAAGCTCCTGCCAAGCTCCAGCTCCTTCCAGCATGGGGGGCAGAGCACAAAGCACGGACAACTTGGAAAGCAGACACTCCACCGAGCAACAGTTCACAGTTCAGCAATATTATGAGCCACAAGTATTGTAAGTACTATCATGTTCAACAATCCTCACTTTCTGTTTCTTTTCCATTAATTATAAAATAACTTCTAGAACTCATGGAAACATTTTGCAATCACTGCTCCCCATGGCAACTGAAACATGCACTGCATGGGGCAGCAACTTTGGGCTGTGAACCTGCCACCTGACAGTTTCATTCAGCGCTTTTTTGGGCTTGTAATGGAAGAGGGTGACTGTTCATTGTGTTCCTTTGCTCCTCCTGCAGCATTCATGATGCCATGTACCTCCATCATAATTGCCCCTCAGCCATTTAAAGCTCATTTCTAGGGGGTGGCCACTGACAGCTGACTGACATCTCCACCCTCACAGTATCACAGGAGCGTTTGCCATGTATTCCTTCACTGGATCTTGGGGTTATCAAGTAATGGATTTATCTAACACTACATAATTACATCTCTGGCACAAGAATCCCAACAAAGAGTTACTGATGAACAGCAGGCACACTCCCTAACCACAGCAGAGCCAGTACAGTGCTGAGCCTGAGCCTGACCCCTCTGGGTACTTAATGACCCCAAATACCATGCAACGAAAAAAGTCTTAAGTTCTATCATGTGAGAAAAACAAGTCCACGACCATTCTATCAAGCACAACTTTTGATTCACTTAATTGATCTTATGACCTTCTTTGCCATATTATTTGCAAATGAAGTATATGAAAAAAGACTTTTTTGTTAGAAAAAAATACACAAGGAAAGCATTGTAAGATGAACATCTGTAGAATCTTATGAAGTCTTGGGTACTTCGGGAACAGCTGCAACACTTACTTTCTGTGTGTTGGACTCTCTTAAAAAAAAAAAAAAAGTTAAAAGAAAAATCAGAAACAGCCAGTCAGGAAAAGTTAGAAGTCCTAAATTCGTAAGTGCATCACACAGAGACACATGTAAGCTGCCTTGCTTTTGTGGCTGGAAATGGCCAGAAAGTAAAGAGCAGTAAGAGTTGCTCCAGGATAGTGGCTCCCCAAAACCAACTTTCACTGAAGCAGCCAGAGGCACCAGTAAACAGACAGTTTCAGTATGAAATTTGGCTTGACTGCAGTGCCCTTTAGAAGAGGAAGCACTTTGGTTCTGGATGCTTGTGTACTTATTGGATTGCTGAAACGGTGATAAGGTGGCAAAAAGGGAGTATCAGAAGGGCCATAAGGTGTAACTACTCCAAAAGAACCAGCAAGACACGGCAGCACAGTGGGGTCAACAATAGTCAATCATTCTCAGTACAAAAAGCTTTTTTCAAGGCTTGAGAGCCTGAAATACTGAAAAATTCCAGCTATTGAGCATCTTAAATGAACAAGGCGGTCTTGGTACTTGCACCACAGAAGATTTGCAGCATGGCAGAATGGACAGAGCTTGGTGACAACCACCCCAAATTGCTGCTTGCAGCAGGACTCCTCCCACCATATGAACCCTATGACATCACTACTTTTTAGTTCTTTCTGTTTTCTGATTCAATTAAAGTCATTGCAAGTAACTAAAAAGGCAGCTGCCTTTCAGGAGTTAGCAGCGATCTTTGAGAGGCAGAGTCACCCATCAGATCAGCAGCCCTGGGTCCTCCTGTGATGGCCAGCACAGCCACCAGCAGGCTGCTGGGACAGCTCCCATGGACCTCAGCTCCTTCAAAAGCAAGCACCGAAAAGGGAATAAAGCTCTGGGACTACAAGAGTACAAGTGCTCCAGTTTTAACAGAACTTCCATTTGATTTATACAAATGATCTAACAATGAAAAGTGTAGTCTCTGCAAGGCACTGACTTCAAAAATCCACATATTTATGATATCATAAATGGGAATTCAAAATTAAATGCATTTTATAAGATATTTCAGTGACTGCTTGGAAGCAGCTATTGCTTCATCTTTAAAGAAAAAATATATTTTAATTATTTCATATTATGTTACGAAATAATTTCAGAGGGAAAAGCAAGTAAAGCCTATTTGTCACAAATTGGATGAAAACTGGTCTTCAAAATGTCAAACCTTCCCAGAAAGCAACAACTTCAAGTCTCATCTTCTAGCTCTCCTGAAGATTCATTTTCAACCACAAAGTTAATTATGTTTGATCTGAATTCAGTTGAGCAGTGTTAGGGATCAAGGCAAATTGCTGGAGTAAGGGGAAATCAGACAGGTCTTCAAAGTCATTCTAGGTAAGACAGAGCACTCCTTAGGAGCATAACGCTTCAATAATAAAATTTCGTATTTGATAACAGGAAATAGGAAAATAATTTCATTGGCTCATTTAGAGAATACCAGTTTTCCATCATGTCATATACAAGTACTGGCTTGTAAGAAGAAAGGAAAATAGAAGAGGGGTTGATGGGTGAGTATTTAAAAATAATCGCTCAAAGTTCATACGTTACAAGAAATGACGGCAAAATTCTGTATGAAGTCTGTTGCAAGGGTAAAAATAAGTAGAACACAATTCTCATTTTAGAAATGGAATGAGGCAAAAAAAAAAAAAAAGAAATTGAGTATCAAAGGCCCTGCAGCAACTAAGAGGAGGGATGCCTGTGTGGGCTGACAGAGGGAATCATTTAAAGTTAATAAAATACACAAGCCACCAAAAGTACATTTCTGAGAAAAGAAAAAACAGGAAAAGAAAAGATCTCCTTGGTTCTTGATAAAGCAGAACATTTCAGAATACTTCTACATGCTTCATGTCTTTGAGGAGTCAAAGTATTGTTTGCACATATGCTCTTCATTCTACCTTCACTCTCCAAGTAACCAGGCATGCTGCTGTGAGTCTCAGTCTCCCTCACCCTTTCCCCCAAGTAAAACCGGAAAATATGATGCATAGTCAGGAAAGAGGAAGCAAAACATGGAGAGGGGGAAAGAAGGATCTAACCCCTCTTTCCTTCCCTAGAAAACAATAAAGGGAAGCATCACCAACAATAGAGTTAAGAGCTGAAAATTGAGTCAGTCCTCAAGAAACCAAGGCATAGCTCTGTTTCAAATAACATCGGGATGCATGTTTTACTGTGTTTCTCTGCACTTATTCCTGAACTTCTACAGAACTCTTTCTCTGCACTTCCTAGGTTTTCAGAGTCCTGAAAACTAAACAGGATCTAAAGTTCAGATTCTCAAACTTTATTGTGATAATAACATCTAAAAATGGATATACATAAAAATAGGATGAGATTTTTCAGTCCTACATTGCACAAGCCAGCAACACAGTCATGGAGGCACAGTACTGACTTTCCCTTTCCAGAGAACATGCAGCAGCTGAGACAGATCTTCAAAGGTATTTTTTGAAATAACAGGGACATGGTGTGAAGAGTCTGGGCCTGGTAACAAAGGATGCTATAGTATCCCCACTTTCAAGTGACATGCTTTATGGAGAAAGGTTAAGGAGCTGTTTTTCAGCTACACTTCCCTCACTGCCTCTTCCTGAAAGTGATTGCTGCTGGCTCCCCTCCAGCAAGGGCTTGAGAGGAATCAAACGATTCAGTGGTGAGAACTGCACAGAGAGCCTGCAGGCAGAGGTAAGACAGAGAGCATCTTAATGAGGAAAAAACTGCAGATCAGAGATTTCTCTCACGTAAGGTAAAACATACACTGAAGGGACTTGAGAATTACTGGACAGTGGAGGATTAAATTACAGGATTCTCCTATACCTTTTCACACACCGAGGACAGGGAAAAAAAGAACCCCAAATCTGCATACACCTTTCACCAGCATTCCACCAAATTGCAGGTCCAAAATACTTGCAAACATCTCTTGTTAGAAGGATTCTGCTTTGCAAATTTCTTTAGAAATTTATAACTACCTGACTCATCTCCACCACAGAAGAGCTATTTAATGGTGTATTACTTGTCACCTGTTATCAGCAGTGTCCTTTGAACCCAGTTTGAGACTACAGAGCACAACATAAATCTGCCACAGCTTTTTGGCACTTCCTGCCAAGTACTTGCTCATACTCTGCAATATTATGCAGACTATTAACCGTACATAAATTTTAGAAGTCTGGGTCTTCCCAAAGAACGTGTAGAGGGCAGACTCATAAAAGTTCATCAGAGCAGTGACCGGGACCAAAACAGCCAAGGAAGAACCATTAAAACTTCACCTGAATTCAGGTACAGCAATGCTGTGCATTTCCTGTAGAAGAAAATGTACTGAAAAAAAGTCCATGAAAAACAAAGGGTGCTGCAACACCTTAATAACTCTACACAAGCTCTTCTGGCAGGAGAGACATAAACTTTAAATCTCTGTGCTTCATCATCATAGCTGAGCACTTACAACAAAGGGAAAGCACAGCTCTTTGTTGATTCAGAAATAAATTTATCAGATAATCCTAAATATTTCAGAATGAAACAGCACATCAACCCTAACAAGTATTTTCTTTATCTACAGCACAAGTTTCCTAGAAGATACAAAAGTAGTTATTGTAAGATCTATACTAAGTCAAATATTAATGTAAATATTTCCAAGAACTCTTAGTTTCTAGTTCCAATTTAATTACTTTATAGACTTACTTAATATGTTATTGCTTAATGTGCTTAAAATGTTTTGACTAGTTCAGTCAATGTTGAACAAAGAAAAAAGAGTACAAATGACTTAAGAAAACTGTTGTTCATCTGGAAATGGTTTTCCAACACACAGTGATAGGTTTTCTGCCCATCTGTTAAACCAGCCCCATCAAAACGTTTTGAGGACAAAAAAAGGGGGATAGAAAAAAAAGGCTCACGGCGTTCATCATGACTCACCCAGTATTTTTCACTAGCTTTGCTTACTTAAGTGTAACAACACTGATTCTATATTCTATTCTTAATACATATTAAGTCCGGCTCTAGATAAAGAACTTTTCTTAGTGCACCATCCTGGGATGAAGTGAAAGGTCTACTGCATTTTTATGCCAAAAAAAGCCTAAGTAGAAAAGGGCTTCTGCTGGTGCAATTCACTCCAGAGCTAACTTAGCCTGACTTGGCAAAAATGCATTTACATCATTCCGCGTATGCTGAAGGGAGTATCTGGAAGAGCTATGACAGCAAAACTTCTGTAGTGCAGCCCAGACTGAAGCCACCCAATCACCTGAGCACTGAAAGAGCACAGGGCCAGGGCACTGCAGTGCGAGGCTCTGCAGGAGGCACTCACTTGGGCTTGCAGCCGGCGCCCCGAGCACACAGCAGCAGGCACAGAGCGAGCTGAGAATTCAGAATGATGCTGTCACACAGCACTGCACGGGTTGCTGCTCAGCAAAGGCTATTATAAGCAAGCTGATCTTCAGCACTGCTCACACTGTGATCAAACTGCTCTGCTGTGAATTAGTATTTCCCCAGTTCTCCGAGTAAACAAGCGAACAAACAACAGAAGAAAACCAGCAAAACCTCCAAATAAACTACTGAACAATACCTGTACACTCAGAGATACTGAGTGTGTGCAACTTTCTCAAGAAGGTCAAATTATTTAACATGGGACACTTGGTTATAGACAGTTGCCTGGTTCTGTAGATGAGCTATTCTTCTCTTAATGGCAGTAACAGTACAGATATCCAGTAAATGAACTCAGTATGTTAAAAACAATGTCACAACAAGTGAAAATAATTCAAAGCCAATTCAAATTACTCCATTAAATGATTGCATAGGTCTCATAAAATGGAAGAACATTAAATAAGCAGAAAAGATCAATAAGACAAAGAAACAACTTCATATTGATCGAGGAACAAAACTGCAGATAATTGTCTGATGCTTCACCCCAATTCACTTCTTCTGCTCACACAGGAGGGCTCCTCTCCATGAATCCCTCACACTCTGTCCCAGCAACTATACCAACTGCCACTCACTTTTGTTCTTCTCCCATCCTGTAAGTTTTAAAAATAGCATTAATACTTATATTAGATGTACTGTATTTCTACTGGTTTATGACATTAAGCCCTAATTTTAAATTCAAAAAGTAACAATAGGTGCTTGGTGGATGGATGAAGGACGGAATTTTAAGTCAGATTCTGACAGAAAGGGGATATTTTGCGCTGCTAAAACAGCTCATGAAGTATAAAAGAGTTTTAAAAATACAGAATAAGGAAATCACAATAAAAATTAGAGGTGTTTGGGAAAAAAATGTTATCAAAATTTCTTCAACATATTATGTTTGCAGAAGAGTTCCAGCTCAAACATGAAAATGGTTGGAAGGCTTAAGGACTCTGCAGATCTTGGGACGGAATAAAATCTACAAAGAGAGAAAACAAAGATGAACCATTCTTTTACATGGGAAAGCTGCTCTGCCATTGGCTGTTATCATTCCAGTTGCTCAAGGTTTGTGGTTTGCATTTTACCTTTTACTTCGTTTTTAAAATTAAAATGTATTAAAAGGCCTACAGAATTCAATAGTGTTAACACATCTATGCTTTATCAGACTTGTAACCTTATTTAAAAAATCATCTGAGTTTATCACCTTTTATTAAACTGTTTCCATTAGTAGTTACAGAAAATCAGTTATAAAGGATGATAAAAAGAATGTGCAAAGCTTGCTAGCAAAATAGCTGTGGTCAATTCTTGTCTCAGAGTCCATGCAAAATTAATTATTTTAATTTTCTCATCCACATTTAGAAAAATGTATTTAAAACCATCACAGATACCATGGCAATCTCAATCCACAGCATGCAGATCACACCAATAGCTCTGTGCAATGTCAAAGGAATGCTATTGCAATGGAGATAACATAAAAATTAATTGGCAAAACTTGTTTCCAGAAGTACTGCTTAGACTTCTGATTGTCCCTTTTACTTGATATGTGCCATATTCAAAATTATTCTGTCATAATCAAATATTCAACTGGTCCAGGTTATGAGTCATTCCATTTACTCATTCTGAGCTCTTCCATAATGTCCCTTTCTCCTAGCCCTCTTTTGCTGAGACTTCAGGGATCTCTATGGAAAGATAATAATTCAGACACCTACTCGTATATAATATGACCATACTATAGATTTTAAGAAAGGGAAGATTCTGATCTGGTACCAGACCCCAAGTCTCTTGTGCTTCAGTTCCAGATCAGTTTATGCTATCAATTTTTATTCCAGCTGCCATTGCTCCCTCCCTTCCACATCTCCCAACCGTGTCATCTCCTCCCCACCTGTGCACCCACACAAGCACTCTGCTGAAAATGACCCCAGGAGCTTTTAGCCACTGCTCAGCATCAGCTCCTCACTCCTCTGGATACACCTATGCAAGGAACAAGTACCTGTGCATGGCAGAGATGCAAGGAGAAAAGAATCACAGGAGAACAATTTATATCACTTAACCAGAGATGGAAATCAGTCTTTAATCCACTGTGTGTAGGAAGCTTCACATTAAAGCAATAAGAAACAGAACTCTGTAAATTCTCTATCTGAATCTGTAAAGTTTTGGTTTGTACAGACACCAAGTTTCCACCGTTTTACTCAGCAATTAGTATCTATTCTGATTTCCATTTACTCAGTAACTCATTAGCACTAATTAGCACATGCCTTCAACATATAAAGCAGTAAATGCACAAATTAGTTGTGGCAAAAACACTGAAAAATTTCAAAGCACAAATAGAAATTCTTTAGAGAACAGAGTTGAGCAGAGCGACAAACTTGGGGAAAAAAAGTGTCAGATTATCTGGTATTGAAACCAGTACCTTCAATGAGGACAAAACTGTGGGGAAAGTTTTCCAATGGCAATTAGACAAGTTCAGATTATTCAGCTAATAATTGGTATCAGCTTTTTTCAAATGTTCAATCACTGCCCTTTCTGAAAGAACTTAGGGTGGACCCTATGTATATTCATAGTAATTCACTTACTTAATTCAGCTATTTGCTCATGTTCTAGAGGAAGAAGGATTGATTACTTGGCAAAGGAGAGGGATAACAATAGTGTCTTACAAGCCAGTGAAGAGCAGTGGTCAGTAACCCCTGGAGCACTCCCAGTCCGTGGAGCAGTGATCAGCACTCACTCCCCACCAGGTGAGCCAAGCTCTCAGCAGCCTGTGCCCAGTCCTACACTCAGCACTGAGGCTTCACTTGCCCCTGTAGCTGTGCAGGTTATAAAATGATCCAAGCGTGCAGATCTCATCAGGATTAGGCCTTCTGTGATCCTAACTGCTCCTAAGAAACTATCCAGTATTGATTCCAAGTATCGATTCGGTACATTTTAGCATGCTGGTTGCAGAGTAAAAACAAAACCCAGCACTATCCCCTTCCCTGGGGAGCTTTTTTTTTGTACATGTATAGCTTTAGTTTCTTCAAGCAGATAAAAGTCCTTACTAATCAGTAAGGGCTACATTGGGTAAATGTAAACATTACAGGTAAGTATTCAGGTGAAATACTCTTCTTAAATTCTATAAAAATAAATTATTCAAAAAAAGAGGATTCCCTTCTCCACTCCAACTACACATAACTAACACAGATGACTTTTTTTTTTTTTACTATAAGGGTGGAAGAGGACAGGTCAAAAGACTTCTATGGAGAACAGGTCAGGAATAACACTACCGGCCATGAAGGTGAGTGCAAAGGCAAGAGAGGACGACAAACATTGGAACATGGCAGAAAGGATGACAAGAACATCAGATTTACCAAGCGAGCACCACCACCAAGAAACTGAATATAAAACTTCAAAAATTACGGTAGACACCCATTATAGGATAATTTTAATGAACTTGCAAAGACAGTATTTCAGACAAATTTAACCAAGGAAAACTAAATGAAATCTCCCTGAAATAAAATAGGCTATACAGATGGAAGTCTAGTACTGTGGGTTTTACCTTTGGGAGTTGCAGCCTGCACAAGATTCTATTCTTTCATTACAAATCTGTTGTGTGGGGGGCGGAGGAGGAGTAACTGTGTTACAGGGATAAAAAGAATAGCACAATTGTTGTAAGAACATCTAGTTTTCTCTATGTATTTCTATCCATCACAATCCATCCTGAACTTCACATCTATTTTTTTCTCATTACCTATACTATGTCAGTAAAGGATATTTTAATGCTGGGGGGAAGCACTCCATAGATAAAAGTCCCTGAACAGGACATCACAAATTCATTAGTGAAGATCATTAAACAGCGTTCATTTTAAGCAAATAGAGAAAACAAAGAGAGCTGATCAAGCTCCATCAGGAGAGTGAGGACTGGCAGGAATAGCAGCTGTGCTCGAGCTCAGATTGGATTCGTGTTGGCAGAACTGTGAAATAAAGCCTGCAACATACTGTGCTTTTATGAATCCTGCTTTCCCAATAAAAGGCATCCAAGGAATTTAATGCTTATGTTTAGCCTTTCATAGGCTGTTTTACTTAGGATGGTTTCTATACAACTAAATTTATAAAAGTCCAAGATGCAATTATTTAGACATGCTGCTACTACTAACGGTGCCCTCTAACACATACAATAACAGAGCCTCATTCATATGAGTATCTCCAAGTGCTTCATAAATGCCAATTGAACAGATGCCACAAATCTGAAAAACATTACTGCTGGAAAATTTTCTGCTATCTGACTTGGTCAGAATAGTATGTTTTATTATACAGTAGAAAAGGTCAGTGCAAGGAGAAGAGTCTAGTTTAAGCTATACATCTAACAGCATTTTCCTTACATCAATTTTAATAATACATTTTTCACAGTCAATTATGCAACAGTTGAGTTGCCCTCTTACCAAGAAAAAAACCCACTAAAAACTAAATAAAAAGACTGAAGAGTTTCTTAAAACAAAAAAATTATGTGACACATATACAAAAACCTAAATTTCAGACAAATACAGAGGTATATGAAAGACACGTGAGAAAAAAAAAATCCTTATTTTCAAAGAAATGTGAAAATATACATTTAGGATTACATTTAATAGAAATTTATTAATATTTTATAACCTGGTCAAATGAAAAAACTTAAGTCATTTTATTTCATTGAATCTCTAATTTCTGAGCATAGAATACAAAAAAGGAGGGAAAACCTAAAGAAAGAAAGGATGGAGAAATGTGTAAGAAGATCTCAAAGTACATAAATATAGTGTTGTTCTTTGTGTTCCCATGTAGAAAGTATGAAAGTAGGTCACCTGTTATACATTACAACAGAGCAATATAAACCAACTTCTTCTGACTACCTTGTTAGGGGGAATGTTTTTGAGTATAACATTACATAATACACTGGTGCAACTACTTCAACTTGCTTTAAGTAACACTTCAGAATTTGTGAAACTGATGAACCAAAACTTTCACAGCTCAGACTTTCAAACCTGAAACTGGGGGTAGAAACAGAAGCACAAGTCCATAAACTTCAAGATTTCAATGACTTCCTATTCTCTGAGCAAGAATTCAGAGAACTTCTCTAAGAATGGGATCACTACACTTGTACCTTCTCAAGTGGGATCACTTATGCAGGGAAACCAAGCAGCGTAACTATTTTCCTTCTACAGGTATGTATAGCAGTCCTTTTTTTCATTTACCCTCTTTCTGAACCAACCTCATAACCCTGATTTCTGTGCTACTATAGAACAGTAAACTATTATTTTATAAATCAAGCTTCAGACCAAAAGAAAGAAGGAAGTGTCATTCACTGCAATTCAGAGGCAGGTGAAAGGGCTGCAGTGTAATGTTCCAAGACAGAATTGCCTTTTCTTTGTGCTTTTCTTAGGTTCTGTCTAAGCAAGCTGCCAATTTATTTAAGCCATCCACGAATGAAGGTAAAAAGGATTTGTCCAAGATGACACATAGTTATAAAGTAGAAACTGTAAAACATCTTTGCCTGTTGAACTCCCTTCAAGACTAAAAATAAACTCCAGACTTAAAAATGCTCTAACTGATTCAAAATCCAGCCTGGCTTGTTCAGTCTGAGATCCAGATCACTCTACTAAGAACTCAATGCATAACTATTCTTACTGCAGGTGTTATTCTAACTGCAACATAAACATACAGAAAACCCTACCATCCATAAATCTGTTTTTTTCACATGTTCAGCAATCACCAGTAAGAAAATACTTACTTTGAATACATAATATTTTACTAGAAAGCCAACATGGTGCTTTACATTTCACCAGAGATAGATGTGTGTGCCTTAGTAACACAGATAGGAGCAGTATTTATTATATTCACAAGTGCAGAATTATAATTTTGTCTCTTATATTACTATGATCAAGTACAAAACCAGGTTTTTTTATAATAAGCATCACCTTAATGCAGACATCAGGGAAGTCATTCTAGTAGCTATGGGAACTAGTACATTAATTAATATTTTTTAAGGCATCAAAGATCACATCTAGATTACTAACAGAAAGGAGAGCGTAACTTCACCACCATTTCTTCAATTGTGCTTACTTTAATGGAAGTTCAAGCAAGGAAATCCTAAAAAGAGCCTGAGAAGATACAATTTTTCAGATAATTTTAAACCCATGCACAACTGCAATGGTTGTGCAACCAACACACAATGGTTTGCACTAAGAGGTTTCCTTCTTCAAGTATGAGTAAAGTATTACTCTGCAGGCACTGATGAAGGACTACAGTCTATGTTTCAAACAAGTTCATATTTTATCAAAGAAATTTTATGTGTTATATGCACTGTTAATTTTTTCAATCAAATGTAATTGTAAAAGATCCTCTGAGCAGTGGCAGTTTTTTCTTGCTGCCATTTTCTGCACAAAGGTGATGGGGCACCATGGAGACTTGTGTATTTTATTATTATTAAGGGAGAATTACTTCAAATTAGTTTGAGCATAATTTGTTTAAAATCTTATCTTGAAATTGCAGTATTTTGAGTCTATCCAGATTATGTTTTTCACAGTAATTTTTCTTCTGGTCTTTAAAGCTATCAATATTTACACAGCCAATGATGCTCAGCTTTAAACAGTTAAGGAAAGGAAAATACTATATTCAGATGCAATTGCTACAGCCCTTTCTCATATTTAAAAATGCATTTGATGCATGAAGCTTGGAAGCAAAATCAGTTTCCCTACTGCTTTTCAATCACCATGCAAAGCTGCAGTTTGTAAAATTGCTCACAAATTTTTTAAATCACTTTAAAAAGTTATTTTAAAAAATTATATTTTTAAAATAACTTTTAGAAGGTAGCACTTGTCTACAGTTCAAATCTTAAGATCTCACAGCATTTTTGGCTACCATTTTAAGCATTTTTATAAAGGGAAGAAGTTGAATACAAAGCAACTTGTCTGAGAAACAAATTTACACCTAAACCCAGTGACCACACAAGTCCTGCAAACAGCGCCATAAGAGAAATATCATTCTTTGTCTCCTACCTAACACCACCTTAGGATTTTGTCCAATGTTTCATCCATTCCCAGCTGATTAATTCTTTTTGCCCCAGTTTGTTTTTCCCTTTGATTTATTTCTACCCATGAGTAGAAATGGAGAGTCAGGCAATCTACCAAAGTGGGAGAAATGAAGAAAAGAACTTTCTTACACCTTCAACTATAAATTATAATTTCTTTAAACTTTAGGAACTGGTTTGGTTACACAAAGGAAAATCACAAGTCATGAAGAATTTATTCACTGAAAAGGTGATCAGGCATTGCAATAGGCTGCCCAAGGAAGTGGTAAAATCAAAAACCCTGGAAGTGCTCAAGAAAAAACTGGACATGGCACTTAGTGCTATGGTTTAGTTGACATGGTGGTGTTAGGTCAAAGGTTGAACTTGATGATCTTGGAGTTCTTTCCCAACTTTATGATTCTATGATTCTATTAAAAATATCAAAGAAGACAGGAATGCTATTCCTTCATTTGTACAAAAATCTAAATTTTATCAGAGATTGAGATTTTAAGTAGATCTGTGTCCATCTTCTCTCCTTCCCAATGCCCACAAAGATAATAATACTACTCTGATACTTTTAAGCAGAAAAAAATGTTAAAAGAAAAACTTTTGTTAAATGGAAGAGAGGGCGAAAATTATTTCCACTATCAAAATTAATAAAACAAGGGTCAAAATGCCCATTCAAACTAAAAATGTCCATTCAAACTACAGCTTGAACTTATTTTTCCATGCCATTGCAGCAGGCCCATCTTTGGTAAAAAGGTTATTTTGGAAAGCCTCTGGGCTAAGGAGATTAAATTCAAATTCACCATTCTTTCTTGGTACCTTTTCAAAGCAGAATTCCACTTTGAAGAATGCACTATGCATTGGAGAATCTCCATTTGAAGAATTCAAAAATTACATTGTTTCTGTTGCCAGAAAGAGTGTAATTCATAGCACTTGGGTGAATCAAGTAATTTTTATAACCATTTAATACTTTTTATACATGCACATGCATCCCTACAAAATATAGCTATGGTACTTCTATCTCAAGAGTTACAGAATACTCTGTACACAGTGCTCTGCTGCACATGTCAGGCTCACATGGAGCACTGCTTGTCATGGCAGTGGTGACAGTGGTTTTAATCAAGCTGAGCAATCACAGATTTCCTCAAGAGCACCAAGAGCTGTCTTGTGCCAGCTGAGCCAGCACCCCAAAATCCCAGGTTTGGTAGAGGACCTGGAACAGTGCTGAGAATGCCTTGGGTGGTGGACATGGCAGGCATTTTGAGTAGCCCTGTATGTATCAGCTAAACTGAACAGCAAAGAGTTGGGTTTTAATAGTAATTAAAACTATTTGGATATGATTTTCTTCTCCCAGAAGCAGCATAACAGAATTTTCTCATTTGAAGTTCAAATATAATTCAAATAGCAAAACAAATAAATAAATTACTAACTCAGTGGGAATTCAAAAGCCAAAACACAGTCAAAGGAATAAATTTTTCTGTTCAGAGGGTAAAACAATAGCTGCCTGGCTGCCTTCTTGAGCCTGTCAAAGAACAGGCTGACCTAATCTGTGACCTGCTCACACTGTTCACTGCTTTGATATCTAGACAACAGTAATCAAGGGAAACTGGAAGCTATACATTAACCTGTGAATGTGTAATACTTGTCAAAAGACAATCCAGCTTCTTGCATTATTTTGCAGGTGCTAAAATTACTTGAAAATAATAAAAGCTCAAGCTACAAAACTCAGCAACATTCACATGTAGTTCTAACTGCTACTATTATTCCACTGTGTCAGTAACCAATAACGCTATCCTAGAGTAGAATATTGCTGCCAATTTTACAAGCAAAAAAATAAAAATAGGTTTTCACAGAATTAAAACTGCATTTCTTTCCATTTATTTATTCATTCATTCAACAGATGCATTAGCCAAGACTGCACAAAACCAGAATATTAAATTGTATCAGCTGGATGTATTTCTAAAAAGAATCTAAAAAATTAAAAAGATTAGTGATTTGGTGAATTCATTTCTTCAGTGTCTACATCTAGCAACTCTCAGCAATCTTCAAATATGCTTTGAAAATATAGATGCTTCCAGGCTAGCACAGAAAGAAAAACTTTGCATCGTAATCACAGATTTAAACAAAGATTTAAAATTACAGATTAGCAATTTTATGTGGACTCTCTACAATCCACAGTTCCCTCTGCAGCTGCTGGTTCATGGAATTTATGGGATCAATCCCATTTCCATTCTCATTTCCTTGTGTTGTGGATCAAATCTACTCAAGGCAATTTTGTGCCCAGCTGATCACAGGATGCCATTCAGCCAACTGCCATACATGGCAATTGTACACAACAGAATTATATTGTGGTACCAAAGTGAAGAAATACTGATATTGCTGAAGAATTTTTTCAAAGCACCCAAAACTTAAAGCAAGGTTACAAGTCAAGCTCTTAGCAGCTTCGTACAAAAGCGACCGTGAAATTCAACACTCAACATTCTCTGCCTATTTATAGCAAAAGATCATTAAGAAAATGAAGAAACCTATATAAATAAATCTGAAGAGCAGCTCAGTCACCCTTGCAGCAATTCTCACCATTTCCCTGTCCTTGTGTGTGACTCCTTTAGTTCTCATCAAATATTCATACGACTAACTCCATGCCTGGCTCATCCTCAACAGGCGTCTTCTCTTCTTCCTCCTGCCACACCACGCACACCTAAGGTGGCACGGGGAAGAATGAGAGAAGTGCACCAATACAAGGCACCTAATATATTGATGACAGTTTCTCTTTAGAATGGCAGAACTCAAAGTACCACACATAAAAACATTATGTCCAGTTTGTTCTACTTGTAATATTGATTTGGTTGACTGTTGTTAAACTGCATGGTACTGTTTGTTATAGGCTTCATTTATGAAGCATCTTTACACTTAATTTAACCTCCTAGTTGATGTCAGAAGCAACAACTTCTCAATGTCAAATTACAGGTGAAACACAGTTTTGCATTTTTGCCCTGTGTTTAATATCTTCTATGCATGCTACAAGGCCTGTTTCTTTAGAGTTTGGGGGAGTGTTTAATTTTGAAAAGACTGATGATGAAGTAGAGAGTTCTATAGTGTTGCATCAATACATTTTTTAAAATCTCATTTATTATTTGCATCTTCTGAAGGTTTGTTTTGCTCCCCCACCCCTCTTCCAATGCAGTTGAGGGCTTAAAGCAATTTAGATAAAAGTAAAGTTAGCACAAGAAATAATTTATATTCTGACTTTGCCAATACATTACTTAATTTTAGAAAAAAAAAATCATGTCTTGAGAGATAGATACATGAACTATTTTTTCCACTCAAACCCCAATTCTCTCCTTACTACTCCAAAGTATTTCCTTGGTTTAACTGTGTCAAGTCTAGTTAGTCATTAAAAATCTGTGCTTAAAGATCTGCAAAGAGAATAAATGTGGAAAATTTCTACAGTCCATCCATTCTTCAAAAATAAAATTATTTTGTATTACAGAGACTGGACAGATTATTGAAATACAGAAAGCCTTTTCAGATCTGCACTAGGCATCTAGGACATAACCAAACTGTTGTTCTACAAAACACAATAATGTGAACAGAAACTATGAAGCAGACACAGGATGCTCAGGCATTGTGGTCATGGACATTGCACAAGATGCTAAAATCCTTAGTATAAATGTTAATCCATACTATCTCTAACTGTCCATATAAATTTCCTCTAGATTAAGGGTACTGACTACAAACTAAAATTCTGCCTATTATCAATCTTTATTGCCCCAAAGTATACTGTAAAACTGCTTTGCCTACAGGCTTCAAGATTACTGAGAGTGGCTTTTATACTCTCACAAATGCTATCAACACAGCCTTCAACATTTATCACGGCTTGCACTCAACCAACAGTCCAAGAGCCACTGAGTTGTTACATACAGATACACATAAACAGCATAGGAAAACCCCTGTTGAAGTATTCTAGCCTAGACCTGTATTGCTTCTTGAGATAAGGCCAGCTTCAAGATTTCAGAGTGGGAGTATTGAAGAGGGTATTAGCAAGAGTCCAATAAACAGGTAGATGCCTGGAATTTTTTGATGGTGGCAAACAAAATAAGTTTCTGAAGAATATATACCAAATTTGCAGGGAAAAAAAACCAACTGCCCTGGGGGGAACGAGCGCACTGAGTTTTCCTTTTACTTCAACAGCAAGGCCACAGAAAAGGTATTACAACATAAAGCAACTTCAAAGAAAAACATTTCAAGCCTAACTACCAGCAAGTTTAATGTAGTAACTACTTTTAAAGGGCAGGCTCTCCTCTCCTTTCATTCCTTCCTCGCATTAAAACCAATTTGCTTGATTAATAATGTTCTCCATACCCAGGCATCTCAGAGGGAATAAATTCTCACTGGGCACCGTATCTACTGTGGAAAGAATGAGAACTAGAAAAGACCTCCACTTGTGTCAGAACGGCAATTTCTCTTTTAGAAAGGCAGCATGGTAACAGGCAGTCAGTAGGTAATAGCTCACAAGGCTTTCCTGTCCATGGGTTGTTGCTGTAGCTATTCTTTGTCTTCCACATTTCCTCCAGGAGCTCCTAATCCAAGGCATTCTTTTGCAGAGCTGCTAGCCTACCTAGAAATAGTGAAGCTTCTCACTTTGAAAGCTACCAGAAATAATGCACATAACTTTTTTTCTTTTTTCTATTCCAACTACACTTCATAGCTCCTACCACTGCAACTCATGCTACCTATATGTTTTAATTGATTACACAGATCATCAGTGAAGGCTGCTGAAGAATTTGACAAGCTTTTTCTCCATAAACCTGTATTTGCTCATCATCCATCGGTGCAATAAAAATGTCTTGAACAACCATTTTAAATTTCACAAGATTTTATTAGTAAAATAAAACATTAGGCTTCAAGCCTACTGACTGCAAAGCCAGCTCCAGGCATCAACCATATACAATGCAAAACAGTATTCCCTTCCTCAGACATACCACTGACACTACTGCTCTCAGCCTTCTCCCAAAAAACAGCAAATGAAAGCATTTTTCATACAAGCTGTGGTTTGCTTCAGTATTACAGTAAGTGATTTCAAAGACAACAATTATGCAGTGAGGTTAAAAATACTTTAGAAGATGGAAAAAAACTGTAACTATGGTTTAGGCACAAAAATCCTTGATATTTGAGAGCTTCACAGACAAAATTAGTTCTTGATATGCATGCGTATGCATGCATTTTAACTCAGTTTAGGTATTTATTTTAGCTTCTACACCTACAATAGACATGGGTTTTTTTAAAATCCAGAAAATATGAAGGGGTTTATATTTCTCTTTCATTTATCCACTTAAGAAAGTAAGAGGATGTTTTTCAATAATCAATAAAAAATTAAACTATATTATGGATACAAATTATGAAAATGAATGAAACCAAACAACAGAGGAAGAACGAAAATAAACTGAATATGATACCAACACAAATCTAAATTTAGATCAACATGCACATCAATCAAATGAATATTTTTTTTAGTAGAGGAAATGTGAAGCCAACACACTGAACTAAATTAGTTCAATTTCCATGTTATTATGCATTTGTCATTATAGCTTATTAAACTATTTAAACTTCTTTCACATGTCTTTTTATGGCACCACATAAACAGATTTTCTATCAGTTTCCCTGAACAACCTTGTAAAAACAACTGAAGAACCAAGGTGGCAAAGAGGGAACAACTGAGAATCTATCATTTAAAAAATCAGACAAGAAAACGTACTGCATATAATTTTTCAGATTTTGAGAATTTAATTTGTGAAATATCACCACTGTTAGACTGATGAGAACTTCCTACATTTGAAGTGAACACAGAGGCTGACATTATTTTAACTGCTTATATCAGGCATTCACAACAAGGGGGGGAATCTATCTACTGTCCTTATGTTTTATTTTGTTGTCTGAAGAAGGCAAAGTATGTTCCTGTCGCATGCAGAGTTACTGAACTTTGATTTTAAGGGTAGTAAGCCTGCTGGTTCCTTTTCACACACTTTTTGTAGTCTTTCCAAACTGAATCAGCCAAGCCCAGGCAGCTACTTGATTGAGACTGACACATATGAAGTCACCCTTGTGGTAACCCTTACACTGTTGTGTTAGCCTTGAAAAAATTGAAGGGACATGACAGTTGATACCTATTCATGTTGTGTTCACTCTTTACTTATAGGGCAATTAAGATCATAAGATTTGTCTCTTAATTTCAGCTAGAACAATGCTCACTACTAGGCACACCATCTGAACACTTTTTTTAAATTAAGAGACAATGGTACCGCCTTTCTAGTTTACAAAATTACTAGAAACAAAGTCTATCCATGATCTCTGCTGAATAAACAACTCTAGAGAAAATCTTCCTGTTTTCTCATTTTGTTTTAAATTAGCAATTTCACTTAAAGGATATTACAGCAGGAAGGTCTGTAACCAAACCTCTGCATCAGGGGATTGTAACATGACAGCTAGTGCTGCTCCTGCTGCTGCCCATCCTGCATACCTGGCCACTCATGACTTTCATAACAAGGATATCTGACAAAGAGTCCTGAACCAGATCCTAAAGTTTCAACCCTGCATGTTAACTTCAGCTGCCTCCCAATCCAAAGCAACATAATCAGCCAGGCAGAACACTTCCTGACAGGTCTACACTGAGGCTGCTGTGCAATGCACAAACACAGAGCTGCCAGGAGCTGGCACTTGGAGGTGCTGGGCAGCACAACCAACCAACAGTGGGGAACAGCACTGAAAACTTCCTCCAACATACAAAATACCTTCGTGAAAGAAAGGTAAGCAATCCAAGGGGACTTCAAACCACAAGGTAGTATGTCCTCATTCTTCAGCCACACAGCATCAGGACTCCAGCTCCAGAATATTCCAGCTAAACCACTTTGCAACTTCGGGAACAAATGTTCTTTCAGGCACGCTTCCACAAGGCTCACACAATGTGAGCAGGTGCCTTTATTATTTGTATGTTCAAAGCAATACAAAAGATATTATGTCAGAATTCCAAAGCCTTTCCATAATAATGAAAATCCTCACTAAAATTCAGTAACAATTACCAACTTAGAACTAAGAATATTTGACAAAAGCAGAAACCTCTCAGAATAGTCAAAGCACAATTTTAATGAAGGAGAAACCAAATTCATAGCAATATTACAATTTTTAAAGAAAAAATAAAAAATATCTTTAAATTTGTAGTCACTAATTAAAATTTTGCCAAAAACTACTACAACATACAGCACCACTCATTATGAATGTTTATACTAGAGGACAAACCACCTCCATGGAGAAAAGCCAGAGTGAGACTGATGTTATTTAAATTACTGTTAAATTTACCAGCCATACTTCCCTCCTGAGCATAACTGATACTGCTTTGTTTTTTCTTTCTACTAAAATGTTTAAATAATTGTGCAATAATGCACTAGGACCATGATTTACCTGGACTACTTATCCAAATTTATTGTTATGATACAAAAAGGATTACTTCCCTACATGTGAGTGATAGCCAGCAATGGTTTTGCAATTCTTCTTTGCTATCACCTCATTGTGTAAAACTGAAACAAAAAACATGTTTGGTATTAATAGCTAAAGGAAATTCTCTAACTTACACATCTCATAAGTACAGGACCTTCCAGTGCTGAAAAGGTCAATAATTGTTCTAACATGGAATACTACTGAACAAATAACCTATGCCTAATAGTTATACAAACCCAAAGGAATCTTATAAGACATTCTTATTCCATGGCAAAAGTAGTTAATTTTTCCATACTTAAGCTGCTATGCCATCATTAACTCTGAATCTTGAAAATTAATATGTACACATTATATATAAAAATACATAAACATGTAAAATACATATACTATTATATCATATCATTGTTATATTATCTATTCTATCCCTATTTTAAAATACTTGTCTTTGTGCAGCTTCCAAAAGTATTCATCTTTGTAGATACAAGAGGAAGCACAGTGAAACAACATACAATTAATCTGGAAAATCCAGATTTTTCCAGGGATACAATTCTACAGCAGTGGAACCAAGATCAACAATGTCCCATGTGCAGGACTGTTTTCTGTCAAGGGAAACATGAATATTAGAAAAGTGGGAAAAAAACCCCTCACCAAACCCAGCCTAAATAAGTCATTACAAAAATAACAAAACAAAGCAAGATGGCAATCAATAGTAAGGGAGAAAAAGAAATAAACTTTAAGGCTAAGACACCAAATGGAAAATTAATTTTTTGGATGTCAGTCCACACTGCAAAAAAGCAATAATAGCCTTAGAACAGTTCTCTATAAATTAAAGAGATGAGAATAAAGTACTTGAGCCAAAAGAAAGAAAAGACCATGTTACCATCGGAGTCAGAATGGTGCTATCTACAAATTCTAACAAAATTTTTGTCATCTATTCAGCATATCACTCTTAAATAATAATAAAAACCCTTATGACTAGATCTTGTGTATGGGTCAAGAGTCAGCATTTACATAAAAGCATGATACAGCATGATCCAGAGCAGCAAGCAGTAATGTCAGTATCAGGTAGAAAGCAGAACACATTGACAAATTCAGCATAACAAGGGCACATCGGTACAACTCCCACACTCAAACAGCTACTATCCATTGCTTCTTTTCCCTTGATACTATAGAAATTACTGGATTTTCATGAATATTCTAACAAAATTCTTTGCAACTGACTATTGAGGAAACTGAGATACAACAAGGTAAGAAACAATTTTAGATATAGATCACAAACTGCTAGAATAGATACAAATCACAAAATATGCAAAAGAGCTAGGTTAGAATTGGCATGACCCTCCTCAGAGTAGGTAAATGAAAGGTACAGAGGAGCTATCTAGCTGGAATTGTGCAGATGCACCATGTAAATAATGCTGAACAACAATCTCAGGGCAGGATATCCAAAACCACACAATATTCACTTTCTAAAGCAACTTGAGCTCTAAAGACACTATGTGGCACAAAAAAAAAATTGTATGACTTAGGATCTCAAGTCTCTTGCTATTATGAAAACAGATGACATTTTTAGACCTGTGCTCAAGACACAGTAAAATTCTAAATAGTCACTAAATGAGCAACAAGATTCAGACTAGGAAAAAAGATGTGCAGTACAAAGAAAGAAAGTGTTGCTGAAACAGTGAGGATGAAAAAAAGAATAATGCAGAGAACAAGGGGAAGTGAGCAGACGCAGTGTCACAACTGTGCCAATAAAGATCTTCATGAAGATCCACGACATCTGGATGTTAAAATAGTCTGCAGTAGGTTTATGTAAAGTTAAACTCTAAAACACATTAAAAGAATTCTAAAGCTCCAAAAGCAAGGACTCTGATAGAAAAACATCAGAACTGGGTACTTCATTTGGCCCTGCTGGACCTTTCGAGCCTAATGAGTCTTTTTAATCAAACTAAGCTTATTTAAATCACTGCAGTTCAAGAAACTGATTCAAGGTGATCTTATAAACTCAACAGCAGAGCTTTGACCTTCAGTCCTAGGGATGACCTCCCATGGTTAGTGAATGCAGTAACAGTCAATGTTGGGACATTACTTCTCTGTGTAGAAAGTAAGGCAGCGGATAAAAGACGGAAGAGGACCAAAAAATACACTACAACTTGCAAATTTCTGGACTTCCTCCTCTCAGCAAACCAGAAAAATATATTCTCACATACACCTATGACTCCTGAATTGAATTAAGAAGTACTACAGAGGTGTGTGTTATGGCAATTGCCATTATCTCCACCCCTGTGCATCCAGTGTCCTTTACGCGCACATGCCTCTACACCTTTGTGCTCCACTCTCATTCAAGCTCCTGCCTCTCTGCATTTCTTTTCCCCCCACATCAGACCCAGCAGCCTCAACCCTTCACAGCCTATTCTCTGTTACCATCTGGATCTCCCTCTCCCCTTGTGCTGCCATTCTCAATCCTAAGACACTTCATCATCAGCCTCCTGGTTTAGGATTCCTGCTGTTCCCTGATACTTCTACCTTCTCATTACCTTTTCACCCCACTTTTCACTACCCTCAAAGCCAAAATACCAGTCAAATTCTTTCTCCCATCTGTACTGATATAGAAACAGGTATAAGAACAGCACATTTTCTGTTTATGCTGGGTGCCTGCACATGGCTCCTTTTGCCCACTCTTCCCTATCTACCCTTTGAGGATGAAGTCATCTGTTCACACCATCTTAACTAGCATCTGCACAGCAATGGCTTATAAGCATGTCTATCCATCCACCTACTCCTGATTGCCTCCATATGGTACTGCTTCTTTTCCTGATTTTGTCTCCAGAAAACTTAAGCTTAATATATGTTCACAACTCAGCTCCTTATCACTCCTCTCAAACACTTTTTGCAGATAAAACTTCTGCCAATATCACCTCCTGTCATATAGGTAGTCTTTTGTGACCCCTTTGCCTGCATTTGAACCATATATTCATGATATACCCAAAATCCTGTTACAATCTTCCTCCGTGTGTACATCTTTTTCTAACAGAACAGCTCATCCAATACCTCCATCTTTGTTCAGGCACAACTGAAGAATTAGAAAGGGAGATGGAGATTCATCTGTTTAAATTTAGACAGGCTTCCTTACTTATCCTTAGTCATACTGAAAGTGAAGCGAGTAAATCTCTTTAATATATTAGTATTTATGCTTTCATTTCAGGAATCCTCTTTATCACATCACCTTTAAGAGCTATGCTGGTATCGCTGGTTTCAAGCTCTTGGGAGGCAGATGATACAGAGGCAGCTCAAAGGGCTCAATCAGCTGCTACTCAGCATAGCCAGCTGGTACCTAGTGATCTCTGCTCAAAGTTTCTGCAATCTTTATTTACATGGTTTCTGAATGCAAAAGAGTACGGAACGGGAAGCATGCTGGATGGATATGAAGCCATTTTAAAAAATAAATAAAGCATGATGTTACCTAAAGATAAATAATATATTTGATGTCTGGCTGAAAAAAAAAAGTAAAGAAAAGAAATAAAGATATCTGAGTTACACAACTGCATTCTGTATTTGCATTAACACCTAAAAACAGAGGACTCCATCAAAATTTGACCCAAACTACCGTCTCAACATAGTTACTTATGTAAGAACTCTACTTTAACATTTAGTATTTTATCCACCTTACAAAAAAACCTTAAAAATCTTTTAAATCATGGTGAAAAAAAGCCCCACACTCATTTGAGATTATAAACTACCTATAGGACATTTTATACTCAGATATTCTTAAACTATTTGTTTCAGCAAAACAATTTTGAAAAATATTATTTTGGGGTTTATACTGAAATGATGTCCAAGGTTTATTTAGCACCAGTACTAATTAAAACAAGTATTGTGCTACACTTCTCATTACATGGTTGCGAGCATTGCTTATACTGATAGAGCAGATTCAGAAATAGGTGACAAAACAAAAAGTGAAAACAAAGACATCCCTTACAAAGTGAAGGTCAAGAACAGCATGCAAGAAAGACATCCTTACAAAAACCTGTCAAGTCTCTAGCAAAATTCATGTGGAACACGCAAGTTTTTTTAGAAGTTTACATTTCACCAAAATTAATAACGTCCACAACTATACATACATTGTACATAGTGATGGATCCTAAAAATAATTTTTTTCTGATCATGAATCAACCAAATTATCACGTCTGAATAATTATCAGGGACTGAATAATCTCGGTGCATCCTAGCATAAATTTTCCTAATATACATGTGGGTATCAAGTTATCCTGAATGTAACTTATTGCTACAAAACCTAGATGACCACTTGCATGTAAACAGGCACGGGGAAATTCAGCATGGCTTAAAGAGGCAGTATTATTTCAGAATGTTCTTAAGACAAGAAAAATCAAGCAACCAAAACAAATAAACAAACAAAAAATCAAACAAAAAACTCAAACACCTAAAAGGCTCAGAAATGGAAAGTAGGCAAATATAGACTGTAGTAAGCTTTTAAAGTAATAACCATTTAATCCCTTTTTTTTTCCCTCAGTGCCATGTGGTTTCCAGTGTACACAAAGTAAAGAGTGAAAAGGTAAAAATAAAACAGGCATACCCTTAATATATTCCAGAATTCATAAATCATTTGTAAATTTAGTCCTTTTATAAAAGAATCCTTATATAAATTGGGGGGAGGGAGGGCATCAATCCCATATATGAAGCACAATTAAAGCCCAACATCACTGACCAATCAAAATTAGTGAATGCACTGCATCTCTCTGCAGTGAGGAGAAGCGACAAGGTAGGCTGTCATTCTGCAAAAGCTGCCCATCGCAAGCTTTCCTCACAGAAGCACTGCTCTTCTTTTTTAGAAAGCCTGAATCTCAGTGGTGTCTCTGGAGACAAGAAGCCTTCAGTATGTTAAATTACTTTCATTATGTATTTTCAGATGCTTATTGATTCTACGGTAGGAAGAGTGGGAGACTGCAGCAGCCTGTAAACCAGAACTAAAGCAATTGTATACATGAGCAGTATGCTGAAACAATGGCACAGTACAGGCACAAATTTTCATTAAGGTCATTTTTTGAAGATATGCTTATTACCCTCTTTCCCTTCTACTCTGCTAACAAGTGAACAAAATGAATCCCTCCAACCTGGAACTGCTTCACCTGCATCGAGAATTTACCAAATCTTTAGTGGAGGTAAGACCTGTTCCTTATTATGATATGCAGAATAAGCAACATTAAACCAAATTAAAAATTGGAGAAAAAAGGCAAGAGATCAGATTCAACTTATATTAAGCAGTAATATATTATTATATTTGAGACCAGGAAATATTTAAATGCTATTTCCCCTTCCTCATTAAAAATATAATGATAGAAAAATGTTATTCTGTATGAAAGTCTTATAGAATATTAAGAACCTGTTTTGTTTGTGCAACATGAAGATAGTACAGTTTAAGCTCATACAGTACTGGGGAAAACAACCACATAAAGCAACCGGGAATATGCTTTTCCTCCCTCAGCAGTATTTCCAAATATTGGCAGTTAAATATGTTTCAGATTTATTCAGTTACTCTTCGAAGGATCAGACAGTCTGTAATTAGTGCATACTTATTGCTTTATGAAGGTTGGCTCATATGACTAATCTCCGATTGCTCAAGAAATCCCCCTTTTTTGTTGTTTTTTTTTAAAAAACTTATTTCTTTCGTTATCCTGTACATACAAGCCATTTATTAGAAGCATGGATTTGCTAAACATCTATTTCAAGAAAGGAAAGTATAACAGTGTGCAAATTAAACAAAAGCGTATTTTTTAAAAGGCTCATTAACTCTGATCAGTTTCTCATTAAAAGACAAGAGAGTTGTATGTATAAACTACCTGCTCACCAGAGCTATAAAACTACATTTTCTAGCTTTAGTCACAGACACTCTGCATCCAACAATTATTGCTTCTAGCCGGGATTTTTTGTAACCTATACTACCTGGAGAACAGGAAACTTGTCCAAAAAACCTAAATTCATGTAAGCTGACAGAAGAATATGATTTTACTAGCAAATAGAGAGCAGGCAAACTGATTTTCTATGTAATTTATACGGTCCAATTTTAGAGATCCTTTATTCATTAAATAAGTGATATTAGAAAATACATTCTTGCATTACTTTATTTTTTGAAATTATAAGCCCTACTTTTAACCTTTTTTTTCCTCCCCTTCACAAGGGCATGCAGCAACTAATTCAGTTTTACTACTGACAATATGAAGAATGCAGTTGACCGGGTATCTTTGTAGCTGTATGACCTACGAGCAGCAGGATGCATCCCTAAAATGTATTCTTAAGACATAAAGGAATTAAAAACAAAACATGGAATACACTTGCATTACCATTTACGTGCATGACACTTCAACAATATACACGGAAGACTAACACATCTGCTCAGATTTTCATTAAAAGAAGAGTGCAATGATTGATTCTTAAAATGGGGAGCATTTCTTAAAGAGGGATTTATAATTTAAAACCAGAATTGTGGAAACTACTGATGCATGAAGAGACAATGAAACATGAAATCCCAAAAGGAGAATATGCATACTTCATCAGCAAGCTGAATAAAGGTTTAACCAAGCTTTTTCTATACTACTCATTAAATAACTTACTTGTCATAATGACTAATGGATATTTTTCTCTCAATTTTATGATGTTATGTATTCTCCTTAAACCAAAATAAACCAAATTAGGTAACCCATGGTTACCCTCAAAGCACATGAACTGGATTTTATGATGTATAGCAACTTCTTTTACTAAGCCATCACTCAAAAGTAATGAGCAGGAATATTACAGAAAGAAATACGCAACCATAAACTAAGGATGTCTACACACACTCTGAAAACAGAGATCAGAAAATATTATTCTTTAAACCTGGAAAATAAAAACAGGCTTCTACAAAATGCAACAGGGGAAGGAAATTAACATCACTTAAAAGAAGGTTTATTTGTTATTGCTGACTTGAAACTCAGAACAGACACACAGAATATGCCCTGGTCTGTAGAAGTATCTGAGGCAATTAAGAAGTCCCCATGTTTAATCAGAACTTTTTGCTGCTGAACTGCAGGAACAAAAAAAAGGAAAACAAACAAAACCTGCAAGAAATGAAATAAGAGCTCAGCTACCACTTGATTTCCAGGTTACAGTGCATGTCAGAAATCTCTCAGTGACACCATGTGTCAGTTTCTGCCAAGCTGCTGCCACGCTGTGCCAGGCCCCTGAGGCACAGAGAACAGGTAGGTGCCCCGTGCTGCCCGCGCGGCGCTGGGTGAACGAGCTCCTGTCCACACAGCTCTGCCTCCTGAAACCCAGGCAATGCACCCAGGAGGTGATGCTTAATCTATTCATGGCGACCTAGCACATCTGAGGTTTTCTGTTTTCACAAATCCTCGGTTGCTGTAATGTTAGGGTGAGACTGTCATTTGTTTTAGCAGATCTGCTTTTGATTTCTTCCTGGCTTTTGCTAATACAAAAGAACTTCATTTATTCAACAATGCATTTGGAATGGTTTCTTGAAACCCATTCACAGCCAGGACAGCATGCAAAAGGAGATCATATCCCTGAGGGTTAATGTAAGACAGATAGAGGTTGCCTAAATTAGAAATGAAACAAAGCTTTTGAAATATTTCTTGTTTCATTTCACACCTGAGAGTAATACGTTCTAATTTACATCTTTTTTATTTAAGAGGTACATGTGAAATAGCTGTTGAATACCAAGAATTTTCATCATACAATTTGCAATTAATAGTATTGTTCAACTGAAGCTTTTCAGAACTGCAGATGAAATCCATTTGCATACTGTATCCCAAGTGTGCTTAATTCATACTTTCATTTTAAAAGAGCTCAGTTTTGTTCACCTTAGTGCTATCCATTTTAATGTATTCAGAACAGAACAAAGGTCGACATTCAAATTTATTTTCATGCCAAATATGTCCCCTCTTAAATTTAACGCTACCTAGAAAAAAACCCCTCCAGTATCATAACAAGACATTGAATAACCTCTCTCTTATGTATTCAATCAATTACAAACTCAAGAGCTGAGTGACAATATAAATCATACAAACATCAGGTATTACATGCAAATGCTATATGTAGAACTTACCTGCATGTGTAAAACTAAGCAGATGAAACACAAAATAAAAAATCTGCTAGATAAAATAAATACCTTTTTGATCCTTACTTATTCCTAAGAGAAACATGCTATGTATGTAAATCTGTTTGGTTTAATTGCAGTTTGTATTAAAAAAAAAAACCAAACCAAAATCCAAACCTGAAAGAGACAATTTTCTTTTTAAATATTATTTCCTGAAATTATTCCCTTTAATATATTCTGGAATAAAATCTAATACTCTTCCATTCCATGTAGGCATAGATTTCTTGAAGAAATTGAAAATTCAAATCAGAAAAAGGAAATGTAGTATTTTGCAATAAACTCAATTTCCCAAACCCACGTAAGTTTTGCATTTGAAATTATATATACTTATAGACACATAGATGCACAAAAGATTAATGAACAGAAAGGCTTAAAGAAAATGAACAGAAGGTTTAAACTCTGTAAAGATCTGGTGAATTACAGAACATCACATTTCAGTCCACAGCACTACTGTAAACCTTACAAGAAAGAGGTGGATAAATTGCCATAAATAATTTAAACACCTTTTTATGATACATAAGCAACAGTGCTCCATGTTCCTATCACTTCTTTTTCCACAAGAGCTTTTTAAAATGATCTTGATCACTAATTTGTTAATACGTAACATGATTCTTCTAAAATGACCCTCAAAGCAATACAAAGGCTATGCACAAAGTATGGTTTATTCAACAAATGAGCCCTTTGTGAAAAACCACATCACTATAAACAAAGGCTTGCCTCCCTAAGTGGAGGCTTTTCACTATTTTTTCTTTCTTCAAACAAATCCTGCTTTCTTTCAAAAGGCAAAGACCTTATTCTAGATCTTCAGGCTTTTGAGTCCATGCCAATTAAAGCTCTAAATATACTGTAAATGAAGAGTTTGGTAAGAATATTGCTTTTCCCCCCTCCTCCTTCCCCAGCATTTATCTCCAATAAGTGTTAAAAAAAGAAATCAAATAGTTCCATATTTTATTTCACCTTTCAGGAGAAAAACCAGCTGCAACAAAAGAATGTGTTTGTCCCCCATTCTGGAAGTCAACATGCAGTCCGAATCTAACATTACAGTTCGAGATGCCATTGATGACATCGATACCAACATGTACCAACCACTGTCATATCCATTAAGCTTTCAAGTTTCTCTCACTGGATTTTTGATGTTAGAAATTGTTTTGGGACTTGGCAGCAACCTCACCGTTCTGGTACTTTACTGTATGAAATCCAACTTAATCAATTCTGTCAGTAACATAATTACAATGAACCTTCATGTACTTGATGTAATAATTTGTGTGGGATGTATTCCTCTAACTATAGTTATCCTTCTGCTTTCACTGGAGAGTAACACTGCTCTCATCTGCTGCTTCCATGAGGCTTGTGTCTCTTTTGCAAGCGTTTCAACCGCAATCAACGTCTTCGCTATCACGCTGGACCGATACGACATCTCCGTAAAACCTGCTAATCGAATCCTGACCATGGGAAGGGCTGTGATATTAATGACATCAATATGGATCATTTCACTTTTTTCCTTCCTGATTCCTTTCATTGAAGTCAACTTTTTCAGTCTTCAAAGTGCAAGTACTTGGGAAAATAAGACACTTCTGTGCGTGAGTACAAACGAGTACCACACTGAACTAGGAATGTACTACCACATTCTCGTTCAGATCCCAATATTTTTCTTCACTGTTATAGTAATGCTAATTACATACACCAAAATACTCCAGGCCCTAAATATTCGGATTGGTACAAGATTTACAACGGGACAAAAGAAGAAAAACAGAAAGAAAAAAACTATTTCTTTGACCACGCAGCACGAGACTACGGATGTGTCCCACAGCGGTGCAGGAAAAAATGTTGTCTTTGGTGTAAGGACTTCCGTGTCCGTCATAATTGCCCTGCGCCGAGCTGTAAAACGGCACCGGGAGCGACGAGAACGGCAAAAGAGAGTCTTCAGAATGTCCCTTCTGATTATCTCAACGTTCCTTCTCTGCTGGACACCCATCTCTGTTTTAAACACCACTATCCTATGTTTGGGCCCAAGTGACCTTTTGGTAAAGTTGAGATTATGTTTTCTAGTAATGGCATACGGAACGACTATATTTCACCCTCTACTTTACGCATTCACGAGGCAAAAGTTTCAGAAAGTTCTGAAAAGTAAGATGAAAAAGCGAGTTGTTTCAATAGTGGAAGCAGATCCCATGCCAAATAACGCTGTAATACACAACTCATGGATAGAGCCTAAAAGGAACAAAAAGATTACCTTTGAAGACAGCGAAGTAAGACAGAAATGTTTAGTACCTCAGGTTGTCACTGACTAGATTTCAGTATTCACCAAAACACATCAAACGGAATATTTGAACAAATTGTAAAAAAAAATACTGCCAAATAAGAAAAACTTTTTTAACTATTGGCGAGACTGTATATTTTCAATATATATGTTAAATAGAGTAGGTCTTGTATATTCAATTTCTTCATTATGTAAGATATATGTTGCATGGCTGTTTGTTAGCGTAACACCATGTGTATATTTGTCAAAAATATTCAAGTCCTCTTTTTTTAGAAAATAAATAGCCTTAAAGAAGTGCAAACTTTTAAAAATATTTGTATGGCTCAGTTTCTCTGTAAATATAAAATAATTTTTAAGCAAAAATTGCACTTGGGAATACTTTTCTGTAGCACAAATTCACCATTTTGTATGATATGGTGTTTTAAAATTTAATTCATAAACAATACTGATCAGAGTATTCTGAATATTATGCAACTACAACCTGGATGTGTTTTGACCTCATATTTAGATATCCCACTTATTTCAATCTTCTCCAGCATGCAGCTACCATGCACAGAAAAAGCCATTTACATTATAGCCTTCAGTTAATGGTGCAGAAACTTTTGATATGGGGAAAAAAAATCATGCTGGTCCAAAAATTGACAGTACTCTTAAGAAAAATAAGAAGTTTTGCATATACAATCTCAGATCCACAAATTCTACATGGAAAATACACAACTTTGAATAATTACAAAGGACAGGGCAGGGGTAAAAGGCTAAATGAAGGAAAAAAGCATGGATGAGAAAATTATTTGGCTAATGCTATAAGACAACCAACCGAGTCAATCCTGTTCAAAGGCTTAGATTTTTCACACTGACCTGTAGTGTGACACAAGGACCTTTCATACAGGAATTTTTCATTCATACCATCTATCTACACAGATATGATTGTTAAATGCCTCAGCTAAAGTAGATTTTTTTCCCCTGCCCTTGATAACTTCATTATTTTCCACTGTGTTCAGCTCTAGCCATGCAATTGCCTTGTCACAAACCAATCACCAATACTGCCAGCTACCGCATTCCTGCATTTCCTAGGCAGCCATGGCATACCTTTGTTCTACATTGTCTTCTTCAATTTCATCTTAAACATGCATTGAAGTATCAAGAAGCCTTATGAAGTTATCATCATCCACAGCACTGTAAGCAAGAATTGAGATATTTATCCAAACATAAGTTTGTCAAGTTGTTTGCACCGTGCCATGCTTTAAAATTTAATTTCAATGAAACCCTGGTGGGGAGGGGGAAACAAAACAAAAAGCTGCAAAATCAATGAGCATGATTTCACTCCTCTTGTTACATAAAGTGATCAGTGTGTCACCAGCTACCAGTATATTTAAAATGCTAATTCTCAATAACTACTATCTTATATAAAAAAGCAGATCATACCCTTGAATACAAGAGCTAGTTTGACTAAAACATTACATAAAAAATTAGGATTTCTAAAGCACTTTTCTGAAGTTGTGTATAAAAAAAGGCGCAGTTTTAAGGGAACAAAAAGTTCTTTCCCACCACATAGCTAAATTATTAATCATGTGTGTATTGCCAAAACTGGTTTTGTGCTTAAAAAAAAATTACCTGTAATGTACTTAGTTTACTTGAGCTCATGCCATAGCTTACCAGAACCGAAGACTCAAAATATAGTACTACAGCTCCATATTCCACAAACAATAGCAATTTATAATCATGCAAATTCTACCTAGAAATGTTATTATCTGACTGATGTGAAATTATTTGAAATTACTGTGTAACATATATTCAAACATACTTTCATATTTTTACTGGGGTTTTTTGTGGAAACTGGCCCAAAAATACCTAAATTCAACTGCATTTAAAGCATTTTTTTATCCAAGTTATCTCTGATTTCCTACAAGATTTGAAATCCTACATCTTAATTGAGAGGCTGAAGAGAGAAGTAAATGTAACAATCTCTGGTTTTTTTGGTTTTTTTTTTGTTTGTTTTTTTTTTTTGTTTTTTTTTTTTAATCCCATATCCTCTATACTTACCATTTAAAAAAATCTTTTGGGAATAATTTCTGAAAAGAAATGCACCCAAAATATTTGAGCAGAAAACTATTATTTTTTCTTTTTTGTACCCCTTCTTCATTTCCCTTTCTAGCTATCCTCTGTATTTTGAACACTAGAAGCAGGAGAAGCTGGGATGTGTAGGGTTAATATAATAACATGATTTCAGTGATTACTAATCTTCCAGTAAAGCATTCTTAAATGAAAGATACTACTCATTCATTTAAAAAGAAGGAAAGGAGAAATGATAATGAACAGATTAATAAGTCTACATCATGTCCTTATCTGAAAAAAGCATTTAGAAAAGCTTTCAGACTTGAAAGGTTTCTTGACAACATAACCTTACTTCTTAAAATTAAATAAAACCTCAAGAATTACACATTTAGTGTTAAAAGCTCATTCATTAGAAAATCAGATGCAGTGAAGCAGCACTTCATAACAGAGAAAGAGCAGCCTAGGAATTGCCCAAAGAGATTAAGCCCAGTTTTAAAGGCTGTGTCGATCACACTCATTGATTGCCTTTACGAATATAAGCAGCTTCATTTTTACTATTCTTCATCTTCAATAAATTTTTAAAAAGGGGACTTATACATTGGAGTACACTTTGAGGGCTGCAGAAGAAAATTCTACATACAGCAGGAAGGAATACAAGTAAGAATATGTGCCATCCTACATATACCCAGAAGCCATCATAAAACAGAACCATACATTATGGCATGACAAATTTAACACAGGACAAAATCAAAAGTAAATTGTGAAGACACACTACATATCCTACAGACACAAGAGGATTTCAGGAGTGATATGACGGTGTGGGTGCTTGACAGATAGACTAAAACAGAATGCAAAGAGGCAGCATCGCTGAAGAAAAAAGGGCAAATTCATGCCATAGTATTGTACAATAAGAAGCCCACTACATTCTTTAAAATGATCTCACCACAGTGAATCATTAGTTCAATTACATTTCACACCACTCAGCCTAAGGCAAGCAGAATTGTACAGGACGCCAAAAATATTAATTCCAGCAAACACATCTCAGAAACACAAGCAAGCACTGCCAGTTTCCACACGTTCTCTGTCTCTAAAGTATTAGCTGGTATCTGACTATGTTGTTTTTTTTAACTGTAAATGCATTTCCATTCAATTTTACATTGTAAAATGAGGTTATCCCACACGAAAAACACCAAAATAAGCAAAGTGCAGTGCCAGGATCTATTAGGATATTCAAGAAGCATACCTTCACACACTAGTACATCACAAACCTGTGAAACTGAAATGTAAATACATCACAAACATCTAGTTTCTAGTACACAACAATTTTTATAGATTACAAGGCATGTAATCCACACATGGTCAGAAGTTCTGTTTACTTTATTAGTGCCAAGGGAATAGCAGTCACTTCTCTACTTTCTAAATATATCAGATTAAAAATGTATGCAGCTGGATACACACCAGATCAATTCACCTCTCTTCCTTCATTGTTACATAAATACACACATGTATGTCATACATAATTATTATTTATTTGTATATACCAAAAAGGGGGTTTAACATCAGCATCTATTTTTTATTTATATGAAGGAGGTTTGGTGAGAGTATCATTGAAGTGACTGACAGGCACTATGTCCCACCACACATAAATTTAAACATCCTATCTTCCCCACCCTTGTTGGATTTTTTTCCATTTAAAATTAAATAGTACAATGAAAGGCTACAGAATTTGCCCAGGCAGAAGAACAAAATTTCCATTGTGTTAACCATTAAATATACTATATTGCAGCACTTCTTTTTAAAGCGATGTATGTGCTAACCATCAAACTTCTTTGATAGCTGAATATTCTAGACTTATGTTTGTTTCCTACGAAAAAAGTTTCAGTTGCCAATTGCCATCAAACTCTTTTGAAAGGAGAGAATACAGCATTCTTTAGCAAAGTTTCAGTGCAGTATTAAAAAAATCTAGAATATGCTAAATTACTCTTCTGTTACCCATTATTCAGACAAAATACCTCCAACATACAGCTAAGAACAATCAGCTTCTGTCTTAAAATTTTCCAGCCTTATAAGAGCCAAATTCCACTCCTACTTCACACATTCTGCCATTATATCACTGAATTTAGTTGTCTTACACCGAGAGGAAAGAAGAATCTGACTCTGTAATTACCATCTCCTTTTTCTACTTCATAGAACACTTGTGCAATTCAAGAAGCAAAATGAAATCCAGGGTTTGGGTTTTGTTTTGGTGGGGGAAGGTAAAAAAAAAAAAAAAAAAAGGAAAAAAACCACATACTAACAGGAAAATCAGAATCACTCAGAGCCAGTAAGTGTTAAAGAAGGATGTGAAGAAGGTGAAGAGTACAGGTCCAGTGGAAAAGGGCAGAAGGCAGAAGGAAGCACGCTAAGGCAGCTACAGCCATCAGGACCACAGAAAGGCAGAGGCCAACATGCACTTGCTGTGGGAAAAATGCTAACTTTAATTTTTAGGTTGTAACAGCCAAAAAAATAAGAACTTGTCTTTGAATCATTGAGTGTGATATGTGGTTGTGCCAAAATTACTGGGAGGAGAGGGGGGAGCAAGATTAATAGCAATTCCAGAAAAGGCTTTTGATTTCACAAAGCATACACAGAACAACCGACAAACCAAAAGCATGCACAATTCTATTACCTCTTTTCCTACAGATAAAGTACAAATTACACACAGAGTACAAGCATTACAAGAAAAGACCTGAAAGGTTAAGCATGTGCTCCCAGTGATACATTTTAAAATATGCTATTGAATTTTCCTTTAGCCAGTCAGATAACTTCAGTTCAGCTGGATGCTTAGAGTGTTTCACTACCACAGTATGTTTTTAACTACTGCTTCTTTATCACAATTTAATTATTCTTGTAGAGTAATAAATTGAAGGAGATATTTCACTAGTCATCTTTATATTCTTTGCTAAAATTATACTTCAGTGATTATTATAAATTGAAACAGAATGGGAGAAATATCTTCTTGTGTATTTACTTTATAGATTTCTGTATCATCTTGTTTTCCTATTTTACAAAAAAATTCTCACACAATGAAAAGAAATCTACTTGAAATGAAAAAACAGGAGATTTACAGTGAAAGTTGTGTGATAGGTACACAACCTGAAATGATTAAATCAATTCTTTTTATGATTTGAATGAATTGTATCCTTTGCATATAAGCATTTCTATATCCACATTGTGATTCCTGACACTGCAGCCAGGCAAGCAGGCAGGCAGGCTGAGAGCACAAAGCTGTTGGCACACAGCACACTCTCGTTTCCTTTCCAAGACGGGATTTTGGAAATATACTTTTGGTTTCTGTTACCCTGATACAATCTCTAACTTCCTACCATACATTGTAGCAGTTTAACCTGATACCATATCTAATAAACAAATCAGTGTCACTGCTGAAACAACATTGCTGTAAAATCTGTCACTCTGGCTATGTCAGACTGCTATTAGCATAGCTGTATTAGCACAGTTTTACTTTTAACTGTACCAGGAACTCTCACAATCTGCTGTGAGATTTTACTTCAAATTAAATTCAATTCAACTCAATTAGTAGGGAGGGCAAAAAGCACAGTAACTTATTGCTACTCTACACCACAGTTTTCTTTCAAATTTTATTTCAAGATATTTTTCATAAATCCCTGTCACAAATAGAGAGAAGGGATAAGGAGGAGAAAAGGACATCTTCCCACATTAGTAAGTTATTACAAATACCAGTGATAATTTGTGTACTAGGCTGCATTCACAACAGGCTGAAAACACGCTTAAGGCAAAAAAGAAAAGGAAAAGGAACACTATCTGCCGTGTATGCATCATCACAAAACAAAAGGTGAGTGTGAGAACTGCTGTCGTAAAACATCTTGATTATATTGAGGAAGGTTATTACTCCTGCTAAGAGCTCTAACAGCTAGTAAATGAGACCTATCAGTGAAAAAGAACAAACAAAACAAAAGATGTGAAAATCGGTTGAGGAGAAGCTTGATATGACCCAGAAATGTGCACCTGAAGCCCAGAAAGTCAACTGCATCCTTGGCCCCATCAGCATCAAAGGAATCTGGCCAGCAGGAAGAGGCAGGTGATGCTCCCTCTCCTCTTCTCTCAGGAGACCCCACCTGGACTGCTGTGTCCAGCTCTGGGGCCCCAACCCATCAAACATGTTGACCTGTTGGAGCGAGCCCAGAGGGCCATGGAGACATCAGAGGGCTGGAGCAACTCTCAAGTGAAGACAGCTGAGAGTTGGGGTTGTTCAGCCTGGAGAAGATAAAGCTCTCAGGAGACTTCAGAGCACCTTCCAGTATCAATGGGACCTACAAGAAGGCTTTTTTACAAGAGCATGTAACGACAGGACAAAGGGGAATGG
Organism: Haemorhous mexicanus; assembly: GCF_027477595.1. Taxonomy (NCBI): domain Eukaryota; kingdom Metazoa; phylum Chordata; class Aves; order Passeriformes; family Fringillidae; genus Haemorhous; species Haemorhous mexicanus. The sequence continues at coordinate 62,019,729 of NC_082345.1, read as the reverse complement.
CTTCAAACTGAAACAGGACAAGTCTAGATTAGATATTGGGAATTAATTCTTAAGTGTGAGGGTGGTGAGGCACAGGAAGAGGCTGCCCAGAGAAACTGTGGAACCTCCATCCCTGGAAGTATTCAAGGCCAGGTTGAATGGGGCTTTGATCAGCCTGTGCTAGTGGAAGGTGTCTAAGCTCACAGCAGGGGTGTGGAAGCAGATGGTCTTTAAGATCCCCTTCCAAACTAAACCCCTCTGTGATTCTATGAAGAAAATCTGTGGGTAAAGATTACATTCTGGACATATAACCTTCTTTATTAAAATTATTAAAATGGAGGTATACAGCTCATCTGCACTTGCATCAAACAGCAACAAAGTACAGAAAAGTGCACATGAAGACAAGTTAAAGATATCTTTTAAAAGAGTAATATATTCAGAAGCTTGTAATAAATCTTGCCTCAGTTTTACAGCATACAGTGAAGATTCCAGAGCAGTTTAAATAAACTAAAGTGGGAAACTTTTGATTCAGTCACTGATTTTTTCTTGTGTCCCAAATTTTTTTCCAGTCAAAAGCTTCTGCAACTCTAGTTTGCTAATCAGATCTGCTAAAACTGGGCAAGGGGGGAATCTCTGAAGCTGTAGACAACCTGGCAGAGAAACAGTATGTTCTCAAAATAATAGGAAGTTCCTTCTTTTAATGAGGTTAAGTTTCCACATTTTTCCCTGAGATTACAGGAAAAAAGGTATGAGATCCTGCTGGTTTTCAGCTGAAGAAGGTCTAACTTTAAGACAACGAAGCCAGTAATTAGACTTAATGCCTGTGAATAACTGAAGGTTGGACCTGAAAGGTAAACACACAAGACAACTGGACTATTTTATGTTTCAAACAATAACTGAGCAGAGATGATAAAATGCTTAGACAATATTTGAAAATTATGTGTACGAGTTGGGCGACAAAGAGAAAAAACTACTCCTGTGAAAACAGCCTGTTTTTAAAGCTGTTTCCTATGAAGAATGAAATCTTACTCTACACTTCTCATTACTTTGTGTTACATACAGTAACACCTTCACTGATCTTTCAGGCAAGACAATAGTAACAATAGTTACAGGGATAACTAGTAACAATAGTTATAGGGATACTGGCTCCTATCCAGGGCCTGAACAAAGATTAGTCTTCAGTCTACTTTTCATTGCTATTTGGTTACACTTTTTAACCAGAACTGGCTATACTTTAATTAGAAATTAACAGAATAAAATTGGTTATTATGTTTAAGATTTGAAAAAAACAGTATTTACTTGAAGAATTACAGCAAAATTGTGTATATAATCCAATTTTTCAATTATTTTATACTTCTGAATTTGCCAGGCCTCATTTTCCAGACCTTAGCTCTTGCCATTTCTTTCCCTGCTAATCCAAGAGCCCTTCTGCAGTCCTTTATTTTCTCCCCATGAATGCACCTCTACAGTCTTAATCTTCATGAAAAAGGCCCACTTAATCACCCACTGTGACACGTATAATTGCATTTATTCACAGGTAACCACAAAACTGTTTTTATCTGTAGAGCACAATTCCCTACACCATTTGCACAAGTACAGATTTGTTTGACATAGTAGCATGAATGCAAGAACAGAAACAACACTGGTAAAGCAATCCCAGCAAGGACACGGTCCAATTCCAAAGCTTTTCAGTTTAGTTACCCCTGTTTCTCTCTTCCAGCTCCCCTAGTAACAAAATCATCTACTAAGAATGTAGAGCAACTGTGAGGTGAGGAGAATATGGTTTATTTAAATACCTGCTTTGGGAAAAAATAACTTAAAGGGAGGTTTAAGTCATCTGAATTTATGCACATAAATCTATAATGCATCTACACAATTTCTTTAATCAATTCAGTAAGCAAAACACAAAAATTTGTTTGACAACATGTATTTTCCATAAAAAGGTAATTGACTATCATTAATCCAGATTTACAGCCCCAAATTCTTCTTTCAAATTAATTCAACTTGCCTACTATTTTTTTAGAGTAGCTTTCTATCTACTTGACACTGATATCAACAGAAATACCATCTCCTTTTGAATGCTGAAACAACACAAGTTGGACTTTCTCCTTCACTATTCAGTAAAGAATTACAAACTAATATCTCTGGGAACCTAGCACTTTTGTGTAACACCCCTGTTAATTGTTGGCAGCCTTACTCTATGGAAGAACAAATTACCCTGTCTTCAAACAGAAAACAAGAGTACTTCCTGAAAAGTCCTCATATTCTCCATCTTTATGAACAATCTGGAAACTAGTATATTAATAAGTTTTTTCCATGACAGGTGTCTTTCTGCTTCCAGTCTATCATGGATTTTTTTTTGCAAAATTTTAGATTTTTCATACCTATAATCTATATTTGCAATACATTCAGTGGCATTTATACATTGTTTTCCAATTGTAGTTGTTGTCTTTCCTTTGTCACTACATTAGAACAGGCCTCCAGTCAGAAGTACTCTCTTTCTTGATTGCTAAACAGCCAGAATTTCTCAACCTAATATCATCTTCTCAGCAAGCCTTCAGCTTTCAAGTTTGCCTAAATACATGTGCCCCACCTACTGAACAGAAGATCCTCTGCAATGGGAAATCAACTCTTTCCAAAATGGAACACTGAACACTGGGTCTATTCTCAGTTTGCCCTATGCATCACAACTTGCCACTCTGGCAACAAATGTCTTCCAAATCCAGTAAGTTTGTTTACTATAAAAGAACACAAAATAACATTTCCTGTGTTAGAAATGGGTGACTGTAAAGCACTGGCTGCAGAGAACAAGCAGTCTAGGCTCCCAACACTGTTCCTGCACACATTTCAGAAACATGCAACAATTCGGTTTTTCTGGTTTAATTCAGTGAGCTGTGAAAGTAACATCTTTTGGGCTTTGTTAGCTGACTTTCAGATCTATATCCATTTACAGTTACTTCTACTGAAACTTCTCTTTCTATGATCTTCAATGGAATTTTCTGAAAATTATTTGCTACCACCATTATTTGATCTTCTAGTAATTGTTCAAATCCAATGCTCATTTCTTTCCTTGGCCACAAGTCACCTGTCCATTTTATCCATTTCTATTCTCTCTCACTCTACTGCTGAATCTGTTTGTTCAAAAAGAAATAAAAACCACTCTGTTTTGTCAGGCATTCAATATTGAAGTGTTATTTCTGAATGAACTGTGCTCTTCTTCTGTTCAACTACTAATAAATGCTTCAGTCCCAGCAGAAAGAAAAAGATCAATATTAGAAATTGCTTCTCAGTGTTATTTATTTGACCACTAAACAACTGATTTCACCATCAGCCATAGAAAAACAAAACTCAGCTACCCTCAGCCAGCATCCCTAGAAAAAATATGTGTGACATTTCTCCACACCTTCCCACGGACAAGTGATCATCTACTGAACCCAAACCACCAATGTGATCACCTTAGAGACCACTACTCCAGTTCTGGGAGAACTAACCTGCAGTTTACTATTGAATCTCCAAGTATATAAATGCTCAGAAAGAGGGAACAGAGAAAGCTATAAATGCCAGTTCCTACCGAGCTTCAGACAGTGCCTATGTATACTTAGCCAGAAACATAAAACTGCAATTTCCTTGGAAAACTTCCACCCAGAGCAGAGCAGACAACTGGAGCCATACTGTTTCAGATGTATTATTCCAGCTGTAAATGGAACTAGAGAACTAAATTTTTCCATTCTAGTAATTTGTCTCACCAATTTAAGAGCCCTAGCTCTTTGCCGTTTACATGAACTTTAATGCCTGTTGAAATAGAGTAAGAATGTATCACAAATTTAGCGATGACATCACTCTGTGTTGTTGATATGCCTGCATTCATTTACTGTTTGGAATTAGGTCACTCAGCTTGCCTTTCTCTTCATGACCCCATACACACAGCTTTTGCTTTGTTTATGTAATATGTAAGAGATAATGCAAATTATTTTCAAAGTCTTGCCATCTAACTCATACCCTCTACAATGTATTTCTAATTTACAAGTTGCAAAAGGATAATCTCTCACAGACTCACTGCTAACCTCTATGACCCTTCCGTTTTCCCAGTCAAAAGTACTTCTTTTAATCTTCTTTTTCATCTTTGGTCTGGTCTTTTTTTTTTTTTTAAACTAATATGGAGTTTTTATAGTCAGTGCACAAAAATTACTAGATTCAAAGGCAGACAGAGTTTGCAGACATCTTTTGGTCTTGCTAGCTTTTGTATGTCACCTGGATCAGAAACCCAGAGCTTTTCTTTCTACTTTTAATTATTTAGTTCTACTGAATAAGTATGACTATCCAGTAACAATATTTTGCCTCAAAACTCAAAGATGTCATAAGATCTGTACTAATTACACAGTCATAATTGCTCGAAACCAATTAAAAACAAAAATAATCCTCTGTATTATTATTTACCCTGTATTTGGCTGAACACAAACATTCATAAATACAAGCCAATTTGTGTTGCTGGTTCTCTCATATCCTTTTATATCTCCACTCTTATGACACACCTGAGCTAGCAAATACAAAAATACTTACTGTTCAAACACTTCAAAAGATCAATGGGTAAAGCAAAAACAAGGTCCAAACCTTGTTGCAATGCCATCCTTCCGGTGGGGAACAAATATGCCTTAACAGCAAAACAGAAACAGGTTTGGTATAACTCCTTACTGCTCTTTGACAGGAGAAGGAGAATTTTGTAATTAGAGAAACAGAATATAAGTGCAGTTTTCAGATTTTAGAGTTACTCATTTAAATTCACTAATTTCAAAATAAACAAACAAAACCTGGAAAAAAAAGAACTATGAGACCTGCCCCTTACATTTAAACCTATTAATGAAAAAAAGATAGGATGGTGAAATTGCCAAGATCATCTTCCACAATTTCCCTTTTCATCACTCCTTCTATTCTTCCTTTCCAATCAGTTCTTCTTTCAAAATTCCCTATTCCCTTTATTACACCATTGGGTGACACTACAAACCTCAGATACAGCCTCTACACCACAAAACCCCAGATCAACTGATGTATTACCAAAGCAAATGGAAAACACTGCAGTCACAGTAATTTTAAGAAATAAGAAGTACTGGCTTAATCTCAAACACTGAACTGAATGTGCTACCAATGCAAACACTCTTTGTGCCTTATGTGCCTGTCCACAGACAGTTTAAATGCATAATAATTTATCAACTGCATGATGGGTGCAGTTATTCTGCTGTCCTGACAATAATTCATCTCCAAACAGAAAACACTTTGTGGCAGTCCATTACCTTCCCCCTCCCCTTCCTTCGTTATTGTCCACTATCATTTCTTTCCCACTGGAGTCCTCTGAACTGTTAGAAGTGAATAAACCAAGAGCTGTCAGGCCCTCGATTTTACTCTGTACCTGCTGAAGCCTAGCTTAATGTAATACTGGCCTACAACCAAAACTTCTATACATTAGATCATACAATAAAAGTCATAACTGATCTTAATAATAAAATAGTAGAAATCAGATTTAGGGAACAGATGACAGGGAGCTGGAAAGAGTAATGCTTTTCAGAAATATAAGGAACAAAAAGTGTGGACATCTGTAAAAAGAAAAAAGCAAAAAACAAATAGTCTTTGATGGGCCTGGAATACGGATAAAATCTTTTAGAAATACTCCACATGCTACAGCAAAAGCAACTTGAACACACCATAAGTAACTTCTGACACAGCCTTACCACCTGGCTGTCAGAAACATATCACTTAGGAACAGGTTAACACCATGACAGAAAGCAGAATAGTAAACCCATTTTAAAACATCTGACACACAGCCCTCCAACAAGGCCTACGTGCTTGAGACTAAAATTACCAAACACTTAATAGTATGGCCAAATCAAATTTTTTGAGTAGTTACAGCTAAAAGATTATTCTCACCAATACCAGAGAATGCTTACATGAAAAAATAGTTTCACTTAATACAGCAAACTTGAAACTTGTTTACAGTTGTTTAATGGAAACTAGGCATGAAGAAATCCCAGAATTACAAACATACTTGGATTCTTTTTCTTGAACTGCATGCATAAAGAAAATTAAATTCAAAACCCTGGTAATTTAAAGGATATGTTGAAAAACAAAATTGCAACAGGATTTTTTTCTTACATCAATTCAAGCTTAAGTCTTTTTCATGTGCCTTTAACTGTTTAGTGAGTTCTGCTGAAATGGTTAGAAGAAGAATGCATGCCAGAGATTAGGTAAAACATGTGAAATATTGACATAAAATGCTTAGTCTAACATCAGGTTTTGAAGCTAGAAATCCTAGTCCCAGCAAAACATAATTTGATGGTAAAATCTGTATGCTCTGTCTGTCTGGCTCAAAGAGGTCTTACACTATTAGCCTCTTAATAATGAAAAACTGCATTAAATTTTGAAAATCATTTATTACATGCACATGAATTTGGTATCTTACATTAATGTTTCAAATTAATGAACTGGTTACATACTACCAAGAATGTACTTTATTTCAAAAGCCAACAAGAAAAAAAAATTAACTTTCCCACCAGAAAGGGATTTTTTTGGCTTGGAATACTACAAATAAAAATTTGCACATCAAATTTTTGCATTATCTTCCATCTTATGGTAACAGAATCTCACAAAAAACATAAAGCAAAATAAAAAACAACTCAACTGAAAGGAACAACATGAAATTGAAGAACATGGAGATTACATTCAGCTACAGAAAGGCACAGTATTTTTTAGTCCAGACCACTTCAGTCAAGGTCTGGCAGTGTTACTGTCAACACCACTGGGGACAGAAGAAAAATGTTTTAGCAGGATATTTGCACTTCCTATGGATGCAGATGCACCATCTGAAGCAGTGGCACTAATGCAGATGGCTCTGAGCCAGTAACATAATTCAGTCATTCTCAGCAAGACTAATTACCCCAGGCAAAGAGTCATGCAATCCAAGCCATGTAATTTCTATTAACCAAATCAGTTCACTTACCCCTACAGAACACTGTATCGTGCTACAGACATATGCTATATTATTTTGGGGGACACTAGATACTGCACAAGGCAGCAAACTGTAAGGCATCTAAGTCCCAAAGCAAAAGTACCATGAAAGAACACTTCCCTCAAGTTTGATGAGTGTTGATTCTTACGAGAAACTGTGTACAGCAGTATTAGCATCACCAAATCTGTCTGCTCTGTGTACTAGCAGTGAGAGACTTCACTGACATGACAGTAGCCAAGTCCATCCTAACTTTAACAGCAGTCAACACAAGATCTGGTTTGGCAATCATACACTGTAAATTATTGCTTGGAACAGAATTAAAAAAAAGGAGTCCATGACTGAACAGGATACAGGAAGAAGGCGGCAGTGAAAGAGAGCTGCCACAATATCCATGGCAGGTGTTCACACAGTTTACCATTGCAAGTTTAGTAATACTTGTGTACAGACACATAACACATATTGAATGTTACTGCTAAAACTGTAGCAGCTAAAATGAAACAGCTTTTAGACAACAATATTTAACCTGAAGAACAAATATTGCAGTCAGCCAATCTGCAATCATTTCAGAATAAGTCACTGTGTATTAGCTAGACTACTTATGCTATTTAACACTCAATTAATAAGGTAATGGTACCATGGAAACCACTGGAAAAGGTATTGCCACCTTGCAATAAATAGGACTAATTAGTATAAAATAAATTAGCTTAATACTTACCACTAAAACCACAAAGTAAAATTGTTGTTTCCTGAATACTAACTAGTAGTGCTTAGTATTTTGATAAACACATACCAATATTCATCACTCATGCCAAATACTAAAAAAAAAAGAGAAATAAAGTAACATCTTTCTTAAAAACAGTCAGACAGCTTTCCTTCTTTCCCAGAAAAGGGGAAAAAAAAATAGATACAGGACACTCACACTCACACAGTCAGTATCACCTTCCTTTTCCTGCTCACTGCATTCTCCTAGACCAGACTGACATAATAGATTTTGAGGGTCAGTTTTTGCAGCACTCAAGTAACACAATGAACTATGTGAGTTTATGTGAATGTCAGTCAAAACCAGAAGAGAAGTAATTGTGTCAGAGGGTTGAGATGAAGGTCTTTGAGGAAATTTTTCTATCTCATCTAAAGGAATGATAAGAAGAGGCTGAAGTGATGGCATGATATTTCCTGTCACACTGTCCTAATAATATTCCAGGTGGTGTCTGGGAACAATGCCCAACAAACCAACTTGTGAAGAACATTTTATATGAAGCATTCCAATTGAAAAAAAAAAAAGCAAAACCAGCCAAACAAAAAAATGGGGAAGGAGGGGAATATTTCCAAGAGACACAAAGGAATGGGAGCAGATCACCTCACTGAGTCCTCCCACTTCAAGGCAAAATCATCTCGATCTAATTATCCCTGCTTATTGCAGAGCTGTTGAACTAGATCAGCTTTAAAGGATCCTTCCAAACCAAGCTATTCCATGCCTATGTGATTTCATTCCCAGTATATGCTTTGTCTAAAACACTTTTAAAAGGCTTCAAATACTGCGTCACAGCTCCTCTGAAATTATAATTTCTGGCAGAACTCTTTCCTAACATTTCAGAAAAAAAATTCCTTTGCTTCATTTCAGGCCCATTACTTACTGTTTAAATCACAGTGCATATGGAGAGCTATTTAATCCCTTTCCATCTGAAAAACCTTTGTTTATGTGAAGAACATTACTTTCCCTCTCACTCCCCTCTTCTCCAAAACACAGCCACAGACTTCCAGCTCCTTCCCCCACTGACTATCCTCAAGACCTTCAGCCACCATTGCTGCTGTGCTTAGGAGTTTCTCTAATTAACATACATCTTCCTTCAATGAGGTGCCTCAAAAGGGGCTTGATACTCTGCTTGAAGCATGAACAAAAGATTATTTTCAAGTGCCTTGCACACAACACCCTTCCTTACAAATATCAGCACAAATTTTATTGCCAACAATGTCACACTGCTACAAAATAAAAGAACAAGTGGCTTGCACTCAATATTTGAGGAACTATCAACCCTCTCAGCAGAACTGTAATCCATACAGTCATTTCTCCTGTTCCCCCTCTTAACTAGAACTATTTATTGTGACGACTTAGCACTTGTCTCAAAGAGAAATAAAATCAGTTCAGGTAAGACGTATCTCCAATTTGCTAAGAATATTTTTCATTCTAATCCTGTTTCCCAACATACCTCCCATTCTTCTCTGCTTGATTATTGGTAGTAAATTTAATAAGGATATATGCCATATTACATCACTCAAATCATTAATGAAAATACAAGCCAGCTACAGAACACGTTTTAACAACACCCTGCTTCATATATTGCTGGGTAAGTGAACAACAGATGAAGGCTTTTGGGGTACAGCTTTCTCTGAACTTCTGCATTCACTGCATGACATTTTCATCTGGATTCTCTTGCCAATCCTGTAGTGTGACATGGTGTCAAGAGCCCTATTTAAATCAATAGTGTCAAGAGCCCTATTTAAATCAAACTACAAGACAGTCATTGATCCCTCTAATCCCAAGGCCTGTTATGCTGCCAACAAAGAAAATACGGTTGGTTAAACAGGATTCATTCTTGATAAATCTGTGTGTCCTACTATTTAACAGCACTCTTATACAGACTCCAACAAATTGTTTGTTTGTTCTAGAGTTCCTTTGCTTAAGGAAGTCAGGTCAGAAAAAAACTGCTTCTCAGTAAAAGCTACTGTTTCTTGTAGTTTCTCCAATTGACACATATTTCTACCTAATTCACATATTTTATATATTTATCATGGCCTTTCTCATCACTGCAAAATAAACTTCAATACACAACTAAGGAAAAGTTGTAATTGAACTAACATAGATTAGCTACAGGAATATATGTTAAATACATACCTAAACACATACATTTGTGTCCCCCAAACATACACACGTAATGTAGCAGTTCATTAAAAAAAACTGACAGTTACCTCAAGATCCTGCACAGAATACCTTACAAGCAATGGAAGGTATCTTTTACCACAGCAAGTGCAAACCTTTCACAGTAATATCACAGCGCTGAGTTTGACAAAGCAGAAATTACTCTGCTTTGTACAACAGAAATGTAATAAACAATGGAATGATTTTTTCCTTGAACAAGAGATGAAAGGGATATTCAGGAGTATCTGGCTAAAATCACAGATCAGTATTCATCTTGGACATGAAAGCAAACCTCTGTGACACAGAGGTCCCATTCCAATACCAGGCTTTCACACCACACAAGTCTACCACCTATTTACTACCATCAGATGTTGCACTATTTCCCCAGGCCTCCCAAAGCTTTCAGATCTCACCAGCTGAACAGCCAGTGCCCAGTGCTGCTCCCATGCTTCCCACCCCCAGAGCACTACATCACATTCCCATCTTCCTGAAGCACAGCACTTCCACAGCCTCACCCCAAGCCACACACCCCAGTGCTCTCCTGCCACACACCACCACCTCTGTGCAAGAGATCTCCTACCCATCCCAGTCCTTCCCAAGTCCAGAAGCCCAGCACAGCACCTCCCCAGCCATACCCCACACCCCACACTCCCTGCTGACCCCCACAGCAGTACCCTGACCCACGCTGCCTGCAGCCCCCTGAGCTCTCCTCCCCTTGGAACAGAGCTACCCCACACGAAGCAGTCACTGCCCCTCCACCAGTGGGAGAGAGGACAGACACCTCCAATTCCCTGCACCAGCATCTCCTCAGGGGGGTGCTCCCATCCACCCACACTGGTGCTGAGAGGCATGGCCAGCTGGGAAGCAGGAAGAAGGCAAACCAGCCAAGGTGGGCAGCAGAGGGTGACAAAGATGCAGATGGAGAGGTAAGAGAACGGAAGAAATGCCAGGAAAGAAGATGGAGAGAGAAATGACAGTAGACAAGTATGGATGGCCATAAACCATCCAGAATTAAGGATGAAGGAACAAATTAAGGACCACAAGCCTTGGCTACCCCCATGGACTGTAGGATCAAATTCAAAAGGGTCGCCTAAGGGGACACATTTCCCTTCACATTCAACAATAATTACTCAGACTTTGCTAAGCTTCAGGAAAACACAAATATTTGAGAACAAGAAACTCAAAAGACTGTGGCACTTTGACAAAAGAAAGTGCAAGGTCTTTTTTTTTTAATGGTGAAACAAAAAAAGAGGAAGATGGGTAGTAAAAAGTATTTTCTATGAAACAAAGAAATCCTAAAAACTACACTAAACATCTCAGATTTTACCACTAAATTGTACTAATTTGTTTAATAGGATCTAGCACTCCAATTAATCCCACAACACCTGCAATCCAGGTAGTTAACAGACAGTATTATTTTCCATATTCTGAAGATATAATGGTAAAGCAAAATGGAAAGAAAGGTAAAAATAATCAGAAAAAATATTCTACTTTACAATGATACAACTGGTGCTTAAGTGCTCCAATCAAGCTGATATACTAAATAAATATATAAACACTCTGCTTGCAACACAGCATCTGCCAGTTATAGGACTAAACCATTGGCTAATAATTTTTTGATCACACACTATAAAAAGCGCAGTAGGGACAAATATGCAAAATAAACTTCAGGATGATTCTAAATGTTTGACAGTTTAGCCCTCCTACAACCTATTTCTGGAAGTTGGAATTTGAATACCATTAAATCAGAGGAGAAACAGTTGGCAAGATACCATAGACAACACCACCAACTGATCTCCAAGACTAATGGGATGCTCCTCACTGTATTCTGCAGCACAGTGTGGAATTTCCCAAGCTAGCTCAAGTATAGAAAACATTCTAGCAATGTCACATGAGCCTTCATGAGAACTACCTCATTATTCTCCACACAAGCCAATAAAATAAAGGGTAAATTAGTCACTAGGCAGCAGAACACTTCCAGTATCTGAACTAGGTTGGGTATGTGTATAACATATCACCTACGGCTTTCATAAAAGTCACATGGCCAATATCTTTCTTTTAGGACATAAACTGTAATTCAAACTATGCCTTATTATAGTGCAATGTCTCCCAAACACTAAATATATATCTGCTGCCTCTGAGGGTGTTTTATAGAAACATAAACCAGTACGAAATTGCTTCACAAAAAAATTGTTGCCCAAAAGAACACAGATTATTATCACAGAATTTTCATGTTACTAAATACCTGTATCTAGAGAAGTCATACCAAAAAATGTAAAGGACGAATAAGTTCTGTCCATCCCATTTCTCAATTTAAACCAGGAAGCAGAAAGCAAGAACCACAGTAAAAAGTTTTGGGTTTCTTTACCTCAAACACTAGCGTGAGTCATGTGAGCACAAGCTAAAAATGTATCTAAAAGTAATTAAGAAGGACTCACCAAGTTCATTGAGACTCTGGGCAGCTTTTGTTATCTCTCTGCTTCCTCCTTGCAGCTGTCCTTGAAGTCTCTTACTGAGATACAAGATGCGTATTATCCTCCTCAGCAAGTCACAGGCAGCCTGCAGGGAAATTGTGGCATTAGGGGATATTATCAGTACATTACCATCACATAATACCACTACTCAAATGTGGAAACATCTTAACCAAAAAAGGAAATGTGAATGTGAAAAAAAAACAAGGAACTTTAGAGGACTGAAATTCCTTTTTTCCAGAATCTTTTAATATGGTTCTATGTTATAGAGACGAAGATTTCCAGAAGCTGGTAATTATATTCATGGGGCTACTGAGATTATTCTGTCACTACCCACGCAGAAAACAAAGGAAACTCAGAATCCCATGACAGTGGCATGTTCTATTTCTAATTAGAAGTGAGTTTTATTTTACCTTGTGCATCTCTCCTCAATACTCCTCCCTTCTTAAAGCTTTAGCAAAGTTAAGAAGTTGGCTTTGCCAATCAAATACTCATCCAAAAGAAGCAAAACGGCAGCACTTACTTCAGAAGACAACAGAACTTAAAGACTAAATTGTTATTACAGATATTGACTCTTATGGTAGGCATATATGTAAAAACTAATTCTCAGCAAAACTTTCAGAAGGCCAGTTACCTTCATTCAGCCAACTGTTAGTTCACATTCTTTCATATGCTTATTAAAATACATGGCATTCTTGGTTAAAAATTAGGAATATGGACATATACATAAATTTTTAGGGACCATATTCACGTGTGCTTTTATAAGCAACAAATTAGAATAACAGGCATTGCTATATTTGACATCTGAATCAAATATAATAGTTTTATAACTTTTCACTCAACTAATATCTTGAAATACATGCTATGGGAATAGCAACATTCTGGAGTAGTTAACAACTAAAATAGAATTCAGAAATGCAACTCAGATTTTAGTACAGTCATAGATACAGTCCAAAATCTGCAATCAGATTAACAAGGGTGGCAAGTGAGAAATTTTGAATAAGTATGACGTAGTTGTTTTGGAATAGTTGGAGCTATTTTCCCTGGTATTGAAGGCAAAGTCTTCTTAAGTATTAACCTTTGGGATATCAAAATAATTTTAAATTACTTAAAAAAACATTTAGTATCCAACAAGACTTAGAATCTCTTTTTCAGACTCAAATTCATTTAATTGAAAAGTGAAGCTGAAGTGCACATATAAAAAATTATACCAGTGAGTAATTTCAACCAATATCCACAGCTAACTTGTACAACCTGGCAGTCTCTTCCCTATGCCAACACAAACTAACAAATCCACAAATATTTATAGTTTAATTTTATTAAACATCTAACTTTTCAGACAAAAAAAAAAAAAGGAAAAATTAGAAAAAACCCCATTGAGGCACTCTTGGTGCTTTGGGCTTTCTATCACAGTCTGAAGTGCAAGTTTTCTATGCCTTCTGTGATAAGTTAACCATGTGATTTCTATTATACTTTGTGAGAGCTAAGTGGGGCTCATCCTGCTTTGAGAGATTAATGTATTAATTGTTATTAATTCATTTCTTTAATTAGAAAAATTTTGATCTGCATATCACTTTCATATCTGTGAACTCAATTTCTGCAAGATTAATCAAAAATAGCTTCTAGTATAGTGCACTATGCTTCACCAAAAGAGAGGGCATAGTATTACTACTTTGCTTTCAAAATTAATTACTCTCTAACCCAGTTGTACACCTCTGGCTAATGTTTTTCCCTGGGAAGTCTCATTCTGTTATTTTCATACCATCTTTTATTTTACATGCCAAAAGAGTATTTATTTTTTGTTGAATTGTTGCTTATTACTTCCTGTCCCAAGGAACAATCTTATCAAAGAGAGTAAGAGTTGGGAGAAGTTACATTTAGATACAAGAGCAAAAAAAAGGTTTTAATTTCTAGCCCTGGGAATTAGTAGGAGGAAAAAAATCTAAACACATAAAGATGCACTCTAAATTTTGTAGTGACTTCTATTGCATTGTACCCTTGACAAAGATCCTGTTTCACTCAAGTATTTTCATTTATGTGAGCTGTCCAACTTAATAAAACTCCCAGTCACAGCAAAAGAATGTTATATGTGAGGATATGTAACAGACACAAAAAACTGTATCTAATGGTGGAGCTGTTCACAGATGCCAGATCCTCTAACCTGACTACCCACATAAAAGAAGTCTGAATTAATTCAGGAAACATTCCCTCCCTGAGTTGATCAAGTATGCTTTTCTAAAGGAGACACTTTCATCCAAGAAGGAACAAATTCTACTGTTCAAGCAAGAATTAATTTGGAAAAGACCAGTGGCCCCAGTTAGTCCAAGTAACTTAAAGTAAAACTAAAAATAAACCCCAAATTTTTGAGATTACATAATTAGCTCTCTCCTGAATTTTAAAACAACGCGCCAAAATTAACAGAAATTATTGCTATAATTTGAGCCAATGAAAAGCTTCTTACTTTTAATCTCAAATTAATTTTAAGAAATTACTGAAAGAAGAGTTAATTACAAAGAGAGAGTCACTTGAAAATGTGCCAGTGTGTAGCTCATATATGCAGGTAACTAAATGTATATATTTTGTTGTTTATAAAGCCTGAAGAAAGAGGAGACAGTCCACTATCTTTAGACTACATTTACTATTTATTTACAGTAGCATCACAAAAAAAATCTGCTACTGGTAAATATTTCAAGTAAGAATAACTTTAAAATACAGAATTATTGAGTTTTTTTGAAATGTTTTGCTCTTATAAAGCTTTTCAAACACCAAGACACTGAAACAAGAGAAAATGCAAAAACACTCAGTTAAACAGAGCTTCCCAGAAAAGAATCCTCTGAAGGACAAACTCCCTGTCTACACATTTCAGCTGTTAATCACTCCCACTTAGCTTGTGATGGACTATGGAAAGAGTCAGAAGTGGACAGTAGGATTTAGAGCAGGAAGTGAGCTTTCAGTGTCTGCTGCTGCCTTGGGATGCCATGAAGCTCTAAGCAGAGCAAGACAAAATATGTACAAGAACATAGCAGAGATTCAGAATTCAGGACTAGATTTGAAGTTTAACAACAAACATGGAGTGAGAATGTTTATGAAAAAGCCAGACTATATTAAAAACAATTAAGGATGGCAAAATCTAGTTTTATGCAAGTAAAATATTCCTTCAGTTAGTGAGCAGTCCCACAGCAATCAATGCAGAGGTATTAAAACAACACCATCACAACTACAGGAGGCACTGAAACATCATGCATTCCAGCAAAACATACCTGCCAACTCTACATATTTTGACAGAAGGCAACCTCTTTTACCAGCCATCTAGATCTACCAATTGTAGATCAGCTGATAAAATTAGGAAGTCTGACAATGTCCCAAACCACAAGTCTTGTATTTGAGAGCAATTTCATGTCATAAGCCCTGCCATCACCAAGAAGTTAATTGTTTGCTGTGCTGTGCCCTTCCTTCCTCAACAAACGAGTCCCCCAGGTAAAGGACAGCCCAGCAGTGCATTTTTAGGAGGCTGGAGAGTTGAGCTTTCCATAAATTCAGCTTCATTTATTAATTCAGGTGTCCTGACCCTCAACTCTTCCCAGCAGTACAGTGTAACATAAAGCACTCACAAACTATCTGCCAACACAAGAAGGGACAGAAGCTCTTGTGATGAGACTCACTGGCAGAGAATCTGGAATCATCATTCCTCTTTCTACACTGATGGTAAAAAAGCAGCCTACCAGACTCCCACTCTCCACCTCTTTTTCCTGACTTACAACAAAAAAAGTCAGATCTTACAAATCCCCTGGCACAGCCTGAATAATGCTGACTCCGGATGGATGCTGCTTTTACACCACAGGAAAACCTGTGTAGCCATGTAACAGCCAAGAGGAAGCATTCAAGAAACATTTCCTAAGTTCAGGGACTCGTTCTCCTCAGACATCCTTCTGCAGTCTGACTTTGTGTAAGGGCAGGGTACAAAAGATCTTCATCTTTAGCCCCACATTCCCACAACTTCTTCTACACGCACAACACACATCAGAAAACCACAAAAAAATCTGCACCTAACCTGCCACATGGAAGTCATGGGACTTTTGGCCAGTGGCAAAAAGAGTAACAGCTGGAGCTGAAAACAACAGTAGCATCTGGCCAAGCTGGCTGCACAGAAGCTCAGCTCCCTGCTGAACTTCACTTCTACTGAAAGTAACATAGAAAATAGAAGTTCAGCCAAGAGACAGTGCAGCTGCTCCACCAGTCCCCAGATTAGAAAAAGCATGAGTCTGCAGCTTCATCTGCTCTACAGCAGCAGCCACTTGCAGATGGCAATCTACTAGAGTGTATATCCAGAGCTCAAAATTCAGGTAAACTTGCAAAGACAAACAGTTCAAACAGTAACTCATTAAACACTTGTGGAGCCAGAGCTGTGTTGCATTTCAAACCATAAACTTAATAGAATGCAGATACACGACTCCTGAAGATCTATGGAAAAGTTTTCAACTACTATAAAATTATCAGTGAAGTGTTTGACACTTATCTCACCATCATTGTGATAAGCTCTCTCCCACTGCTACCCTCTAACAGACATCTACATCCTACTGTAGACTCCACTTATATTTAAAAGGCAGGTACAGCTATGCACCTGGGCTTCCAAAACTCTACAACCATAAAATAGCTCTTTAAGTTGCATCTTGACTGTTGAAGAAATTTGAAAGAATTTTGAAAGAATTAATTCTCAAACTCTTTAATAAACTGCAGCAAAGCCTGCACTAACTTAGGGGTGAAAAGCATCTTCTACACAACAGCACCATAACATTAAATACCAAAATAACACAAACAGTTACAAGAATTTAATTAATCTATACTCAGATAACCCTTTTCTCTTCCCTCCATCTCTACAAAAACTCAATTAGCTAGAACAAAGGTCAATTTCCTACTTTCCTACTAAGCACTTCTCAATAGCTCTTGAAGAGAAACAAATACTGATTTTCAGAAAAATACTGACAATGAACTACAGGCTACTGGAATAGAAAAACTGCACTCATGTCTGACAATTGTGAAGTAACACACATTCAAAAAGAATTTTTTTAAAATCTGTTTTTAATGCAACTTACTTGAAGTTTTGCAAGCTGAGCTGTGCGAGACACTATTTTGTTGTAGGGGTCAACAATTTTGACTCTAATTCTAAAAACAAGAGGAGAAAATTATTTATAGCAGTGTTAATAAATAGCATTATAGAACATAAGGATTTATACTTTCTAATTGCATGATGAATGTCATACCTATCAACAGTGCTTTGTAGAGCACCAATTCTAGTTTGCATCATTTGGAGGACACCTGCAAAATAAAGCAGATTTTTTTACATCATTCATCAATCATAGAAACATCAGAAAATTATAGAAAGAGTTTTTCTTCAAATCACAGTAACTACTTTAGCATAAACCAAAAACAGTTGCCCTTTTATAAAAGAGCATCAGAGAAACCAAAATTAGTAAGCATATTGGAAAATAAAATGAGCAGGTCACTTACTGAATGTTATGGAAAATGTATTGGTAGAGAATATAAACCTGCAGAATAAATATCACTCCAAAATCCGTCATTTGTGAAATTTCAAATACTATTTAGAGGATGCTACTTTCTAACAGAATGTTGATTTGGACTGCAGTTCAAATTATATAACCTGGTATAAACACCTGAACATGATATATAAAAGTGGCATAACATACTTAACACTATTTATTTAACATAGTGAATAGTACAAATGGGACTGTGAAGATAAATTATTCTATTTCAAGGTTTTCATCCTGTGCATAAGGATCTTCAGCAAAAAGTAAGGTATCAATGTCATTGTAAGGTCATCTAATTTAGATTACAAGCAGAGCAAACTACCCTAATCATGTTTGTTCCACATTAGTTTGGCAAAGCAGCACAAGGAAAGCCAACAAGCGTGCCTGTTCTTTTCTTGGTAAATTACAAAGTAGTAGGGGACAGGAGTCATTTTTGCAATACAGAATCAGCCTGCTGAGCATTTAATTAAGTTAGACAAACCCAGGCCTAAGAAATTATTTTTGTTTCAGTTACTGCTGGCATTCTAAAACACACTACATTTTAGTAAAGCATGTTTACAAGCATGACATCATTAACTTAAAACTGCAGCATGATACAGTAATATGGAAGATAAACAAAACTATTACTGTAGTTACATTGAGGTTGTCCTGTACTATGACTGTATCTCACTCATTTTATATAGATATGTGAATGCTCATCTTCTCCATATTTCAAAACTATTAGCTTAGTGACAGGCTCGTGTGTTCACTGTTATTTATACATGGTATGGTATGGTATGGTATGGTATGGTATGGTATGGTATGGTATGGTATGGTATGGTATGGTATGGTATGGTATGGTATGGTATGGTATGGTATGGTATGGCATGCAACAGACCATGAGGATGAAGATATGAGATACAGTGAAAAGCTGGCAAAATAGGCTGCATTGCCTACCCTACATTGCAATAATGGGGGAGGGCCAGTGGCACAACATTGCTGCATCTATGGCTGTAACAGTGCTATTAAGCATCCAACAGCCCTCTTCCCAGAGGACAGAATAAGGATGGGTGAAAAGGCACTCTCTCCTCTCCACCTGCTATGGAAGATACATGATGATACAATTCAGCCTAATCTAAAGAGGTAGCTCAAGATACCTACTGAACTACCTACAGACAGAAAAGAATATGTAGAGCAGAGCTGTGTACCATTAAAAAAAAAGTGCACAGGCCTAAAAAAGAAAAGACTCTACAAGCTGAGTATACCAATTTGAAATGTTTAATGAGATTCACTTTCACACATCCAAATGACTGTGCATGCTGTGAATTAGCTCCATAATCCTCACTTGCTAACATACTTGATAAATATACCAAGAGCTATGCATTTATAACTTCACAATTTAAAAATCCATTGGCATTTATATTTTCTTTTTCTTATGAATCTCGACTCAGTGCTTCCTCTAAGAGCATAACCCTAAGAAAATGGAAAAATTTCAACACATCTGTTGTGAATTTAATTTTATTTTTACTTTGCCGTATTAGTTGTAAAACATGCATTATTCACCACACCTGCCTTATAGAAATGTTTCCTAACTGATAGTTGTTTTAAAGTACATCATTCTTTCTTCAGAGCAATTTTAGGAAGAAATTACTTCAGAAACAGACATCATTTCAGGGCCAGAATTCCATTGAGCACAAATTGCTGAAGATTGTTACCAGGAGGTATTTATCAGTGACCACACATTCCTGTCTCCTTCTTGTTTGGAGAATGACACATATTTCAGTCTTTTATACTTGATTCTCCAACTGTTTAAAAAGTTATTCAGGAGCTACCGTGACTAGATTAAAGAGCCATTTCTTTAATTTTACAGCTATATGCTATTGCTGACACAAAACAGTGAAGCCAAGCAGCTCCAAACACTAAGGATATAACTATCAGTAACCAGAAACTCTGGTTATGCCAAAACCTGAAAGCAGAAAAAGGAACAAAGTTAAATTACTTATTAAGTTACAAAGGAGAAAAGGGGGCATGCTATAGAGATTCTAGCTTGTTACAGAGGTAAATATCTGTCTGCACCAAAAAACCCACCACAACACCAAACTATATGACACTCTCAGCAAAGTGACAAAGAGCAGAATGGCAGGTTTAATGAGCTCCTGGCACAAGAACAATGTACTACAACGATCTTCTATCAGAGACAATGGTTCCTAAGCAAGCCTTTGAAAATCAACAGTTTATGCTAAAATCCACATTTCAAGGAGTGGAATAAAACAAAGGTATGTATTTAACTTAGGAGCCCTTCCCTAGTAAAAGGGAACATAGTTTGCACATCTTAACCAAAGAGGCTGTAGCACGCAATCTCAACGTGGTTTAGATTATGTGTTATAGCCTCTTTGGTTAAGATGTGCAAACTTTGCAACACATGCATGTGCAACAGAAAATTGGTGCTTATGGCAACAGATACCTACCAATGTTGCAACAAAACTAGGCTTATTTAGAAAAATATATTAAAAGGTAAAATGAGGCTTTATTGCTAAAGTTGCCCAGAACATTACCAAAATACATTTTCCAATGATGAAGCTACTCCAGAGAAGTATCAGCCAAATCTTCTCCTTGGAGCTCCATCTACTGACGTAAGGGAAAAAAACTAAAATAAAAAAGCTGCCACACATTCCTCCCCAGAAATTAGTTCTGGAGCTTTAACATTAGGGGCCAAAGTTGGCAGCAAATGCGTTCCCTGCACGGAGCCTAAAAGTGCTTCCTTCACTGTAAGGATAGCCAACATAATATAACAACATTTACCTTCCAGAGATTCAATTCCAGTTGCTTGGGCCAACAGATCTTCATGTCTTGCAACAACCTTAAAAAACCAAAATAGAAATCAATAGAGAAAAATGGGGTCATGAGCCTAAAAGAAGTATTAAACATATCACAATCATTCCTACATTAGGAACTTAAGTATCAGCATCCCTACATTAGCCAGATACAGGAAAAAGCAGGTACATCTTACAGGAGAAAGGGTTGTAAGAACACAAGGTGTTTTAACTCACAAAAGCAGCAAGTTCAGAATGAGAAGAGGGTCAGTAATTAAGATGTGCAGCAGAGCTGATATCTTAATTAAAGCCAGCAGAGCAATCACATTTCAACACATCAATTGTAAATGTGAACTTACTAATCACATCATAATAATGCATATTCTTTTTTTTTTCAATTTATGACATTTTTAAACTATTTCCCAAAGAACTTACTAACTGGGGCAGGGGGAGGGAGTAAGAAAGTTTTGATAGTACAGACAAACTTAGCAAGTGTTCTCATTGCAATGTCTACAGTGGATTTATGATTTCTGCATAGAAAAAGTCTTCTTCTATCTTAACTCAAAAGCTTTTCTGAAAGTGTAGAGGTGTGTTAACATAGGTTAATTCCCCTAGCTAAAGGTAAGTCTTAGAGCTTATGCTACTCTACAGCATATGATGTAAGGGTGCAAGTTCTCCCTGTCTTCTCACAACACCATGCTGAAACATGGCCTCAAGTGTTTATGACAGTTGCCACAATCATTTGGAAAGAGTCTTCCTTCTTACAAGGAAGAATAAAACAGTACACAGTGGTAAGACTACAAAAACTGAAACAGTACATGGCAGCCTGGTAGGAGTACTGAGTGTGGGCTTAACTGAGTTGTCAAACTCACTACTAGTTTAGCTGCAAGCTGTACCTTTAGTAACTGCTTGCAGAGGACACTGGGCAATCTCACAAGTTACAAGCTTAGAAGAATACTAAGTTTTTTACTAGTTTATACCAATCACCCCAGAATAACAGGTATGCTTTAAACTTACTTGTAAATGCAGCTCTTTATCCAACTGACTAATGCCTTGAGCAAGTTTGGCCAGCTGCTCAGCTATCACAGCCTGATGGATGGACTGGGAAGTGTAAGCTTTCACATCAAAGTCTTCTCTGAAGAAGTCAGCATAACATTCTGAAAAAGAATTTAGGATTTTAGGGGTTTTTTTTCATGGTTCGGAAGAATTAAATAATAATTATAGCCCTGCAGTGTACAGTTCTCTGACCTTCAATTTCTTCAACATAGCAGTGAATGTTCTCTACATCACATAGTACAAACGCCAGAAGAGGGCACAATACTGAGAAACAAGTCTGGAACTGGTAACTGAGGTTCGTGTTTGTTTTGGGGATTTTTTTTTGCAAATGGAGATAAAGTCACATGTTTCTTTATTCCCGACACCCTTCTCTTGAGCAGAATACACTAAAAAGTATCAATACTTTATTTTCTCAAACTTTACAGTGTAACCAGGGTGAAGCTGTTGAGCCTGTACCCATAACCAAACACACCAGTCAGCTGCAGATCACTGACAAGTAGCATGAGACAAAACTTCATGAAATCACACCGGATTTCGACAACGGTGTGAGTTTATAAAACAATTATGAAATGATACTGCAATTATGACTCTGGATCATGCAGGACCAGAGTTCCCAGACAGCCACTCCTAACTCAACCAAGCACCTTCGCCTCTCCTTCCAGTGCAATTTTTTTTCTTTGGGAGCAAGCGATGCTCAGCGCACACTCCGCGCACCGCAGCGCCGGGGTCCCTCCCCGCGCCGGGGCACTCGCTCCTCCGCCCGAACTCCCGCGACTCGCCGGCGCGGAGCTCCCCCGCCGGCGCGGAGCTCCCCCGCCCGCCCGGCCCAGCGCCGCCCTCCCAGGGGACCCTCCGGGCCGCCGCGGACGGGCCCCCGGCGCTGTCGTGCCGGCGGGGGCTGTGCCCGGCGCTGCCCCCCGAGCCCGCGGCCGCGCCTCACCGTCCGCCCGCAGCTCGGCGAGCGCTGGGGCCGGGGCGGGGGCGGCCCCCGCCTCCTCCATGCTGGCGGTGCCGGAGCCCGCGCGTCACTCCCGGACGCGGCGCGCGGCGATGATGGCGAAGACGCGCGACGGAGCGGGCGGCGGCGGCGGCACGTGGTGAGCGGGGGTGCCGGGAGCGAGCGCGGCCCGGGCCGGGATGGGCCGTGCCCGATTGGGCTGTGCTGGGGGGAGCCGGGCCATGAGGGGCCATGCAAGGATAGGCCATTCCGAGGGAAGCCGTGCCCGAATGGGCTGTGCCGGGAGGAGCCGTGCCGTGAGGAGCCGTGCGTGGGGAGGCTATGCTGGGGGAACCGTGCAGGGGGAGGCTGTGCTGGGGGAGCCGTGCCCGAATGGGCTGTCCCCGGCACCCTGCGGGGAGCAGCTTCTGGCCGGACGCTTCCCCAGAACGCAAGTGCTGTGTAAACTGCTGCTCTGCAGCACGGCCTCTGAGAAGTAGCTGAATGACGAAGGTTTCAGACGCTGTTTGTTTTTCCAGATGCTGAAAGGACTGTTAGTTATACATGATTGATGACATCAGAGAAACTAAAGAATGCCAACTAAAAGATCCCATGGATTTGTTTCATTCTGGGCAAGTTGTAAAAATATGTGCTCCAATGGTCCGCTATTCAAAGTAAGTAACTGTCATGTCAGCACTGTCATTTTCTCTGTTTAGAACCTTGTTTCTCAAATTTATTGTGACTAAAAATGGGTGATTACCGTCTTCTCTTTTATTTAAGACAGAGGTAGATGTGGGACGTGTTTTATTTTACATATTTTCATCACAGATCTACACATAAAATACTCAAACATCCCCACAATACTGCATGTTAGAACAGCATTTTAGGGGAGCTAATCAGAAAAATGCCTGAACTATTTACCTCTTAATCTTCATGTGTCTGCAGGTTGGCTTTCAGAACCTTGGTTAGGAAGTACAGTTGTGATTTGTGTTACACACCAATGATAGTGGCAGCTGATTTTGTGAGATCTGCAAAAGCCAGAGACAGCGAATTCACAACAAACAAAGGTATTATTTTTAATAAACCATTGCCTCATCAGAATGTTTTCTGTGGTCATAAGCCAAATTGACCAGGTGAATGAAGTGGGTTATACAACTTGACATCTATTAACAATTTTGGTATACTGTCTGATTATAAAACCACAAAAATAAGTGAGAGTAAGCACAGTCCAATGACAGTGGAAAACCTTGTCTCCACCTGAAATCAAGGCCTCCAAAGTGATTTATATCTCTGGGGGTTGGCCACACATAGCTGCTCACTCATTCTTCCTTCATTCTCCCAGCAGCACAAGGGGAGAATAGGAAGAGCAAATGAAAGCAAAATTAATTTTTCAAAATAAAGGCAGCTTAATATGTAAAGGGAAGAAAAAGGGAAGTAAAATTCCTTGTCCCAGACCACTTTTTTCTTTCCCTATCATTCCAGTTTCCTTGCTGAGCTTGATGTTATACAGTATGGAATACTCCTTGTTCCTATTTGGGTCAGCTATCATAGCTTTGTCTGCTACAAACTTCTTGCCCACAGGTCTGTTTGTTGGGGGTAAGGGGAAGCAAAGTGAAAAAAACAAGAAGTTTTGACACTGTGTATGTACTTTGCAACAACAGCCAAAACAACTGTTTTGTGAATTATCAACACTGGCTTTATCACAAAATTCAAAATGCAGCACCACATAGGCTACTATAAATGAACTTCAAATAAATTTGACAAGTAATTCCATCCATCACAGTTAGGCCAGGTACAAGACAGCAATAAGATTCTTTTTCTAGCATTTGTTTCATGTTTGTTTCAGAGACGAACATTTAACTCATCCAGGAAAATTTTCTAGTCTCTAGCAAAAATAAGAAACCTGTTAATAAAGGTGAAAAAAGTAATAGAGCAGGCATTGATGCAGTGGGGTCAAGGACTGACAAAAGAAGAAAGGTTTCATATTAGCCAGACTGGAAGGTGGAATGGGCTGTTGGTGGATGACTCGAGAAACGAGCGCAAGAAAGCACAAAAAGAGACTGGATATTTAAGCACGGCTGGGGTTGAGGGAGAGAAGCAAGGCTTCAGGCATGGTACAGAAACATAACCAGAACACCTATAAAAAGAAGTATGAGGACTTATACAGTTTCATGGCTATAAAGAGATCTGAAGTATGTGGGAAGAGGTGACAAGAACGATACAGATCTGTTGGCATGAAGTGGCTGCAGCACAACAATGTGACAAGGAATGTACGAGCATAGGCTGCAGCTGGAGGATGGAAAGCACCACTAACATGCAAGTAAGATCAGTCTAGGGTCTATAAATTGGGATGATTTAGTCTATTCAGACCACAGAATTTGTGGCTTCATAAGTGTATATGTAATAGGGAAAGTGTATTTCACTGTTTTAGCATTGGCTATGTATTATGGTAGTAGTGCGCCCAGTATTATGGTGCATTATCCAAATAGAACAGAGCAATTACAGAGAAGATTCACATTGCAAAGGTATACTCTCTTATGATTGGAATGCAACTTCAAAAAATCCATTAATAACTCACTGTATGCAAAAATAAATGAGTAAGAACATAACTGACTCAAGTACATATGGTTCAAAGCTCAACAGTTACTAGTTTGCCCCCCTTGAATTTACTTACACTTCTTATCTACACAAAGTACAGTGGCATTGAAGTTCTACAGGTCAGAAATGAAGTGTATTCTGGGGACTGCTGGGACAGGGAAAGAGGAGATGAAATGTTTTAGTGTTGTAAACAACATATTTTCTCTCCTCGGTTCTTCTATGCTGTCCTTAATTTTACAGGCCTGTAAAACATTCTGCCTCATGCTTTGATCAGATTATTGTATTTACATTATTGGCATTTATATTTTTGTGTGGTTTTGTGTTTAACTTGCTGGCTGTTTGGGAATTTTGTCTTCTAATTAGTGGAGTAGGTTTGAAATTTATGTTTCACATTTTCTTCTGCATTAATGTTTCTTTGTTTTGTATTTCTCAGAGGTAGGTGTTCTTTGTGGCTGCTGCTAAAAAAATTTATGTGGCTAGACTCAGTATTTTTGTTACTTAATACTCAACAAAGAGAAAATAGCCACGTGGGCTTATTCTAAAATATTAGGTATAGCAATGTAAATCTCTTCAGCTAGAGCACTGTATTAAAAGAACAGTTTTGAAAATATGCGTGCAATTTTTTTTTTTGCTTGCTGGATTTTTAGGTAACTTCTAGAAGTGTCTCAGCTTGATTGAGAGGGTAGTGGTGGCATTCCTTACTTTACCTCTACCATTTCAATAACTACTTACTTTTCTCTAAAACAGAAAAATGTTCAGAGAGCACTTGTGGTCTCTTCAGTACGAGAAGTGCACTTGTTTTGTGCATTTGTTGGATCATCTCTTTCTATCAGTGCTCAGATACCACACTGTTTCTTCTTAACTACAGCAATTGTTTATATGGAAAGTGAGTGCTGAGACTGTTTGAGATATTTGAGATGCCTTTAATGTAATGCAGTAGCCGTAAAAGAGGAACTCATGTTCCAAATGACCATCTGGCTCTCTGCAGGGACTTAGTAAATCACAAGTAGTTCAGCAGACCCAAGCTGAGGAGCCCTGGCACTTTGGTTTCTCACTAGAAACAAAGCTGCTAGAGCTGCTTCTGCACACATGTGCTCATTCTGCACATCTGCTCATTCCAATTCCAATTCACGTTTTTTTCACGTTGTGGACAAAAACCAGCCATGTTGGCACAGAAAAGGAGAATGATGGGCTGGGGTGAGGAAGGGCAAAGCTTGTGGGTGTCTTAGTTCCTTCCTGAAGGATTGGTTCTGTAAGCAAGTTTCAGACCTGGCAAGACAGACAGTCAGCACAGCAAAGGGGCAGCATGCAGAGAAGAAGGGGCAGGCTAAGAGGGGAAGCATGAACGCTGCTGAAAATTAGAGAATGCCAAGTATCATGGATGGTCTTTGTGAAAGTTTAGCAACTGACCAGTGTCAGTCAGAAAGTGTATGTTAAGCAACTGTGTAGTACACCTATATTTGTCTGAATTTCCACCTCTGTTAATAGACATACTCACTTAGTAAGTAACCGCTGGCCAGCTACCTTTGTTTATTTGGGACTGAGGGCTTACAGAATCACAAAATAGATGAGCTTGGAAGGACCTCTGTAGGTCATGTTATCCAGCCACCCTGCTCATGCAGGGTCACCTATACTTGGTTGCCAGGACCATGGTCAGACAGCTGTACAATATACAAAAATAGCATTCAAAATTTAGAACCTGTTATTTTTATTTTCTGGGAATTTTTAAATCTCTAAATATCTTTTCATAGGTGATCACCCACTGATTGTTCAGTTCGCTGCTAAAGAAGCACAGGTTTTGTGTGATGCTGCCCGTATCATCTGTCCTTTTGCAGATGGAATAGACCTAAACTGTGGCTGTCCTCAGAGGTAAAGGTTTGAACAAGCTGGGTAGATATGGGAAAATAATTAAGAGACTAAAGAATGCTGGTCTTCCTTTTCATAATAATTTCTATCTTAGCCTAAAAATATATTTCAGGAGAGTAAGAGCTTTTTAACCTGTCAGAAATGTCTATGTGGCAAGGCACTGTTCTGACTGCTCCCAGCTGCCTGTCACCATGGTGAGACTGGGAAAACTATATGTATTTGCCAACTTGCCTTTTTTAATTTCTGTCATACTGAGTGTTGGCTCTGAAGTGTCCATCCCTTCTCAGCAACTGTTAAATGTGCACTGCCAAAAAGAGCTTGCTGCAAATAATTTGCAAGTGTTTTGAATCATGATGTAGCAATTTCCAGAATAATGAGGCAAGTCCATGATGTCTCAAACTTGCTGCAAGTGAAGGATAGTCTTTAAAATAAAATTATACAGATAAAGTAGTGAAAATAATTTCTTCCATCTTTTATTACATTTATAAGTATAGTGAATTAGTGATGTACTTCTGACTTAAATTGATAAAGATTTTGTCTTGACAGTGAAAGACAGAGTAGTAAGAGTCTTCCTAACTGGTTCAGTTGAGAACCATGTGTTACATGTGTGTCAGGCAGTCTTTTTCTAAATAAAGGCCTGAAAAATGTAGGAAAATAAAAGATAATATTACGGTGCAAATAAATTTAATTTCTCTATTCTAATAAGGTTTTCTTGACCTAAAACTATAGAATTTGAGAAAGCCTTTCTGGAAAGATGTGAGGCTTGTGCATGGAAGTATTGGGGTTTTTTTAAGCTAACTACTGTTAAGTATGTCGAACTGTCTGTTCCTTTTAGGCCAAAAATACATGCTTACATTTGAATTGTTTGTTTCTTGTGCAAATTAGTTCCAAAATAACAAAAGTTGGTGTACTTTATGTGCCTCTATAAGAAAAATTATTTTAAAAACTGCTGCTATTATGTGGAAGCAAAGGTTATTCTTGCCAGTCAAAATGGTGAGACCAGAATATCACTAAAATAATATCCTCACTTGCACTTCAAAAAATCCTCCTCTTCAATATGAAGTTGTCATGCATTTAAAAGAAATCTGTGACGGGGGAAGGGGAAACATCAAATTATTTCTTTCACTGTAGATTAAATTTTAATTTATTTTCCTTATGAGTCCATTCTGTGGACAGAAAATGGAACTTAAAGAGATTAGTAACCTGTCCAAAATTCTAGTAGCACAATGGAGACTGAACTAGGATCTAAAAGCTGTACCAAACTGCAAACAAATAATTGATCTACAGCCAGTACTATCTCTGTTCATTTAACCACACACTCTGAAGGTCATAAGGAAAGAAACTGATGTATGTAACTGATATTCATCTGCATCTCTTCAGATGTAGATTATGAGTGTTCTTTTTCTTTTAAAGATGGGCGATTTCAGAAGGTTATGGTGCTTGCTTAATAAATAAACCTGAGCTTGTTAAAGATATGGTGAGACATGTACGGAGTCAGATCGACAACCCTAAATTTTCAGTATCTATTAAAATAAGGTAGGTCTAACTTAAGTGCTCTTTCTGGTACATGGAAGAATCCTTTTTATTCCCTTAAAGAATTTAGTGTAATACTAATAATATTTATAATTCTGTTAATGCAATACTACACATAGTAATTTCCTTACATGTGAAGACTGCTGAGATTTTTTGACTCAGATGTCTGGGGCAAGTAATAGAAAACTTAAAACCAGCACAGCCTTTGACTACTTACCCAGATAACACACTGTAAGCTAGAGTTCTCTTGCAATCCAAACAACATGGAAGTACAAGTTAAAGATTAGGGCTTTTATAAAAGAAAAGCAATACATAGTCTGTATCATCACAAGGATTTGCTTTGTGAGCTATTAGAGAGCAGAGCCACACTTGTGGTTGGGTCTAAAGGGATGGGTAACAAAACTGAGAACTGGTCCCACAGCTGCTGTAAGGAATACATTCTGCTTCCCTACATCAGCATCTAAACTTCTTTAGACTTGTTTTTTATTGCTTTGTGTACAGCCCAGAGAACAGAAGGCTCCAGGGAGACCTTACAGCAGTCTTCCAGTACCTAAAGGGAGTCCACAAGAAAGACGGAGGGAGACTTTGTACAAAGGCATGATGTGACAGGACCAAGGGGCATGGCGTCAAACTGAAAGAGGGCAGGTTTAGATTAGATATTAGAAAGACGTTCTTTATTGTGGAGGTGGTGAAGCCCTGGAGCAAGTTGCCCAGAGAAGTTGTGAATGCCCATCCCTGCAAGTTTGTAAGACCAAGGTGGATGAGCTCTGAGCAACCTGGTGTTGTGGAAGATCCACTACCTCCCCATAGCAGGGGAATTGGAACTGGATGATCTTTAAGGTTGCTTCCCCATTGAACCATTCTATGATTCTATGACCATTCTTGATCCATTATTTCACCATATATTCTATGTGCCTTTTGTTATTTGTCATTTAAGTTGCAGCTCAGTTTCCAGTCCTTCTAGAAAAGGGAACTATTATAAATTCGGTATTTTTTTTCCCCCACAAAATATGCAAAATCCTGGCATTGATTTTAGATTTTTTGGGTACCCTTGCTCAATCTCTATAAAATTTACCATGTGTATTACGGAGATGTGATATAATTGGGAAATGTTAAATTAAATACCAGTTTCCATACACTAAACTCATATATCTTAAAAACACCCCAAAAATCAAACACTCTTTTCCAACTGTAATATTGTCTTTCTACTGTTATTTATGGAAATCTGTGGTAATTCCTCCTTATGGAGGAGTGCTTTTTATATAGGCCAGGAAATTTACTACCTGCTGCTTTCATTCCTTGCAATTTTAGGATCCATGAGGATTTAAAAAGAACAGTTGACCTGTGTCAGAAAGCTGAAGCAGCTGGAGTTTCATGGATTACAGTACATGGGAGAAGTATAGAAGAAAGGCATCAACCTGTACATTACGATGCAATTAAAATAATTAAACAAAGCATGTCTATACCTATTGTGGCTAATGGAGACATAAAATCTTTAAAAGATGCTGAAAATGTTCATCACTTGACAGAAGCAGATGGTAAGATTAAACATACTCTATTTTCTATGTAAACCTACCAGGTTTCAAGGTATTTATTTTGCATGTAAGTAGGACATGATTTGAGTGCTTTCTCTTCTTGAGGAGACAAATGAAAGAGGATATTTTAGATGCCTTAAAAAACTCATAAGCAGAATCACTGGTGATCATCAGAACACTAGAGCACTGCTATTCAAATAATTATTTCTGAGGCAAATTACAAAAGCTCTGTGATTAATTATGCTATCTCATCACTCAGTAGTGGAGTTCAGGGGGACCTTCAGACATTCTCTTTTTTATTCTCTTTCTCTGATCATTTTAAAGAACTGTAAACTTCCACTTGGAAATCTCTACTTCCTGCACATGGGAGCAGATTTCTTACAGTGAGACCACAGTGGAAAAGGGATATGTTGTTAAGCCTGATAGTTAACTTCAAGGACACAGTGAGGCATTGCACTTTCATTTCAGTCATAGAATTCGGGGATTTTTTGTAGTTATTAAGTCACAATAGATTCCTGCAACTCTCTGTGGTTTCAAGACAGTATGGAAATTTGGTATATGTTCTGAAAAGGTAATCTGTATCTACAGACCTTGTGTCTTCCAGGAAACAGTACATGTGGCAGGTTTCTGCTGACACTGTTGCTGTTTAAAAACTACAACAGAAATTGAACCGAGCTGCCATGCTGCTTACAGTGACTTTCCCCCCAAATACAGAGCAAAAAGGAAATGCATAATACAAAAAAATGTTCTCACAGTCCAGCTGACCTTCTTCAGTAGTAAAAATAGTAAGCATTCCGTTTTTTTCTGTCACGGACAATGACAAAAGAAATTTTTCATTTTTGATCATCCTATTTTTTAAGAAAAGACTGAGTGTGATAGATTGTATCTTGATAGTGCAGAAAACCAGAATCCCTTAATCACAGAAAAATTACAATAGAACTTGTATGGGTTTATCTGACAGTATTGGATTAGAGTTGCAAATACACTCCATGCTTGTTCAGAAATATTTACTGCATATCAAGAGTCCTAAAATGTACTTAATTGAGCATTGAGCTCTTAGTGGAAGAAGGACAGTGAATAGAATGAGTTACACAGAAAATTATTGGTCCTCTTGTGTCTTTCCATTGTAATTTTATGTTACAAAAGCAATAAATGCGTGTAACAAAAAAGAACAAAGTACTAATTAGTTGCAGTTTCAAAAGAAGGGAAGAAATGCTTCTGTGACCTGTGTTTTGTTTCAAAATTTCTGGAATGTGTTGGTAGGTGTTGTAGATCCTCTGAGGTTTGTCTTGTTTAATGGATTTCTCTGATACAGCTCTAATACTCATCCCCGTTGTTCTCCCATTACTATCTGTAAGCTTTGGGTGGGTGTCCTAAGGGGTGTTGTACAAAATCAACAGGAAGATTTAGCATAAAACTGAAACTAGAATGTAACTTACTGCTTTAATTTCCGATTTGAAGGTATAATGGTGGCTAGAGGACTTTTGGCAAATCCAGCTATGTTTGCAGGATATGAAGAGACACCTTTTCAGTGCATCCAGGACTGGGTTGACATTGCTCTTGAGCACGGAACTCCTTTTACGTGTTTTCACCACCACTTGATGTACATGATGGAGCGCATCACTTCAAAACAAGAAAAAAAAGTTTTTAATGTTTTATCAAGTACTTCAGCAGTACTAGATTATCTGAATGACCATTATGGTTTGGGGTAAATGAAAGTATGTTAGTCCTATGTCAATTTGTACTTTGCAGTTGTTGATAAACTGTAAAAGTTTTCACTGGGTTTTTTACTTTTTAGTCACATTTGTATATTGTGTAAGTATTTTCAACACAGCAGAACATTATTATTTGAATGATACTTTATATTTTTATGTCTCCATTTTTCACTCTGAAGAATATTCAAGATTCTACAAATGTGGAATTCTATTTACAGTGCATTACTACAGAGAGGACTGATTATTGTAAGGCCCCAGTAATTTAATTTTTCACCAGATAATTGCTCACAGCAATATCATTACAAAACTAAGGACTTTCTTACATTAAACCTCCTAAAATCAGGACTACTTATAGATAGTGATGGTAGTTTCAGACCAAAAGAATACAAAGGAAGCAACTGCAGAAGTTTTTGCTTTAGATAACATAAGCTTAAAGCCCATCATGCCATCCTTTTTTAAATTTGATGTATCTTTTGCAGCTTAAAACTTTGTAACTTATTTATAACTTAGAAAAATTTAATACTTCTTATAGCAAAAGAAACACAGAATAGATAAACAATTATGGAAAGAAGGACGAAGGAAAAGGAAGAGGGAAAGAAGAAAAAAGGAAGAGAGAGTTTAAGTACAAACTTAGCTGAATCTAAAGAACAAGACTTTTAAGTTAAATCTAACTAAATTCAGTTTTCTTTATCTACTGTTGAATAATTGTATACAAGATAAAATCCCTATCATCTCTCAAACCACAACTTTTTAGGTCAAAGAAAAGCTGACAGATTCTCTCAGTGGGGCTCTTGCAGTCCTTTCTGCCTGCTGGCATGTTGCTTACCAAAGCATGACAGCCACTTGGTTTTGAATCATTATATAGGGGCAAAATAGTGAAAATTAGAACAAGATAATAACATTACACACCAGCTGCATTTGTTCTGCAAGGGAAATTTCACAAAACTATACAGTACAATTATTTGTAATCAAATAAATTTTTTCTTTATATGTTTACACAGAAATTCATACCAAAAATTGCCGAGTTTTCTGACTGTGATTGTTCTATGAATATACATGTGAATAGTTCCAGATTTTCTAAATAAATTACTTCGTTTTGTATGCTGTTGTAATTTTTTTTATTAGACAGCAATCTGGAGAAGGGAAGCTTGCTTTTGATGTTACTCTCCAAATCTTTTCATAGTTCAGGTATCCTAAATTATCACCATTTTTTAATGCAATAGCATAAAATATGTGATTATTTTTCTTAGTGAATGTTTAGGCATATAAAGAAAAGTTTGAAAGGCAGGACCTCTGATTTAGGCATATAAACAAAAGTTTGAAAGGCATGACCCAAGGCATCAAGTCCAGTTCACTATTTAAGGCAGCAAAGTTACATAACTCTTTTGATATGATCACCTTCCCGATGTGCTAACAAATGGAAAACTACAGACATGCTTTGCTCTCCTAGGCTAATTGAGACAACCTCTGCAGCCATTTTTGGTGTGTCTCCATTCCTTCAGACAACTATCTTTTCACTCTTCTGGATTGTAATGTTTTCTTGATGTTAGTTGGGCACAGTTCTGTATAGCATTCCAGGTAAATTCCCAGCTGTGTCCTCTACAGTTAATTACTACTTCTAATACTTCACTTTTCCTCATCTAATATTTATCATGTAAATTATGAGTTCCCAGTTTTAGAGCAGAAGTTCTTACTTCCCAATTGTATGACTAGGTATTTTGTACTACCAAATTTCCAGTATCAAGTTCATCCAGGTATGTTGCAACACTGTTCTCAGTTCTGAAACACCTCCAGCGTCCCCTGAACTAAAACTATGCAACTGAATTGTAGAAGAGAAGGATTTGTGAAAGTATTAACTAAGCCCTTTGTTGCCATCTTCTTAAGAGTTTTATGATTTGGCTAGCAACTACTATATATAGCAAACTGTCCCATTAGCCTCAAGGAGCAGAGAAGAATAATTTACTATATATAATCAACACAAAGGCTTTATTTTTTTCTGTAGTATTGGGAAAATTGAATTTTAGAGGACTGGAAATACCTTGACCTACTTAGGAACTGAGTACTTGATGATTTTGAAGGCAGCAGTTGTTGTGCCTGTGTGAGATTAATCACAGAGATTTCTGCCTGAAGTACAAGACCTAGGTTGTTGTTAATATTGGTAGTAATTATGGAGTGCTTGATCTGGCCTATCATAAAAGTCAATGGAAGTTCATCATCCCTTTTCAAGGGTGAAATGAACTGTTCACCTTCCATTCTGAATTTTGTATGCATGTGAACATGGTTCACTGTGTTTCCACAGAATAAATTGCAAAGTTGGAGTCATTAAGCCAGATGTTGAACACCATACTGCACCAATATACATAAATTGCTAAGGATGAGAGTTATTCAGCTACCAGTGTTGTTTTTAGAATATGGTCATACTTCTCATTATAAGATATTTGAACATGAAAAAATACTAATGCAGTTTAAAATCACTGGATTTTAGTCCTTCTCCTGTATATGTTACTTTTAATGTCACCAGGTGGTCAGTCTTTCTATTTTCTAGTTTTTAAATGTTGTAACATAAGTACAAAGTAAGTGGCATAAGATAAAAAGCATTGTTTCCTATTTTAGTTTCTTTGCTCCTGTAACTGATCCTATTCTTTATGTTAAACCCCCCTGCACAACAATACCATATTCTCATAATACCTCTATGCTTTTGCAACTTTTATCTTGCTACAGTAGCCCCAGCACTCTCACACAGCCTATACAATTCCATTTTTTCTATTGCCTATTGTTAAATTTTTTAGGTCTGTTGGGTTGATGGTTGGGCAAAAGCTGTGTGTGATGATAAGGCTGTCACAGAAGTCAAAATAGAACAGAACAAGTTTAAACTTTACTTTTGTTACAAAAGAGAATTAGTTGATTTCAGTCCTCTAACCAGCTGTTAGTATATGGGCATTTCCTATTTCTGCTTCTGAATACTTTGTCACCTCCCTGATGGAAGAGGAAGGTATTCCTTTTAACTGTGATGCTTGAAGGTTTGTGAATTTTTTTCACTAAAGCAGCCAGCCATTTTATATATATATATGTGTGTGTGTGTGTGTGTGTGTGTGTGTATTTAGTATGGCATCATATTCATCATATGGTAGTTCAGTATATGAGAGACAGCCTTAGATCAACAATCCTTCTACAGCTTCAGTTAGAATTCCTTCCAGGAGCAGCAGAGTGCACTCAACAGGAGAAGAGAGGTCTCACAGAGGTTTGCAGGAGATGTCTCTTTTCTTCAGATCTCATTTTGGGTTGGTGGGGAACACGCATCAGCTGCAGGGAAGTGCACAGCAATCACACTCACAGTGAGCCTTTCTGAGATTTACAGAGCCTCTCAAGTGAAAAAGTGGCTCCAAGTCTCTGGCATTGGGGACAAGTGAATACAGTCCTATCAGTATGAGGCTATGCTAGTAGGAGAGCAGCTTACAGTGCTAGAAAGGTGAGTAAGCAGCTCAGAAATGGAAACTGCTCTGTAGTTAAAGGAAAGTCTTTATTCACGTTTTAACAGCTTCAGTGAAGTATACTGGCTCTAGGCCACTAGCTAAAATGTAATAACCAGAACATTCTAAGACGTTGTGTTTTGTCTATAGTGCTGATTAAATATGTTTATGAAAATGTGTTAGAAATACTACTTAAAACTGGGGCTATTCCTACTGTGTAGATTGGATTGAAATGACTCTTTATAGTTCTCTCCACTATTTGTTGTTCCTAAACAATTATTTGGGATGTAACCTTTCATCCAGACATTGCTTGGCAGCAACTAGAAAAATGTTGACACACTGGCTCCATCCCCAGGCTGCAGACCTGGGAAATTTTAAGTAAACAATTTCAGATT
This sequence comes from Haemorhous mexicanus, assembly GCF_027477595.1. Taxonomy (NCBI): domain Eukaryota; kingdom Metazoa; phylum Chordata; class Aves; order Passeriformes; family Fringillidae; genus Haemorhous; species Haemorhous mexicanus. The sequence goes on along the minus strand of NC_082345.1, from coordinate 61,983,922 downwards.
GTGAGCAGCTGCAAACAGCTCTGCTCAAAACTGCTTATGCAAGAACTTCCCACCCCATGTCAGTTCCAATGGATTAGAGTAACAAAGAACTACTATTCACAGCATTTTATCTGTCTCATGTTGATGAAACTTAATTGGGAAAGAATTCCCCAAAGCAAGTAGTTGTGTCAAAGAGTGCTGGTGATGCCCAGGTAGACAAGGTGACCTCTTCCACTGACAGCACCTCAGCATCTGTTAGGATCAAAAGGAAAAAGTGATCAGAGCACGTCCTTCTTATGCAGGGGCAAAGAAGGAGAGTTGCATTGAAATAATGTGCTTGGAGCCTTGGGTTGCTGATAAAAAGCATTGAGGAGGACCATAGGATAGAACAGGGTTTTCTGAAGGAATGCTGTTTTATTCATGAGGCCCAAACAGGCCTGTTGGACCGTGTTTGAGACTCTTGTTTGGTTGTTATTTGTGCTGTCTTTATAAATACTGGACCTGTATTCCTTGAGAAAACTGTTTACTAGGTCTTAATACACTAATGTCGTGTAACACATGGAGGAGGGAATGGATGGACACACGCAGTATTTTAATTGAACTTTAGAAATTCGTGACAATGTTGGAGAGCAGAGTTGACTCCCCAGTCGATTTAAGCTGGAATCATGGAGCGGTGGGATGATCACAGCAGGATTCCGCAGCAAAATGCTTACAACCATTCCCTAGATAGGAGAAAGATGATGCTCATTTGAACCCTTCTCAGCGCGTAGATCTACGCGTTTCCCAACAGAGGTGCGGCCCCTTGGTAGCTCCGCGCCCGCCGTAGCTCTCGGTCCCCGCTCCGCAGGAGGTACCGCACGTGTGCCCGGGCGGCCGGGCCGGGCCGAGCGCGGCCTCCGCGTTCGAGGAGGCCCGGGCTGCACTCTGCATCCCTCCCCCGCCTGCACCTTTCCCCGGCCGGGCCGGCGGCAGCTCCGCGCCGCCCCCGCCGTGTCACTCAGCCCCGTCCCGGCCCACATCTCCCGGGCAGGGCGGAGGCGGCACCGTGTCCGTACAGACACCCCGGTTCCCCGCCCTGTGCCGGCAGAGAGACCGGCCCGCGCTTCCGCAGCCCCGGCCGGTGAGGCCCCGCTCCCGCCCTTTGGGCGCCATCAGCTCCGCCGGGTGCCGGCGCTGACGAGGTTCGAAGGCAGGCCTGCCGGCCGGGCGGGAGGGAGCGGGAATGAGGCGGCCCCGGGGCTCCGCGGCCGCGCAGGGGGCGCCGGCAGCGCTGGGGGGCGGGAGGCGGCGGGAGGAACCCGCGGGGGCTCTGCCCGCTAGGCCGGCGCGGCCCCGGGCTGTCCCGGTCCCCATCTCCCTGTCCCCGGTGTCGTTCGGGAGGGCAAGTCAGAGCCGCCCGTTCCCCCGCAGGCCTCCGGGACGATGACTTTCCAGTGGACGGCAGTGGCTGCCTTCCTGTATGGCGAAATCGGAGTAATTCTCGTGCTCTGCCTGCCGTTCATTTCTCCGCTGAGGTAGGAGGACTTGGGTGTGCTGAACGACACATCTTGCTCTTCTCACCAGTTTGGGTTTATTTTACGCCTCTTTTTTCATAAACACGGAGCTTTGCTGCATCCTAAACTAGTTGTAAACAAAGCCGAAGGAATGCTGCTTGGGACTCGAGTATCAGGAGCTGCAAGAATCGCAGCCTCTGTAAGGAGCTTTACGTTTCTACGCAGTGCTGATTCATCCGAGAGCAGCGGTCGGGGTGTCCAGAGGAGCCACCCGCTTTGCTTCAGCAGGTGGGACGGCTTCTCCCAGAGCTGTGGAGCAGGCAGCAGAGAGAAAGGCATCCGGCAGTAATTAATGAGAGGAGAGTGCGGTTTTTTCGGCAGTTAGTCATTTTATGTTTTCGTGTACACTAGGCATTGTAGGGTGTTGAAGAGATAAGACGTCAGATATTCAAAGCAAATGGCAAACTGTGTGTAACGGCTGCAAGAAGTTTGTGATCACTTGTGTGAAAAAACGAGCTGAGTTTGAAGCTGAAGGTTCAGGACTACTGGAATAAAGACCTCTGTAAAACTCTATAAAAACTCATATATAGATTAAGAAAATAGTACTACTTCTGGAACACAACACAAATATTAAGAAAATGATAAATTCTTGTAAAATAAATGCACACAGTAAGGGAAAGAAACAAAATTAATTTATTATCTTTACTGTTTGCAGAGGCCTGACTTACTGCATTATCTCGTTTCCTGTAAGTCGCTCTTCAAATTTGGTAATATTATTTCCCTACAGGAAATAAAGCTAGATTCTGTGCAGGAGGCAGAGGAGCAGACTTCTGCTTTCTTTTCCGAATATCAGGAAGTCTGAAAAGAAGAACCAAACCTACAAAAGAAGTCTTAAAAGAAGAACCCACAACCCCCCAACACAACAAGCAGAATGAAAATTTAAAGCTGTCTCAGCAGTGCTCTGTAAAAACTGTTGCATGATTGTTTCCTGCATCTTTAGATGTATTTAGAATGATGTAGCTTTTATTGCCCTCTTAAGGACCAAGAGTTGTTGTGGAAAGTCTGTATTAACTACTTAAACCTGTGGAGGAGTTTTGACAATGACTGGCTCCTCCACAGCTGATACCAATGATTAGGCATGTTTCCTCAGCTTGAGAAATGGAAACTGTTCTGAAATCTAATTCAACTTCTGGTTTTTTACAAGTTGGCTTGCAAGGAGTTCAACATTTCAACATAGACTATTGAGTTGTGGTATTTCTTATTGTTCTCTAAGCAAAAGTGCAACTGTGTAAGAGGAGAGAAGTATTATGGGAGTCATAATCATCAGATTATTAATGGCTTATGTGAGGAAACTAGCTGCAAGAATTTCTGCAGGCTGATGTCACAAGCAAAATACTTTGGGAGTATTGAAATATGTTTCAGTTACTATGCAAACAGAGTCCAGTGTTTGTGGCTGAAAAGCAAATTCGTAATGTGCAGCTTTACCAAAATTTATTCAAGTATTAAACACGTTGCTTTTAATTCTACAGAAAGGATAGATTTGTATGCTTTGTTTGGAGCATTCAGCTATTCCTCTGAACAGTGGTTTCTGAAAGAGTGAAATCACTTTATCCCCTGCGTGGTATATGCAATTAACTTCTTAACAAAACTTGCAGGAATCTTGTGGGGTTAAAAATCAGATTTAGCTGTTGTGACAGTACCAGGGGGCAGCAGCTCTGCCTGACACATCTTGGTGGCCTGGGAGCTGGTTCTGTCAGCAGTAAGGCATGCATGGTTACTGACAGGTGGGAAACTGCTGTTCTTGGAAGTTTTGATTTACTCAGTTGTCAGTCTTCAGATGGATTCCTTTTCTCTCTTGAGTGTGCGCTTTTTAAATTTTTTTTTTTTTTTAATTTGCTAAGAAGTTTTTAAGTTCCTGGGGAATGAGTAAATTGACAGTATAAAAATGCAAATACGCAGAGACAGATCAGATCTGTTCTATGAGGTGTAGTACATCTATAATGGTGGCTAGTGTTATAGTATGGAAGTTTTATATTTATATGACTTTTGTCACCAAAGGAAGAGGAGTGTTTATATGACTTTTGTCACCAAAGGAAGAGGAGTGTTAGTCAATGTGAATGTCAATTCTTGTTGAGGGAAAAATAAATGTGAAAATAAAACACAGGAAGATTCTCCAGTAAAGCGATCCATATTTTTAGCCTGATTATAACTTGGCAGTGTAGTTTATTTAAGGTCATACCTCAAAGAATCACTTCTTAAATGAAGGTCAGTATGGAGCTTAGAAAATTGCATGTTTAAAAAGTTAGTGAATTGGCTTTGTTTGAGTTGTAGCTTGAAATAAGCTTTTAGTTTGATACAGACTGAGGCTGTCTGCTGTAAAGAATTCAGATTATACTAGAGGACTTAAATGAGGTTTTTGCATGCACAGTGCAAAAACATTTTAATTCTTTTTGGTGGAGAGCTGGAAAGAGCTATAGAAGATGATGCTACAGTTTCATTTAAATTAAATCCATAGTAGGTTGGAAACCACTGTTAGAGGGTAAATTTTTTATAGTCTCTGGTAAGTGTAAATAGTCTTAACAAAAGTAGGAAATTTTACCTCGTATAATCAGATGGTGAGTAGTATGTCTGTGTTAAATCCCTATGGCATGACCAGGTATTATTTCATTTGTGCAGTAGCACTGATTCTAACCTGCAGCAAAGGACAAGTAGGTGCTCTGCTATCACTTGTTTCAGTTCATTTGAGCACATCAGAAGCTTTTTGTTTGTGCTGCGAGTGTGACTTCTGCTACAGCCCTTCATGCAGCAATATCAAATAGACAACTAATTGTTCAAAAAAAGAAGTAGTCTACACCACCATCGGCCTCACCAGAAGTCACTTCTGTAGCCAGCAAATTTATTATTGGGAAAGAGGTTTTAACTCTTAACAAAATATGAAGACAAGACTTGTCTTTTTTGTTGTCATCACAAGTTAGAATGTAATAACAATCCTTGTACTTCAGAGTTAATAGAGGTATTAGTGGATAAAAACCAAAAATAATGGAATGTGTTTTACAGTCTTTGCCCTATCCCTTGTTATAGTCAGGACTGAATACAATGTAATGATAGCCGAAGTATAAGCTAAAATAAAACACATCTGTAGAGTATCTGCTATCATGCAAAAAATTGTACAAGTATTAACAACAAAAAAAAGAGAAGTTAGATTCCTGGAAAAGTTAACATATACCTAAATTATTGCAGTTAAAGCAGCTGTTTAGAGACCTTATTCAAGTCTCTTATCAATAACAAGGCTCTCTTCTGTGGGGTTCTAATGCTCTTCTTTTAGTACTTAATTATTCTTGAATAACACAATTCTATTTTACAGATGGCAGAAGATTTTTATGTTTCCTCTATGGAGCAAAATGGCAGTATTTTGGAACAAGATGTTCCTTACAATAATAGTTTTGTTGATCGTCTTGTTTCTTGGTAAGTGTTAGATAATTTCTTAAAAAATGGGTATAAGAAACCTGGTACATTGAGTTTATATCACTAAACTAATGGAAAGGATTCAAGCCTAGTGTAAGTCAGCTAATTTATTGAAAAATTATACAGTGGAATGAGAGAGGAGAGGGCTAATGCTGCATCCACATTAGGAATCCAAATGCAATCGTATTATACTGAGTGAATGAGAGGGAAAAATGGAGCTTAGGGAAACCAAACAGCAGCTTAGACTTTCTCACACAGGTAAATGAACTTGTTTGACACCAGAATTTGGCTGAGCTGTACCTCATACAGCAGATGGCACTCTTTCTTTTGGATGCTGTTGAAATAGAAGACCAGAATATATCAAAGCACTGGGGTGCTTGAATACTTTTGCTCAGCACAGATACAAAAGAGCTGGCTTCATTTGTTATGGGTAGATCTGTGAAGTAAGAGTAAAGCTTTAATTGTTACCATATGCTTGACTGATTTCATTTAATGTCTGTCCTGACTGTTGTGTGGTAGGCATCTCCTGTATTTCAGTGATGAAAGCCGTTCTCCTGTGTTTTGAGGGTATTAAGTAGTTCTCCATGGTTAAGTGTTTCCAGTGCCTTAGAATATACATGCTACTTAATTCCAGGCTACTTGAAATAGAAAGAAGAAATGCACGGTTTTATTTTCTGCTGAGGGAAACATACAGATGCACTGATACCTGACATATATAACTATGCCAGATTAGGCTATAGGACTATATTCTTAATATTTAAAGTACCAGAAATTCAAATAGACTGTTTTATTATTTTTTTAAGATTATGTTTAGTATTATTCTTAAAAGTAGGTCTTCAGTGAATGGGTTAAGATTGAGAACTAATGTATTTCATTTACTCTGTTGAACTGCTGTTGAAAACTTTGACCAAAGTTTGCTTTTGACTTGGTGATGGTCATTGATTTTGTGGAAAGAGAGAACCGGGCTAAGGGGAAGCAGTGATGAGATACCTGCCCCATAGCATGAAGTGACAGGTTACTGCAGGCCTAGACTCTTCCTATAGCACAGGGACATGCATTTGTTTGCTCCTAGTCTTTGAGGCATTGTTTGAATCTTCACTTTAGGGGTTTTTTTTGTTAATGTCCAAATAACTCAGACATATGAGAGAGACAGTCATGAGTGATGATAGTCACTCGTGCTTTCTTTAGAGTTGATTTTGCCTGCTTAGACAAATGCAGCAGCAATTTAATAACATCTGGCCAAAATATTCTGCAAGAACACGTCACAAAATGTGTGTGTTTATTGATGTGCAGGAGGAGATTTAAAGTGCTGTATTGGTTGTAGGAATGTCTGATGGCCTTACGTTTAAAGATAGTAATATGGACTCTTAACTGGGTTAGGTTTGGGGTTTATGTGGATGTAAGTCCTAATTAATTATGTTGTCCTTTGAAAGGTGTTTGTAATGCACTGGCCCTTTTGCGGAACTATCAGATGGATGAAAGGAAACTGAAAGATGTATGAAAGGCAGATGAAAGAAATCTGAGTTGTAGCTTTCCTTCTCCATTCTTGTTGTGATAATTTTACAGTTAGTAGTTACTACTGATGTTACTACTGCTGTGTTGCTACAGTATTCCTATTTTAATGGATGTTAAATAATTTTTTCCGTCTATGATTGAAGTATAAAGTAGACCCTTCTATCATTACTAAAACACATGCATATCTTTAAAAAACTCCATGTAAGACAAATACCTGAGAAAATACTGCTTCTTTTCACTTCTCTTTCTCTTTTCTCGCTGTTTCTCCACTGGGGAATTTTAGCTCAGTTGTCAGTAGTGACATTTTGACACCGTAGGGTTTTTGGTAACATCTTTAGAGTGAGTTTCTCTGGCCTGATCCCTCGTGGCTAGGTACAAGAGTTTGAAATACCTGTTCAAGCGTATTTTCAGCAATGGTTTGTCGTATTCCTGGGAATGTGCTAGAGAACTTAATGATTTATCAAGACCAGTCTTTGAAATGTATGGATAACATAACTGATGTCACTATTTGTCCTATTACTGTTTGCTGAGCAGAAAATCAAAGTATATATTTCTAGTACTAAAGTCTGGTTTAACATGGATGCACACCCACAGATGTGAATAAGAACAGACTGTTTTTGTTTGCAGATGCTGTTAGAGAAGTCAGGAAATACTCATCTGTTCATGTGAATGAAAAGGCTGCAAATGTCAACAGCAGTGCCTTTGATCATATTCAGATGAAACTCTTTCGGTCGCAAAGAAACCTGTATCTCTCAGGTTTTTCCTTATTTCTTTGGCTGTAAGTATAACATTTTTGAATGTTTACATAGTATGTTTATTACAGGAACTATTGCACAAAGTAATTGTAAAATAAAGGTCAGAAGGACAATTTCAAGAGATTAAAGAATTAATTGTGACCAGGTTGGCTACAAGGCAAGTAAGATCAGGGAAAATAATACCTTACAACTGTTTGAAGATTGGAAGAGTATGTGAGCAACACATGGAAAGAAACATTTTGAGTGCTGGAGAAAATATGTATTTTGCAGAAGCTTCTTTGGGGAATACTCACTCATTTCCTTCCTTAAACTTACACCCTTTGTTTTGCACATGGAAAACTGGAATAAAAAACTGCTAAAAAACTGAAGTACTGTTAAATAATGTTATTGTCTGGCAAGCTGGTGTCATTGCACCCTGCTGTGTTTAGAAGCAAAGCTTGAGACTGACCTGAGCTACTTCAGCTCAAGCTTGAAGTTAAGAGCTGTAGGATAATATTCCAGCTTTCAAGGAAAGTTTCAGTTGTATTTCAGATGAAACGCTTTGTGGCAACTTGCCTGTTATGCTGTTATGATCTTAAGTCTGGTATCTCTTTCAGGATGTCTAAGTTCAGCTATTAAAACAGGGTAAAGGAAAGTGCAGTTCTGTACTGCCCACCTGTAGCAACCAAGACTACCTGTGAGTCAGTAGGCACAACAAACTGCAGATCTTATCAGCTGGGCTGGGAGCACATGAAGTCACTGGACACAGATATTGTGAACAAACAGAAACAGACATGTGGGTCTGATGATTTCCATTTGTACATTTTTCTGGTGGCTGGACAACAAGTGTTGGTCCTCTTAGGAGTTCCTTCAGTGAGCTGCTTGACATTGCCTCAATACTCAAGACTAACGCAGAACAAGAGAATCACAGACTTATGTCAAACTTCTTCCCCTTTGAGTGATGTGTGGCCATTTTAGCAGACCATTGAGCATAAAAAGTGTCAAGGAAAAATGAATACAAAGCTTGAGCAGAAAAGCTTTGGAAAAAAAAATGTGGCTGTAAGCCTTGTTCAGTTGTAGGAATACATCAAGTTCTTTATCTTCCTACGGAAAGGTTAAGTAAATATGCACAAATATGTTTTTAATCTCTGCTCCAAGAGGAATAGCTAGATTGCATCCTACAAAAGAATTGGAAGCTGATCTCTCAGGATCCTACTTATATGCAGCTTCCAAAGAAGAAAACTTGTCAAGTGACCCTAAAAGATTATTTTGTATAAAAGCTCTGCTCTTGAATAGGTTTGCTTGAGGTTTTTTTGAGCTGCTGGCCTTTCATCAAGGTTTAGGAGAAATTTAGGGTCAGTTTTGGTTCATTTTAGCACATCAGCCAATAGGAGAATTCCACAAGAATGGTATATGGAAATTCATAAAATGGAGGAGGCCGGGAGCTTGTCACTTCTGGCAACACAACAGCAGTTGTGGGGTTCAGTGATTGCAGAGCACTGGGTACAGGTGAGGAAAATTACCTGTCAGTGAGGGTACTGGGGCCAGCTGAGCTTCTGGTCTGCAAACTGTGCAGGAAAGAGGAGGGTCATAGACGCTGGAGACTGTCCCCTGGGTGGAACAGAGACACCCATCTGCTAGTCTGACCTGGTCCTCTCTTAGCCCATGCTGAAACAGAGAGGGATAAAAAGGGCTGAAAACTAAAGAAGATCTCAAGAAAACATGAGCCCACTGCTCACTGGTGCTTTCTACGAGAGTCAGCAGGGTATGTAACATCATCCCAGTAGTGGAAGATGCAGCTAGGGAGTGCATAGGCCATTTGGACATACAAAAGTCTGTGGCGTCCTAGGGTGGCAGAGGGAGTTGGCCAATGTCATTGCAAGGCTTAGTTTGAAAGATCTCAATTCTGGGGAGAATCCTGGTGACTGCAAAAAGGCAAACCCTGCACTTGTCTTCAAGGACAGAAAACAGGATGTAAGAAACTAGAGACTTGCCTCCCTGGAAAGGTTATGAAGCAAATCTTACTCAGAGACATCTTCAGGGACATGAAGGACACGATGACATGGAACAGCCATCAGATTTACTTAGGGAAGATGATGCCTGAACATCCTTGTTGCCTTCTGCAGTGAGGTGAATGGCTCTGTGGATAAAGAGCAGAATATCCTTTTTGCAAGGCCTTTGATATAGTGTCTTTTAGTATCCTGATAGCCCAACTGTGGAGGGACACAGGCTGGAAAAAAAGCAGGTGGGAAGTTCCCTGGACCTTTGGGCTCAAAGGATAGTAAATGTGAATTTCAGCTGGTACTTCTCAAGGGTACGTACTGGGCTCAGTATTGTTTAATGTCTTTATTAACAGCATGGATGATAGGATTGAGTGTGCTCTCAGCAAGCTGCTCATGGTTCCAATTCAGAGTGGTTGACACCTTGGAGAGCAGTGCTGCTTTTCAGAGAAAGCCAGAAAGATTGAAGAAATGTGCTGACAGAAATCTCATGAAGCTCAGCAAAGACAAATGCAAAGTCTGACATTTTATTGGATAATCATATACAGCATCCAGGCTGGAGACTGGCTGCATTGGTGGGTTGGAAGAAGTTTTGCAGGAAAAAAACAGGGGATCCTGGTAGAGAGCCAATCGTGTATTGAGCTGTGATAGCAAGGATGCAGTTAGCAGGTCAAAGAAAATGGTTATTCTGCTTTGTATGACACATGGAATGCTGCAGCTGCAGGATTGTGTCTAGTTTTAATTCCCCAAAATACTGGAGTACTGCAGTGGGGTACAGAGAAAGTTGGAGGCTGAAATATGTGACCAGTGAGGAGATGATAAAGGAGCTTTGCTTTCAGCCAAAAGAGACTTTGAAGGGAAAATCCTATTGGTTTCTATGTCTGTCTAGTAGTAAAAAAGAGGGATGCAGCTCATCTCAGTGGATGCAAAAAGGAATGACAAGAGGTAACAGGAGCCTGGGGTGTTCTGCCTTGTGGTAGAAAAGTGCTGCTGCTGTCAAGAGCAGTTAAGCATTCGAACAAGGACCCTGAAGGATGGTGGAATCTCCCATCACTGAAGATGGTAGGAACTCAACTGTGCAAACCTCTGAGCAATCTGCTTAACCTGTTCTGCTTTTCATGAGATGGAAGCTTCTTTCAACCTACATGATTTTGTGATTCTATTTTAGTTTTGATGTTTTAATGACTCCTGCATTTGTAAGTTAATAAGCAATAGTAAATTTGCTAACTTGTGGAAAAGTAGTGATGTGAGGACCTTAGCTTTTATATTACCCCCCCCAAAAAAGTAAGAAAAGGAGCTTTCAATGAAGAAGCAAGGGGTGGAGGGAGGCTTAACTTGAAAAGATCTGTTAATGCTCTTCCAGTTATGCAAAAGCCAATTACTTAGATTTTCAAATTTCTTTGAAGAGCAGCTGCATAGTAGGTTATATTATAGGCATTAATTTAATTCAGTGTCATGTTGCCTTGATTCAGCAACATTAGAAAGACTTCAGGATGAGTAATGAAAGTAGTGATGCAAAGAATCAAACGAGGTATTTGCAAAGCTTAGAATTGAGGTGCCATATCAGTGCTGACATCCATACGTGTTCTGATTTAACTGTATTGACAGTACTTGGAAGATTATTATGCTTATACTGCTAATTTTCTTCTTGCAAGGCTGTTTATGAAGTTGTGTGATTTTTATTTTTTTTCCTCACTATACTCACTACCATAACTTGTTGTTTGGCTCTTGCGTTTGGAGATCAATCCTGTTAAAAATACTGGGTCATATAACAGTATTTAAACAGCCTTTAAGCAATTGGGTCTCTGACCCCTTAATATCTGTGGGCATTTAGGAGGAGGGAGGTTCTGTATCAAGTAAAAATCAGAATGTCAATGGATGAAAATATTTTCTGTCTCTCTTGTTGCTGTTATTTGTCATCAGTGGGCCTGGATGTTTCCCTCTTCTTGTTTTATTTTTTGCATCTACTACTGAGAGAGAAAAGGGCTTGTTTTGGTTTGTTGGATTTTTTTGTTTGGTTTGATTTTTGTGGTTTTGGTTTTTACTTGTGATTTCGGGTTTTTTTATTATTTGTGCTGTAAATTACAGTTCTATTCACTGTTTTTCTTCACCAGTGTATTGAGACGTACTGTTACCCTTCTCACTCAGCTGGCAAAAGAGATGGCATCTCATGCAGCTCTGGAAACACAAGTAAATGATGCTACTGAAGCAGCCAAAAAATACATGGCCGAGAACGAAAGGCTGCAGGAGGTATCTGAGCTTCTTCAGTAACTTTCTTATACAGCAAGTAGTTAGTGCAGTGTACTCTGAGGATGGTTAGCTACAGAATGCTTGTTCATTTTATTTGTTCTGGTTGAAAATAGAAGAAAAATATTTTTATAATATTTAATTCAGAATACTGAAAACAAATTATAGTAGCGTCTTATTAACAAAGGAAACTGAAATAAACCAAATAAATGAAGTTCTGTCTTTCCAGTACAAATTTCATTAAAGTAGTAATAGGTTATAGTAATATCTCTCTGAATTTAGTCATAACAGTGGGAGACACTAATTTTATTTCTTTTATGACAAACAGTTGCCTGTTTAGGTCAAGGCTGTAGCAGTCCAGGTTGAAAAAGTCTACTATATAACTGTTTTCATGGTGACTGTTTCTTCTTGATAGGATTTTCTCCAGTCCTGAATGTGTTTTTCTAACTTGTAAAATTAATCTTTTGTATTTTATGTGTTTTGTATTCTTCTATCTTTTTATTGTAGGTCAGCCAATTTCAGAATATTTCCATTTCTTAGTAGGACACTGTTGTAGTAGTAATGAGAATACTACCAAAAATTTCTTACTTAAAGAACCACCAGCAGACTGGAGAGGTGTTATTTATATGCAAAGAGTGATTAGGCTGTGGTTCAGTACATAACTATTCAGGAAGGAAAGGCATCAAAGATATAATCAAGATAAATGTATGAAATCTTTTCGTGACAGTTTGACTTCTGTTTGAAGAGACTGAACCCTAAGCTGAGCTCAGACATCTAGACATAGGAAGGCTTTTAGAGTCCAGCACATTGTCAGAACTAAATTCGCTGCGGGTGTGTACAGGTTCCCTTCCAGTTTGTCTAAAGCAGTGTCTATGGTTACTGGCACTGTCAATTTTGTAATAAATCTTCCTACGAAGACTCTGGACAGAAAGTACTAGAAGGGATACAAAAAATACAATTGAGAGGTATTGTAAAACAAGGATCATTAGGTGTTTCCCAAATTTAAAATTATTCCAAAATTTTGGGATTTGGTATTTTGTCAAAGTGATCCAAATTCTTCCCTCAGCCATGGAATTTGTCTTTTTACTGCTTACGGGTATGTTTTTTTTCTTCTGCGTCCTGTTGAGATTTTGCCAAAAGTGCTCTTTTTTGTTCAGCTTTCACATTCTCTTAGCAACACATTCTCTTAGCCACTTGTAAATGATAGCCAGAAATTGGAAACTGTAGTCCTATCTGGTTTTATTTGTGTGTTTGATTGTGTGGTTTGCAAAAACACAGGTAGCCACAGGTACAGGCAACATACTGAGGCTGGATCTCCGTTGTGATGGACATGGGAAATGCTGAGGGTTGGAATATTTTACCTTTATAGACATCCTATGGTTTAGGCTTTTTTGTGGCTTGGCCCCTGCATTTGTGTTTATTTATGAGTGTGTTTCGTTCCACCATTGGAGAGAAGTGAGAGCAATTGTGCATAAGGCACTGGCTGGAAGTATAAATACTGTGAGTTTACTCTGGTGTGCAAGGTCTGCACTGTCACCTGTTCAGAGGTTCCATGGAGCACAGGACTTCAGATAAAAGTTTACAGAAATAGCTATTTGCATACTAATAGAAAGAGGTGAGCACAAAGCAAAGAAGACAATTGGCTATGGTTTTGTTACAAGCAATTAAATGTTATCTCAGCTCTTTGATTAAATAGCTTCTATAAATTTTTTTTCCAGTTCTTTTCCTTGGATTGTTTACCAGTCTTTATAAACAGTTCTTTTTCTTCTTCCTAAAATAATCTTTCCCCTTTACTCCTGCCTGTGCCTGGTAAGCTCTGATATTTCTAGTTCACCTAACAGCTGTTTCTCTCAGTTGTTTTACTTTTTTTTTCCTGTTGCAGAGATGATGATTGGTTTGATAGTAGAAGCTTTATGAGAAAAGGATCTTGTTATGGGATATAATCTTACGCCTTAAAAGAGTGCATAAGTACAGTGGTCCCAACATTTTTGGTGTACAGTGAATATATTGCTTTTCTGTCAAGTGTTTACAGGGCTCTTCCTGGATCCTTTCCTAGTTTTTGTTCTGAATTTCACTGGAAATCAAATCTGGATATTGGAACTATTCGGAAGATTGAAGTAGCTGCAAACCTACAAGGAGAGAATTAGAACCAGTTGCACGTAAACATGGCAGCATTCTGTCACTGACCGTCCCAGTGTGTATCTTCTGAAAAATCCATTTTATAATCTAAATCAAAGTTGTACACTTGATGCAGACATGAAAAGTGTTCTTACACAGGAGATAACACCATTCTATTACAAGTATGCCATTACCTAAAACACTGAGCTTGTTTATTTCCTTTTTTTTTTTTCGTTAGGGAAGATTTTTGTCTAGAATGACTATCTGCCTGTGTCAGGTTGACATTTGATAAAACCTTATGGTTTGCAAGATCAGGGCTGACATTCCCTGGATATTTTACATTTATATCCCACTAATGAAAATAAAATTAATTGTAACAACTGTGGTTTTTAATAGGCTTTGAGTGGAAAAGGAGATAGTAAAAAGAAGGAGTCAACAGATGCCACTGAGGAAAAGTTGAAGAAGGAAGTTGAACATTTGAAAGCAGAGCTACAGAAGACATCAAATGGTGAGTATTAGTTAGGACCTTTTTGCAAAGAAGAAAAAGATTGTTTCAACACTGAGTGTCAAAAAAATATTCTAGGTATAGTATGAACTAACTTCATCTGTTTCCAGAACACTTGGCATGGGGTTTCTTTACATGTGACTAGGAACTGATAAAACATGCCATTGCCATCCCAATATTTTAGTAAATGTGTTCATTATGAAAATATGTAAGGTGTAATTGGAACACCTTAGTTAAGTTGTAATTATTAACAAGTTGGACTGATGTATTTAAGTGTTGTTGACTTGTCTTCATCAATGACATGACTGCAATGTGGAATCGTTTGCAGGTGGCTAATAGGCATCAGTTTGATCTTTCATGTCATACATAGCAGCCACTCTCCCTGTATAAAATGGGGGATCTATTGTGATTGAGGCTTTTTACTACCATAGGGTTTCTGTCAGACAGCAGGAAAGTCCTTGACTAGTATTTTAAATTTATATATGTTCTGCAGCTGAGGTGTTAAGATGTTAGCTTTTTAATATTTTTTTTGGTTTACAGGGAAACATACCTTACAATTTGTAACATAATACTTTTGTTAGCAGCTTCCGTGTTTAAGGTTTAGGTTGTCAAAACTGCTTTATAGGCAGCCCAAATTGAGATAGAAGCAGATTTTACCTGTTTGGTTCTGTCTTACTGAGATCTCTCAAGGTGTGTGATGCCTGTGAGCACCTGCTGATCTGAAATCAGTGTTTTTAAGATAACACAGCCTGCGATGTTGTAAACATTAATCAGATGTTCAGACTGTAACAAAAATACAAATTTTCTTGGTACAAGACAGTATGTTATCATCAAAACATAGCCCCACTTTCATATTGCCTGGGACTGCAAGAATAAATTTTTCAGAAATGTTTCATGGATCCTTTTTCACTGTCCACTGGGAATTCGAATAAAAAATGTAAACCAGCTGTTTTCAACTGGGCTTGAAGCAACAAGAATCTTTAAATTGAGAGTCTCATTAGTTCACATTCTCAGGCATGTTTGATGGTGGGTTTTCCCTCTCCTGCTGTTTTCTTGAAGAAAGGGGGGGAAAGTGCCTTTGAAGTGACAGGATCAATGGAAAATTTAAATGCTTATGCTGTATTTAAACTAACTGGTGGTATGTAACACTAATATAATGTAAGCTTTTCAGTCAGGAATGCTAGAGAAAGCTAAGGAATAAATAGATTTACCTCATGCTGCTTCAGCTTCATTCTCCCTGTGAGATGTTGTCCATCCAAGAGATGTATAAATTAAGGCATGCTTGAATCTTTTGTTAGGGCAAAAGTGGGAGAGAGGATCTTTCTGAGGAGTGAATACAAAAATATTTACAGCCCTTCTCCTAATGCTACCCCCCCTCATTGCCAATAACCCCATGGGTGGTATGGGAATTAGTATGAGCAGCCAGGTGGTGTTGGGGTATGTCTGTCTTACCTTCTTGTAAGTTTTCTTATATGTTATTTTGAGCAAATTGATAGCCAGAAAGCTTGAAGTACTTGATAAGAACAACCACATCCTTAGACACAGCTTTTCATAGAGTGTTAGAGGATGTGAATTTACTGGTTTTTTTGAAATTCCTGCAGCTGGGTAGGTGAATGTTGGCTGTCATGTTCACTAAGTGTGAGCAATGAGTTACACAAAATGAAAGCTGAGATTGGAAAGTTTTTGTTTTGCCTCTTCTAAGCAATTTGTTTCATGCTACTGAGCTCCCATGACTAAAGTAACTTTTTCTTTGTGTCTGTAAAGTCCAATCCGTGAAATTGTGGGGGAAGAGTGAAGAGTGTAAAGGGTGTCATCTAATCATGAAACAAGACAAAACTAGCATAAAAATGAAAACTGTACTGGTTTTGATTTTTGAGGTTTTCTTATTGTTTGTTTTTCAGCTATAGTATTAGTAAGAGTCATAAATTTGGATATTGTTTGTGGTTGGTTGGGGGTTTGTGTTTGGGTGGTTTTTTGCTGCTTGAAAGGAAAAACCTGGGGTTTTTTTCAAATGCAGTTTCAAATATCCATTGCTCTGGTCTGGGACCATTAATAAGCTGTTGATGCTTGGTAATATATTATTTTAGAGTAGGCTATGAGTTGAAAAGTGGGTTAAGTTAGTATAGTGGCAGCCAGGAGGAGTTCTAAATGTACACCTGCTTCACATTTAAGAAAACAGTTTAATATCAGATTGGTGCTGTGTCTTCAAAGGTCATGCAAATTTCCTGTAAAGTTTTGAATCAGTATTTACAACTGGAAGAGGGAATACTGTATGTCTCCTCTTCCTGAGAATACTGACTAACATCATAGTGTAGACAGATTACTGCAGACTTTCAGGAGACTTATCTCTAGTTCTTCAGCTTTCTACCTTTTACAGAAAACATAGACTACTTTTTTTTTCTCTCACTTAACAGTGAAATCCTAAGTTTAGAAGAGCTTTTTCCTATGCTCTGAACAGGTTGGGGGGAAGAATCAAAATACAAGACTGAGCAGTGAAATTAGTAACATGTGAGGAAAGGTTGGAAATTAATTTTAAGGTTTTTGACCACATTTGCTTTCTTTCCAGGCTTGACTTTTCTATTACACTTGATGCTTTATTTTGGAAATGAAGCAAAGAAGGCTAGTTCCTCACAGCTCTATTGCAGACCTACATATTGTTGTCAGGGTTTTATAGGCACCCAGCAGTGGGGCGAGCACTTTGAGAGCCTAAATCCATTTTTAACATACCTAGACATGTAATAACATGACTGGTTAGAAACCTTCTGAGATGGTATTTTATTGATACACATATATATTAAGAAAATGTCTCATTGATACCTAGAAATAAATGTACATACTTGCAGCAATACCGAGTACAGGAGTGAGAATGTTTCTCCTGCTACACATGAGCCATATTTCTAACAAAATATTGCTTCAGATAATTAAAACTTCTCAGTATGACTACTGGCCTAGGAACAATAGGAATTTACTGGGGAAACAAGGCATGCCATGATATTGTTTCATTTTGATGGTTTGGAAGACTATTCAAAAAACCACAACAAAACAAATTACCTGCAACTGGGCATGAGGTTAGACCTGAGAGAAGTTTCATAAAGCCTTTTGTCCTTACAGTGGTCCTTGTGTTGGGGCAGGAACAGGGCTTCATTAAATATGTACTGGCTCATCAAAGTCATTTAGGTGCTTTTGAACTTCAGTTCAACTTTTTCTGAAAATACTCTGTTTATATATTGGTGTCATACATGGTGGGGCAGGAGAAAATTCTAATGGATCATTAAAAGAGGTTTGTTTTGTGTACAGACTGACACAAGTGTTCTTTGTTTCATGGCTGCGTGTAGGAGACAGGAGGAAAGCAACAATTCATGTGGAGGTCTGGTTTTGGAATAACTTCTGGCTGTTGGCTATTCTAGAAAGTATGCATGTACAGATGTACAGCTCTCATTTAAATGTGAAGATTGCTACATGTTCAAAACCTGTTAAAAAATACAGACATTGGGAATACATTTCATAAAACTGCTACTAGGGAGAGTTCAGTTTGGGGAGGTGTTACTGGATAGGCTAGTGCAATGTATGAAAACTACACTGAGCTTCTCTGATGCACTCCAGTTTTTAAAAACAAACAAGTTTAAAGAATTGGCCACAGTCTTGTTAATTGGCCAGTGGCAAAGGGAAGTTAAGGAACAAGGTCTGTCTTATTTAACCTTACTTTTTACAAGACTGTGGGATGATAACCGAGGGTGGGAGCCATTGCATTGTCACATGCAGCAAGAGCTGATACTCATATTTGTTGGCTGGAAGAGATGGCTGCATACAGCAAGCGTGGGTTTATTATATGAGGCTTTCTATGCCATCCAACGATGCTATAACATCCCTTTTGTAACAAAATTTTGTTTGAGGTTGCAAAAGGTACTTGAAGCAAATTCGTAAATTTTTTGGCCCTGCCTTCTCATTTTAAATTCTGACCATTATATCTTAAGAAAAGAATTCAGAATTAGCATGATGTTACTTGACTGGAGTTGTGTTCCCAGCCTTACAGTGTATTTGTTGGCAAATCTCTTGTGCCGTCAGTGCCTAAATTCTTAAATGTGAATAGCTCTTTTTTAACTTGAAAACTCTTAAAAGAGAGGGCTCTTTTTTACTCTTCAGCTAGTCCAAATCATTTGGGTTGTAGGCTTGTATTGTGAGCAATGCTAATGTAAGTTCCAGATCGTTTCCTTAGTAGCAAGCACTGTAAGTCAAGTGATGTAGTCAGACCAGGACTAGTAGTTGTGCAAGGAAATGCCCAAGGAATTATTAGTTATTTTTGTTGCTGTTTGGTTTTAGTGTTAGGTTCTCCATCGTTGTTGAAATGGGAAGATCATAGAAATGCTACAGCTACTAGGCTCTGGAAATGTAGCTCCTCAGAGCAGTTTTATTCCTCACCCTTAGAATTCAGAGCAATCTGAAATAAAGTGTCTCTCCTGGAATAGGATTCAGAGAATGTTGTGAAAGGACATGTTCTCTACTTTTCCCAAACTATATTTCTCACATTAGTTCATGGACCTTCAGTCACACAAAAGTGTAAAGTTTTCCACAAATGTCTTCCATTGAAACACTGCCCTAGGAATAGTTTGCTGATTTTTCTTGGTAGGAGACGGAATGGAAAAGGATAGTCTACCTCTTAGAGTACTGTGGCTGGATTCTGTGTTTGGAACTTACTGACTATTCCTCTCAATGGCTGCATTAATGTGGAAACAGCATCCTCATCTGCCTGCTCATGCATTGACTTGGTGGGAGGTGTCAGCTGTGGGAGCTTGCTTGCTGCCAGTCCAGCTGTTGTGCTCCTGTGAGACAAAGTAACAGGCCAGATGGAAGCCAGAAATAATAACTGAGTGTATTGTGCACACAAAGGATCTCCTGTTTCCTGCTGGATCTCTGTTCGTATGATAGGATCCATATGCCAAACAGTGTGCCTGATGAACTGGGCTGCACTGCAGCGCTCCTGCTCCCAGCAGAGGAGCTGGGCACTGGTGTGGGGACACTCTGGTGCTTCACAAGGCATCCAGGGAAATTGGTGCACTGAGGAATTCACGTTGTCAAAGAACATGATGCTTCTTTTAATTGTGTGGCCCCAACAGGAATGAGTCTGGATTTGGTGGTTTATTGATGTTTTGGGGTTTTTGTCCATAGCCAGCACAGGTGGAAAGGACAATCTGTTCTTTGCTTTTTCTTCTTCTAGGGTTAGGCAAGGTATTTCTGTCATACATCTGTTTTGGTCAAAACACTAAAACAATGCACTAGCTTGTTCGCTTTCTTGACTTGTAGATACGTCTAGAAATTTTGTTCATGTTTTAAAGATAAAGTAGTTTTTAGTTGAAACTAAAGTACTGTGCTGCTATTTATAAATAAGTAAATAGTGTTCGATCAATAACATTGAGTTACAACTTCTTCAGAAGTGAGATCTTATTAATTTTTACTATACTATGTACAAGAATGTTCAAACAAAAGCAAGATTTATCTTTCTAATTAGCAGACTCTTGGAGAAGTGAAATAGCATATATATTTTTTTTTGTCTACAACCTAAAATTCAGAAGTCTGTCAAATTGTCACAAGTTTATTTTATTGATATCAAAATTTTACTATTGAAAATGTTAAACAGTACTGAGATCAGAGAGAGAGAGTAAATGCAGTGGGGTTTGACTGGTCACATGTGTGGAAATCAAAGCTACTCCAAATACCAGAACCTTCAGAAAATCCATAATGATGCTGTCAAGAATGGCTGAAAGGATGAAGGAAAACTGTGTAAAAGTATGGAAATGAAAAAAAGGAGAAATTAAAGGAGAAATTAAAATTAAATCATGTTGGAATCAATAGACCGAAGTGTTATTGACTCTAATGAATCAGAATTTCAGGGTAGGTAAAAATCCTGTTACAGGAAAGCCACTTGCAGAGTTCTGAAATGAGAATTATTTTTCATCTGTACATTCAAATTAATTATTTAAAAATAACTGAAATTCTGGGTGAGGGAGTTCTCCTCCTTGCATGTAGGAGAGTGGTCGAATCTCATTTCCTGATGTTTCAGGAACTAGCACCCAAAGAGAAATCTGCTTCATACCAGACTGCTTGTAAGTCAGTGCTTAACAAAAACCACATCTAGCTCCTCATCATTTTAGAACAGGCTTTTAGAGGTGCTGCAATTCTTGAGTGCAGTGGAGGTCTCTGGGAAAGAAGTCTCTCTCAGGGAGTTCACAATCAAAGGATAGATTCAGACTTTTGGAACAAGGAAATTTGCTAATGTTCTTTTTTTCTTTGTAAAAAAATTTTTGGTTGGTTGTTTGGGGTTTTTAAGTGGCCATGTGAGGAGGCCTTACTAGGTCATTAACAACATTTCTTTTTTTTCACATGAACAGATCAAGATTTAGACTATGCCTGTGGTGCTGAATCAGAGAAATATAACGATCCCTAAGATACCTATAGCAGAGGAATATGAAAATGTCTAAAAGACCTTACATAACAGCTTAGGACTAATGGCTTTATGGCACTTTGTGCTGTTTTATCCTGCATTGTAAAATAGCCCCAGTGGAGTCTTAGGCTGTTTGGTACTGCAGCATAGACATGCTCTCAGTTTGTGTTGAGATGGAGTGGAGTAATAATTACTTTATTCTAATGTTAAAATCCTGTTCAGAGTTGTTTATCCACCCACCACCATTTCTGCCTTTTCATCTGTAAACCGATGCTGCTAATCAGTTAATTCATGAATGTTAAAATTCAGAACAGGGTGGGAAGGTGAGGTCTGTGCTCCTATAATCATGCATCATCTTTCTCCTTACTGTGCTTTGCAGATGGTCTCAGTTGCTGTGTGAAAATCTTGCCCAGTGTTTGAGTTCCCTCCTCTCCTTAAGAGGTCTGACAGTTTTGGAGTTGCTGAGTTGTTTTTTTTCTAGAACTGTCTCCTGCAATGTGACAGATCACTGTAGTCATCACTAACTAGTCCCCTGTTTCAGGAGTTTATCGGTCTCACCCTTACCTTTCTTACAGGCCCTTCCTGTTCCTCGTGCTGATCTTTCTGAACATTGGCCATTCTCTTGCTGCTCCCTGTCCTCAACTTCTCAGGTTCCTGTGTCCATCTGTGATGCTGTGTTTTAAATTCTAAGCTATTTTAGAGGAAGGACTGTCTACTGCAGTGGAGCCCTGATGCACATCTAGGGCTCTGAGGAACTGCAGGAATACAAGTAATAATTAAAACACCAATTCTGGTATTTTACAGCTTTCCATAAGGCAAAAACTGAAGTGGCTGCAGTTAAAAAGCAGTCTGAAGGCCTTCGAAGAGAATATGAGCATCTGATGAAAGAATTTGAACAGCTTCAGGTAGGTGGCTCTGGATTGCCATACAAACACTGTTTTGAAATTGTACCAGTAAAATTCTGTTTTGAGAGAATTTACCAAAATCTTTAGGATAGCATAAAGTTACAACAGGCAGCATTCTTTAAACTTCTTCAAAATAGTAGAATTTTGTTTTGCAGAGTTAGTAGCATTTTATTTTTTGCACTTTGGTTGACAAAGCTCAGGTTATCATTAGCTTCAATTTTACTGTTACTTGGAAAATAAGATTCAGATGGTTTTGCATGTGATGATCTCTGAAATACTGTAAGAAAACTGTAGGGGGGTGGGTGTGGGTGTGTGGCGGGGGGAGTATATACACGATTTACAATAGTAATTTTATTTTGTTTGCTCTTAAAACATGCTTTTGCAATCCTGGATTATAAATGCTGCAATACTGTTGATACACAAGGATAAAAACCCAACAAACAGCGTAGATAAAAAACAGGCTACTATAAAATTCAAACTAAAGTACAAAATAATTTTTAAAAACCAAACCATATTAAGCAAAAGTTCAATTAGCTGTTTGATGGAGTTTCTTATGTACGTGCCTATAATACCCATAACATACACAGTAAGTATCAGTAAATGGAACTGGGAGTTTGTATTTTGAAGTTGTCTGACTGGTGTTCATATACTCCATAACTAACATCTGTCTTGAGCAAAATTCAGTAAAAATTAAAGTTTGCCTATTTACAAATAGTGGTCTTAGGAGAAAATAAATAATTATTAAAATTATAGTTACCTGCTTTTCAAGAAGAATTGTTCAGCCCTGTATTCATTTTAAAAAGGCAGTTTTGACCTGGTTATAATATTTTTTCCTGTATTCTGTGAAACCACTTACTCATTCCCAGCCTCACCCTGTACTTCTACAGATTGCTCAACTGATCTCTGTGTTCAGTTCAAGACCACCATGCATGGTCTGTCCTTGTTGTGCTTCCCTGTGTAATGAGCCATAGTAGTCCTGCTGCATTTCTAACAGACTTGTGGTCTAAAACACACATCCTTACCATCTCTGTTTACCTCTGAGTAGAAGGAACAGAAGGTACTGAGCACACAGTAGATGCAGCTCCCAGGGATAAATGAGTTGATAGCAGAAAATGTTTTCTGCTGAGTTTGCTGCTCAGCTGTAAAACCAAAGGGAACAGAACTAGGCTGCAGAGCCTTGACTGCTGGCAGCAGAAGCTCAGGTGTTCTGTGGGGTAGTGTTGATGGGACTACAGCTTAGAAAGGTGTATGATGAACAAATCAGGTGTGACTGCAAAGGGGCAAAATTCGGCATCTACAGTCAGTGGTTTCTGATCTTGCCAAACTGAAATTATTTTTCATCTGTCTCTTTTCAGCAAAGTTTAAATAAAACAGAAGATAAGAAAGACCTGTAAACACATCTAAGACGGATGGCATCACCACAGTTGCTTGAATGAGAAAAGGCTTGTGCTGTTGATGTTCCTGATGCATACCTGAAACAAAACTTGATTTTTCTGAAAAGCACATGCATTGCAGGTCACTGTTCAGATTCCTCTAATATATCGGTTGCCAAAACATTCTGTGTTGCAAATAAAATGTTAAGTGGCTTTCCGGATTCACCATGGAGTTTGTCACTGCTCTTGTGAGGAGAAACTCAAATCTTTCTACTCCACCTGGAGCAACCTGTTTACCAAGCTTTTTCCTCCATAATGGTAACAGATCACCATTGCTAGTAGCATTTGAGTGGGGTTATATATCACACTAGATCATAAAAACAATTACTTAAACCTCCTTGCAGCACCTGTTTGTAATCTTAAAAATTCAGTTCCCAGTGGGTTGAAGAAGGCTGAAAGCTTTTTATCAGTGGAAAACTGAATGGCAATCAGTCTAAGGAAAATAAAGAAAGAAACATTGCGTTTCTAAATCCACCTCACTAGCTTTAGCCACATGGATTTGAGTGTATTTTAACAAACGATATTTTGCATGCCTCTGGTTTATTTTTCTTTGATGTATTGGGATATTTCAGTTTTGGGTTGGCTGGTATTAGCAGTTTTTATTTTTACACTGTTTACGTTGGTTTACTCCTTATGTACCACCTAACTTCTTTAGCCTCGCTAAGTAAAAATCTTTTTAAATGTAGATAGTTTGGTTTGTTTTGTTTTGTTTTCATGGATACGATACCTCAAATAAATGTGCACTGTTTTGCATAAGACCTTTTTGGTATTCAGAAAGTTGTTTTGAGTTTATTTGTTAGTTGGTTTCAGTTTATATTTGAAAGTTGGATATGTTTGTTATATTAAAGGGATTGTTTAAGTTCATGTTTTCTGGATTTATTCTTGTAAATCTCTCCCAGTATGCTGTCTCATCACTGTTAATAGTTATATGCACTAGGAACAAAATATACTTCTAACTTGCTGATGTTTAACTCTTCTTGAAAATACAGTCTTCATAGTGGTGGTTTTGCTTGCTCTGGAAATACTATTTATTTCGCTTGGAATTTAAACACAGCTTATCAAGTAGTATAAGGCATAATAACATACCATATTAAATAAGAAGGCATATGTTTTTTAAAAATACTTTAGCCTTGCTGAAGTAATACAGACTGTGTTTTCAGAGATTCTGTGACACTCAAGATTTTTTTTTTTTTTAATTCGTATAAAAACTTCCAGGAAAAGTTACAGGTTTTTCATACCTGCATACACATGTTTTGAAGATGTAGTTGAATGCATCTTTGTTTCTTTCTTCCCCACCCCTTTCTGAAATATTTTAAATTGTGGTGGAATGTTATCTCCAGTCAGATCCAAAGGCTGTGGTTGGAAGCTTCGGAGGTATAACAAGAAGTGCTGGTTTTAATAACAGAACAAAAAAACTCACATATGTTTCTTCAAGACACTGAACAAAAGCAAATAACTCTTGCTTATTGTTTACTGTTATCTACTCAAATTTCAAACTCTTCTTCTGTTAGTATAAGTAGACAATGAGGTAGAAAATTAGAAGCTTATTATACATGATGTTGTGCACTGTGCTTTTCATCCTTAAAAATTTATCTTAAAATAGCATGGAATAAAAACCAGAGGGCTGTGAATGCAGTGATAGTACTGCTATTTCTCCTTGAGAAGGAGCTCTGAATAGTTTACACAGTGTTTTGCTGTAGAGCATGACTGAAGTGTGAAGGAATACAGGGTGGTTAGGCACTGTTTCCTTGGAGCTGGAATGAGGCTGGGTGTTTTCAGACATGCAATGTGCATTCAACACACAATAGATCCATGCTGTAATAGATTACACAGAAAACCTTGACATCAGGCTACAGGGAAGTGTTCCCTGCATTGGAGATTCCTTAAACACACAGAATGTATTTTGTCTCCCTTCACTTCTTCTGTCATGTCCATTACTTGGATCCTTTGTCAGGTTTCCCTGTCTCAGATTATGACTATCATCATTTTTGTAATTGTCTGTTGTGGATGGTCACACATGTTGGACTGAGTTGCATTATCACACTTCCAGCTCTTTGGAGTCCTTGACAGGAAAATAAACTTCTCTTATTCAGATTAAAATTATTTTGTAGATTCTGCTATGTAGAACTCTATTCTTGGAAAGAATTTGGATTTTGTAAAATTATAAGTCTAAATAGTATATCTGGAAATTCTAGTAGATGGCAAATCCTTATGAATACTTTGCATTTGCATTGTTTTGTATTATTTGCTTTCAGGGCTTGTGAGAGTCTGGGTTGATCAACTTTAACTATAGTTCTGTCACTGATAATGTTTTAAGTTATGGTTGATATACAGGGAAAGAATGAATCAAAATTTCATGCTTTTATCTCCTCATCTTTCAGGCTGTTGGGTCACATTTTGGTCACATGTGCCTGTGTTGTGCGAAAGAAGTGGAAAAAAGTTAAATCTTCACTGATACTGGTGGAATCAAAATAACTTTTATACTTTTGGACAGTAATTTATTCTGAGTATGTCTCCAGAAGTAAGAATTTGGAGCTCTTTGTACTCTAAATAATGTCAAAATAATTGCCTGGTTGTTTCAGAGCCTTTTTTCCCTCTTTACAAAAGTAGAAATGAGCATTTTCCATACTTCAATGAGGAAGCATGGGAGAGATTATTCTAAAAATATTTGCACAGGTTTAACTTGACAGTAGCTTTCAAAAAAAAAAAAAATTTGAGGGGTGTTTCCATATTTTTTTCATAAACCCCTTTTCTGCTGAGTCAAGAAACCAGTGAGGTCATGGTGGGTGCATGAGAGCTGACCTGAATATTAATAGACCTGGCTGCATGCTTTGGTGTTACCTTAAATAAAAGCACCTGTATCTAGGCAGGATGTTTTTCCCTGTTTTCACTTTTGCAACAAACATGCAACAATACATCTTCCTTAACATAAATTGTGCACAGTCTTTTCTGAAAATGCAGCCTTGCATTAGCACTCCCTGTGTGTTTGCTGCCACAGTAGTCCCTGGCTACATAGCCTCATTGAAAAGACACTGTGCTTTCCTAGCTTCTTGTAAACGGTGAAAGCTCAGCTTTTCTCTCAGCATTAAAATAACATTTGTTTTTCCAAATGTGAAGTTACTGTAAAAGTACTACATGGCTGCTTCAGTTCTCAAGTGTTCCTTGAAACTCTGAATTTACTCTTTAGGATGGAAGCCCTCATTTTGCCTTTGGACAGTGCTTATCCCCCTGTCAGCTATAATCTGGATCCTGTTACAACCTAATACAAGTCATTTTACAGATAAGTTGGAAAATCAGCTCTCAGGTCATTCCTGTCCGTCAGTACTCTGTGCTGCCTATTGCTGTGTGCATTAATTGTGGAATGTCTGAAAACAGTTCTCAGTTCAGGAATAATATGGAATGTTTTATTTTCTATTATAAAATTTAACACTTGTGGTTTGTTTATGAGGTAATGTAGAAATAGGAGCAGGCATTGCAAAGTGTGTTTGTGAGGAAAACAAGAGTCCCTCTAGTTTTGTGTCCACTCTGAAATGCAGCTGTGGTCCAAAGGAAGTTTTTGTACCACCTGCGAGGGCAAGTACCCTGAAAAGATTTTGCTGTTCTGTCTCTAGCTTTAGGAGAGCTAAGCAGAGAGGGAAGCAGGCTATACAGCGCAGGACTATACATGCTAAAAGATTCCCTGAAGGTGGTCTTGGTCTGCATGAAGCATATCTGGGATCCTTGGATTCTCAGACATATTTGGGTGCACCTGGGTTAAGTGAGTGGGAACCTCCCCACTATATTTAGTGACTAGTAGGAGTTAGATATTAGTTTTAGTGTGTCTGTTGGAAGGGAGGAGATGTCAAAACCAGCTACCAGGGAACATGAATATGGGAAAAATCTTTCAAACTCATCTGGAAATTGGACACCAATTACTGCTATCATAAAAGCATGTCTGCAAGACTCTCGACATAAACAGCTGTTGCTTTAACCCTTTATCCTGCTGCTTGAGGTCAGACTGTCGGTGTAGCCTGATTTGATTTGTTTCTTGGTTTTGAAAACACAGCCAGAAGAGGCAGTAGCTTTGGTGATAATTGTGTTTTGCAGATAATGTAATAACTTCTCACCTAGGTGGTGAGTCCATATGCTACATCTTACTAAGCATGAGGTTTAAATCCCTGTTCCTGTGACTGTGGAAGAAGAAGGTGCTAAACTACTCCTTTCTTTGTGAGTTTAACAGGGTATGGAATGGACAATGTGAAAGGAAGGAAGAGAGGAATTGTTATTCTTGGCCAGTAAGGACAAAATCTTAGGCTTTGATTCTTCTCCAGACATGACTTGGGCATTAGAGGTCAAGGAAACAGAGCATACAGTGAAGTAGAGGTCTTGGAAACAGGCTGTGTGTCTGTCCCTAAGTTGTTTGTTTCATACCAAGTACAAAGTGAACATGAACTAATTAGAAAATAATAACAAATAATAAGGTAAACAAAAGGATTCAGAAGACTGATGCAGATTTTAAGCTAAAAACACCCTGAACACCCTTCCCCCCAAAAAACAACAAACGACCGTCCAACAAAAAAACCCCCCAAAAAAAACCCAACCAAACAAAAAAAAAAAACAAACCAAACAAACAAACAAAACAACCAACCAAATAAAAAAGCTGAAGTTGAAAAATGAAAAACTAAGAGCCTGCCTTCTGGCTTGAAAGGTAAAAGAAAAGGAGATGCATCCTGAGTGGGGTCAGCAACATCACAGTTCAGAAACATGTTGCAGCTGATTTGACACAGATGTGTCTCTGTGTATGGGATCTGTTCTGAGCTAGGGTTTACAGTCTTTAGCTTTTTCCTCAAATAATTGTCTTTTCAAATTCTGGTAAATGCATTGTGTTACACAGATGGAGATTTTTATTTTTCCTTGAAACCTTTTGTCCTCGAACTTGCATACTTCTGCCCTGCAAAGATTCATGGTGCTACAGAGTTCTCATCTATACAACATCTGCAGGTGCTCCTACCACATCTCATCACCCGAGGTGCTGAAGCTTGGAGTACTGTTCAGGCAGATGTGCTGCAGGAAACAAATTTGCAAGGAGTATGAGTTAGAGTCAATTCAGATTCTTCTGACTGTACCCTTCCTGTGTCAATTACTTGTTGACTACTATGTCTTTTCCTCTTGATATCAAGCACTTCTCCTCTAAAATCCTGGTTATATAAGTAACAAGATAAAAGTAGTTTTGTGGATATTCTAGGAGAAAGTAATATGTAATACACAGCCAGTCCTGAAAACTGAGTTTATGTGGTAAGTGTAGAGCATCTACATCGGGTTCCTGCCAATGATTTTACTGTTGCTCTTTGCTTCTATGATTAGCCTAGAAGCCATTATACCTGCTGGAGTAATTTCATTGTCTTTGTATTGTATTAATTTTTTATTAATTGTATTGATTTTAGAGCTAAGTATTTATTAACTAATTTAGAACTAAGTATTTATTAACTAATTAATACTAACTTGTATTACTTTTAGAACTAAGATAAGGTTATCACAACACCTTTTTAAAGTTAATTTTCAAAACTGCTTTTCATGGTGCTCCATTTTTATCTGGAGTGGATTCTAACCTAATACATTACTCAGGTTTGATGCTAGCTCAGTTTTCAGGATGTGCTTTAGAATATGTCTAATATGTCTTTTCCAATATGACATCTATTTCCCCATACTGTTATCTGCTAATGAGAAAATCTGAAAGCTTTCCTACCCTGGATTAAGTAACATTTACATCAGACCACTTTCCTTGCTCCTCTGGAACAAGGCAGCTTTTACTGACTCAAGTGCCATGCTTAAGGTTTCTACAAAACGCTGGGACTTGTTTTGGGAGGCTGGCTGCTTCACTGCTGGATACAACATTGCTCAGATCAAAACAGTTCAGCAGTTTACCCAGATTTCCTTACACTGCAGCGAGGGGAAGCCAGTTGCAGAATTAAGAAACTTGAATTGTGTTAACCCTACAGAAAATACTTCAGCAAATAGCTTCTTTCCATTTTAGTAATGGAACACTTATTAAATGGAATACTTACTAAAATGAAGTTAGGACTGTACTTAATTGCTTTGAAACCAACTCCATTCTTGAGTAGTTCATTGAATCTATACTTTGCTTGATGCTGTACCCTCTGTGTGCCCTCAGCACCTCTTTGGTGTTGGCTGAAACACTGGCACTGATTCTTACTTCAGGAAGTCTCCTAGGTGAGGAGAACATGTGATTTGCTTCACTCCTGCAAGATCTGTGCTAGGTTGTCGTCTGTACATAAGGTAGAAGAGCTGAAATGTAGCCAGCAGTATTCAGCAGGCAGGACTGACTTTTTCAGCCCCAGTCCAATCTGTAATCCTAAATTACAGGAGGACTGCCAAGAAACTCATTCCCTGCGAGCCTCCTTCAGCAAACCAGAAGCTGCAGCCCTGGGCCACCTTCTCTCCTTTCAGGTGTGACGAAAAGAGCCTGTGGGGCCTGAGCCACTTCTCCCCACCGAGGCTGCTGCGTGAGCTCGGGATGGTTTGGAGAGCAGGTGCTGTTTATTAGGCATTTCTATCTATGCATGGAGACGACTCCCAAAACTTGGGTCATGGGACGCAGCAAGGCTTTGGGAACTCCAAGGAGGCTTCCGTGCGGGCCAAGCAGTGTGCGAGAGTGCCTGGTCCTATCTCACTCCCTCAGGCTCGCCTTAACAGCGAGCACTTCGGCCGGCCGCCGGCGGGCAGGTGGCTCTGCGGGGCAGCTGCTGAGGGGCAGAGGCCATCACCTGTCGGTGGGGTTCGTGTGCGTGCGGCAAGCCCCGCTCCGCACGCCCCGGAGTCATCCGGCGGGCCGCCGCCTTTGAAGTGCAGCCCCCGCCCGAGGGGCCGGGCGCTGTCGGGGCGGTCGCTCGGGAGCGCCGGCCGGAGCCGGGCTGACCGGGGGCACCGGGGCGGCGGGGGGAGGGCGGACGGAGGCGTCGCCCGGGCCGGCCCGGAGCCGGGTCTCTCTGTTTCCCCGTAAATAAAGCGTCGGGCCGTGGGCGGCCGTATAAATGCGGCTGCGGCGGGGCCGGCTCGCCCTGCCCCAGGCCGGGGAGCGGGCGCAGGCAGAGCCGTCGGAGCCGCGGTTCAGGACGCGGACAGCGCTGCGGGGCCGCGGGCGCGGCGGGGCCGGCAGGGGGGGCCGCGCTCGCCGCCCGCCGGCTCAGGCGGGGCCATGGCCGCGGGCGGGCGGGCGAGCGAGCCGCTGGCCGAGCTCAGCCACTACGTGGTGGCGCGGCCCATCTACAGCGAGCCCGGCTTCCAGGAGGAGAACGAGCGGCGGCCGCCGCTGCCGCCCACGCTCCGCGAGCGGGCGCAGGCGGCCTGCAGGTGGGTCCGAGCGGCGGGAGGGAGCCGGGGGCGCCGGAGGGCGCGCTGTCCCGGCGCCCGCAAACTCCACCCGCCGAGGGATGGAGAGCCCCACACGCCGGACTGCGAGAGGACACATCCCTACTCCCCTGCGTGTCGCAGCTGCCCAGGCGTGCTTCTTCAGGGAGCGCGCTTTTGACACCACTACGTGCTTCCCTTTCTGGAAGACAGGGCAGTGACAGCCACTGCCCCTTAAATTTAAATGTGCATCAGCTCAGCTCTCTGTCACTTTGGGGTTCTTGGGGCGCTCCGATTGCAGCTCCGTGGGGTGCGTCCATCACTTGTTTTCTCGCAGATGTTCAAGGAAAAGGGCCTTTCAGATTGCCAAGTCCTTTCTGCCCATCCTGGAGTGGCTGCCCAACTACCGGGTGAAAGAGTGGCTGATCAGCGACATCATCTCGGGGATCAGCACCGGCCTCGTTGCCACCCTGCAAGGTAAAGCTGGGCACGCCCGCGCTCCGCTCCCCGGGGCGTCCCTATAAGGGAGCCGGCCGAGCAGCGGGACGTTATGCAGATGGAATTACAAATCTGAGGCTTGTTATTTAATACTAGATATTAGGTATTATTTTGCAATAAATAATTTATGGTCTTAATTTATTCCTTTTTATTTCCTTGGCTGGAAGATTTCAATTTCCTGTGATGTGCTATAAGGATGTATTTAACTTTTCTTCTAGGCGTTTTACTCAGAGAGTATTTATTTTGATATTTAAAATTTTAATTACATTGTGATACATCAGATAGGTTGTGTGGTCTTATTTCTCTTTCTTGGTAGTCTAAGCCTATGGTTCTTCGGCAACTGCCTACAAAACTCTAGTTATTCCCCTAAAATAATGCAACCTCGATATCTACTCCTCTTTAAAATTAATCTCATAAGGTTGTTCAGGTCTCTGGAGAAGACAGCCCTCAAGGAGGTAGTGATGTATTCACATTTTTTAAAAAATAATCTTGATGGATATTTAGAGTACATGGCTTGCAATATTAAGTTTTCCTTACTTCCTTATTCCATTTGTTGGTAGAGCTTTCAGTGAATGAACAAATAGGAAAGTGTCAGAAATAAGCAGAAATTAGTTCAAATAAGCTACTTAAGGAAGAGTCAGAGGGCAGAACCATCCTGCCTGAGGCAGCATCCGACTACGACAAGACTGACTATAACGCTGATACATCCAGTAATTTAATCTCAATAGAGTTCTTACACTATTTTCACAGTTTTCTCGGGACTGCAGCAGGCAAAACTAGCTGTGTGAACCCCACACTTTCCCTCAATGGAAATTAACATTTGCGGAAGAGGACAAAGATTTACATCGGGAACAAAGGAAGCACTTAACGCATTCCCGATTAGACACAAGTATTCTCTCCCGTCTGTTCCCTTGGAGCATGCTAGGAAGGCAGAGACTGGCAGAAAAAAAGCATTACAAATTTCTGCCCCAGGCAGGGGGTGACCTGAGAAATAAAAAAAGTTATTCTTTCCCAAAGAAGAGTGTCAGAGCTGGAAGATCTTTGCTGAAGGTAGTGGCACAGTTACAGGATCCCTGTGCCTTTTAAAAATGGACTGGGCTAGATAGACCTTTCATATTACTTATAACAGCTCTTGGGCTCATACTATAACCTCCTTTTTTTTTTTTTCCAGTGCCCTTATTTTATCCTAATTAGAATCTACTTGTGTAACCAATTTTTAAATATACTGTCTGGTCTCCCACCTATACATAAAAAAAAAAAAAAAAGTAGAAAAAAATTGAAAAAACCCAAATTAATGCAAAATCTACACCTAGCTGTAATTTAAAAAATCTGAAATTTTAGAACATAAATTACAGGAAAAATTGGACAAAATATTTGCAAAAAAATTTGGGGATCTTGAGGTCCCTGAAATCCTCAATTCCCAGCAACTAAGTGTGTTGCTTGCAGTCCTTCAATCAGTCACAGGAGTATGACCAGGACTTCGGGACTTGTCATACTCTGACAGGTTTTGGAGAATCTTTGAAGGAGAACTCTGGCTAACTGGGATATGATTTTGAAGGCAATATTTTTTATTGCTTGCTGGATTTGACAGCTTGCACAGGTATGCAAAGGAAGAAGAACCAAGACTCTCAAATTTGTGTGACTTACTATTGGTAGATCAATTTTTACTGGGAAATAAGTGGCCCTATTTTCACAAGAGCTGAAGATACTGAGGGGTATTTGTTGTGCAATAAGTCAGAGACATGTGCTTGAAATTTCTGTCTGAAACTAGAACCTTCACATATCCTCCTTTTCTTACTCTTGCAACAATGTTATCCACTTAGGTTTCTATCTCAGCCTGTGTATTGGGCTACCATTGGAACAACATTGTGCAAACATTGGAACATCTTTCAGTACTTACTCACTCAGCTACCAGCATGGGGTATACGGTCATTGATACTCACATGTGTGCCTGCAACTGACTTACAAGACAAAACATATTCTAAATTGCATCTGGACCACAGCAGTAGATCTTTCTGAAAGTCTAATCTAGACAAGATAGTAGATTGCTGAGAGATTTTAAATATGATATTTTGATGATCTATCATTTCAGGTTTGGCATATGCTTTGCTGGTTGCAGTCCCTGTTGGATTTGGTCTCTATTCTGCTTTTTTCCCCATCCTGATATACTTTTTCCTGGGAACATCAAGGCACATCTCAGTTGGTAACTGCATGTGTTCAAGTTACAGTGAATTATCTGTTTCAGTGTTAATTAATCCTTACTGCAGACATTCATATTTCATACAATATAACTACTTTCTGAAACAAACTGGCTATGGTGAATCTCGGGAAATTAAGGCTTATTTCTTCTTTATACAGGCAATTGTGCATAATAGCTGACTTTAGGTATGCCACTGCTTCTTGCTTGAATTTGTGCTGGAGTTTAAATCTTGTCTTTGGCTACACTCTGTGCAAGAAATTACAAGATCAAGGCCTCAGTAGGCAGTATGAATGACAAACATTTTGTCTATCAGCTAAAGCTCAAGATGGCTAAAACAGAGCTCTTTCAGTCTTCTCTACAAGCCTTATTTGCTGCCTCCTTTTTTCATTACTGTGGACAGTATCTTCTTGCCTGTCGTGGAGACCCAGAACTTGTGTATCTACTCCAGCCTCACTGTAGGTCCTCACATCAAGGCTATGGGTAAACTCTTGATTCTTTCTGAATACTTTCTTTAGAATAGGAGGTTTGTTTCCTGTCAGTTCTCACATTTAAAATTCTTGTTACAGCTTGATCACTGAAGTGCCTTTTTCTTCAAGAGCAAACACACTGTTTTCCCCTCCCAGAGCTTTGGCATGATACTATGTTTTTTCATCAGCTTTCTTCTCTGCTGCATCAAAAGTCTTTCTGTTTTCTCAGCTTTATTAGCCTCTTCCTACCCTACCAAGCAGCTCACATTTGCTATCCAGATCTGACTTGTTATGTCAACTTGTGGTGGCATTCCTACTTTATAGATTATCAAACACTCCTTTTTTATGCTTTTCCTGATGCTCTTATTCATGAGGTGTCCTTTAAGGTGTCTGTAAAATTAACTTAACCTTCTTTAAGACATTTTGTGCCATTTTCCTTTTCTGCATAATTTTAGTAAATAACTGCAACAAATATAGTTACTTTTAGATTGTGTTTTGCTGACACAATGATCACTTTCTCTGTATCTTGCCCAAAGTATAGTTTCAGTCATCTTTAGCCAATGTAATAGCACAATACTGCCAAAAGATGTGGTCCTACCCATTGGATCATGTTCCTGCCACGTGTGTGTTCTTGGGAACCCTGATCATGTGGCATGCTGGTCAGCTGAAAACTTACCATGACAAAGAAAAACAAAAAACCAACCAACCAAAAAAACACAAGCAAACAAAGAAGCCCTAAAATTTAAAGAAATAAACATTTCTTTCACCTGGATTGGTGATCTGTATTGTCTGGTTATGATGCTGATTTGTGGGAGATGGTTGGAGTGTGTTGAACATGTTGCCCCTTTTGGCCTTGGTACAGCCCTAAATTGGCTCAAGCAAAGCATGAAACTGCACTTGTGTCTGTATGTACAACATAGGTTATTTAAAGAAGGAAGAGTATTTAAAGAAGGTGCAGTATTTTTGTCTCATGTATGCAGTGCCTGTGGTTCTTGGCCCCCTAATACTACCAGTGCACCCCAATTACAGTATTGCATGGGGTTTTTGACCTTGAGTTCCTTGTCTAGTCTGTTAAATGGTTTTTTATTTGGTGTGTGTTAAATTTCAGTGTGCTCTGTTTGTCATTACAGGTCCATTCCCAGTAGTCAGTTTGATGGTGGGATCTGTTGTGTTGAGCATGGCCCCGGATGAGAACTTTCTCATAGAAGGCAGTAATGCTACAGGGACTAATGTCACAGGGGCACTGATAGACACTGAATCCAGAGATGCACAGAGAGTGCTGATTGCAAGTACTCTCACATTCCTGGTTGGAATTCTACAGGTAAAATAGTTGACTTGAAGACACAAGGTTGACACTGCTTTAATGTTAACGGCAAATACCTACTACGGCAGTCAGACATTTTCCTGTAGTGAAACACAAAAATGAAGGAAAGTTATCACAAACTTTTAAGAGCTTCATGTCCTGTGTGGAGTCTCTGACAGCATGACTGGGAGCACAGAGAGCAGAATAGCCTTGCCATTGCAGACCAAAAGACCTGCATGAAACTTACTATTAATGGTGCATGTCCTGGAGCTTCCTTTCACACATTGCTTCAGATCTCCTTTATTTCCTTGGATGGACAATACTAAGCTACACTAAGCTGAAAAGGGGGAAATATTGTCCTAAGACTCTGCATCAAGAGAAAAAGCATAAGAAATCTCCAAATAAAAGTGTACCTTTTTGTTATTTAACAAGCTGATATTCTTAATGATTTTTCTAGGTTATATTTGGAGTTCTCCAGATTGGTTTCATTGTGAGGTACCTTGCAGATCCATTAGTTGGGGGATTCACAACTGCAGCTGCTTTTCAAGTGCTTGTGTCACAACTGAATATAGTTCTGAACATTTCAACTAAAAGTTATAATGGTGTCCTTTCCATAATATATGTAAGTATGCCCTTCTAATCTGCTTTGGTTTTATGATAGGTATTTTTATATGATTGCTTATCTTCTGCTTCCATTTCACACAGGGATGGTTCACATATATGGTGGTAAGTATAGGGCATTCCTTTAGTTCTCACTTTCATGGAGATCTGCAGCTGTTTATTTTTAGCTGTGGGGTTCAAAACAGCTGCCTTTGGGGTTCCTCAGACAGAAATTGCCATCCTGAAGTCTTTTTCAGACAGAGCGCTTTTTCACATAAAGTTTAAATGCCAAGCAAAACAGTTTAACACTTCTAGAGACTACAGTTTGTCCCATCCCTTGCTTTCTGATTTATTGTGAAGGACATTTGATCATTTTTTAACCCTGTCAGGTCATCTCCCAAAGCTGGCCACTCCCAAGGCTCTTTACACTTAAACCAGCAGGTCATTCTGTAAAGTGCATAGTTCTCCATTTCATCCTGTAGCTATGCCTGTGAATTCCTGAAGGATACAGATTCCCACCCTTTGGCCAGGTACCTATTGGTTAGCAAATGTGAGTGAGGCTGACTGCTACTGGTACAACTCCATTTGTTGGTTTTATAGAAAATGCTCAAAGGGAGAAATGTTTTGGCTGCATTACAGAAAAACTCAATTCCTAGAGGTCTTGTACTACAGAATAGTATCCTTTCCCAGGAAAACTATTCACAGTTGTGTCACTGACTTCAGCATGAAACTGTCCAGGTTCACAGTATTTTAGATGTTCCACAGCACTTCATATTAGAATAGCAGATTTCTAAAAGAGGCTGTTCTAGGGGGAGAAAATGGTATTTGGAGATTTTACATGCCAGTTCTGGCAACCAGACTAGGAAAAATACAGCAGACATCTAGATTAACAATAATAGGATGTATATAAATATAAACAGCAAGGTAAAAATTTAAAAAGAGATCTGAAGGACTGTTTGTGTGGGTAAAAAAATTATCATCTTATGGGCCTTTTCAGAACTAATGAAAACTCTTCCCCTCAGAACAAGGAAAGCTAGATGAGACAAAGTACTTACTGTATAATATACCTTACAGCAGACCTGGCAGAATGATGGACTTGTTAATCCAGCTTTTTTTTTTTCCATCTGTTTGTTTATTGAATGAATGGTATTTAGTATAATACACTTTTTGAAAGGACTGCATGGTTCTTCCAGCTCCAGCAAGGCTGATTGGGATGCTGACTTTTTAGGTTAAAGTTCAGAGCCTCTGTGTTCTTGCAGGTGAGCCAGGTCAACGTGTTTGCAGGTGCATGTTGAGCAAAGAAATTGTTATTTCTGGTCTGCTCAACCAATGATTTGCTGTGTCTGCTTCAGCAATTTTTGGACTTGCTTCAGTGGTGTTTAACAAACTGCAACACCAAGCATCCAACAGAATCTGAAACCAAAGTTAGGAAGTTACTGTTTTCCTGAGGAGTGAGGCAGTGCAAGAGGTTCTCAGCCATTCTTATGGGATCTGTGCTAAACAGGAGAATGGGCAAGAAATGGCTTCAGTCAACCAAGGGAGGGCATCTGATTTAGTGTTTCAGGAAGGCTTCTTTAGCTTAGAAAACATAGCCAGGTAAGCACTTAGCTGTATGTCCAAACCAAAGTCTGTTCAGAAGGGTGGGAGTGCTGCTGCTGCAAACCTTCTCTTCTGTTTAAACCAAAATCTCATTACTGGGGGAGATAACCAGGATGCAAGAAGTCTGTTTCTAGCCCCTTTTCTACCAGATTGTTCTGCTACAGCTACTTCACTATGCATGGGATAGTTATATTTTCTTGGAGACAGGAGGCAAGTGACAACTACCCTGATGCTTAGGAGTGGGACAGAAGAGTATTTGTGATTTTTTCTGTAATCATCCCTTCATGTTTTCTCTGTACAATAACTTGTAATAAACAATACGACCAAGCAAGGGCACAGGAAGGGTAGAGAAGGGAGCTGCCTATTGCAGCCCAGTTTGAGTGCTCCAGTCTGGGGCTAAACTCTGCTGGGAGGGTTAATTTACTGTAGAGTGAGGTTTTCTGCTCCTTTTCTGAAGTGCAGGATTCTCCGCAGCCTGGTATGACCTGTGTGTTCACAATCATTCTCTGTTTGTCAGCAGTGGAAATAGGAAACAAGTGAGGCACAGACCACATGAACTGGGCATGAAGTGAACCAGAGCTTTGCCCATGGGTCTGCTAGCTCTCTTTAGAAAAATGAGGATCTCCCTTGCTATTTGTCAAAGTGAAGAAGCTCCAGATCTTCCCTTCCTTGCTCTGATACAGGTAGAGGTAAAACACAGATGGAGAGTTAGCTCTTTTTACTTAGTACTAATTGACTAAAAATTGGGAAGCAGAAGCCCCCTATGAGGACAATTTTTGCAGTTATGCTTTTTCCATTAAATTCACTATTAAATCCATTTATTGATTCTGTAGCACCTTGACAATACATTTTCCTTGGGCTTCTCTGGGCTTGAATGAAGTTACTTGGCCTTCTCCAAAACCCTATGCATCTGGATCATCTCATGAGTATTTGCCTTCAAGTAGACATGGACATGTTTTATGCTGTCATTTTTATTTTTCAGACTCTTGTTGAAACATTTGAAAAAATTGGGACCACCAACATTGCAGATCTTGTTGCTGGACTCCTCACCATTTTTGTTTGTATGGTAGTCAAAGAAATAAACGATCGGTTCAAACACAAGATACCTATACCTATACCAATAGAAGTGATTGTGGTAAGCAAGGGGGCATAGCAAAAGCTGAAAACAGATAAAATCGATGGGTCTAGCTACAGGAAGACAGGAACTCTTTTTAAGTCTTAAAACTGTTGTTTTATTTTGTTACAGACAATAGTAGCCACTGGCATTTCATATGCTGCCGACTTGGAAAAAAAATACAATGCAGGCATTGTTAGGAGCATTCCAAGAGGGTGAGTGTCTTTGTTTTGTGGGAAAAAGGTATTATTTTAATTGGCTAGAAATGACTGTAGTAAGAGAAAATGCATAAAAGAAACATTGAGAGCTCTAACCTGAGTTTAGAACTCAAATCTGGAAATTTTCTGAGTTTTACATCTGTCTCTATCAGTTATGCCACCCAAATGTGTTGCCTAGCTTTCCTTCTGTAAAATGGCCTTAGGAATGTCTGTCTAATTCATGAAGTCCATCTGAAAATTAATTGCTTCCTGCTCAGGAACTGCTATCAGACTATGGTAAATGGTTTTAAAAAATAACAATTTTTAATAAAGAAATTCTGCACAGATTTAATTTCTGCAATCCTGAGTTATCCCACCACGGTTCATAATCCTGCTGCTACTGTTATCCCAATCAACTTCGTCACTTCCATACTCATAGGAGCAAGGATGTTGAGGATTACACTTGTAGAGACTTCCACTTGAAAGATTCAGAGCACTTCACAGTAGTAACCTTCACATTCCATTTAGTATTCAGGGCTTAATTAATGAAAATTTGTGGAAACACAGTAGGGGATAAAATGCTTCTGAGATCTTACTGAAGAAGTATGTTAACAATAGTATGAGGTGGCATTAACATATTTATGTAATTCATCATACTCTTCAATACATTCTTTATTCGATGCTTCAAAAAATGTAGTTTTTCACTTTGCTATCATAAGGCCAAATCTCAGTCATGCTGAGAACAATGGGAGCTTTGTTGCTGACTAATAGCATCAGGATTTGGGCTGGGGTGAGCTAGATAAGCGTGTTCTGTATGTCAATGGGCTGTTTCCACCTTTTTATTAACTTGAAACATTACACTTCATATTATAAGCAACCTGTATGCCTCTGCCTCAAACTCCTTGATAGTTCTGGTAAGAATAGAATTCAATCAAAGCTGGTAACACCAATATATTTTCTAAATGCTAGATTTTTGCCTCCTGAGCCTCCAAATGTCAGCCTGTTTTCCCAGATGATTGCAGCCTCCTTTTCCATTGCTATTGTTGCCTATGCTATTGCCGTGTCTGTGGGGAAGGTATATGCCACCAAGTATGACTATGCTATTGATGGAAACCAGGTATGTATAACCAAAGTAGTTTACAAACACAGTGATGTTTATAATGTAAAACATGCTGACTTATGTAGCCAAATGAAAGAAACGCCATTCACACACATTTTTCAGATAAGCACTGAAGTCTGATAGGAGAAATTCTTTCAACTCCTGAAAAAAAAATTAGCTGAAATGGCCACATAGAGATGAGCCAGATCCAGCTGCAGCATGGGCTTTTCATACTGTTTCATTCCTTCTGCATTGGTCTAGTGACTGCAGTAGCTCTGAAAGGGCTGAGCACTGTATAGGGGAATTTTCTGGTGATACCAAGTTGATGTGGCCTAGCAACCTACTTTCCATTTCCACTTGTAAGGCATGTTTTGAGGTGGGTTGCTTCGGCAGATGAAGGCAATGTCAAGCTAAGAAGTTGCTCTGGACAGCTTTATTTAGGCTTAGCCTTCATGCAGGATTTGAATCAGCTGAACTTTACAGTTAATAAATGATTGTACTTCTCAGCATGACACCAGTTACATCAATATAAGTACACTTGTAACCTAATAGATCAGTCCTGCAGCTTCACACAAGTTACACACAAGTGCCTACCAGCATATGAACGTGCTGGAGTAGCTGTGTGCACTAAATGGCTGAACTGCTTTAGGCATTGGTTTCTAGGGGCACAGAGCTAGAATGTGACACGAGCTGTGCATCACAAGCTCTTACAGGATTCCTGCATTTCTTCAATGTCTTCACCAGGGGTTATGTTACTTGCCCATGGTGTGGAATTAAAATGTCAGAAAGCTTCCTCATCCTGCATCTATGCTAATTTTTAATTTTATCCTCTGAGCATATTAGAAAATGCCCTCACTACAACAAATAGATGAGTACTTTGTTTAATGAGTCCTTTATTTTAATACTAATGGATTACATAAAGTTTGACTTTAGAAACACTGTTTTGCTGTATATAAGAAAATTATGCTTCTGTTTGTCAGTTTACAATCCTCAAAGGTCATATCTGGTAACAGTGTTAAAGTTGACCAAAATGCACTAACTTTCAGTTTAATAAATCTCAAAGAATCATACATAATCCAGAAGTGCTGTTTATGCTGTTCTGTTGTTGAATATGTTGTTCTGCCAGCAGTGCTGTGCTTCAAAGATTCTGATTAAATATTGTAGTAGAAGAATTGGTTTATAAAAGCAGAGTGCCTTCCTTTCAGTACTATGGTATGAATTTAATCTGTAGCAAAGGTTAAATGCAGCTCAGGATGATGGGCAAACAGTTTAGTTGATCTGGAGAAGTTAAAATAACATCATAAAAGCAGGTAGTAAAATAATTTTGAAGGACAGGTTGATACTATTATCTACCAGTGTCTATATTGTCTTCCTAGATCCAGATCATTAGCACCTAAGAACACTAGGAACTATACCTCCAATATTTTCTCATCAATCACAGTGGTTACATGGGAATAGGCATGAATCATTTAGGTCTGTTCCTGCTCTTGTGATAGGAGCTAAATGAAAATTTACAGGAAATTTAATTTTGTATTAAAGAAGGGAGACGGCCAAAATCAAATCTTAAATTATATTTTAAAAAGTTTGCACATAAGTGAAAATTTCTTGTGCCTGTGTCAGCTTGGTGAAAACAATGTTTCTGTCAATTATATGGGGTTGGTTGCAGACAGCTCCCAAATTCTTTATTTCCCAGCAGAGGAATGGCCCAGATCCCAGGACACAGTGCTCCCAGGGTCCTTGTCACTTGAGCAGGAAAACCAGCATCAGTAGGTGCTGGCATCTGTGACCCTGGGGCAAATCTGAAAATGCTGCCTGAGACTCAGCCTGAGTTCATTGGGATGCTTTGAGTGAAAAACTTCTGACTTCACAAACTAGAAGTTTTCAGTGAAATTGCAAAGTTCCTTAATAGTTCTACTACTATTACAATGCTATGCATTAGTTAAAGTCTTGTCTAAACTCAGACTGTTGTACTGAGTTTAGTACAATAAACTTCTTTAGCTTGTGATACCTGGGAGTTAAATTTATTCTAGTACCCATTTCTTGATGCAATTATTCCAGTGTAATTCTTGAAATGTTAGGTTTGGTAACATTGAAGGAAGTAAGCTTTAAACACCTTTGTACTCAGACAAGTATGTCCACTTCAGGGGGAGCCCACCAACTTCTTTGTCTTGGTTTCCAAACAGAGGGAGCTGCACTGGCACAAGAGGCATTTGTGTAAACATTTAACAGCTATTACTAGTTCATACTCTTCTTAATATTATTGTGCTACCTACTTTATCAACTACTGCAGAAGCTGTTGTCTTTCTCCATTGAAAAACTATACTCAGGCATCTTTATTTACAGCATTATTCAATTGTCTTTCAGGAATTTATTGCCTTTGGGTTCAGCAACATTTTTTCAGGTGCCTTTTCTTGTTTTGTTGCAACTACTGCTCTTTCACGGACTGCTGTCCAAGAAAGTACTGGTGGAAAGACTCAGGTAATGTCCTCTTCTTACTAGTATTGTGCAGAGGTAAATTTAATTTTGTGTAGTGCACAGATTTCACCATGAGATGAAAATAGTCCTGAAATGATTGCATTGCTGGCACATGGAAAGCCACGGCTGTCTTAGCAGCTCAGCTCTAGCAGTGAATGATTTTTGTAGCTCTGCCAGAAGAGGGCAATCAAGTTTTACATAGCATGAGTTACCTTAGGGGTCAGAAATCTTTTAACTCTAGTTCCCCAGAATTTCATTTCCAATTAAAGGACTGAGTTTATCCCAGTAGGATGTGGGAGGAAATCTCTCCCAGTGGATGAGAGATTTCCTCCCACATCCTACTGGGCTAGGATATCTTTAAGCTCCCATGTGCTGGCCTGAGCAGCTCTGCCATTTGCCATTCACCATCAGCCATGGAACATCATGTTGAGTGAACTACTTTGTTCTACCAAACTATAGCTGTGTGGTTCTTAACCACAGCTACAGGTTATCCAGCAGCTGCTTTTCCAGCTTACACACAGACTGCTCCATTCATCTGTCTTTGTAACATAACCCCTCCAGAGCTACTACCTTGTGCTTGTTTAGACTTCCTGCTTAATTGAATTCCCTCTGTGTTAGCTGAAGTGAATAATGGTTGCCCACATATGCCTAAACACAAGGGCACTTTGGCAGGTCTCCCTGTTCCTAAAGAAATGCAATGTGCAACTGTTTGTAGTTTTCTCTTTGTAATCCTAGAAACAGATGATAGAATCACAGCAAGTTCATTTCCTATAACCACTGTTCTTTGCAGGTTGCTGGTATAATCTCAGCTGGGATCGTTTTGATTTCTATTGTTGCCCTGGGGAAATTGCTAGAGCCCTTACAAAAGGTACTGTACTCTTCTGCAGCACAGCCACATCAGATCCAAATGTTCAACTATGATGGGCAAGATTAATATCCCTCTTTAAACTGTGGTGTCTGATTCCAGACAGGGCTGTGGTTTATAGTGTGTCATGTTGAGCACTATCTTAATATGTGTCTTTGCTTCTGAATACCACTTTTTCATTATTTTTCTTGACAGTCTGTGTTGGCAGCTGTAGTCATAGCTAACTTGAAAGGGATGTTCATGCAAGTGTTTGATGTTCCCCGTCTATGGAGACAGAATAAAGTGGATGCTGTAAGTAACCCAATTTTTTTTCCTCCTGAATGTTTTTGTCCATTTTTGGGGTTTTTTACCTTTTAATGCCATCCAAGTTTCTCTTAACTACCACATAAGCAGGATTTCGTGGGGTTAACATCAGAAAACTTTTATGTGTGTCCTCAAAATGCAAATGCCACGAGGTCAGTAAAAAATTCCCCATTTTTAGGTCAGTATTCTGCTAATCTTCTTTATTTCCTAACCCTGCTGTAAGGGTGCCAGTCAGGGTATTTGTGTGCATTGATAACTCCTTCACAGCCATTCCCATAGTATACTGTAATCTTGTGTTGATATGGCTTGGAAAGCAGATGGCCTGTTGCCACCTTTACCATTCTGGTTTTATCTTTTGCACTGTTAAATGAGTCAGAGACCTTTCTTTAATTCATGTACATATATTTCTGTTGTTACCACATGAACATCCCATTTGCCTGAATAATCTCAGATAGTCCTCAGGAATTTTGTTGTTGTTGTTGTTGTTGTTGTTGTTGTTGTTGTTGTTGTTGTTGTTGTTGTTGTGGTGAGACTAATCCAAGCTAGGATGTGGATTCATTTGGCATGCTAAGGGGTGTCTGAAGAGACTTTTCTTATGAACCACTATAACCATATCTCAGGGTACTTGCTCACATCTCCCAGTGTGTATTGTGTGGAACAGATCTTCACTGTGCCTCTTAGGGCAGGAAAAGATTGCATGAAAGATATTTGTCCCATTACTGTGCTTAGATTTTACAGTTAAGTGTCATTGGGCAGTACCTGTCTTAGACAGATCTCAGATATTTTAGTCAATCATTTACTGATTTATAGACAAAAGATCCTGCTGACTTCAGTGAGAAGTGCAAGCACTCAGCTTTTAAAAAAAATGAGTCTACTGCATGGGCAGTGATGTAGGAGAGAACTGAGGAGTGCACTTCAACTGTTCTGCCTGAATATTCGGTGGAGATCTTAGAGAACTGCCATCAACCTGTTAATATGAAATACCTCTCTTTGCAACAGTGCTTTCTGCTTCTTGAATGTCACTGAGGAATCCCCTTCCTTCCCTATATGTGCATGGGGGGGCACCTCACAGCATTTTACACCTTGGTAAAATAAAACACTTTCCAGTTTTAAGAAAGATTAACAAAGATTGCCATCATCAGAAATAAGCAAATGCAATGTTTAACTGTATCTCCTTTAATTTCATCAAAGGAATCAGATCCTTAAAAAATATTGTTATGTTGAAAACCCCCTTATTTCCTAAAAAGCTAACTATGCCTAATAATATGATGGATGAAAGCATCTTGGAGGAAGAAGACTTCTGTATGGAAGTCAGCAGATTGCTAGTGTGCTACAATCAGTTCCAAAGTTAAAATATGC
This sequence comes from Haemorhous mexicanus, assembly GCF_027477595.1. Taxonomy (NCBI): domain Eukaryota; kingdom Metazoa; phylum Chordata; class Aves; order Passeriformes; family Fringillidae; genus Haemorhous; species Haemorhous mexicanus. Next base: position 61,939,663 of record NC_082345.1, on the reverse strand, counting down.
TTCTCATATTACCTGGTCTAGTGTTTCTTTAGTGTGACCAGGAGTTGTATGTTAAAATGAAAATACTTTATGTTTGCTATTTCTTTTCCAGATGATCTGGGTTTTTACATGTATAGCATCCATCATTCTGGGACTCGATTTGGGATTACTTGCTGGACTTCTGTTTGGATTGCTGACAGTTGTGCTGAGAGTTCAGTTGTAAGTAATACAGAATCAGAAATAATTCTTAGTTTTATATTATAAAAAAGGAAGATAATATGCTGAAATGCAAGATGATTTGTGGCAGAATATCAGCTTGGGTTTACAAAAATTTTGAAATGAAAAAAAATCCATTTCTTTTAGAACAAGACACTCTTTGTGTGCTATCATTTAATTACACTGATAAAAGAGAAACTGCATTATTTGATCAGTATTTCATGTCATGTTGGCCACTCTGATGGTACTTAGCCATATGTTTGATATGCACCCACATAACTGAGTTCTGAAAAGGGACAGGAACATTCTAGATCAAATATAAACAGATGTTTGGCTTTTGTAGTGAATTGATCATTACAGTAACTCTCAGCAGGTAATACTACAACAGTATGTTGGTAACTCTCAGCAGGTAGTACTACAACAGTATGTTGCACATGCCAATAACCTTTTCACTTATTGCTTATACAAGACTGATTGTATGGCTGTAAAAGAAGAGCAAGAGAAAGCATGAGGATAAGAAAAAAAAATTGTGCTTCTGGTTGATTTGTTGCTGCTTAAAGAATATATGGGAGTGGAATGGTGAGAAAGGTGGATTTGAAGAATCTTATTTGGACATCTTGTTATTTTTCATTGACCTTTTATCTGAAAATACTACATAACTTCTTTCCTTCAGCTTGGAGTTCAGAGAGTATGGTAACTAGCATTACTAAGGTATAGTTGCACTGTCATTAAATGCATAAAAATAAAGCCTTGTAAAAATTGTTACACAATAGTAGATTGTAAAAAAATGAAATTTGAAGAGCCTCAAAAAAGCATTCCCAAGTTCAACTCAGATAATGTTACCAAAATATAAAGGAGAGATGAAGCCTTATAAACTTCAAAACAATTTGCTTCAGCTGTTAAATATATATCTGGAGACTGCAAAACATTTTGGTTTTGTTATTGACTAAAATAAAAATTTTAAAGGTTGGACAAAAAGATTTACATAATCTGAAAATAATGTAAATGCATTTCAGTTGATTTGAAATGAAAAAAAGACATCAATTCTTTTTTCAGTGTAAAAAAATTGTTTTTTTAAACTTATCTGCTTTTAAAATATTCTGGTTTGAGAAACCAATTGAACAAGTTGTTCAGTCAGCTTTTAAATCAAAATGGGGCATTAAGTAGGCTGAGACCAAAGTACCTTGTTTTTATAAAGGCTTGTTTACTACATTGATGCAAAATAGCTTCAACACTTTTGCAAGTCTGTTAGTTTGGCATTAGAAAGCAAATTAGAGGAGTCAAAGACACTTGTATGCAGCAATCCCTTCAAATCTCTGAGTGCCCATGTATGACATTAACCTTCACTGTCTTTATTTCTGTTAGTCCTTCATGGGGAGGCTTCGGAAACATTCCTGGCACAGACATCTACAAGAAGGTCAAGGACTACAAAAATGTAAGTCATGGCTGAATTGTTTTCCTTCAGTCTACATGTCAGTGTAAGAAAAGGTGGTATACAGCCTTGCATACTGTACACAACTTGAATTTGGAAGTGGGGTCTTCAAAGATGACAAATTTCAGCACCCTCTTCATCCAGCTGGTTGGTCCATCCTGCATGCTGGGGTTGTAAGCTTCTAAAAATGGAATTCCCTCAATCATCAACGAATCCATGCTTTCTTTTAAATTAGATATGTAATTAAAATAAACTGCTTCTTATTGTCAAAATGTGGCTGTTGCTGTTTAACCTTATATTCTTTGGCAACAGGTTATAGAACCAGAAGGTGTCAAGATTCTTAAGTTTTCGAGTCCAATTTTTTATGCTAACATTGATGGACTGAAAAGCAGCCTCAAATCCACTGTAAGTGATAAGTTATGGGTTTGGAAGCTTCTTAACTGTCCTTGAGATTTCCTCAGAATTATACTGAGTTAAGTTAAATAATTTTGCTCTGTTTTCTGTAGGTGGGATTTGATGCAGTCAAGGTATATAATAAGAGACTCAAAGCACTGAGGAAAATACAAAAGCTAATCAAGAAGGGAAAATTAAAAGCTACTAAGGTAGGCCTTTTTAAAAATATTTATGTCTATTTTTTCTCAAAGGGTTACTGTTGGAGCTTTTTAGTTAAGGTTTAATTATTAATTACTCTGTAGTCATCTTTAAAATAGAGATGAAAAGTGTGACTTACTACATGGTAGTACAGTTTATAAGTAGTATACAGAATTTATAATACAACTTAGCTTACAGTTTTAATCACCTAAACCCTAACTTAGAGTTTCTGACTACCTGGTCCCCCTGCAGATCAGGTGAGATCTTAATACATGGTTTAATGTATCAATATAACAATCATAATTAGACTTAAAAATGATATGAAAGAAGTTGAGTCACCAGTACTCAGAAAAAAACAAAATACAGTGCAGGCATCCCTGGCCCCTGGGGGTGTCTCACGGTTAGTAGCAGTTTTGGTCCAAATTTCCCACACAGGACTTGCCATGGACAGTGCTCTGTTATGGCAAGTCCTGTGTTACACTTCCCTTTTCTCTGATGGGGTCACCAACTACATCTGGTTGCCCACATGCCTGGGACCTTCAAGGCCAGCAAGGAAGTGAGAGATCAGCCTGGTGCCCAGGAACCTTGAGGCTGGCAGGGGGAAGAAGAAGAAATCAGTTTGGTTTGTCTGATTGGTTCACAGGACTTTCAGGGCCTGAGAATGAAGGAAAAGGGAACAAATCCACAACCTGCTCAACCACAGAGAATGGCTTCTTGCCTTATGAAATGGCATTAGTTATGCTAACCACAGTACCAGGACTGGGAGCAGGGGATACTTGTCACAAGTGGCTGTCTTGTCAATTCCTTCAACAGAAGGTACCCACAGGGTGGTATTTTCTGTAACTCCCAAACTTTACCCATGATTAAATTCTATATTCCATATCTTGTCTGGCAATAGAATGGCATCATCAGTGAGCCTGGTATTAATAATGAAGCTTTTGAGACTGATGAGGAACCTGAAGACAACCAGGATCCTCAAGTTCCCACCAAAGAAGTAGAGATCCAGGTGGACTGGAATTCAGAACTCCCAGTCAAAGTAAACATCCCCAAGGTGCCCATTCACAGTCTCATTCTTGATTTTGGAGCAGTAACCTTCTTGGATATTGTAGCTGTGAGATCAATAAAAACGGTAAGAGCTTTTTTTTCTGATGTTCTACGAAAATGAAACTAGTCAGTAGTATGTAAATCCAGAGCTGTTAGCTGAAATTAATTTCTGAGTTTTAAAAAGTATGTTGTTGAAAAATACCATGAAAATATAAATATGAAAAATATCAGAAAGAAGTAGAATACTGGTGGTGTGTGTATTTTAAGTGGGAAAAAATGCATTAAAAAACAATATAAAGGGTGCATAGTCAAGTACTCAAAATAGTTAACTGCAAAATGTGGTCCCCTTATATGCATATGTTATGAAATATTCTAGTTATATATTTTTCTTCCACATGCCTCCTGCTTTAATCTGGGCACAGGATGATGCTCACTCAACACAGAGGTAGTAAAACTTTCATCTTACCATCCCAGTTCAGTTTTTAGCCACAAGATTTATTTCTTCATTTCTTCATTTATTTATTTATTTATTTTAATTATGAAGGAAGAATGACTCATTTCTTCATAGTGTTTTCTGTGGCTAGTATCAAGTACTTCATCAACATTCATTAATTAATCTTCAAACTCACAGTGCATAATAAGGAGATTATATTTCTTCCTAGGAAGAAGGAAATAAGATGTAATGATTAAGGACAAGTATTTCCATTATTTTTTGGTTACAAGTGTGTAGACCAGATACAAGTGTGTAGACCAGATTGTTCAGTCTTCATTTTCTTCTGATATTTTGTATGTTCAGATTAATGCTTTCACTAACTTAATTCTGCAATTGGGAGTACTTAGCCTATCTATAAAACCAGGTCTTTTCCATGACTCAAGTTTGTCAGTTAACAGAAACAGAATTAATAACCACCTCTGAAAACACTAATCTAAGAGACTTGCCTGCCACCAGGGAGCCAAGGGTAGATTTTAGTCCCCTGCCTTAACTAAGTGAAATACAGGAGCAGTGTGTGCCTTGCACCAGCCTCCTGCCTAGTTACTTGGGAATACAGGGTTCAGTGACATGACTCTCTCCACGTGTAGCCTTTTCATCCAAGGACAGGCCATCTGTGCACTGCATGAGGGAAAAATCTGTGTGAAAGAATCTGCATGTGCCAGTGAATGAGTGTATCATACATGAGGGAAACAAAGCTCACTCAGGCCCATGTGGTCTCTCTTGGAGAGATGATTATTTGAATTTTGAGAACAGAATGACAACCTTAATTGGCAGTGATGCTTGTGCATGTAAAATGGGCAGTTCCACTGACATAGTTGAAGATAGGCCACTTCAGCAACCAGCTACTTGACTGGTGGGTCTTTAAGTATAGCAAAGTATAGCAGTACCTTAATTATGGTGAACAAACAAAATGTACTATGTGGATGAAGACAATCAGAAAAAAATGAAGTGCATGTTCCTATACATTACCCAGACATACAGACATATATGTATTTTCTCCTTACAGACTTTATTTATTGATGTCTTTGTTGCAAACTTTTTTTTTTTAGATAATTAAAGAGTTTGAGAGAATTGATGTGAGAGTATACTTTGCTTCATATCAAGGTAAATATCCAAGTATTTCTACTTTCACTCATGCAAAAAATAAAATGAAGGTGAGAAGGGATCTCTAGATGTGCCTGTGTAGCATCCACACTAGTAAATATGTGAACTGTAACACTGATAAGCATTGCTGGCTCCATTGGGACATAAAAAAATTGTGGGGTGCAAAGGAAATATGGAAAGTAAAAGTCAAAACTAAACTGTAATTGATGGATTCATTTGGATTCACTTGATTTCTGACAATTGCAACCATGTATTTTAACTTTTATTTCTTAAATACTTCATATTGTATAAACCTGTTATTTCTTTTATTCAGACAACCTTATATCTCAGCTGGAACGGGGTGCCTTCTTTGATGACACTGTCAGAAAAGACATATTTTTCTTGACTGTCCATGATGCTGTGCTCTACATAAGGAATCAAATGACATACAGGGACAACCAGGATCCCATATTTGAGAAGGTAAGGATATCCAGCAGTACATTCCCCTTCCTTCCATCATCTAGCAATCATTCTTGAAGTTTCTGTGGCACATTTGAAAACTAGACCTAGAACTGTAGTACAAAAAAAAGTGGGAATGTATTAAATTGGGGAGCTTCTGTAGTACATGAATATTTTTGTAGATTAAAGGAAGGGTCTGTCAGCTCCAGGAGCTTGTTAGTGAAAAGAACATGAGAAACAGAACATATGGAAAACACTTCATCCTAAGACACATTTTCTAATTTCTGACTACTGGCATCTCAAGAACCTCATCAGCTGGAGGTTGCATTTGGAACATTATATTTAATTGCTACAGATGGAGTTTTCTTCAATGTGTCTGTACTCCTTCCTTTGGAACCTGTGACACTATCCTGTGGAGATGGGTTCTCTAATTTTCAATCATATGACAAATATTTCCTGCCTGGTTTAGGCCTGCTGGACTTGTGGATTATTAGCTGCAATGAATAATCATTTTCTGCTCCCTTTCCCAATGCTCCATAGACTTCTAATCAAAGCCATAGTCTCACTCTGTTTGGCATGGATGTGTACAGAAGCTGTTCCACACTGGTGTTAATTCCTGCTGCCCTTCTCTGTGCATTTTGTTGTTGTATTCTGTGTTTTTTTCACATAGCCAGAACACTCCATAGCATTTCCAGATTTGCTATGCTCTGTAGCATTTAAAGGCCCTCATTAGGAAAACGGTCATATAATGTCCTCCTTCTTTTCACCACAATTACTTTCCTAGCAATCACTATTACAGTATTATGAATAAATAACAATTAAAATTAATATTACTGATAATTAACTAGGCTAGGACTCTTATTTTTATAACTTTTTCATACTAATCTTTATGCAAGACATTAACATTTTCATAATGCTATACAGCAATTTAAAGATAGATTTTATTATTTTTACAAAGCCATAACTAGTCATGTGAGCAGAGACAGGCCCAAAAGCTCTGCAATTTCCCCTCAGCTGAAGTAAATCATCATCTTTGTCAAGGAACAGTAAACAACAGACTATTCTAAGTTGTGGAAGTTATTTTAAGGTACTTTGGAATAAAAAAATAAATTTCAATTATATGGACAACATGTAACTCATCGTATTTCTTAATTTCTTTCTACCAAGATTTCACTCATGCAGGAGTCTAAAGAACCCATAGAGTTCACAGAAGCCAGCCAGCCTGATGATGAACTTGATGTTCAGGAAGAGGTAAGAACTTTAGAACTGAATGTGTCTATCCCTCTGCCTGTAGCCTTGAGTCAGGCTGTGAGAGAATGGCCCTCAGCAGGGCCATACCTTCTCCAGAAATACATACCCTCTCTGGATACTGAATGCCACTGCTAGGTGGAAGAAGTCACATTTTTCTTGAGATGGTAGTAGATTATATCTGCTTAAGGATCTCCTCATCTCTCTTGCTTTAGGCTACACAGGCTTATCAATAGATCAAAACACAAGAAAAGTGTGCCTAAAAGAAGACTTTGTAAGGCTTGAGGCACCAGGGTCCAAAATGATGATCAACCTTCTCCTTTCATTCCTCCTTTTGACACAGCAGACAGCTTCCTGCACAACTTGCACAGTTTACAGAAGTTACTTTCTTTGTACTTTCACTGAGCTTTTAGTTTACACAAACATGTAATTTTCCCAGATGGTGTATGTATCACGAGAACTAACCACGGCCTGTTTCTCTCCACCTTTCAAAACCCATTTCTCCAGGCTATGCGCCGACTTGCCTCCTGAAGGACTGCTGGTACTGTCCTGCCTGTGAGCACACAGCAATATCCACACACCAGTACTATCCATACCAGCATTTTCTGCTATGAAACCAATCTTTGCACTTGAAGAAAACCCTGATTGTTTATCTGAATGATACAGATCTCTATAACTCTCCAAATTTTAGCTAGCATTATCCCAGAAATATTCTGGACCTTGATTCTGCAAGCACTTTCTGCTGTGATATATATTAATAAAAAAGAAAATCAGAAGACTATTGTGAAAGATGTACTCAGTTTTGGGACTAGTCAGGCAGAATTTGCACTACACTTTTATCAGTGTGCACAGGATGAAAAGCTGCTCTGTGGTCTGCCCAGGAGAGTGGAAGAGACCAAAATCTTTGGATGGCAAGCCTTTTGTTCAGTATTTCTACGAAGCCCAGTGAAATGCTGGAGTTCTAGCTGCCAAGGCTTTGAATTCTAGAACATTAGTGTGAGAATATGTGCTGACACGCCTTGAAAAATGTATCATCATAATTTTTTTCAAGCAATTCCTTTAATTGCTACAGGTAGTTAGATCACTGAAAGAGATGACAGGTGAAACTGTCACATGAACAGGAAACAGCACTGAACTACAGTAATACTTCAAATAGAAAAAGTTTCTAAAGACCCTTGGATATGGGTTCATTAGTTCTGCATTAATCCCATTGTAACAAGTCTTGCACTAGTATTAATGATTTTACCTTAAAGGAAGAACAGATAGAAGATTATTTTGGCTAGGTTACATAATCTTCATCAAGAGGCAGATCATGACATGAATTAAGGAAAACCTTAGTCCCTGGGTACTTAATCTGTAAAACAGGCTGATACTGAGTGTAAGCAAGAAAGTCAGGATGTGACCTAGTATTGACATCTGGATTTTTTTAATAAAATATAGGTGTATTTTTTGTTTAATGAATAGTTATATTTTTATAGAGATTTTTTCTTTTAATAGTCTACATCAAATTGCTGCTGTTCTTTTACATATGAAAGTTCATAATGCAGAAGTGCAATAATTTACAAAAGAAAGATTTGAGCAGCAAAATTTTAATCCTTAACTAATGTTTTTAGTTTTCATGAAGAAGAAATGTATTTTGATGGAAAACAGACTGCTACCTTAATTTTTTTTGAATTACATTATTTTTTAAGTGGGAAAAACCCCTGCATTGTAAGGAAACAGATAAAAACTGAAGTGTAAGAAATGTCCAGGTATAAAATGCCTTTAAGTTCAGCAATGTGGAAAATTACCTTCAGTATATTTAATTTTCCTTACCTGATTACATCAGAGAAATTTTCTCACATTACACTGAACAGGGATTTCTGCTGCAGGTAGCAATGGAAAAGCTAAGCACTAAATAAATTATTCTGGCTTCAGGACCCGAGTGAACTCTGAAAAAAAAATCCTATAAACTTTGGCCAGTTTCTTACACAACAGGTAACAGCACCAAACAAAAATCTGTATTCTCTCGTTAAGGCACAGACTTCAGCCCTCACAACAGTGAAGTTTCTCAGTCCAGACACTTGAATTTAGGTGATGTTGGTGCTCCAGTCCAAGCCAGCAAACAGCAGGACTGTATTCACAATGGACATGGGCTGTGGGGTGGGCATCTCCACCGTCTGAGAATGGGGCAAGTGTTCAAGAGGCAAATCAGACCACTCTGCACCTCTGCAGATGGAACCATTAATTTCTACTGGCACCAGTGCTTCAGCCCAGCCTGTGATTTGACAATAGAGTTAAAAGCCTGTGCTTTTAACTCTACCTGTCCCCCTCTCACAGGAGGTTGGCACTTCAGCCCACCTTACTGGCCTGAAGTCCCCATCAGGCCATGGCCCCAACTCCCATTAACCTGACTACTGGAACAGTTGCCAGTGCACAAGGCCAGTGACATGTTTTTTAGAAGCTGTACTGCTTTTCTGAAACAGATGTACATTTTAAGTAAAAAGTAAAATTATCTACCTGGTAAGTGAGCTTTCAGCTAATTGATATGCAGGACACAGTCTACAGAAAGATGGTAAAAAAATGGTAGCAATGATTTTTTTTTTTTCCCCTCAAGGCAACATCTGCACTGTGAAGTTTGAGTACAGAGTAATACATGACAGAGATGTCATGACATTATTTTTTGAACTTTCTCTAGTTCTTGTCTGTACAGGTATTTAAAAAGCAATTAAATACTCAACAGTCTTCCAGTTCTTTTCCAAATAGGACATCTGATCTGGGATTAATTGTGATAAAATATTATAAAATGCACTTATTCTTGCCCTGTGTATTTCTTCTAGGCATGGTTGTTCTTAATTTAACAGGCACAAAATATTAAACTTTTTCTGAAAAACAGCATTTCTCTCAAAGCCTTCAGTGGCACAGACGAGTAAGAAGCAGTATGCAGAATGCATTCAAATGCCTTTCCCAGTGGTTATGTGCTTAATTTTCTATGTATCCATCAAAATTAAGGATACCAAAATAATGGATTTTGTGATGAAGCTAAAATTCTCTACAGTTTTGTATTAATTAAAATATGTTTAAGAAGTGTAACTAGATGTGCTTATCTTTTTCCAGTAGGATGAAGAAGTGGTATTTTTGTATGCATTTTGAGTATTACTGTTCTGTCTTTGCATGTCAGATAGCAAATTTGGAGATGTATTTTAAGTTTTTTTACACTTTTAAAAAGCTGCATTTGAAAAGTAATTGTACCCATTAATTAGTAAATAAAGTTGTGCATACTGAAAACGTGCTCCTTGCGTCTGTATGCCTGGGGGTTTCTTCTTTAGTTTTGGGGTTTTTAAGTCTTTGTGAACACCCGTTATGGGGAGATAAAGCATATTATGAAAGGATCAGTGTCATGCTTCCCTTGGGTCTGTTTTGAAGATCAACAGAGACAAAAGGGAAAACCTGTTCCCTCTGCCTTGTGTGGGTAAGACAAGAAACGTTAGACTTTAATGGTAGCTTTTAAATGTTAAGGCTATAAAGATAATGACAGACATTGTGGGGGCACAAGATCCCAACCCGGGAGGCTTTTAGTGAGACAATCACCAATGTGAAGCGTATGGAGTAGAGTTACCCGTACTTGAGGGCTGTGGAAGGACTGCTCAAGGCCATTTTCTAGTTAAAATCATGACTTCGTTTTATTTTTCTTTCCTTTCTTCACTGCTATTCTTCAGCATCGCACTGAATTACACAGGAATTACAAAATGCTAAATTTAACACGAAGTCCTCTCCTGAACTAGTGAACTCTATTGCTGTGAAGCTTCTGAGTGCTCTGGAGATTCACCGTTCCATCACTTGCAGGGTGTCAGCAATATGCCGTTTCCAGGCTACAACGTAAGGCTGACCAGCAGCAGCCGAGAGCGCGATGCGGCGTCACACCTTCCCAGTGTTTGAGGCCCGCACCGCACAACGGCGGGCCGGGGCCTCCGCGGCTCCTGAACTGAGAGACCCCGCTCATGTTTTCACTCCATCCTTCCCCCCAAACCCAGGGAGGACCCCTCCCAATCCCAACGAGTCGCGGCGCTGCACTCCAGGGCCGCCGCGTTCCGGCTCCGCCGCGCCCGGCCCGGCCCGGAGCGCTCAGCCCGGCCTCGGCCAGCGCGGCCCCGCCGCCCGCGCCCCGCCCGCGCCGCCGCCGCTTCCGGCCGCGCCCTTCCGCTCCCACAGCGCCCCGCGCCGCATCATGGACCACAATGGTGAGCAGGGGGAGGCCGGGGGCCCGTCCGTGCCCGGCCCGCGGGGCCCGCGCCCGCCGCGGGACGGGGAGCGGCCAAGCGGGGCCAGCGGGCGCGGGGCGGCGCAGGGGCGGCGGCGGCGGGCCCGGCCCGGCCCCCGGGAGCGCCGGCGGGGCTCGGGTGCGCCGCGGGGCCTGCTCCCTGCCCGGGCAGGCGCGGCGGCCCCGGTGCTACCTGTGGCTCGGCGGCGCCCGGCGCTGCCCCCGCCCCGAGGGCGCTCGGCCGGGCCGAGGGGCCGCTGCCGGTGGGACGCCCGGTCCCGGGCGGAGCGGCGGCCGCGGGTTGCGCCGGCCGGGCCGGGGTGGCCGGGCCCGGCAGCACCGGATGCAGCCCGTGACGTCCCGGAGGTGGGGGAGAGACGCTCGTTTGCCCGCGGCGTTTCCCGGCATCTGTGCCCATAATGTGTTTCCTGATTCCGTGTTTGTTTGTGGCCCGAGAGGAAACTTCCTCTCCTGTGCTTAAATTCGGTTTCGTGGTTTACGTGTCGTTTGCCGGTGAGCGCGCTGGCGTAGCTGGGATCCTTTGCTAGTTAATGCGCTGGCGTAGTGCAGTGAATAAATGAATGGACGTGGGCTTTGCGCTAGAGTGGTTTTGGAGGTTTTTTTCCTTTCCCCTACAAAAGACTGCATTATGACTCTATCTGTATAAAGTATTTGGGCTGTATTTGTGAATTTTAATAAAGCTTGAAATGCAAAAATAAAACTTAAGTTGATGAAGGTGACATTTCAGTAGGTTGCATTACTTCTACTTAGAGCTTGTTTAAGTAGTCTCAACAAGTTTGGTATGTTTGTCATAGTTTTTTCTGGACATAATCCTGCAAATTATGCTCCTGCAGAGTAGAATTTATTATCCTTCCGTGAAGCATGAGTGACTAATAAACTTGCTAGTTTGGGTTAGTTAAGCAGCTAACTCATGTAACTATTCCTGCCTTGAAAGGATATAAGGAGGAAAAGTGACAGAACCTATTGGCAGTTCAGTGGATTAACTAATAAATAGGTTTTTGATTTTTAAAATTCTTTTTAGCTATCCCGTTTGCAAATGGATTGAGTCGTTGCAGAGGCTCCTTGTGGTTTATGGTGCTGTGGTTTTGTGTATTCTGGTAGAAAACAGAATTTCCCAACATGTGGAAAACAAGCAGCTTTACCTCTGATGCCTTGGTCGAGCACTCCCTGGGGAAGCCTGATGACATACTTGAGTGTTTGCAGGTTCATCTGGACAGCTGAAAGAAATAACAAATGACCAGAAGTAAAAACAAGCTTTATTGCTTTTGCCTTTTTGTTTATTGCCTTTTAGAGTGAAACTGTCAACCATAGTTCTAAGAGGAGTTTGATCTATCTGAGGAAACTGAGGGCTTTTGATTTGGAGGTACAGGACTGTCAGGTCACAGTCCCAGTTTGAAACTGACACATTTCCTAGCTTTGCTGGTAGCTGCTGAAAAACTGAGAGCAATCCCGTTTTTTCTTGGTTTTGCTTCTACTTGTTGCATTGTGTGTGGTGGTTACAGGCTTTGAGAGGCAGCAGTTGGTGAGGCATTGTGCAGAATTACACTAATGAACCCTAATTTCAGCATCCTGCACTTCAGTCCTTTGGGACATCTGCAGTCCCAAAGCCTGGAGTTCCCTACCCTGTGGAACTGCAGGGCTGTACCTGCTCTGGGCTCACCCCTTCCAGACAGAGCATGCCCTGCTTTGAAACACCTGTGGCATTTTCAGTTAAAATCCCAGTGAGATGGGAAGATTTGTGAAGGATGTAACTTCATTTTTGTATGAATGAGATGCTGTGTGGTGGTTTCAGATAAACTTGCTGGAGGTTGAGGGAGTTATGTCTCCTCATTGGTGTTGCTTTTGCATTACCTGGTCTATCTCTTGGAGTCCATACCTGCTGATGCATGTGTCAGGCTATTTCTTGCTTTGCTCACCCTGGTACTTAGATGTAAATCTGGTTAAGGAGAATTTTGTATATAGCCAGGAACAGTAATTTTCAGTTTAGGAAGGATACAACTATGTATTCCTAAGTAACAGTATTTTTGTGATACTATAATAAACTTCTAAGTGATATGTCCAGATGTTGAGTTAATATATGAACAGTTAATATGAATATATGAATAGTTTCCTTCCTAATGCAATAAACAATATACATAAATTGTAAAAATTTTCTTTTCACGTAAGAAATTCTGTGTAATCAAGGTTATACAAAGATTTGACTCTCCAGTGCTCTTCACACTGTGAGAAGAGCTATAAGGTTAATGTTTCTGTTGTGGAAAAATGTGTGACTAGCTGGGTTATTTTAATAGCTTTATTTTTAAACTAGATTTCCTAAATTCGTTGCTGATCACAATACAGTTTTTTGACATGACTTCTGGAATAAATTGTCTGTGAAGATACCTATTTGTAGTGATTAAATTTTGATATGTTGTAGGAGTCTTAAGTAAGCTTTAAAAATTATTTTTTCTTAAAACATTTCTGTTAATATTTAGCCTCTTTAGAGACTATTAGACAAATGAAAAAAATCTATACTTTTTAAAATTTTCTTTCACAGACAATGATTTGCAAGGAACAAATAGTTCAGGATCATTGGGTGGTCTTGATGTCCGTAGAAGAATCCCTATAAAGCTTATTTCAAAACAGACCAATAAAACCAAACCTGCACCTCGAACTCCAAGAAATATGAACAGGATGCCTGCGAAGACACAAGCTGGTGATGAAGGTAAATTCATGTAAATTCCCTGTAGTAGGGAAGTGTATTATTCTACAGCATTGTTCCAGACTCACTCAGAGACTTAAGAGTCCAGGATTCAGTCCAAACACAAAACAAGTTTCAAGTCTCCAAGTACTGCTGCAGTGTAGGGCATCAAGTAGTGCCCATTTCCAAACAGGCTCTCTTACTACTTTGGCTCTACCTTTCTGTAGAATGGGCTCAGCAGATTGCAAGTGCTGTGGCATTTTTTGATGATTTCAGTAAAAATGACCCATGCTCTTAATAGCAGCTGGTGTCAATTACGAAACTGTTGTGGTTGGCTTGTGTCTTTCTTCTCTTTCTCCTTTCCACAGAAGAATTTGATTATAACAAGGAGGAGCGATACGAATGTAAAGGAGGTGAAATGTTTGGCAATCAAAGGAGATTTCCGGGACCCATTTTTTGGGATTATAAGGTAAAGTCACGAATCTTTGCCTGTGTTTCATACCAAGTTGTAGATAGTCCTGGTAGATACTTTGTTAATTGAAAGGTTTTCAGTTATTTTTGTCTGACTAAAAATTCATCCTCTGCTTTCTCCTGTTTGTGCTGTTCTTGCTTCCTTTTCATCTAGTTCAGAAATAATGGGCATGTTGATGATAATTGAAATGAGACGCTTTAGTGATGTTGGGGTTTGTTTTCTCACCCCCTTCTCTGTCCTACCAGATAAACTTGCTGGGGGAAAAGGATGATACACCAGTCCATTTCTGTGATAAGTGTGGATTGCCCATCAAAATGTATGGACGCATGGTGAGTGAAATTACCGGTGGAAGATGCAGCCATGGTTTCCCTTTAGATAAAATGAGGTTTTACTGTGTCTCTATGAGGCTTCTAGAGATTACTGATTTCAACAGGCATCTGAATAAACAGCAGAATATTCCAGGATGGAGCTGGAGGCCTTCACTGCTCAAGTGTTTTTGTTCCATCTGTCTGACTGATTCTGCTTTACCCCCCTGATTCAATAAAGGAAGCCTGAACATGTTAAACAAAAAACAGAACACCATCACAAAGGAAAAAACCTTCAGGTTCTGGGGTTTTGACCTTACACCGCTTACGTTTGAAAAGAAGCTTTTTTATCTCAGTTGAAGACTTGCAGTGAAGTTAGAAAACACTGTTCACTTTTATGTACCCTTAAGAGTTCCTGAGATTAATTTAGATTTCTAAGTGTGATATAACAGGCTTCAGCATCTGACTTAATCACAGTTAATGCTTTTAAAACTTTCCTTCCTTGCCAGCAAGACAAGTGTAATCAGATTGCATATGCAGCTTCTGTGAAAGTTCAGTGATGGTAATAGTGAAAGACTCAGACTTCTGCCAGTGTTTTTTACCATCACTTAACCCCAAACGACACTACCCCAAAATTCCCCAAACTCAGCATAAACTGTTCTAGAAGGTTTCTGTGCAAAGATGCTGTAAATTGTTAACCAGTGCTATGCGTGTTCACCTCATAGGTAACTTAGTTACTTTAATTATTATAAACTCTGTACTGGAGGGAGGAACTGTATTCTGCAGAATGACATAGATATTTATATATGGTATCTTAACAGAAATGCTTTATTTCTAGATACCTTGCAAGCATGTTTTCTGCTATGACTGTGCTATACTACATGAGAAAAAGGGAGACAAGATGTGTCCAGGGTAAGTTATCTCAAGATTTGTTATTAAAGGAAATGTAAGAAAGTAACTTAAATATCTCATTTCAGATACTCTATTAACATGACTCTTTTTTATGTACATTTAGCAGAGGCAGTAGAGTACTCAAAATTTTCTAGTTCCTATTCAATATTTTGGGATTGTAAGAGATCAGTGTTTGCTTTGTTGGTTTTGGGTAGGTAACCCAAAAACAACAAAGTTGTTATTGCTGTAATTTGAAAAGGAATTAATGACAGTTTGTTTTACTTAGTGAAAATTACTTGTGTTATGTTTTAATGCACAGAAGAATTTGGGAGATGCTACTTAAAAATTCTACGTCATGACATTTTTATGTTCTGTAATAGTTACATTTTGATATTTATAAACTAGGTGAAATTCAGAATCATTGACAAGTTTCTTTCATTGCTACAGTAGGGCAAAGTTGTCAGTTTTAATTTGGCTAATTACATTAACAAGGAAGATTGCACGTCGAGCTCTCTGTGATGACAATAAATCAATATTCTCTTTTAATTTAGCTGTAATGAACCAGTGCAGAGAATTGAGCAGTGTGTTCGAGGATCTCTCTTCATGTGTAGCATTGTTCAAGGATGCAAGAGAACTTACCTGTCACAGAGGGACTTACAAGCTCACATCAACCACCGTCACATGAGAGCTGGCAAGCCCGTTACTCGTCCTCCCATTGAACCCGTACATCCTCCTATCGCCCCACCGCCGGCTGAAATTCCCGAGCGTTTCATAATGCCCCCCGAGAAGCATCACATGAGCCACATTCCGCCCAAGCAGCACATCATGATGCCTCCGCCTCCTTTGCAGCACGTGCCACACGAGCACTATAACCAGCCCCACGAAGACATCCGTGCTCCTCCCGCAGAGATGTCCATGGCTCCGCCGCCCCCCCGCCCCGTCAGTCAGGACACCTTCCGCATCTCAACGAGGAAACACAGCAACTTAATAACTGTCCCCATCCAGGATGATTCCAATTCAGGCGCTCGAGAACCGCCTCCACCAGCGCCCGCACCTGCTCACCATCATCCTGAGTACCAGGGTCAGCCAGTGGTGTCACACCCTCATCACATTATGCCTCCCCAGCAGCACTATGCGCCGCCCCCGCCGCCGCCTCCGCCCATCAGCCACCCTCTGCAGCACCCTCCGCAGGCGGCAGGCACCCCCCACATGGTGTACAGCCAGGCTCCGCCGCCGCCCATGACCTCTGCCCCTCCGCCCATAACCCCGCCGCCCGGACACATCATTGCCCAGATGCCACCCTACATGAACCATCCTCCTCCGGGACCTCCCCCTCCTCAGCATGGAGGCCCACCTGTAAATGTAAATGCTCCCCCTCCCCATCACTATAATCCCAACTCTTTGCCACAGTTCAGTGAAGATCAAGG
The DNA here is from genome assembly GCF_027477595.1 of Haemorhous mexicanus. Classification (NCBI taxonomy): domain Eukaryota; kingdom Metazoa; phylum Chordata; class Aves; order Passeriformes; family Fringillidae; genus Haemorhous; species Haemorhous mexicanus. Next base: position 61,923,082 of record NC_082345.1, on the reverse strand, counting down.
AACTCTTAGTCCCCCTTTCACACAACCTGGGGGAATGAGTCCAGGGATATGGCCAGCTCCAAGGGGGCCGCCTCCACCTCCGAGGATGCAAGGGCCTCCTGCTCAGGCCCCCCTTCCTGGACCACATCACCCTGATCAAGCCAGATACAGACCCTATTACCAATGATACAAGCAACTATATGAATAGAGAATGCCATGAAGAGGATAAAACTAAATACAGAAGCCTTTTAATTAATTGTTTTGGGGTTATTTTGTTGTGGTTTTTTAAGAATACTGTCATTTTGACTGTAAGACATTTTGAGGTTTGAATCTTAAGTGATTTTTAAGCCTTGGCCGTAGGACTCTTAACTTCAAATACTCTGTAGTGCTAAAATAAGTGGCTTAGTAGACCACAGTTGCATTTTAACAGAACTCCTGTTGCTAGTGTGGCTAAATTGTCCTAAGATGATCACTTGTAATATTATTTCCTGGAGAAGATGAACACGTGTTGTACCATTCTGAATATTGTTTTTGTTAAACCCGGTGTTTTTGTTAACCTGTGTACAATAATTAAATTGAAATATGGTTGTAAATGTGGTGAGTTTTTATATGAAGTTAACATACACATAGTTCTGGGACACCATTGCAACACATATACCTTCCAAACAGCAGTCTAGTGAAATATTAAAGGAACTTTAATATTTCTCCTACTGCCATTTACCGTTACTCATGAGGATTTCAGGCTGTAATGAATTCTTGGCCCTAGAAATCAGACATGCAGAATTCTGCATTTACCACATTCCAGCTTTTCCATTTTTTCCTTTATGCATCAAAATGAATCTATCAAAGATAGAGCTTTGGGCATGACATGAAACCATGTATTGTGGGATTTTTTTGTTTGAGTTTTTGGAGTTTGTTTTAAAGCTATTTTTGATTCAGAAGGTTCTGTTTACATGTAAGCTACTCAGTGGAGTTGAATTCAAACTACTGTGTTTACCTATGGCTGTGTTTGTGTGGAAGTGGCTGTGAACTGGCTTGCCATGTCCATGAAAAGCAGCTTCTTTTAGGCAGGGAAGTCACGTTTGCCTCTCTTGCTTTATATAATGTGTACAGTAGGAGAACTTCCCATTTGGATAATGTGAGAAAAGTGGTCTGAAATCCCATGTGAAGAAATAAGAAGGTACACATTATTTATCTGCTTTGATTTTGTGATACAGGTTTAGTTGAGCAGTCAGTCATTAGGTGTTTTGCTTTTCTCAAAAACTAGTAATATAAGCAGGCTTTTAGGTCTGATTTTGTCCAAAATTTTTGTTTTATGAGAATACATTTAAAGAGAAACATAATATAAAATGAGAAGGTTCTTTTTTAGTGCAGCTGGTAGCAGAAGCAGTCACTAACAAGACAGTACTGTCTGTTGATTGGAGTGTTTATCTTTCCATTTCATATCAGTATTTGCACTGAACCATTGTTTTTCCAAATGCCACGTTTTTGGCAGTGGTGCTTTTAGATTAAGTCCTTTGGGATTTTTTTAAAGTTTGTAGTTTCCTACTGTTCTCAAATAATCTGAGCCATCTTAAAGCCTCAGTGTAACTTTTTATTTTGTAAAAATTATTTTCCAGAATCATAAGTGTTAAATTTATGAAAGAGCTGTGACAGTGCAACATTCCAAATTTTGAATTTTTATGTCTAAACTTCATATTTTTAATTGGTAGAGCAAGGGCTCTTTAGATTTATTCTGTTCTTGACTGCCATTGATTTCCTTGTGACCACAGCCAAATTTTTTAGACTGCCTTTCGAGTAAATACTTCTTTAGAGACAGGATTCAAATAAATTCTGGGGTATGCAAATGGCCAGTAAGTGTCAACTGCTTGCAAATCTGCTTAGCTGTAACATACTTCTTTCTAAGAGAGAGTTATTTGGTTTGGTTGCTCTGAAAACTAAGTAATTTTAAATAAAATACAGTGGTGAAGAAAAAGAGGCTGATTGTGATAGTGTGCTATGAAATGGGCTGGTTGAAAATTTACTGTTTCTATGCATGTGAAGGCAAAAATGGCTCTGCCAGCATTCTTTTCTTTCAGTAACTGACAAACACATGAGGAACTTTTGAGGACCCCTTCTGTCACTGTGAAGTTGACTGGGACATTTGTGTTACAGCACGTGACTTCATCTGTGAGGAAAGCTGCATGTCTGATTCTTGTCCTTGGTCTGTGCCAAGCCAAGCTGAGCCCAGCACAGCTGTGCTGCAGGGACTCAGAGGGCTCCAGCTGCCCTCTGGCTGTGCTGGGGCACACGTGGCTTCCCCAGGGAGGGCTGTGCTCCACTTCACCCCTGCTCTGGGTTTGGGAAAATCAGACATTCTGCAATGAGCTGCTACCCACAGTCACAGGTGGTGAGGAGATGAGGCCACTCTCTCCATCGTGCTGGGTTTTTAAAGTAAGTCAGGTTGCAAGCTTCTGTTACATGTTCACCCATCTCTTGACCCAGATGAAGAGTTCAAAATAGTTCTGTGTCCAAAGCTATTCTTGGAGTTACTGTTAAAGTGCTTTCCTGAAAATGCTGAGGCAGATGAAGTGATGGAGAGAAAACAGCAGGTTTTGCTCCATCAAGAAGCACAGAAGATGAATGTATCTCTACCATTGTCACTGTAGACAGTGTGTGAGAATTTTTTTCTCTGTATTTGAAACAAAGGTGACATATGTCATAGGGATAATGATGTATTGCCCAAAAAATCAGTGGGATCCCTTGAGCTGGTTAATGACCATGGACCAAAAGTCTGTGATAGAGAACTTAGCTGAAAAGTCATCCTGTATAGGCAGATCTTGGATTTGAGTCAAATTTCTATATCGTCTTGTAAGAGGAAAATTTAAATATATTTTTTTAAATTATTAAGTCTGGATTAGATTATAAATATAAATCTATTACCTATGTAACTAAGGGCACTGTTGATGTTTCCATATTTACAAAGTTTAAAAATGCTTCCTCTGCTTGAAATCCTGTGTTAACTGTCTTTTCAATTTGTTTATGGGTTTTGTTTATGTTTTAGGGTGTTTTTTCCCTTGATTTGTTGGTTGGGTTGTTTTTTTTATAAATAACTGGTTATTTTACCGGGAGGTTACAAAATTCATGTGTTGTATTTAACTGTGCAATTGACAGAGTTAAAAATGGTGAGATGTGATTCTTTGGATTCCTTCTTACTGTAAAGACAAACATTTGAATTTAATTAATTATGTTTATTTTGAATAAATATCCTTGTCTGTGGCAGTGATCTCCTTCCCGAAGCATTGCCAAGCAGATCTCAGGTTTTAAAGAGAACTCTGACATTTAAATTTGTCAGCCATTGCAGGTTCCTCTAACAATGTCACATAAGCAACAAAAAAGAGCTTGAGATGGTTTGTGTTCACCATGGAAAGAATGAAAGGACACCAGCAGATGGCCTGAAAACATCTGTGCTTCAGATGCTTGTCTCCTTACACTCTATCCTTGATTCTATCTCTAACTTTGCTTCCAGAGTTGCCTGCAGCCATGCATACTTTATAACTAGGGGACCATTGTGTGAACTATACTTTCTGTTTGTGGTGGGTTTTTTTTAATACTGTTAACTTAAAGACTGGTTACCTACATGTGATAAGTCATATTTTTCTTCTAAAAAGAAGAATTAAAACTGAACTATTTTTAAAAAATCTGATCCAAGAGAATTATAAAACCTTACTGGATGAATTTTCCACTTCTTTTCACTTCCTGCTCTCAAAGACTGTCAAAAACTGTTTGTTACAAACTGAAGTGGAAGTAACTCCACTATTACCTAACTCCACTTTTGAATTTGCACACTTAGCAAGGGAGAAAACTGTCTTCCCCTTAGTGGAAGGTAGGTGTTCTCAAAATCACATTTGTGGATATGCCTTCCCTATGGATCAAGTCTGAACACACCCCTCTCTTAAACTGTTTTCTGCTCCATAAAACTTGTGTCTGATTTTGAGTTGTTTCTCTCTGTGTGCGTTGCTGGGCTGCTGACAAAAGCAGGCCCAGGTTCACAGCAGAAGGTCCTGTCAAACCTGGGAAACTGGAGGAGCACTAATCATTGGATTGGAGCTCCAATGGAATATTGAATGTATGGGAAATAAGTTTGAACTTTTTGTATGTATGACACAGTACAGCAGAGAAGTGTGCAAGGTTTGGATTCCTTTTCATCCTGATTACATTTCTAAAGTAAATATCAGTATTATACAAGTTGTATTTCCCTTTGTATTTATGGTGTTAAAAACAATTCTTAGTGAATCATAAATCTTCTTGATACAGTAATTGTCCCTTCACAATTGTGAGCTTTTGTACTGTGTTCAGGTGTATTATACTCACACTAGTGATTCACACTGACCAGTTTGCAAGCTGAACTGGCTTAATTTTTTGGGCAATGTGAGTGAAAGTAATGATGTTTAAATCCCCTTTTAGTCTTGACTTAGTCATGAGACAACAACTTTAGAAACTTTCCCTACTCTAAATGGGGTCTCTTGATTCTCTTGAGTATGAGACATTAATTTGTTGGTGATTTTTCTTCTTTTTTAAAATTTATTTTCAGTGTAGACTCAGTTCATGAGTGCAAGAGATTAAAGTATTAAAAAATGCAGCATACATCCAGAAGTGTGAGGGTGAAATAGCAGCACAAAGCTGGTAAATTAGCTCAGTCATTATGAAACTTGAGTGAGCAATTTTGATAATACAATTGAAGTGATTCTTGAGTGCCAGTAGGACTCTTTGTAATACACTTCTGGCAATGGGAAGAGTGCTAATGTCTGCGGGCAGGCAGGAATGTTTCCATTTTTGTGTAGTAATGTGTCACAAAAGAACTTCAGCAGAACTGCTTAGGGAAAAAACCCCAAATGAGTAACTAAATAGAAGTAAGTATGTGTCAGTCGTCAAGGGTTTTCTTCAGTTTGATTTGTGAAAGCCAATGCTTGAACACACCTCCAAGATAATTTATGGTGAATTATTTCTTCCACTAAATAAAATCACATAAGTGCTGATGATTGTTGCTCAACTTGTTCTTTGCCATTTTTGGGCCAAGTAAACTTTCAGGCATCTTCTTAGGAAGCAGAAGGGAGCAATGCATACAGACTGAGAAAACAAATTCTCCACATTCAGCACAGGAATGAGGAATAGGGAACTGTGAGAGCATTTCAGTAAAGAAGTACTTAAGGATACTTCTTCCTTAATAGGAACTCAGTTTGAAATTGAAAAAAATCAGGTTTGGATGTTGTAATCCACTCTCCATTGGGCCTGACCTTGAATAAACACTTCTAATTTTTGTTTCTGTGTTTCACGGTGTAGCACAAAGTGATAATCAGGTTTGAGAGTAGGCTTGAGCATCACTGGCTCTGTGGCTTCTCCATTTTCCAGCCCTCTTCTGGCTGTAAAATTGTTAGTTAGTTACAAAGTCTCTGTACTGTGCTGAAGAGAGATAGGCTCAGGATATGTGATGAGGAATTAACATAATACCTGTCAGCTCTCCAAAAAGCAGGTATGGATTTTGCCTTTTTGCTTAATTCCTGAGTAAAATACTAAAACTCAGTATATGGTGGTGTTCTAACTGAGTAGCAACAGCACCCAGTGCAGGATGTTTAGAAACCTAAATAGTTGGGTTTCTGAAAGTCCCTGTCTCAAAAATAAAGCAATAAATCTGCATCAGCACAGCATCCCACAAGATGTTATAATCTGCATGAGAGTAAACAACCCAGAAAAATGCTACTATTGGAATTACAGATTTGCAGAAACAACCAGTACCTGGAGAAAATATCTCATAAAGCATCAGAAGTACATTTGCTGCTGGTATCAACATTGAAAAATAAGGAGTCGGGTGATTTGAGAACATGGCAAGTAGCTGGTAGGGATGTGTGACATGGGAGTGCAAAGCTCTCTGGCCAAGGCTGTCCATGTACCATGTCCATTTAAGAAAAGGTGAATAGGTTTGGAAGGGGGATTTATCCTCTGTGACACTGTGCTCTGTCAGAAAAGTCATTAGTATAGAAATTAATTGTTCAGAGATGCACAATTTAGAAAGTAATCTTTTTTTATTAACCTGAAGCCTGTCAAAAAATCCCATATGGTTTTGAAGTGCAGTATGTGGTATTCCACCAGATACTGCCCTTCATATATTGCTTTTGATAGGGATGTTTGCCTGGGTCTGTGTAGGTGCTTGTGAGCACAGGACTGAAAAGAGCAGCTTGAGTCTGACAGTTGAGATTACACTGGTATGATGTGGTATCATGATTTTCAGGAAGATGTTATTGTCTCATCCTAAAAGCAGTTTAGTTCTTTGCTCCTCTTGTTCCAGCTGGAAAGGATCTCACCAGCATGAAAATGAGGAACCATCTTCTAATATCATGTTCATGTTTAAGTTTGTCCAGTTTGGTTTTTTCCCCTTACAGGACAATATTATTTTTCTATCTTGCATAACTTTTCCTCTACGCTAGGTTAAATCCCCATATCTATTCCTCTTTTTGCCAGTCCTTAGATACAGGCTCTCCATTTTACAAAGATCCTCATAACAATTTTCTTCCTTTACATTTGATTTTGTCTTTCTTGAACTGGAGAGCTCAGTCCTGAAGTTCAGTCTATTTAGAGTGAAATTTCCCCTGTGCATTGCACAGTATCACAAGAATGTGCTGAGTTGGAAGACACCCACAACAAACAGCATCATTCCCAAGAGTCACCCCAGGTGCCTGAGAGCATTGTCCAAACACTTTTAGAACTCTACCAGGCTGGTGCTGTGACCACCTCCCTGAGGAGCCTGTTCCAGTGCCCAACCACCCTCTGAGTGAAGAAACTTTTTCTAATATCCAATCTAAACCTCTCCCAACACAACTTCAGGCCACTCCCTCAGGTCCTGTCACTGCTCACCACAGAGAAGAGATCAGGGTCTGTCCCTCCTCTTCCCCTCATGAGGAAGTTGTAACTGCAGTGAGGTGTCCCCTCAGTCTCCTCCAGGCTGAACAGAACAAGTGACCTCAGCCACTCCTCATATGGCTTCTCCCCAAGGTCCTTCACCATCTTCATTGTCCTCCTTTTGGCACTCTCTAATAGTTTAATGTCTTTTTTATGTTGTGGTGACCAAATAACTTTCTTTTTCTGGAAAGATCTATGGTGTTCTATGTTTTTTGGAAGGCTGCATTGGAAGGGCACTGTGGTAGTGTGCTAATTGTACCTGTCTTCAGGTACTGCCGTGCTGATTATCTGGCACATGACACGTACTCGACAGTGAATCTGCCGTGGCAAGCTCAGAAGAGCAGTGGTTGGTATGAGCAGCTGCTCACCATCCCTCTGGTGTCTGCAGGAAACAGCATCCCAGTGATGCCACCAAGGGCCACGTCTCCCACACCATGTCAGGCACATGATCACCCGCCACAGAAGCACAGCATGTTATTCATCTGCAAATGCATGAGTGTTTCCTGAAACCTGAACTTGTCTACTTCTGTCTTCAAGCTCACCTAATTCTTTCTATATTCAAAATCTCCTCAATTTTAATACTGACTCCCAGCTTAAAAAAAAAAAAAAGAAAATATTTAACAGATTTTGTTTTTTACACCTGCATACTCTGAAGATAAAAACTGTAGTGCAGAACACTTTTACCTTCCCTTCTGCCCTTCTTCAAGTCCAAATGCACATTTCTGACCACCCCAGCTTGACTGAAAGTCAAAACAAGTCTTTGAAATCTCAAGAGTTTTTCGTTTTCAGAGTGCTGTTTCTTTCAGACTCCAGGAATGGTTCCATTTTCCTCTAGGCTCCAGGAATAGTTCCATTTTCCTCTAGGCTGAAGGTATTTTTATACCTCTGGCACTTGCTATGAGAAATTAAACGTTCTGTCACTGTCTGTCAGAATTCTTCTCAGTTCTTCTCTGAAAGTTGTGATGTAGCTCATCTTCAAGCCTTAGACTTCCAGCAGGGGTTAATTGTCAGCAGTTGTGCAGAATATCAGAGCAGACTCTTTAAGCTGAAGCCCTCTGCCCATGTGTCCATAGATCCAGGCAATTCAGCCTGCCCACCTGGAGCTCCACACCCACAGCTCCTCCAGCCAAGTTCTGGGGCCAGTGTCTGTCACAGGCTGGTCTCACTGACTGTGAGCTACTCTGATGGTGCATGGACAAACGCAGCCATACAGTCACTAAAACCATTGTGGTTCACTCTCTGTGTATATACAGTGGTTCACTATAAATGTATCCTCCCTTGTGCACTTTACACAAGCCCAATGCAAATCAATGAATCTTGTTTTGATCTGAAAATCCTGTGTCTTTCCTGAACAATCTTCATAATTAGATACATTAGTCACTATGTACACTGTGCTTATGCTTGTGGTAGTAAGCTGAAAGCAAGTTTAACTCAGTCTACTAAATATCTTACAAACCATCAAGAGAACTTTATTCAAGTTATATATACATGCTGAAGATAAAAAATCAGTTCTAACTATTATTCTGTGGTATCCAATACAAGATTTCAAATATTTATAGATTCTCAAGTAACTGTACATGTTGTCTACAAACTGTGATATGAAATAAGAAAATCTGTGTGATTTTAGCCTCTCCATATAAAATATATATATATACGTATATATAAATACATTTATATATACAGAGACATATAAAGACTAACAGGACCATTTCAAAACCTGAAACATAACCATATGTAGTAAATCCTTCTTAAGGTATTTAAAAGTATCCTTCTGTCTTCATGCTCATCACACATTCATCTTCTGTGACATTGTGTTGCTGGAGGATATTATTCTTAGGAAGTTAAGTTTAAAATTTTGTTTCTGTTGGAATCTGTAGGGAATTAAAAAAAAAAAAAATTCCACATTCTGGAAAGAATAGCCAGGGTAGGTGTCATCTGGTAAATGATGTGTAAGTATTTGATCCCCTAAAGCATTTGAGTGGGAAGACTGGGGCCTGACATTTCCTCCTTACAGGGTTGCTCTGTGCTGGATACTGCCCTTCTCTCTATGTCTGTGCTGAAAACCTGCAAGTGTCCCTTCCTTATCTCGGTCTCCAACTCCCCTTCTGCCTGAGACATTTAGATGAACTGGTCTAATGTTGACTTCTCTGCCACAGGGCCATTCTACCAGTGACTTTATCATGGAGGAGCTGTGGTGGACAGATGAGGCAGCCTTTGCCTGCCTTCCCTCTGCCCCGTGCGCACCGCAAGGCTCGTGAGCCGACCCCATCCCTCTGACCCCGGTAAGGCTTTGCCCTAAGCCAAATCCCATCAGTAAACTCTCTGGTGGCTTTCTGCCTGGGCTGACACAAGAGCTCAGGTATGGAGAAGCTTTTGTTATCTGACCCAGCTGTTCCCATGAGCAGCTTTTTTGGGCTGCATTGTCTACAGCTGGAGGGCCATAGCCAGAGCCTTACTGTGCACTCGCGGCTGCGCAGTCCGTTCCTGGGGATGATGACATAGTCATTGCTTCTGCCCTTCTCCTGCAACGAGCACAAGAAGTTGTGGGTTAGCAAATGGATTGCTTTTCTTTTTCTGTTTATCATTTTTCACGTTAAAGAAGGTCTTGATTTTTAGATCTCTGGAACATGCCCGGAATGCTGACATAGAAGAAAGCAAGCTCTCACTTGTCAGGGTTTTATGACCTCCACTGCATCTCTGGGCCAGTGCAGAAGATCTGGACCAGCTCAGTTAAGTGGGATTAGACAGTTTCCACATGAGCAGCATTCTGGGTCTGGTACCTTTAAACACATTTATTGTATACTGGATCCTTTCTTGCTCCTGGTTTAAGAGCACTCCCAGAAAGGCCACTACCAAATCTGGCAGTACTAATTTGCCCACACTACTTTAGCAGCCCTTTTGAGGAGAGACAGGGCTGGAAAGCCTATATGCAAGCAGCATAAAGTCTGCCTTTCAAGAGCCACTGCAGCAAATTGAGCAGTCTCTGCTGGGTGGGTGACCGCAGAGGTGGATGTTGGACGGGGACTGTGTTCTTCCCAAAGAGGTGACTCAAAGTCCTCAGCCAGGCCAGCCACCAGTGGGAATTATTCACTCCTTTCACAAATGGTTTTCCACACACCTGAACCAGGAGCCACTCTTGTTCTTCAATTTGATTGGAGACCAGCTGAGTTTTAATGACTGTATTTTTGAAACTAGAGACAGTGTAGCACACACAGCTATAGCTGTGCAGGGCACTGCTGGGAGCCTGGCAATGCTTGAAAGGCACAAAAGTAATGAAAGATGAACACTGTATTTTTACCTCAGCAAGCTTTAATTTGGGTGAGTTGGCTATGTCCTTCTTCAGCAAAATGTGTAAAACTGCATCATGAATGGTGAGGAAAAACATGGATGGCTTAATCTCTTCATCAAAAAATGCACTTCTCTCCAGTTTGTCCAGGAGGCCCTCTGTGAGTGAACAAAATCAAAGCACAAGTGACCTTCAGGCCTTAAAAAGGAAGAAATTGTGTATCCTGAGCATGCCCACTGAGTGAACACAGGAGCTGCTCGTATGATGCACTGTTTTATTTATTAGAGCAGATGGCTGTATGGATATCAAGAGGATGGAACATAAATGCCCATTAGTAGTTCCCTGCTCTGTGCCAGGCAGGAAGGAATTTGAGCCCCTTTTCTTATTTAAAGCCTAGCCCAGGGTGCATTATGGTGGGTCCTGCAGCCCAGAGCTGTACAACACAGCAGTGGCCGTAGGTAAAAGGAGCCATCACACATGGCCCCAGCCTTTTGTGGACAGCATGGGAGGGACAACACCTCCATTTAGTGGGTGGTGTTTGCTGTTTGCTATCCAAGACTGGAAGGTAAAACTGTGTGATCCTCCACAGCCATGCTCAGTGGTCAGCAGGGGAGGCAGTGGGACGAGGCATCTGTGGTGATGCCAAGGCAAAGGCAAATACTCACCGTACGCCCCAGCAATGTAAATGTCAATGTCGAGCCGGACAAATTCTTTCAAAGTCTGTTAAACCAGAAGGAGGCACCATTTAGATTCTGCTGGGCTTGCTGATACCATTATAGTGATTAGCCACAGCAAATATACTGACCTCTCTATGATATTTAAGATCTATGATGGTAAGTGGATCTAGACTAACACTCTGTTGCACATAGAGGCAATCTCTTCACATGGCTGCAGACAGGGGTGGCCAAGCCTTTTGAAAAGAGCCTATTGAAAAGGTTTAGCTCACAAAGAAGTAGGTGATCTTTCATTAGTTGTATGGCTTTGTTGTATCTACATGATATATGATGAAGCTAAAAAAAATTACTTCACAATCTTGTGGGGGAGATTTTTGTAACTTGGAACTTGAGCAGAACTATAATTCCCACTGTCATGGTGGGTCTTTAGTTCCTATGGATCTGTGTCTCCAGACAGTTAACTGCAGCTGCTGCTGTTGAAAATGTTGTGCCTTTTGCTTTGTTCAAGGTCGTCTGGGCAAGCAAAACAGGAGCAGAAATGGAAATCCAATGTTCCAACTCCAGAACTCCAGCTGGGTGTTCAAAGCTATATTTCGTATCTACATTTCTGCAAAGCTTCCCAAAATCTTACCAGGTGAAGAAGAAAGGGTACCACAGCTAACACTTCCATTCCAAGACAACTTATATTGATTATTTAAACTATTTCCTAAACATTTTCTATAGAAAATGTACATTCAAATTCACATAAACTCAAGGTTTGCCACTGGCCTTCCAGTCCATGTAGCAATGCCTTTAAGAAGCAAATTACAAACACAGAATAGAATCATAGAATGGTTTTGGTTGGAAGGGAGCCAAACCCCTGCCCTGGACAGGGACACTTGACACTGGAGCAGGTTGCTCAGAGCATCATCCAACTTGCCATATAACAATTTCAGGGATGGAGCATCTGCAGCTTCTCTGGACAACCTGTTCCAGTATTTCACCACACTCACAGTAAAAGATTTCTTCTAATCTGGACCTGTCCTCTTTCATTTTAAAGCCATTGCCTCTTGTCCTATCACCGTATACCCCTGTAAGAAATCCCTCTCTATGCTTTTTCATAGGCTCCCTTTAAGTATGGAAAGATCATACTTGATAGTATAGCCTTCATAGCCTTCTCCTCTCTAGGCTGAACAACTCCAACTCTCTCAGCCTTTCCTCATAGGAGAGATGCTCCAGCCCTCTGCTCCTTTCCATGGCTCTCGTCTGGACGTGTTCTAAGATGTCCATGTCATTCCTGTGTTGGTGACCCCACAGATGGTCACCTACCTCAGGTGAGGTCTCATGGGAGTGGAGTAGAATCTCTCATGAGGGTGGGGAAGAATTACCTGCTGGTCACATTTTTTTTTATGCAGCCCAGGATATGATTTGCTTTCTGGCCTGTGAGTGCACATTGCTGGTCCATGTCCAACTTTTCATCCACCAGAATCCCCATCTCCTCCACTGAAGGACTGTTCTCCATCCATTTATTCCCCAGTCTGTATCGATATTGGGGATTGCCCTGATCCACCTGCAGCACCTTGCACTTGGCCTTGTTGAACTTCATGAGGTTCAGGGGGGCCCACTCCTGTCCAGGTCCCTCTGGGCACCATCCTTTCACTCATGTGCATCCCTCAAGCGTAACTGCATTTGTAAGATTTTCTCTCATATGATCACTGTTTGTCTAATGAATTGTGATTACCTTTCGGAGGATTGTCATGGCAGAAAAATCAAGGAAGGACACTGATGAGAAATCCAGAATGATGCTGTGGAGGTTGACCTGGGGCACACTGATGCCAGGGGGGAGGTCAGTGCCCCAGTTGATCTGAATGGGCAAGTCTGTCATGATGGTGGGCTGGTCCAGCTCCTCTATCTTGTTGTTGTCCAACTCTTCCTCTGACTCATATGTAGGGTTAGCCATGCAAATCAAGCCTTTCTGTGTTGACATGGAAAAATGTCAAAATTAGTTTTCTTCTTTAACACCCAGCCAGGGTAGTGGTACTTCTCACACAAGGGCAAGAGTAATGGCAATGCACAACTGATCTTCCCATGAGAGCAGGACCTACCTGGAAATTTCTGTCTCTCCCTCGTCTGGAGAAATATGGAAATTATTTATTCATCATCATAACCGCTTAATGATGGCTTTTTATTGTTTCCTGAAGCCAGTTGCCAGACATATTTTAATTCAGTAATTTTGGAACAAGTCAACAAAAGGCATGCAGGATTTGAGCTGGGAGAAAACCAGCTTTATCCCACCATTAATGCAGAAAGATATTCACTTCTATGGGATCTGATCCTGCTATTTGTTGCCAAACAAAGCTGCAGTGGACATGCACAAGCTCTGCCCATGGTAAATCTGTAGGTCTCTAACTGTGAGAGCCATTTAAAATCTTGGGTTTTAAATGTGTTTATGTCATGAAGCGGCAACTTGGGGAATAGTGTATCTAATTAAGAAGGGAGGCAAAGCGGTCCTTCTCTGCCATGTAAAACAGGGAGCTTGGTTGCTTAACTCCCCCCTCACCCCAGGGGGTTATTGCCACATTTCTCTTCACAGAGAAAAGCAAGGCACAATTCTTCCCAAAAATATTTCTGGGTTTCACATTCTCTGAACCTCAGAAAAAGGGAAAATAGTTCTTATCTTATTTGCTGTGCCTGTGCTTGCGCAAAAGTAGAACGCAATATGGAGATTGTTTACCCAAAGTGATGGTGTTTTGTTTCCTTGGCCTATCAGGGCCAAGTGTGTGTGTGTTGGGACTGTTGGCTGACAGTCATGAGATTCTGTGCAGGGTGTGCAATGGAGTGCTTGGCACATTCAGTTTAGATGTAATGTAATATAGTGTAATATAGTATAGAATAATATAGTGTAATAAAGTAATTAATTAGGCTTCTGACATGAATGGAGTCAGATGGATCATTCTCTCCCCTCCTTGGGGATCCCTAGAATACTATAGGGGGTTGCCTTACATACCGGGGTCACTTGCAGCTCTCCTTTCTTCAGCATCTTCCTAATCTTCCTCAGAGCTTTATTGCGTTTCCTCAGGACTCTCAGCGGGTTGAAGCCAACCTGCAAAACCATCACTTTGAATAATTAAACAAAAAAACCACCTCGGTGACAGCAGGGGAAGGACAAAGCACCTCATAAGGTTTTTCGTTACAGTCATTATGACCATAGTTTGAACTTGATGCTGTCTACCCCTTTTCACAAATTCAAGCAAGGGCTCTTTCCAGGTTGGAAGGATTTCTACAGGAATGGCTGCAAATGAGGCAGGGCTATCTGTAGTGCTTTAGGACACCAGCATGGACAGCATTATAGCAGTGCCAGTGCTTAGCACAGGCCAGTAACTCCAGCAGGCTGGCACAGTGCTGGCATCTGCTACTCATCTGCATTATGAGGTGGTCACCCAGGTGGCCAAGATCTGAGAGCTCATGATTTGTATCTGCTTTGTGCCTTCTGACTGCAGCCTGGGTGATTCACCCACCCTTTTTCCTGAAGAAGAAAGTCAGATTTTATCATGTTGCCTTCATATGTCTCATGAAACTCTGAGCTGGTTTTAACAGAATTAGATGGCAGGTGAATTAGGCTAATAACACAATTTGGCTAAAATACTAAGTCTACTGCCTTATCATTCTAGTGTGTCGAGGAGAAAGGTGTTAGAAGTATCTGTATTTGTACAGAAAGAGTGGTGTGAACATCTGCACTCACAGAAAAAAAGCTTCAGGCTCTTCTGAGGTGAAAGCCAAGCACATGGAGAACCAAATGTGTCAGATTCTCTCATTCCTCTGCTAGTGTCAGTCCGTCACGTGAAGAACAAACTGCTCATTACGAGTGCTCAGGGGAGTCACTGCTTATCAACTCCCCACTAAGAGCAGCAGGAAGGGGAGGTTATGGTACAAGTTGTGTTTGGGCTGGGGATGGTGGGCCTCATTCACACAGTGGGGGCTCAGGGGTCCTGGATCTCTGTGCTGGCTATGGAAACACTGGCTGCATTCACCAGTTTGTTATGAAAGATGTTAAGACTCTTTGAGAGGATGATTCCATTTGGCATTCTACTGACTGGTTGTGGTTACATTCTTGGGGCAAGATGAGTAAACCAGAATTTATTGTGTGTAAATAGTACAAGAGCAAATAAAATAAAATTTTAAAAATTTCCTTTATCTATGTTTACACTCTATTCTTCTTGAAATATATATTGTTATGGTATAAGTATATATGTATCTATGGTATAAACATTGTTATGGTGTAAGTTCAGCATGAGTCAGGCTCTTCTCCTTCTCAGAGGTGTGTGCATGTATGTTATATCACAGAAATGGCAACAGTATAAAAAAGTTCACCCTTGAACTGTGGAATGACAGCATACAGATTAATTATTGGGAAACTATATCCACCTTAAAAAGTGTCACACAATTAATATGTTCAGAACAGCCTCAGACACTTACAGCAGTGATGAGTTTCTCTCTGAAGAATTCAATATTAGCAAAGAAAATTGGAGAGGAGCATCTGAAAATCTTCACTCCCTCTGGCTCATAGATCTGTAAAACGAAGCAAAAGCGTCAGTGGCAATGTTTGCCATAGAAGCACAAGTGCAGCAGGTGGTTAAAGAAATGAGACATTTCTTACATCAGTGTAATCCTTCCTGTTTCTGTAGATGTTACTTCTCCCAACATTGGCCAAAACAGTGCAGCTTGGACTGTGAACAACACACACACAAATTATTTGTGTCCCACATTGGAATTTGGGGGATGGGAAGGATCAAATGAAACCATTTCAGCTGGGGTGGCACACTGAGGCAAGCCCCACATCCAAAGGTTTATGCCTGTAAATTATTTTTCCATGCACAGTTGCTGGACAGACCAAGGCACAGACAGGGCTGTTGCCCTTCTCTGTACAGAGGGAGAAAGCTTATAATGGGAGGCCCTGGGATACCATTGCATTCATCAAGTACTCACAACTGGGAGCGGATCACCACAGTCAGCAGCTGGAATGCCACTGCTGCTGCTAGTCCAATGTCCAGGCCAAGAAAGATGGCAGCTAAGAAAGTCACCACCCATATAACCTGTAAGGACACAGTGGATGGCAACATTATAAACATTATGTCAAGAACCTGGGTCATGAGTTCAGGATAGGAGCAGGAATAGATCTCAGATCTGGACCAGCATGTCCATCTGCTTTTGGTGAGCCTTTTTTCTTGTAAACTAGGGTCAGAGTCACCAACCAGCACCAGGGAGTGTTTCTAGGGACTACAATTTCTAGGCAATTAAGGCTTAAAATGGCATAGGTTGTTCACTAAATGCTTAATGAAAATCCAGCAGAAAGGCAAGATGAGAAGGGAATCAGAAATCTGGTAAAGCTGAGAGTTGTAAATGTGCAAATATAGGTGCTGTGAGTGTACACAACTGTTAAATTACTAGATAAAACTGAATAACTTTTAGTCACAGAGTTCAATGCAATCTCATAGGGCAAATAACTGTTTAATAGCTGGCAAAACTGAGGTCTGAAACCATTTGTGAGCCTAAATTTTCTGAGAGGTAATGAGTCCTGCCCTCTAGCCACAAGCTTTACCATTTGGAGCAAACCCTTCAAGTCCCCGTTTTCATTTGTTTGTTGCTGTGTATCTTTCATATGACACATTGTGTGATTGTGAGAAATGTCCCTGAATGCTTAGTCAATGCAGTAGATATTTGGATATTTTCTGTAATTTATTTGATTCTATATTTTGACTTTATATTTGACTTAATATAATGCACTATTTTAATAGATTTTGATGAAATGGATGAAAATGAAGTTAGAGTGAGAATTGACTCCAAATAAGTGGGACAAAATGGAAAACATTAACAAGGGATATACCAGTAAAAAAGGCATGCAAATACTGTACTTTCTGTTTAGTGAAGTAAAACAGGGATAAAAAAAAGAACATTTGTATGATAGATTACTTTTTCAGAGCATTTAACTTCTGATGCTTGTCAAACTGAACTTACACAGTCACACTTGTCCTTTCTCCAGAGCATGCCTATTTCCTTGAACTGCATGAGCATTCCTTTCAAATTGCCAAGAGCCAAAGATGCAAGGACTGACTGTTAAAAAGACCAAAACACATGTTCCTTGTTTAAGTAAGCAAAGAAAATGTAAAACATTAGGAATTAAAAGATCATACAAATAGGGCCAAAGTGCAGTTGAAAGGCCAGGGAGCTGCTCCCAGTGCACACTGATGTTGGCACACCCAACACTGCACTACGGTGCAGTGCAGGTGTCTGATTGAGGCTGTAAATCTCACTTATTTTTGGCACCTGAAAGTTGGTTTTTGGTGTTGGGGTACTTGTGTTCCCTTTGAAGGACCAGATGTAGGGGTCCTTTCTGGCATAACGTGGGAAGAAGAACCAAGCTTTTCAAACCTTTTTGGCTCCCACTGAAGTCTATGAACACTCTCAGTGTGCTCAGAGAGCAGCCGTCTTTGGGGAGCAGGAGGAAGCAGTAGATGAAACCAGTGAATACCTTCTGTAATGGTGCCAGGAGAAACCCAACAGCCAAGATCACGAGCAAAACAATGACAGATGAGATAATGCCAGCAATCTGCATGAGAGAACAATTCCACAATGAATAAGTGCCCACAGGCATGATGGTTAGCTAGGAAAAAAAGAGCTGTCTTTCATTAAATGTCATCATGACTTGTCGTCTTCTGTACCTGTGTTTTGCCTCCTGTGCTCTCCTGCACACCTGATCTTGAAAGAGCAGTGCTGGAGGCAAATCCCTTGAATGATCCACCAACTATATTACCCAGCCCAAAAGCAATTAGTTCCTGAAATAAAAATAAAAGAGATTGTTCTTAAGAGATGGTTTGTGACAGTTATTCTCAAGGCAAAGCTTTCCTAAAAGCTTTCCTAAAATGACATATTTCCCATTGATAAATGTAGTACATTGATCTCTGTGTTATTTGCCTACCTGGTTGCCATCTATTGGGTAGTCATGCTTGATGGAATACACTTTAGCCACAGAGAAGGCTACTGCAAACCCAACGATCGCGATGGAAATGCCGTCACCAATACACTTCTGGAGGATGCCTACATCAGGTGCAACAGGTGTATGAAACCTGTAAGACAAAAAAACTCAACTCATTAGGGAGATGCCTAAAGGTCTTTTGCAGATCCTAGGGAGAATTCCTTTCGGAACTTCTTTTTCCCCTTCTTTTTTTTTCCAGTGAACTGAAATCTGAAGAAAGGAGACTCATGAGCAGAAAGAGCTGTTGCTCTGCAAGCTTCACCTACTAACACCCCTGGGGCTACAGAGACCACCCCAGACTCACTCTGCTGTCCCAGTAAATGTCTTTCTCCTTCTTTTTAACTTGACATGTGCCACCTGATTCTTTATGCCAAAATTCTGGCATAGCTAGATGAAGGCTATATATTCTATATGTGGAGAAATAATCTTTATGTGGATATAGTCCTGGATGGGCGGATGTTGAGGCCTCTGGAGGATAATGGTGCTGAAGAGATGCTGATGGCTGGTCATGGGACCAGGGAGGATAATTGTGCAGGGTCCTGGTGGCTTCCCAGGGCTGGTGGTAGCTGGTGAACTATGCATGTGCTGTGAGAGAAATGGAGGAGTTCAGGAGTGAGTAGTTCAATTAAAAGGACAAACATCAACCTCCTGCTCACCAGCTATCTCAGAAAGTGAAGGACACAATTATTTCATGTCTCAGTGTACTCCTTGATAAGTAGGAGATGTGCTCTAGAGTGTAATTTTTGTGTCCTGAAAGTGTGTCATATCATTGAGAAAAAATGTTTATTTACCTACTGAAGAAGATGAAGCAGATAATTTTAATCAGAAACATAGCTGAACTCGTTCAACACGGCCCAACTAAAGAGAACGTCCTGCTCCACTGGTGAATTGTAAATCACTTACCCGTCCTCTAGTTTTCCAACAACAGCTACACCAAATTTTTCTTCAAAGTTGACAAAATAGGAAATCAGTGCTGCTACGATTGTCTGAAAGATAATAAACCACACCTCTATTAGGCACATTAAAGCAAGAGTGTAAAGAATCTATTAAACACCATTACCTTCCTTCTCTTACACACTGTCCAGCCTCATCACTAGCAGCAGACTTATGTCCCAAGTTTTCCCATCCCTTTGCTGTTCAGATGTCATTCCCAAATGACCTTACAGGTATGGGTTTACATTCATAAATCACAAAGATTGTAACAGAATATCTTACTAACAGCAGAGATCATCCACCCAGTAAACCAGGTATGTTCTAACAAGGTGCTGTAATGATTCTGGGGAAAAACAGATCCTGCTTGAGTCTATATATCCTCCAGGATCTTAGGGGCTTGCTGCCCCTGTGAAGCTTCCTCCACTCCTCTGCTGCTCAGAGTGGGCAAAACCTGCTGCTGGAAGGCAAAATAATTTTGTGTGTGGCCATAGATATCCAGGACTTCAGTGGCTGCGTGCAGGTGTGGTTCAGAGGGGCCTCAGCTGTGAGACTGCAGCTGGCTGGTGTCAGAGCCAATTCTATCCAAGGAAAAATTTCATAGTTTATAACACCACATATATGTTCAGTTAAAAACACCTATGTGGAAGTAAAACATCTCACAATAGCCCCTGAATGCTGTAATTTTTTCTTTATAGGTAAAATGATAATGCATCATTTAGTGGATAACAGGTGAAGAAATAGTTAAAACTCTGCTTCCCATGTCGTAACATGGAGCAATTGCAAAATCAAAGGAAGTGACTCACCACAAGGAGTTCGATCGGGATGGGAGCTGGTAACTTTTCCTTGTATCGATCGTTCATTTCTTTTACCACAAACACGATAAGCAAGACAATCAGTGATGTGACAAGGTCAGCAATGTTTGCGTCTGTGATCTGGCTGAAAACGCTCTCCAGAGTCTGCAGAATCAGGAAGAAACATGTGGTACTTTAGAAACAGTTGTGCCCTGGCACAGAAGTACTTTCCCTTCTGGAAGAACCTGTATCTGAACGGCTCTAAGGACTGTGCTGTTTGGGATTTATTCCCTGTGGTATCATGTGGACTGCAAGTCCCCCTGAATGTATGTGCCTCTGCCAAATGATAGAAGCACCTGCAAAAGACCTTTTCCACTAACTTGTGACCCTCTCCTCCAGATTTGCCCCTGAGGGAGGGTTGGAACAACAGGCAAGTCCGTGATAGGAAATGTGAGCAATGGCATTGCCAGGCAGGTGCCTTTCTCCACTCCTTCCTTCAGGTTCTTCTTGTCTCTCCTTTCTCATCCAACAGCCCTCACAGAGTCATATGCAAATTAAATATGTATAACATCTGTCCAGTAAAAATGAATAATTAAATCCTTAAGGCAGAGTTGAATGCTTAATTGAAATATGCCAACACAAAATAGTAAATATTATCTAATTATCTCAATGGGGTGTGACTTGGTGCTTGGTAATAAATTTAAAAATTGGCTAGATATTAATAATATATTCTCATTTTTCTCTTGTTTTTCCTCCTGTTTTGCATTTTTTTTGCTGAGTTGTTATTACTGCCTTGTGATACACAGTCAGAAATACATCCCAGGTACATCAATAGCATTAGCAAATAATGAACACCTAGCACTTACATAGATGATGCCAAATGGTTTATTAAATCCAGGGACAGGTAGCTGAAACATGAATTTCAGTTGAGATACCAAAACGTGGATAGCTGCAGCAGTTGTGAAACCACTGATTAATGATTGAGATAGATAAATAACGATGAATCCAAACTGAAAAATTCCCAGAAGCAACTGAAACACAAAATGAGCATAGGTCAGTGGGATTCATTTGTGATTTTAAGCAATCTTTGAAAGTTAGACCACCATATTTAATGAAAGCAAAGATTTTCACCTAATCCCATCCATCCAGAGATTAAGGAATGTACTATCACCAGTCTTGCAACAAAAGTTGACATTTAGAAACAGAGGGTATAAAAACAGTAAGAGTAACTGCTAGAGCAGTTAAAACCAATTCTTTTTATTTTATAGCTAAAATATATATCCTTATTTCTAGGGTTTTCAGTTCCTATATTTTCACATGGTACAAGTGTTTCATGAAGCAGCAAATATACTAGTGTGGCAGGAAGGAATTCTTTATAAAGGAGTAAGGATAAAGGATTTTTTTAAAAAAACAAATCCAAATATTTTACTACTGCAAGGCAGAGCTTTTACTCGCCTTGGTGCATCTGCATCATTCACATTACTTTCACAGCTATTTTTTTTCCTATCCAGCAGATTGTTTTTTGCTGTAGGTGTTGGCTGCAGCTGTGTAGGCTGTGGGCTCAGGCCTGTGCAAAACCAAGGATTTCACAGCACATGTGAGTGCCTGGTCACTGGAGGGAAGAGATGTCTCCTAATCAGTGAGCCCGAGTTGGCTACACGGAAAGTGGAAGAGGATTACTTTGGTGACTACAACAGCAGAAACCAGAGAGGAAGGTCAGGCCACCCTCCATCTATTCACATAGGTGTGCACACACACATACATTTACCAACCTGAACAATCCCAGAAAGGAAGGTTACAGATGCAGCCACCATCACCCTCTCATCATCTATTGCTGAGGTATTTGTGGAATTGCCATTTCCAGTGCTGTCATCGGGCACCAGCCTGGTGACGACCCCTCCCACCATGAGGCTCAGGACAGGGAAGGGACCTGAGCAGCACAAGGAACTTGTTAAAGGATCTGAAGAGGCAGCATGTAGCTCTTCATCAGTGAGGAGGGTAAGTGGTGTGCCTGAACTTACCCACTGAGATATGTCTGGATGTGCCAAAGATAAAATAGACCAGGACAGGGAAGAATGCTGCATAGAGTCCATAACTGGGGGGGACATTCACCAGCAAAGCAAAGGCCAGACCTGTGGAGACAGAGGCCCGGGGAAGGTGACGTGTGTGGCAGGCTGAAGCCAGCAGTGCCCTGGCACCTGGCTCAGCAGGCTGTGTCAGGACACACATTTCCCCCAGGTACCTTGCAGCACAGCCACGAGCCCCGTGTTGATGCCGGAGATGATGTCACTCAGGATCCACTCCCTGAAGCGGTACGCCGGCAGCCAGGAAATGACTGGGAACAAACGCAAAGCAAACTTTTTGGCCCTTTCTGGGGAGCAGCTGCAAAGGCACAAGGGAACAAAATTTTGTCAGTGAACAGCTTTGAATTGCAGTCTGTTGCAGAGAGGTTAGGAAATGGGGAGGATTCAGCTTCTGGCTGCTAGAAGTCAAAATCTCACCCAGACACAGCCCTGATCAACCTGCACTGCCATCTGTGCTTCAAGGTACATCCAGTGGCCTTCAGAGGTGTCGTGGTTTTTCCAAACCAAAGTCTCATAGACTCCTAGAATGGCTTGGGCTGGAAAGGAACCTCTGTGGCCATCTAATCCAAACCCCCACCCCAGTAAGCAGGCATGCCACCCACTGGGTCAGGTTTTTCAGAGCCCTGTCCAATCTAACCTTGAACATTTCCAAGGAGAGGGCGTCCACCATGTCTCTGGGCAACCTATGCCAGTACCTCACCACCCTCATAATAAAAAAATTATTCTTGATATCCAGTCCAAATATATCTTCTTTTAGTTTAAAACTATCATCCCTTGTCCTGCTGCAACAGGCCATGGTAATAAGCCTGAGTATGTCTTTCTTATAAGACCCCTTTAAGTACTGAAAGGGTGCTGTAAGGTCTTCCTAGAGTCTGCTGCCAAGGGCCCAGAAAAAGAGAAGCTACCTTAGATACAGCTGTAGAAAGACTTCTAAGGGTAACAGCAGTCAAAATCCATTAGAAAAATCTGACATTGAATTTAGTTAATGAATTTTCTCTTGCTATGTTGGAATGGGAGATGGACACTGACAAGATGCAGTTCATGCTGTCCAAGAGCAGTAAGGACTGTTTCTTAGATCTAATTTAAACAAAAAAAATCTCCTTACCTAAAATAGAGTTTCAGGTGATCCCAAAAGGTTTTATGGTATCTGTGCAATTTCTCATGCTCTTCATTGAATGCATTCTCTGAGTATACAGGTCTGGCTATAACATAATGGTTACCCACAGGTTCAACCATTTTTCCTGAAGTGTCAGGATAGGATAGTTACTTCTGTGTGCTTCTTTCTCCTCCAGGCACTTAAAAACCTGAAATTAAGAACAGGGTTAGCTCTTTATGTACTGTGGGGCGGGTAGCCATAGCATAGCTGAGTGAGCTCCAAACTGAGCGTTACCAACTTTGAAGATCAAAAGAGGGATGGTTGAGACACCCACTTCACTTTGCCAAGGTAATCTCCTGCCCTGCTCCTCCTCCCACTGCAGAGCAGTGTTTCACTGGAGCATGAAGTATTTCTTTCTAAAGATGCAGCCAAAAAGTGGACGAGATTAATTTATCTCTCACTCAGCTGTGTACAATCAAAAACTTCCTCCCTCAAAGGAAATTAATTTCCTAAAGAACAAACAAGCAGATGCCAGGCAGTTTCTCTTTGTGGCACTGCTGGGAGGGCTGGGAGCTCACTGTAACCCACATGTGAGGGGAGAGGCAGAGCCCAGGCAGGGCTCAGCCATCCTCTCTTGGATTCAGAGACAAGGCTGAAGGTATTGGGCTGGATCTGTGTGACAAGGAGATCAGGCTCAGGAGTAAAAAAGCATAATATTGCTGCTTGTTATTTGTAAGATTTATTTCCACAGATTGTCTGGACTGCTTCTCCTCTGCTTCATGTTCACAAACAGTTGTTGCAATGTCTTACCTGAATGCTATTTTCTGCCTTGTCCCACCCCACATTTGCATGTTTGTGCTGAAGAGAAACTGTCCTGGGTCACTCCAGAAATGACCCTTGGAGCCCACATT
Organism: Haemorhous mexicanus; assembly: GCF_027477595.1. NCBI lineage: Eukaryota > Metazoa > Chordata > Aves > Passeriformes > Fringillidae > Haemorhous > Haemorhous mexicanus. The sequence goes on along the minus strand of NC_082345.1, from coordinate 61,899,380 downwards.
ACATATGAGAATGAATCTGCTCAACACTCACTTCAGTCAATGCCACTGGGTATTTTGCAGCAATTAATTGATGCCATCACTGTGCTGCTCACTGTGCTGTCATGTTTCTCATTATGCCACACATCCTTCCCACATTAAATTCACCTTAAACCTGTAATGTCTAAAAATATTTCTCTCAGTTGAAGCCACCATTAAATGTTTAATATAGTACTAGTCCCAGACAGAAGCTGTGGAACTTGCTCTTTGTAGCAACAGTTGGACTAGATGATCATTGTAAGATCCTTGCAACTGGAACTAATCTGTTTGATCCTGTTCTATTTTGTTTTGGCTCAGAGATGAAGATGTGCTGTAGGAAGCAAGTAGTCTTTTGGGACACTGATAATAGAGTTTTTTACATTTATTTTCTCTCCCTTAATGAAAATGCTCCATGGTGCCTTGGTGCTGGCTGGTGGTCTCTTGACAGATGCCTGACCAGCACCAGTTCCTTGCCCACATCTATCATCTGACTCTTGTTGAAATAACCTACATGCATTTCTAATTCAGACCTATGAGTACTCAATATTTGGAGATATCACAGCACAGATTTTAATGTGGAACAAAGCTGTTTGCATAGTTACGAACAGAAGAAAAGCTTTTAATCTATGACAATTTTGGCATTAAAATGTGAATCCCATCTTGAAACTTTGCTCAGCTCAGAGCCTATTATTGACCTGCTTGAAGTAATTTCATTTTAGTTTCCTTGTTGTTCATTCTGTGGAAATTCATAGACATGTAGAAGTCCAAACAATGTTGATGAACATCTTAGATATTTTGATCAACATCTTGTTGACATACTATTCTTGCACAAAGGATTAACTATTTTGGCAATAGGTTAAACATTTTTACTCCTTGTTTTAACATAAAAAATTTGATTTGTAATATTTTCCAAAAACTGGCAGGCAATTATTCTAGCAGGCAAATGCTCAAAATCTAAGCTCATTCAAAACATCAATCCAAAGCCAGTAAAAAAAAATACTCTGATCTGTAATTTTACACTGCTGTCCCTCCCTCTGTTGGGATCAGAGCTCCAAAACTGAGTCTGATAAAATTTCAATGAAAAAATTAGTTAGTTCAGTTTATTCCCTGATAAATCGTAGTTACTGAGATTTGCAAGAAGTTGTTTTATCTATTAAAGGTTTTAAAATTTCTCTGTTTCTTAGTCTGGGTGTCTGCCTTTTAGCCTTCATGTCACAAAAAGGGATATTGCTGAAAGTCCTGTGGAATAGTTTTGTCCATTACATTATAGGGCACAAGATGTACTATTTGTACCCTTTGAAAAGTTTATAAGCCATAAAAATCAAAGAAGTGTATGGGTGACTTTTTAATTTCAGATTTTCCTCAGTGCTGTAGCTGCTGTAGCTTTTGAGAGCACTTCAGTTGTCCCTCCTGCCCCTTGCCCAGCTATTCTTCTTTCTTCAGGCCAAATTAACTGCCCCAATCTCAGGGAGCATACAATATCTTCTTTACAATTCTCTAAACATCCTTTGGTTTACTAGTGCTGGTCTTATTGAAGATGTGTTTTTACCTCCTGAATGTCCCCCCAATTTACAGACTCCCTCAGGTGCTGATGGCTTAGAGCTGCAGGGGAGACCAGGAGCCAAGCTGAAGTCTGCATTAAACCACAGTGCTGTGCTTCAGCGAGGTTTAACCAGCCAGCCCAAGCACCTGCAGTGCAGTGGAAGTTGCCTTCAGCCTGCTCCCTGGCAGGTAAACAGCACCACAAGGAGCTACCTTGCTGCAGACAGATGACCACTGCTGCTAGGCAAGCTTCTCCTGTCTCATTCCCTCTCCCAAGGCTCTGTCAGCAGCTGTCAGATACCACAACTGCAGCCAGTATTGCCTTCCTCTTGCTCACTCTCATTTTCTTCCCATATATCTTTAAAAAGATGGGATGCTCTCAGAATAGGGAGGTTTTTTATCAGTTAGACATTACTTATTTTAGATGTTTTAAAGAAAAGGAGAATATAGTGAAAAGTACCAGCATGGTGAAGGCCAATGTCCTTCACAAATTACTTAAAAGAGAAGTCTGTACTCCAGTAACTCACACTGCCTCTCTAGAGTGCCTTGGGCTCCTTGGGGGACAAGACCAATTCTTCTGATGACTTCTATTATATGCCCACCCACTCATGAGGAGCACCAGCACAGACCAAGCTCACACTGCACAGCTATTGAGTGGTTACAATTAACAGTCACTACTGACCAAGACTAGATCTGAAATAGAACTCCAGAGACAACATTCTGGTTCAGTTTTAATCCATATAGCCTCTGATCCTGTTCTCATGGTCGGCAACTCACAGCACTGGCATTTCTCAGATGTAAAAACCTCCAGCTCCACTGCTAATCCCTCAGCTCTGTGAAATCTTGGAAATGTGTATTTTCAGTGTGCCATTTGGTTGAGAGGATTAACAAAAGAATATTTCTTTTCCTTTACTAATTTATCCTAAATATTGACTAAGAAGTACACAAAAATATGTAATTTTAATAGAAAAATTAAATATTAACATGGTCCGTCTCACTTTTAAATCTATGCATATCACTCACAAATTGAAATTCTCTGCAATAGAAACAATTGAAAAATACAAGAAAATTCCACAAAGAAAACTTTTACATTTTACAAAAAATCAAACACATGACTAGAAGCATTCCATTTACAAGCATCACTTCACATATCCCATACCTAAAAGGACAATTTTAAGTTGTACCTGATATATCTTCCAGGAAGCTCTTCAGGAGAAACTACACCAAGATTTTTTGGATTAAGATGCCCCTGAAATTTTCACAGGCAGTGCAGGTATCTTGTGTTCTTCTTCACTTCAGAACCTCCCTAAATACTGCCAGCACTTTAATAACTAACTTCAGTTAACTTTTACAAGAAAAGGAAGATTTAACTGTGGCCTTGACCATTGAGCCTATCCTCAGGAGGGTGATAAGGAGTAATTTCTTAAAGTTCTCTGGGATATTGCTTATCTTTGTTTAGTGAACTGTTTCTGATTGGTCTGCAGAGATCATATGGGAAAATAGAGATGAATAAGAAGGACTGTCTGTTGCAATCCTGTGCTGTTGCTGAGCTGAAGTGGAAAGTGGGACAGAGCTCAGCTATGGTACCCTTAATTTCTGAAGAGGCCTAAGTCATTGATGAGTGAGATGGGTTGCTGGGCATGCCAGCTCTGAGCAAAGCTTGCTTCCCCAGACCTTCCTCCAAAGCATGATTAACAGACCCTAAATTGTCTTTCCAAAGGCAAGTTCTGGATTCTCAGATTATTGCCAAAAGTGATCTTTGCAGGGATTTCCAAAGGGCAGCTGTGACTTGGTGGACCTGGGAGCTCCATGGCACCCCATGACAGACAGTGGAAAGGCACAGACCATGTGTCTGGCCACGTGCTGTGGCATGGGTGGGTGGGACTGAACTGCAGGTTCCTGCTGCCCTCCACTGCCCACAGAGCAACCAGGGGGGATCATCCTCCCTAGGCCAAAGTGAACCTTTGATAAACATTTCCCTGAGACACCTAAAACCTCCTAAGGAGATACATGAAATAGCATTTGGAGGCCTCAGGTTGCAACTTCAGTTCTGGGTGCCTGTGTTCATGACAGGAGTGAGCTGAGGTGAGAACACTCCAGCATTGATGTGCCCTGATGAAAACCATCCTTACAAGCCTTTGCTTAAGTCACACTGACATGAAGACTAACTCTAGTTGTTGATACCCATGTTATCATGAAGACCATGGTTTGCCAGGCTCCTTAGGGTACTCCTCTGCTCTGGAAGTCAGAGCTTGACGCAGCCTCTGGAGATTTGAAGTCACAGACTCTGCCCCTGAAGAAAGTTTTCTTTATCTAGTGAAAGGTCACAACATGAGGATGGGTACCCTTCACACTCTGCGGGATCAGTCACACACATGGGTTGAGGAGAAGAGGCAGGAGGAGCCTGGAATTCTGTCCTCAGGTGGTTTGCCCACATTTCAGTCAATTATTACACCAAGATATGATGAAGCAAGCAGGACCCCAGTATCCAATCTCACAAGCTGTGAGCTCTATTAGACCATTCAGCAGGATTTCTTTCTTGTGCTTTAGCCCCCTGAGAGGTTCCACAGACCTCAGGTTCTTTTGAAAGTTTAAGCTACACTTCTAACCAAGACCACAAGCTTGTCTAGTCAGTAGAGATCAAAGGTCACTTCCCAAAATGTTTTGAGTACCTTCTCTGCATCAGCAAGACCCTGTTTTGGTACCTGCTGTTGGCTTAAGGGATTAACTGCAGTTTGTGAAACTGATACAATTTTGTTTTTTACTTATACCATTAAAATAACAAACATTTAAAAAGCTGTAGAACCATAAACTATAAAAAGCCCCATAAAAAAACCCCCATAAAACAGTTTAACAGCTTTTGGCTTCCCTAGTCACATGGTGTGATTATATAAGTACTTTAAAATTTTAAATTCTTTATATCCAGGATACATCACAAGAATCTGCAACATAAACCAGAGAACAGATTTTTAAATACTAGGTTTAAATGCAGGAGGGACCCTTGGCTCTAAAGAAGTCAGTAGGGTCCTGTCCTTGGCTTCATTACATCTACCTGTAAGTGCCTTACTCTTGGATTATTTCCACTAATTCACTGAAGCAATAAGGTGGAATGTGAAGTGACAAAGGGAATAAACACTTTGACTTTTCTGTTTACAGCAGTAATATTAAAAACATGATTTTCCCCTGATGGTGCAGAAGAGCTTTCATGCACAAAGGCCATCAGGAGGCTGCTTGCCTGTGACCCACACTGCAGAAGTTCAGCTGTGCAAACACTTTATTGTCCTTGTAGCAGATACTCAAAATCCAGCTAAACTAACTAGCTGGGAAAGTGTGGCCTTTTCTACCTAGGCAGAGCAGAGGAGGAGGCGGAAATGAAAATTCCTGATTGTTCTGTCTCTCAGGTAGCCCCATAAACACAGAGAGTTCAGAGATGTAAATCAGTCACAGCCTGATCCTTTGCCAAGCCTCAAGCACTCTCAGCTTCCCTTTGTTTTCATGGGAGTTGAAAGCCACCCACAGCTCCTGAAAGCCCCTCGGTGAAGGGCTTTAAGTGTGCTGCCTCTCATGCTGGTCAGGATGGAGAGGGAAGAACAAGTGACTGGAGTGAGACAGAGCAGCAACAAATTCAGTGACTTACTGCATAGAGAAGCTATTCTTCACAGAGGAAGAAGAAAACAGTTCTGCTGGAGACACAGGATTTGTCTTGTGAAGCGCTCCACATCTTTGGTCAGCGTTAAACAAACACCAGTATTGATACTGGGAGATTAGCTGGCTGAGAACATGGATAACAGCACCAGCCCATACAGATTTCTAGTGTTTCCCAATGTTGTCCTTCACGATGTGCTGTATAAAACTTCTGTTCTCCTGCATAGCTTTCTGGTAACACCCTGTCTTCTGGCCAGGTTCTGCCCAAAGCCTTGAAGAAAATTTGTTCACAATACCATCTGCTGTGGTGCTAGAGGTGCAAAACACCCAAAACTCAAGTTCTTCCAACCATTTAAAAAATGACACCCAAGTTCTACTTGGGCAGTTTAGCACATAAATGCATTTTGATCAGTGGTAAGTGCAGCAGGCAGTTTGGGCATGCAGCTCTTGTAAGTGCCAGTTCCTCTCTCCTTTTTGAGGAAGGACCCTCCCTCTGCATGGCATCCTTAGGAAGACTTGAAGCTTCCACTGGGGACATCCAAGAAAGAAATGGAAAAATGCTTGGCCCTGAGAGGCCTTCATAGAAAGCAGAGATATGACTTGTACTCACAGACTCAGGACACTGGTGTCAGAAGGAAGCATAATGTCATTTCACTTTCCACTTCTTATAGACTCTAGTACCTCAGGTTTTTTACAGCAAATTTCTTTTACTAGCACCCTGAAGCCCAACTCAAATCAGTCACATTACTGTGTCAAATCCACTTGTGACACCTAAAACTAGGATGAGGATGAGTAAGTTTAGTCAAGATGCAAATATCAGGCCAACGACATAAGAAAGGAAAGGGCAGTGAGGTTGGGTGGGAAGAGATGAGTTCCATTAACAATGATATTTCTTGGTTGCTCATGTTTATTGAGACTTGTGGAAAAAGAGGGTTGGAATTTTGCTGAGTGCCTCCAGAAGAGCTGACACCCTGCCAGGATGTGAGTCATTGAAAGCTATCACTCCTTCCTACAGAGCACACTATAAGCAGGAGCAGCTCCAGTGCAGTTATTGCACTGTATGGTGAAGTGCAACTGGAAATTTCCAATTAAAGATTGGTGCCATATTCACATACCTCTCACTTTTTATTCACACTTCTTTTATTATACTTCTTTGATTTTATTATCTTTTTATGGACTTCACAGTTATTGTGCCCTGAAAGCCAGCAACCATGGCATCAGTATTGGGTGTTTCTTAGATTCCATTATACCATAATGAAGAGCACAAACACAAAATCCTGCACATTGCTTTTCAGAACAAGTTTTGACATCCTGCTCTGTCAACATTAAAAATAGTGCTTGATTCTTCAAAAGTATCACATTATAATCCAATATTATTTTCACTCTTATGAACTTTCCTTATTTTGCTTAAGATGTAAGTAATTTATTTTCATTTAAAGCTGTCTATTTTAACTTAATTAAGAAAATAATTAAGCATTCTCTCACATCAGAGACAACCAACCAATTAGACTTGTCAATTGAGCATTTGACTCTACTTTCACAGTTGCTGAATCTAGCCATACATTGAGACTCAGTCAGGCTGGGAATCACAGGGATGGGAGAGAGCACAATCACAGATCTGGTGATGGGTGAGTCAGGGAATTTGCAGTGTCACAGTAAGTGACACACAGATACAGCTACAGGGGACTGCAACAAGAGCATGGAGCTGTGTTTAACACAGACTGAAGTGAGTGTTCAGATATCTGAAATAAAACAGAGATGGGGATTGTCTTTTTGTGCTGTGCTGGAATGGGAGGCTCAACCTTGCCACTCCACCCTGATGTCCTGTCTGCTGGCAACAGGGACACCCACGCCAGAAATGTTTTTGGGACCCCCATTTGCAAGGGGTTTTCAGCCGTGTGAGAATGTAAAAACATTCTGTGTTCCATCAGGCCCAAGGAGAAGCATTGTAGGTAGTCCTGTCCACCTCAGACTTGCAATCAGTGTCCATACATATTCTACCTCTAGGCATATCCCATCTCTGGGAAGTCAGGGTCAAGATAATGGCCCTTGAAGACCACAACAGTGGTTACCTGAATTTCAATTAATCCAAAAATATTTCTGTTACATTGGAACAAAGTCAAACTGTCATGAAAGCAAAAGCAAAACCAAAATAATTGTAAATGGCCAAAATGCTGCCTGGCAGAATACGACAAGAAACTTCCATGCATGGGTGTCAGCACCGTATTTCACAGGTGAGCGCTGGCCACTGTTCCCAGTTTCTTTCCTAAAGTCCATCTGATCACACTTTTACTTGCTTATCCATTTTGAAATAGCCTTAAAATATACTGTTAAAAATAACCTAAACAAATAATATATTTCTAGGTAGCTGGTGGAACATTAGAATATATACAAACACTGTCAGAGACATCTAGTAATCATTTATGTGTGTGCTCTAGGTCTGCCTGTGTGATGTACCTTTGCAGATACCACTGCAATAAAATTCTCCACTATCTCCAGATACTTTAGACTGTGCCATTCCTAAAACTGTGTGAATTATGCCTGGAGTTTCCCTCGGGTAACAGTGACATGGAAAAATGTCTTTCCTAATATTTCACCAGGTCTCTTATCAGTTCCTGCGTTCCTATCAGTGTCAGCTTGTTTTGCAAGAATGTGCAAAATGAAATTGTTTGGGGTTTTGCTCATGGAGCAACATTGCTGTGTTCATCTAGCAGAGGGATTCACCCACCTGCAGGCTCCACAACTCTGGGGTCTACAATCCCCCACTTCATTGCCAAGTGTTGGTTCCAGAGCTATCCAGGTGTGCATAGTGCCTTTGAAATCAGATCTGGATTATGGAATTTTAAGCTGAACTTGCTTTTAGTAACAGCCTGCTCTTCCCCTGGAATTGTGGCAAAACAAGTTGCCACAGGATATGGAGTATTTTCTCTTTTGATCTTACATCTGGATAGTTTCAGATTGTTTAAGGAGCCTCACTTTCCTGAATATTTTGGTAATTGTCGAGAGTTCCTACACTGCAACTTTCCTGAATATTTTGGTAAATATTAAGAGTTCCTACATTACAATGATTTGCTGCTAGAACTCTTTGAAATTCTTGTTATTTCTCAACATACTGTTAACATACTTAACTTCTTCCATTTGTGGGCTCATAAACATTTCCATACAGATCTTTCAAGCATACATTGAAGTCTATCATAGAGAAGTCTGTTTTTCTTACTCATGTCACAAAGATCCTTGGAAGCAAAACACTAGGTTCAAAGACCACATGCTGAATATCAGTGGCTTAGATTAATTTCCAGATTAGTGCTAGTAAACTTTCACTTCTTTAAAGTTTGCTTCCCTACGTCATACAGGTACAGCATTCTTTAAAACCATATTAAAATACATTAAGCAGCAAATGAAATCTTAAATATATATATATTTTGAAACTATTATAATAAATACAAGTAGGACAAATTAAAATTCAAGAGCTGAGTTCAGCTGTAAGAAGTTAGACATATATCTGTTTGTCCCTCTTATTCTTAATCTACAAATGAGAACTGTCTCATGCTGCTGAAAAGCCCCACAGTACCCTCTGTTGCACCCACACCCCTGAATATTCTTCCCATCTGCTTGTCTGCAGATTGACACAGGAAGATGATGAAATCTTCATGCAGATCAGCAGGTGGCCGGACCTGGCATGCTGTCTGCTCAGGAGAAGGCAGAAGTAGGAAAGTGGTTATAATATATAATATAATTGATAATATAACATAACATAACATAACATAACATAACATAACATAACATAACATAACATAACATAATCCCAGCTATAGCACTCCTTGTTAACTGCTAATTTGAGGAGGTTTACAAGTATGACAAGTGAGAGATGCAGGGAAACAAAAACAACACCACAAAACAACAACAAATACAGCATTTGAACAATTTTTCATTTCCCACTTGTTGAAGCAATGTGAATTTCCATGCTCACAGTCCCAAACCCACCAGTTCTGGGGCTCCTGGGCTTATCCACAACATCTCTCATTTCAGCCCAGCCTTGACCCCAGCTTTTTCTTGCCCCACACAATGCTTGGCTCATACTTTGGCCTCTACTTGTATAAGGGGAAGCCTCGGTGCTCATGGGGCTTGGCTGTGATTTACATACAGCCAGTGGTTTCAGCCTTTTTTTTTGTTTTTTTAGTAAATAGATTTATTTGCTCACTGTGCCAAATCTGAAGGAAATGTGGCCACTTGGAACTGTGATCAGGCCCACAGTTGTCTCTGGGATCCAGAGAGACCTACAAAATTATTGTTGTAAATGATCAAATCAGCAGCCAAATTTATAAAAAAATTTATAAATTTATTAGATCGACAACCAAAAAATAGAATATTATAAAACCAGCACAGCCAAGACAGCGTCAACCCCGGACTTTGACGCTGGGTGAACTTGGGTCGAACCGACGTAGTGTCAGCGTCTCCCCAGAGTGTCACACCAACTGCTCCAGGTATCCAGCTTATATACAGTTTATTCTGCCTGGAGCAGAAATGACCTAAGATTTCTGTAAGTCCCTACCTATGTATAACGGGAACTATACAAATTCAGACCGTACAAAGTCAGTCCATAGGTTTGGATGGCTGTCTGGGCTCCTTGAGATAGTCTTCTTTTCAGCTGTAGCCAGGACTGTAGCTGTTCCTCGATGTAATCTCTTCCAGGTGCGTTCTGTGAATGTTCTGGACATTCCTGGGAAATGGTCGATGATCACCCAGGAAGGACTCATTCATTCGTTAATAGTCATGATTTTATCTGGGCGAGTCTGGGAAATCTTTTGAATAGAAAGGAAAGCCCTGCTTCTGGCCATGGGGGTCAGAGGCATGGTTGGATCTTTATAATTTTTATACAGTTACAAAGCATGAATTATCTCTATCATATACTACAATTATTAATAAAAAGAGCTGCACTTCCTCCAGCTGGGATAAAAAAACCGCAAAACCGCAAATCCCAAAGCCAGGTGTGCAAAGTCATTTCACAAACCATGGGCAGTAACAGCAATGGGAAAACCCTCCAGTGCTTGGGTGGTGGCACCTTCTCTCGCAGCAGACTCTGGGGAACAGATCCTGGCCACAGCACCTACTGCCAGGGCTGGTGCTCCCCTCGGCTCCTCAAAAGGCTGCTTCTGGCTGTAATCATACCAGACCAAAGAAGCCAAAAATACTATGACTAATCAGTTTAGGATAAAGGCCATCTCAGAAAAAATAGCTGCTCCAGGAAATGAGCTTCTTTCTCAATAGCTGGCATCATTCCCAGTGAACCACCAACAGGGCTCTGAGCACTGGGCTACAGAAGTGAAAAAAAAGAGTCCTTCGGATGAAATTAAAGAGGGAATCTCACCCATGCTAAGCTTCACGCAAAAACACTTAAAAATAAGGCAATAAGAAACTGGTCAGTCTGAAGGGCAGCACTGGGATTGGGGAAAACAACCATAATCCTGGACACAAGTCCCTTGAAAACAAGCACTTGAGGGATTGGAGGAGGGGAAAGGGGAGTTACCCATTCTTTCCAGCCAGTTACCAAAGTCTATGAGGAAAGTAATTTAGAGCAAACAAGAGGAGGATAAAATAAGAGCAGCAGGGCCTGCAGGGCTCTTCCTGGAAGGGTGAGGAGGCAAAGGCTCCTTGAGATGGGACAGAGCAGCACCTGGCAGTCTCCACAAGCACAGCCATGTCGTTATCCTAGCTGGGGCAAACAGAGTCTGCTGGGTGGAAACCTGTAGCTGGAGCTCTGGGGAGGTGCTTTTGCAAAGAAAGGACAGACAAGTAAACAGTCCTTATCAAACTCTCCTTCACATCTTTAAACTGTCTTGCCTGTCTCATTTCTCAAGATGTTTGTATGAAAAAAAAAGTAATGTAGTCCATGTATTTGGAGTGAGTGTATTTGGACTATCCAGTCTAGTTGTCAATGGAAGTTTAATACTTGCTCATCATAATGCCATACGCTTTTGTGTTTCTGGGGCTTAGAGTTCAGTCCTGAAACAATATTACAAACTACCCCCAAGTCTGAGGATATTCCTGTCATATCCCTTACAAAGGTATTGTAAGTTTACAATAATAATTACAACTAACTTTTAAAGCTTTATAAATACTGTAGTATGCTTTCATATTGTAGTGGCTTTCATGAAAAATGCTTTTGAATATTCTAGTATTCTATAAAATATTATAGTATTCAATTTTATTAGTATTTTATTATCTGCCTTTGTGGTAAAAATTTAATTATCTTTTACCTATTGGCTGCACTTGCACAATGTAATATTTTCCAAGGTCTCCTGGAAAGGCTTTTTAATTTATAACTTGGGATGGGCCTAAAATAAAACCCATGTATCTAAGTACATGTAATAAAGACGAGTTGATTGCAGTCTAAGTCATAATCAGGACAACCCCAATTACATATCCTGTCTCCTAGAAAAACAACCACGCAAATGTGTGCATTCCCTCCTTTTGTTGAATCATTTAGCCAATCCAGCCCTTTACTCAACTGCTCTCAGAGCCTGATTGACTCGGCACTGGGGAGTCAGATTACAGCTTCTTTTTGACTGGCAGGCTTCACCATCAGGACAAGGTGGGCAAGGACTGTTGCCTGAGTTATGGATGCAAGGTATGGTGCAGCACTGCTGGTCCCATTGGCACAAGCTTCTAATTAACAAGCACAAGAAATAAAAGATACACACAAAATTTTGCAGACACTCATGAAATTCTAAAGTGCTGCATTGCTTCAGTTTGGATTGCAAAGGCTGCACCACCCAGACTACCCTGGCTCCTGATGGGCTCTGAGCAGCCGATGGTGGGAAGAGACCTCCCGTTGTTAGTGCTGGCAAGCCTGAAAAGCATCCTGCCTCATCTCTTGGGTGTGAAGTGAGGCTTTGCCAAAAGGATTGCCACCTCCACAAGAACCACTCTACCTTCCTCGTGTACTTTAAGATGTTCTTTAAGTTTCTAGAACAATTTTCTTCCACCTGGAGGTAAGTATTAGTTAATGCTACGCAATTGGGTTTTGTTCCAATGGCTAAACTCCAGCTCTCTATAATGAATCATACCAGCAATTGATGGACATTATCAGGGTGAAGCAAAGGAGACAGGGCAGGTTTAGGAGAGCACAGGTGGAAATGCCCAACTGCAGATGGGTTAGATGGCTGAAGTAATCAGGAGAGCCCCTTTACTGGGGAGACTGATAGGATGCCAGAAAATACAAATTAACCTGTGGAGGTCTCACCCTGGCACAGAGGGCTGCCTGTGTGCTCTTGTGAAAGGGTGACCATTCTGCAAGTCTCCTTTGGAGGCCTCAGCAATCAGTCTTGCTGAGGAAGAGGAGCAGGGAGATGTCCCCACCACGCTGCTCCCAGCCTTTCCCCTCCTCTTATCAACCCACAGGGGAGCAGAAACAGCTGAGCACGTGTTCTGGGCTGTAAAGAGATGGTTCTGGGCTTCATTTAGCCTTATGAGCTTAAAAAAATTCTTCAGGACAGCAGATGTCTTCTCTTGCTACCTGCTTACACACTGGAAAATGAAACTTCGTTGTGTATACATGAGGCCATTGAAAGGCAAGATTTTTCCAAACTGGTGTAACCCAATTGCTGAACATTGTGCTCAGCCTTGACTGCCTGGTGCACCACAGGGCATTTTGTTAATATTTAAACTCAGTCTTTTGAGTCTTATCCCAGAAGCCGTGGTAGGGCTTGGATTTGGGCAGGTTGTGTAAGCGAGACCCTGGTGGGTGTGAGCTGTAGAACGGCAGCACTCGCACACGCTGCCAGCCAGGGGCTGGGAAGGTCCAGGGAGTGAAGTCACAGCAGGTGAAGGGGGCGTGTCCCAGTGAGCTGCAGTCAGCACAGCAGTCTGGTGAAGCTGTCACATGAGAACCGACCTTCACAGCCTCCCCAGGAGAGTGAGGAGAGCCTTGCCAGGAAGGAGCACTGGGCTGCAAACAGGAGCCCAGCACACGCTGTACCATGGCTGCAACCTGCTTGTCTTTGTCCCCACGATGAGGGAGCAGTGGGAGTAGCATGGGGAGCCAGAGACTGAGCTGGTGGTGCAGAAGGGAACAACTTGATGGAGTGCTAAGAGTGGAGTGTTAAGATCACACCTGGTTGTGGAAGACCCTGTGCGAGGTCCTATGCCCACATGTACCTTGTACTCAAAAAAAAACCAAACCAAAACAAACAAACAAAAAACCAAACCAAAACAAAAAACCCAAACAACTTGTATAGTTTTAGTATTCTGAAAGCAAGTCGGAGAGGATGAGAGTGTGATGTTTGTGCCAGAGGAATGAGGTGCCAGCAAAATGTGTAGAAAGGATAAATGACATGTGCAGAGTAGGGGCTGTCTCCTCAAGGCACCAACAAATTCATGTCTAAATTTTCACCAGGAGAGATTGAGGATGAGTACCCCAGGCACCCTACTCTAACTGATGCAGCTACAAAACCCTGTTTTTCTTAGGAATGAATATATAAAACTCTCCCCTCAGTTCCTCAGACATAGGACACACATGTACCTATGTCTGCCTATGACACAGTATTTATGTAGATATGTATGCAAATGAATACCAAAAAAAAATTCAAATCAAAATTAGCAACAATGCAAACACAATGATTAGACTGGTCCGGTCATACACAAAAATGTTCATTTTCCCCTGACAGTCTAAGAATACAGGATATGAAATGCCATTGAACTCCTTTATTCCTGGTTATTTGAAAACTGATCCAAGATACACTTTTTACTCAACCATTATTTGTTAATGTATATCTATGCTAATAACCCTTAGACTCTCTTAAGACAAAGTGTTTGCAAATATGCCCCTTATTTAATCACTCCAATTTTTGAAGATAATACTTCAATTAGAGGAACAGTTACTTGACTAGAATATTTAATGCTTACTTGAGTGCTATTTTTAATATTAAATCCTCATTCAACAGTTAAAAATTACCTGAAATATCTCACTACTACTGTATTAATGATGTAAGAACACTTGTCACTTTATAGAACCTTCCACTCAAGATTCTTTAATTGCTTTATGACTGTCAGTGTGACCTTTTCCTTAGTACACAAACATCTGATATTTGCTTTACTTAAAATAAACTGACACGTGTAAAATTTAGTCAGTGCCATATCAAAGGATGTTGAATTGAAAGATATTTTTGAAACTTCCTTTGCAAGTATATCTTGTCCTCTGACAGCCCAATGTAACTCTTATTAAAGGCAGATATCAGCTCATGGCAATTCCTCATTCTTCATTATTCTGGAATTAAAATGACCTGGACTGGGAGAAGCCTTCTGAAAGCCCAACCAAACTTCAAATTATTTCAAGGGGAAAAATATTGTCCTTGTATTTTCTCTTACTTCTGCTTCGAGTCTGTGGCAGATCCTTGAGATTATTCTAGGTCTTAAAGTTTGTGGACTGAAAAGCCTTTCCCTAGAAATCTGATCCTTCCTTCAGGCTGGGAAACAAGCTGTGAAAAGAAGAATGGGGATGTTGCTGGCTCTTGCTGGCCTAAGAGGTGTTGCTCCGATGCCACAGTCATAGTGGGGCTGGATTACTGACATGATTTTCCATCATCCTCACCACCAACCAGCACAAAATCACCACTGTGTCCCTCAGGAGTCCACACTGATTTGCTCTGTGACCAATTAGCTGGCACAGGGCAGGCAGCCATGTCCTTGTGTGGGCTGTGCCTCACCTGGATGACCTGAGAGTTCAGGTCCTATTGTTTGTGTGCCGCTGTTCACAAGGATGTCTTGTCACATGTCTTCCTTAATTGTTTTCCAACAATGTCTCTTTAATCCATTTTAGTTATTGACTAGGCCACCAGCAAGAATAGCAGAACTTCAAGAACTGTGGTTGACATTGTTTGGGAGGCCTGAGAGGGGCATTGCAGGTATTGGTTATTAGCTTGTTAGACATTAATATGACTCTGTTCCACAAATATGTTAAGAATGCAGCCAAAGAAAAGGCTCATATATCTCTGTGCAAAGGACACTTTGAGGAGCAGTTCTTGGTCTCTCAGGCTCTCAATATATGTGGATGCCATGGGACAGAGAGAGAGAAACAGCAAGTGTTTCTCACGGCAGCTTGTGAGAAGTTTTAGAGAGCTAGAAAGATGTAATAACCTTTTGACTGTAAACAATTTGCAAGTGGTGTTTTTCTACTTTATTTTTCTGTTCCTCTCAAACACAGTGCATGAGAAAGATCTTTCTGGTAGCCAATAGAACAGAATCTATTGTACCACTCTATAAAAACCGTGCAGTTCTTTTGAATAAAGCCTCCTTTGCCTTTGCTATGATCCTGCCTCTCGCCTGTTCCTGTCCTGACCTCTGCGCAAGAGTGACAAATATTAGAAGCAAATAAATGTAAATTAAACTACTAGAGAGAACAAAATTCAAAATAAAAAGGGGAGTCCTTTTTCTCTGAGTGCCCAACACAAGGTGATGTTCCTGCCCTACAGTGTCAGCGAGGCCACTACTCCAACAGGAATTTAGCGCGCAAATATTGACTACCACACTACCACAGCTGCACTTCTCCATGCTGTGCTGCAGGTCTTTACAATAAAATCCAACATATAAAATCTGCTTCAGGATGTACTCTGGGATGGTTTCAGACTAAATGGTTCGGGTATTTCTAAGAGTATGACAAGTTTTTTTCCAGATTTTATGAGCTAAATGTCCACAATTCAACTTACCTCACTTGCTCCATGCTGTGAGCCTCAAGGCTGCAGACCGGCTGAGGAGAAACCAAAAATAAGTCAGGTATTTGATCTCGTGATTTCTTATCATCACTTTATGAAAGCACCCAGAAGATAAACACTAGTTAAAGCAAACTGTTAAGATTGCAAAAGCATCCCAAATTAGGACATGACAGAATTTGAATGTTTTATGTGCATATATATTGGATATAGGCAATAACTGCAGGATGTCATGTCTGTGCCCCATGGGAGCCTCGCCTCTTCCAGATCAAAAGGAGAGATTAATTGGGTGGCTCATTGAAGAAAGCTGATGTGGATGCCCATAGCTGAACTGGTCACAGTCAGCTGTCTTTACAAAAGAGATGACTATATGAAAAAGTTCCAGGCTGTGAAGAGCCCACCTTCCCATGGCGCTGCCTGCTGGAGGTGCCTTGTATCTGTTGCTCCAATGGTCTGCAAAGCCACTCCACTGAAGTCTCACAGATGCAGGTATTGACTTTCAAGACATTCAAAGTCTAGTGATTTGACTCCTGTCCTTGGCGTGTAATGGTAGGGGCTGCCACTGGGAAGTTTGAAAAATTTAGAGGGCTTCAGAACTAGAAGACAAATTTCCAATGTGTCTGCTTTGAGTTGTGACAGAGCACTGTGAATTCTGACACAGTTTTTGCTGAGCTGAAAGGGGGTTCCTAGTTGAGCTCAGTCAGGGAAGCTGGGGTGGTCTAAGGGGCCATGGGTGCCCACAGGGAGGTCCTGCTTCCCCCTCCAGCACCCTGACATTTCTACTGTGCATAGCACATCTGGTTTGTGCCTTGCAGCAGAGGTGCTAATGTGTAGCTGGACTGAGGAACAGCTGGAAAAGGAACTGCCTTTTAGGATTTTCAAGTTCTCTCGGCTCCTGCTGGAGGGAGAGAAATTTTAGAGTGAAGCAGAGTAACTATGTTTCATCCATGGGCATGGACAATCTGGCACTGAGCTACAGCATAGTTAGTCTAAATTTAGTTCTAAATGCAAAAAGAGGCAAGTCACCTTAGAGGCTGCTGCAGCAAGAGAAATAATTGTAGTAATACGTCCAGTGAGCCATGAAAACATCCCTCTAGAACAAACAGGTGGAGAAGCTGGATTGATTTTAACCCATGCTGAATTAGTGTCTGAATATTGCCATGTTTATAAGGGCATTAGGGGAGAAAAAAATCTTGGAAATAGATTCCTTAAGCCTGCAGAAGCAGTAGATCTCGAGCCCTCACATAGTCTTACAGCGTACTTTAGGCTACTGCTTGGTGACATTGGGATTTTGAAGCATCTGGTATCCCAGCAGGGCAGCAAGGACAAACCTGCCCAGCAGCTGGTACAGGAGCATTACCTTCCTGGGTACTGCTTCTTGGATTCTACTTGAAATCAGATCAAAGATTCCTCACAGACCCTCAGACTTTCTCATCCTAAAGAAGCTGAACCTTGCTGAGCTTATCCAGGCATTCCTATCTCCCTGAAGCTATGTTTAGGAGTATGGCAGCACTTCACTTCCACTCACGTAGGCATACCTGAACTGGATGAAGAAAATGTCCTTGTGTTATCAGCACTGTTTTGAGCACAAATCCAAAACATAGCCCCATACAAGCTACAATGAAGAAACTCCTCTCCCCTAATCTTTATCAATTACAGTTCTTAAAGGGCAAACTGCAGATCAGCATGGGGCGTGTACTTTGGTTTTCAGTGTCAGTTAATTTATTGTGCTAGATCAGGACATTCTCCCATCTAGGTGCTGTACAGTGCCTACAACCTCAACACTGCAGTGAACTAGGGTGCAGAAATTACCCTGTGTTTATCACCCTTTTATCACTGAGAAACTTCCAAACTGCACAATGTCATTATGCTTCAGGGAGAACTTTGACTTTCATAAAGCCAAGGTGACATAACAATGGGAATGTATTACTTCAGAGATTCTCTGTAGGTGCAAAGAAAATGTCACTGGTTTCTGGTGCAATATTTCCTGCTAGCCACAATTCTCCCTGTTGCTCAGAGGATCTAAAGGTCAGGTCAGGAATTAGGAGAGCAGAGCATGAGGAAACCTAACCTCAGAGGAGAAGTGTACCATTTCTTTGATGTAATACATATCTCTTGAGGGTGTCTGTGAGTGAATTGCGTATCTTTTGGAATTGAAGAAAATGAAATACTGCAGAGTTGCTGCATTTTTAATGGCCTTGTTTGAAGACAAGTTGAGATTTTAGTTAACATGAAAACTTTTGTGGAAACTTTCCACCTCAGTTTACATTTACATGTTTTCCAACAATGGAACAAATTGATTTTACAGCTATCTAAGAAATAGAAAATATTTGTAGTTTTTGGTTTGATTTTTATTGCAAAACTGAAAATGTAACTGGAAGTTTAAAACAAATGAAAGTGGGGTGTTTTTGCTTTACATGTGAAAATTACCTGGCACTTCATGATCAGCTCTGGTATGAATGCTTATAAAGAACTTTAAATTGGCATGACATATTCAGCACAGAAAAAGGGAAACAACAATCACGTATCTTTCTAATTCTCATTGCAAAGACCTTGAATTATAGGCGCTGGGCAATTTTATACTACAGTGAATAATATATTGCATTACCTTCTAGGAAGAACACTGACTTTTTCCCGTGAACAAACCGGGCTTTCATATACTGCACTGGCCTCATCCATAATCTCCTTTCTAATTAAGTCACTTTTCACAAGTGTAATGTGCAGGGAACAGAATTTTACAGGGTACAACATGTTACTGATATGCAAAGCCACCCACTGCTATTGCAAAGTAATTGCTACCCAGAAGAAAGTCACATGGAAGGAAATTGGAGGGAAGGACATCAGGCACGGACCTCCCACTGTCTTTCTGCAATACAAACTTGATATATTAAGTTAAGCAAACTGATGACTAAAGGGAGGTTCATCTCTGCCTCCTTTGAGGGGCAGCAACACAGTTGTGTCCCAGGGATGCTGAGGGCAGGACTCAATCAAACAGCCTGAGATGCCTGAGTTCTCCAGGCCTCTGGAGACCCTCCTTCATTAATGGGGTGAGGTTTTCTTTCTCATCAGCTTTGACTGTGTCAAATTAGATGTTTAGTGTCAGTCACTTGTGTCCCCCCTCTGCTTAGCATATGGCAGCAGTAGAGCTGGCCATTGGACGACAATCCTTAACACCCACCTTGGGATAGGATGAGTGACTCTCTCAATTTGCCAATCTTTCTGCATGTTATTAGGAAAACACATTTTCAGGTTATTCTTTCTTTTCTCCCATAGGAGCCCAGAAGACAAGTTTCCTATCAGACCTGCTAAACCAGATGTCCAACCCCGAGTGCTGCAGTAAGTCCTGCAATGATTGCTCGCTTTCTCTGCATAGTAAAAGCAGAAGCAGGAATCCTTGAAGGCCCCAAGGAAGATTGCCTTGGCCTTGGTGAATGCATGTAAGACAGGCAGATAGAATCTCCTGGGTGCTTATTTTCAAAGACACCTGCTGACCATGCAGGGAATTTGGATACTTGCTTAGGGGGATGGCTCCTCTAGGTGCCTAACATTTAAATGCAAAGCAGTATCACTCCCTCAGGTGAGGCAGCTGGATTCCACCTCACACACAAACCACTGCCAGGAGCAGGGTGCTGGGTGTTTAACCACGGTATGTGGCAAAGTCTAATGGTTCACTTGGACCTGTGCCCTTTTCTGGGCTCACCAGGTGGTATGAGAGAACCCAAACATGTCCTGTCACTAGCACCAGCTGTGGTGCCCTTTGCAGAGTTTGTGACTCTGATCTTCTCTTTGGCTTGAAAATGCTTCAAGCTTCCCAACCCCTTCTTGCCTACGTGTGCTTCTTTAGAGCTCTAACTGGTAGAGGAATGTCCTGACTGCTTAACTCTCCTGCTAGCACCTGGGAGCTGCAGATCTTTGTAAAATACCTGCACAACAGAGCAAATACCAGGTCTCCTGATATGCTCTGTCCTGCCTTTTCAATGAATCTGAGGTATGCTGCTATTTTGCATCTGGCTCAGTTTCATTCACGTTCTTTCCTATTTATTCTACATATTTATGCAGAACCTCAAGCCAAGATCATTGACTTGCTGTAGTTTTCTCTGCACTTCTCATCTTGCTTTACTGGTTGAGTGATAGGAAGCTTTTCTATGCAGAGCAGTAAGCTGAGCAGTCTGAAAAGCAGTGCGCTGCTTTGAACAAGGACGCAAAACAAAATGCCATCCCTGTCTCTTTCTGGATACACTTTGCCCTGCCTCTCACAAAAAGAGGAGTTTACCAAAAGGATTTACCAAAGAGAGGAGGAATAATCTGAAAATGTGTTTTCCTAATAACAGCTTTGCAAGGTACAAGACACTGATGGCCACCATCCAAAACTTGAATGGAATGTGGTAGGTATTTTTGTTCCGTTTTCTCAAGTCAGATCCAGTGTTATAGTCTGTCTAGATTGAAAATCTTGATGTGTACAAATAAACATATGCATATGTACATATGCATTTCATAAAATTTCAATGTTTAATGCAAGAAAATACTCAGTATTTCAAAGAAATGGAATGCGCTACTTCTCTCTAACACATCCTTGCAGCTCTGTCAGCCTATGCAGCCATATTGGCCTCTGCTGATTTCAGCCTGTCCTGGCAGCTTTCCTCTGGCTCCAAGTCAGAGGTGACTCTCATTCTCAGAGCAAATAACCATGATGCAGGTTTTTTCCTGACACAGACTTGCAGAATGGTTGAGGCTGGAAGGGACCTCTGGAGGTATCTGATCCAACCCCCTTCTCAAGCAGGGCTGCCTAGAACTGGTGTCCTAGTGTCATGTCTGGATGACTTTCAAGAAGCTCCAAGGAGAGAGACTCCACAACCCCTCTGGACAGCCTGTACCAGTGCTCAGTCAACCTCATAGGAAAATAAGTGTTTGGAAGGAACCTCCTGTGTTTCAGTTTGTGCCCATTGCCTCTGACTCTGTCACTGGGCACTGCTGAGAAGAGCCCAGCTCCATACTCTCTGCACCCTCCCTTCAGATATCTGTATATCCTGATGAGATCCCCCTGAGCCTTCTCTTCTCCAGGCTGAACAGTCCCAGCTCACTCAGCCTTTCCTTACAGCAGAGGTGCTCCAGCCCCTCTGCCATCTCCATGGCTCTTTGCTAGACTGTCCCCAGTATGTCTGTATCTTCCCTGTAATGGACAGCCTAGAGCTGGACCTAGAACCCCAGCTATGTTTCCCTAGTGCTGAGCAGAAGGGAAGGATCACCTGCCTCCTCTTGCTGACAAGATTCCTCCTCATGCAGCTGGAATCCTGGGAGCCTGCTTTGCTGCCAGGAGACATTTCATGAGTAGTCATGGACGAAAAAAAAAGTGTAAACAGATACTATAACCTCAGTGTTAATGAAAGGAGTGCCACAACCAAAGCAAGGTGAGGTAGAGTCATGCCAGGAGGAAAGGAACAAAGGTTTACAAGTACCACAGTTCTACAGACAGTACACTGTCTTTATGATCTTTATTACTCAGAGAGGTAAAACCTCAAAAAAGAATTTAAACAATCTCCAAACTTCAGCAGAGTACCCAGGAAGGTTCAGAACATTTGTCCCAGACACCATGACCCCAAGGGATATGTAGTTAAGGGCAAGGCTGTTCAGAGATGACTACCAGGGCTAAGGTGAATGGGATGGAGGGATGTAACCCTGCATTCCCCGTGTGGCTCTTTGCTTTACCACTGTCCCCATCCACTAATACACACTTTAATGCTTCCTGCATTCCCCCAAGCCCCCTACACCCTCTTGCCTGGGTAATGAAGCAATAACCACACAAGCTGCCTTCCCTTTGGTGGCCACAGTAACCATCTGTACTGACCACAGTAACTGGAGGCGTCATTCAGAGCCTTCAGTCATTTCTTGTTGCAGGAGATGGTCCTGTTCATTGCTTGCAGTAAACACATTCTCATGGCATTCAGATTTGTGTCTGAAAAAACCTGTAATTTCCCTAGAAATACTCATGTACTGCCTCTGCAGTGGGGAGAGCTCCACTACCCCAACGTGCACCAAGGCTGGGAGGCCAGGGAGAATTAAAACATGTTGGCTGAGTACTTTGAGTTAGCTACAGCTGGAGCAGTTTTGGGTTTTATTCCCTTCGGTTGGCTCATTAGTGAGGGTGGGAGGAAATGATGGGGACACTGCACTATCCAGGATAACTCTGGGATGCTTTTTCATTAGAATCACAGAATATTCTAAGTTGGAAGGGACCCTCAAGAATCATCATGTCCACCTTGAGTGAAGGGCCAATATGGGGATCAAACCCACAATCTTGGCATTATTAGCACCATGCTCTAATCAACAAGGGATTAAATATAAAATACCTAAATATATTGGGCACATACAGTCTCCAGCAATGCTGAAGGGCCGATCAGAGAAATCGTTACGGAGAAAGATAGAAGAGGAATTCTGCCTGCTAAAGAGGGCCTTTTTCCCTGGCTGGGCGGGAAGTAGCCGAACGCCGCCCCCTGATGGAAATACTGACGTGTGCAAGAAATTAGTACATCTAAAATATTTTTAATTTCAGGCAAGGTGGGATATCAATAGTATGATCTATATTGCATATCACTTACCGAAAGCCACATTTAGGTGTTTTTATCTTAAATTGAACAGAATGTTATGTATATCCTAAATTAGGTAGAATTCACTATAGAAAGAAAATTATTCTGGCCCATTGTTGCTCTCCCACAGGCAATGAAGGATTTAAGTTTTAAAATACTGATGTGCTGAAGTGCAAATAACAGACGAATGTAGAGTGTGCTATCTGTTATTCTAGAAGAAAAGACAATCTATTTTCCAGAAGAAAATATAAGTTCTGCGAAAATATAGAGAGCATTAAATTATACCACACTAATTATAAAAATGTGTCAATATTCTAGTTAATTTCTTTTCTTGATTAAATAAATTGGAAACAATTGTTGTTACAAGACACTTGAAAATATTTTCAAAATTAAATATTTTAGATTTTATATTTTTGAATTATTTAAAAATTGAATTTATTTGTATTTCACAGCCACAGAATCACAGAACTGGTCAGGTTGGAAGGGCCCACAGTAGGTCATCTAGTCCAAAATCCCTGCTCAAGCAGGGTCATCCCAGAGCAAACTGCACAGGATTGCATCCAGAAGGTTCTTGAATATCTCCAGTGAGGGAGACTCCAAAACCTCCCTGGGCACTCTGTTACAGTGAACAGTTACCTGCACAGTAAAGACATTCTTCCTCAGATTCAAGTGGAATTTTCTGTGCATCACTTTCTGCCCATTGCCTCTTGTCCTATTGCTTGGCACCACTGAGCCATTGCCTGGCTCCAATTTCATGGCACCCCCCCCTTTAGATACTTGTATACATTGATGAGGTCCTCTCTTAGTCACATCTTCTTGAGGAGAATTTTCTCCTAGAGAATGTTCTAGCTCTAGAATATTTTCAAGAATATTCTAGTTCAATTTTTTTCATGATTAAATAAATAGAAAACAATTATTCAAAGTCTTTCCAAATTGTCTTAGATTTTACATTTTTTAATATAAAAAGATGTATGGGTATTTCATTGTTAATTAGATGGAAGAGGTTTCTGTCTGAAACATGTAAATTCCCTTTCTCTGCTTGTGCCCAGATGTTGTTCAGGACAGTCAATCTGGGACTGGGAGCTGCTTTGCTCACCCCGAGGTTCATATTGGTGCTAGGTGGGTCTGTGAGCTCCCAAGTCCAGCACAGATTGGGGTGTGACCTACTTGAGAGCAGCTCTACGGAGAAGGACCTGCGAGTTTTGGTGGGTGACAAGTTGATTTGGACCTGGCAGCGTGCCCTTGTGGCCAGGACGGCTGACCAGTGGTATCCTGGGGTGCATCAGGAACAGTGTAGCCAGCAGGCCCAGGGAGGTGGCCCTCCTCTTCTTTTTGGCCCTAGTGGGGGCGCCTCTTCTATTTGGCCGCATCTGGAGTGCTGTGTGCAGTTCTGGGCTCCTCAGCACAGAGGAGCTGTTGGAGAAGGTCCAGCAGAAGCCACAAAGATGATGATGGGAGTGCAACACCTGTCTTAAGAGGGAGCTGGGCCTGCTTAGTCAAGAGAAGACTGAGAAGGGATCTCATCAATACATACAAATGGGCAGTTGAATATTAATTAGCACTGCCCTGGCAGCCAGGAGGGCCAACCATGTCCTGGAGGGCATCACCAGCTCAGCCAGGGAGGGGATTGTCCCACCCTGCTCTGCACTGGGCTGGTGTCACTTCAAATCCTGGGAGCAGTTTTGGGCATCACAATATAAAAAAGACATTGAGTTATTAAAGAGCATCCAAAGGAAGTCGTGAGGATGGTGAAGGGTCTGAAGGAGAAGCCTTATGAGGAGATTTATGAGACTTATGATGCCATTTGGTCTGTGCAGCCTGGAGGAGACTGAGGGGAGATCATATTGTGGTCTTGAACATCCTTATGAGGGGAAGTAGACAGGCAGGTGCCAATCTCTTCATTCTCATTATCAGTGACATGACTCGAGGAAACATTATGAAGCTGAGTCAGGGGAGGTTTAGATTGGATATTAGAAAAAGTTTTTGCACCCAGAGGGTGTTTGGGCACTGGAACAGGCTCCCCAGAGAAGCAGTCACAGCCTGGCAGAGTTACAGAAGTGCTTGAAAAATGCTCTTGGGCACAGGGTGTGATTCTTGGGCTGTCCTGTGCAGGGCCAGGAGCTGGATCCTGATGGGCCCCTTCCAACTCAGCATATTCTATGAGTCTCTGATTCTAGAAATATCCCAAAAACTGGTGCCAAGAGGATGTGCCAGATTCTTTTTAGTGGCGACAAGAAGAGGAGCAAGGGCCATAAAGTGAAACACAAGAAGTCCCACCTCAACGTGAGGAAGAACTTGTTTACGTTGAGGGTGCAGAGCACTGGAACAGGCTGCCCAGGGCGGTCGCGGAGCCTCCCTCTCTGGAGACATTTCGAACCCGCCTGGATGTGCTCCCGTGTCACCGGCGGCAGGTGACCCTGCCTCGGCAGCGAGGCCGGCCGGGACCGTGCCCAGAGCTCGCTCCCGGCCCTGAGGCCCCCGCGCCCGCCTGGCCCCGCCCCGCCCGGCACTGCGCCTGCGCGCGTCCGCGGAGTCCTTGAGCGGCCGGGGCGCGGCGGCACCGCCGACATGCAGCGTTGGGGCCGCGTCTCCTGCGCGCTTGCTCGGGTACGGCACCGGCGGGGCGACGAGGCGAGGGCAAGGGAGGGGACAAGGGATGGAAGCCGCGTCGGGCAGCTCGGGCCTGGGCTGTCTTCAGACCCCTCAGCCCTCCGGGGGCGTGCGTGAGGGCGGGCGGGGCCGGAGTGGCGCCTTGAGGCAGGCGCGGGCCTTGGCCGCGCTCCCCTCCCTGCTCCGCTGTCCCCTTCCTTCGCCGCTCGGGCGGGCGGAGGGGACGCGGCGGCTGTGGCGGCCCTCAGGGTCCGTGAGCGGCAGGGACCAGCTGTCGTGTGCGTTGTCGGCGCCGGTCCCTCGCTGTGCCGGCCCGCGGGAGGCCGCGGCCGTGGTGGCTGCAGAAAGCGCCGCCGTCAGCCGGCCCCGGCTTTTGGGCTGCGGTGCTGGGGACCTCGCAAATGCTTCCAGAGACATCCTCTACTCCAGTTACAGGGTGATCGGCCCTCGATGTGTTTGTAGCAGCTGTTGTGTGCTGTCCTATTACTTTTTCGTAAAGGTTAAAAAAACTTGCCCACCCGAACCTCCTATGAGATACAGCTGCCTGTTCATAGGAGGTGGCTGAAGGGGTTGGTTACAGAACAAGACTCTTCTTAAATTCCTGTGGATATCTAATTTATGTCATTATGTGGTTTGAGAGTTGAAAGTTTTGTAGTTAGAGGTGAGCCTGAGGTGAGACTGACCTGAGAACAAGTGTGATGACAGACTGAGGTGACAGAGCAGGTAAGTGGCAGAGCAACTTCTGCCTCTTGTTCCGGTCAGTGCCCTCTGTGCTTCAGTCGTGCTGTTTTTGTTTTGGTTAGCTAGTGACCGTAACTGTGTGCTTGTCTGTATGTGGCTAAATGCTTATTTTCCCTCAGGGATAGACATAAACTTGTAACACCAAGGGGTTCTTTTTTTTTTTTTTTTTTCCTTTCTAGAGAAGCCATTTTGATCGAATTCATCATGGTCTTCAGGGAGTTTGTGCAGTGCCACAAAGGTCCTATGCTGATCAAGGTAAATTCTTGTGAGAAACCTTTTTTGGACAAAACAACCCCCACCAACCCAAACCACCACAAAAAACAATACTTCAAACTCAGAAATCAGCCTTCCAGATGAAATCTATGTCGGGGTGGAGATTTAGATGAGAACTGTGGTTTCTGTGCATAACTTGATTTCAAGCTAAAGCTGTAAATAGAAGTTGAACTTCACCATCACTGTTCTTACGTTAATTAATATTCTGAAAGAGATGGTGGTTACAAGATATGAGCTAGGTACAAAGGTCATAGCTTCCACTGCTTTATAATCAATAGAATTTGCACAGATACCTATTGCATCCACATTTTTTCCCTTTATAAATTTGTGGCATTCAGTAAGCATTTATGTTTGGTGCTAAACATCAGTAGAAGCTGTGTTGGCAAAAATGTTACAATAAACTATGGAGATATCTTGAGTTAAGTTCTTTAAGTCTTTAGAGGAAGAGGGATGGGAAATTCATTTTCTTGATGTCATTTTACATTGTTTTACATGTGAAATTTAAGACTGGTTATTTTTCTTGTGGAATGAATACCTTTAGACAACCTTTCCCTGTGTCCAGAAGGTTACTTTCAGATATGAGCTGTAGCTCCTTATCTAATCCTATTTCATTAACTTGCATAATTCTTAATACACAATTATTTTGTTGAAAAAGCAGTAACTCAGCTGTTCTCTGTTTCAGTTGATGCTGATGTCACAGTTATTGGCTCTGGCCCTGGAGGATATGTTGCTGCTATCAAAGCAGCTCAGCTTGGGTTTAAGGTGAGACCTCACTCAGATAGCACAATACTCATCTAGGTGAACCTGAAAGGTGTCTATGTGATACTGAAATCCTTCTGTCACATCTTGGGCCACCAGATGATGTAGACATCTTTTGCTAATCTTTCCTTACCTTGCTTACCTGCATTATGCAGAATTTGAAATGGAGGTCTGACTGTATTACTTTCTATAGCCCTGCTACTGACAGAGCTGCTTAGGACAGCTTACTTTTGGTTGGAACTGATAATTGAGGTGAGCTTATACTCTTGTGAAAGAGAAGGTGGGA
The DNA here is from genome assembly GCF_027477595.1 of Haemorhous mexicanus. NCBI lineage: Eukaryota > Metazoa > Chordata > Aves > Passeriformes > Fringillidae > Haemorhous > Haemorhous mexicanus. The sequence goes on along the minus strand of NC_082345.1, from coordinate 61,872,219 downwards.
AAACAGTGCTAGGAAGGAATTTTTCTCTCAACAAAAGGAAAAATAAAGAGATCTTGACTGACAAAAAGACTGGTGGAAAACTATTCTGAAGAACAGACTGAGGGAGCTCAGAAGGAGAAAAAGCCGTATTCAACTGATGTGCTTTTTGAATGTGATTAGTGGAATTCTACTGCCATGTGAGAATTTTGTGTAGAAATACTGTAGTATCTTAGTTACATTTATTTGTGTTCATCTCTGTTGTTTTCTGTGTTGTCTTTGAATGCCTTTCAAAAGAGGCAGTTTGTGTCTGATATGTATTAGTGGTTTGTAATTTAAGTATTGTGAGAGTTATATGTGTATAATATATTTCAGATGTTTTTGAACTTACAAAAATACAGAATATGACTTCAGGATATTTTTTTGCCTTCACTTCTTCATATGAGACCAACTGACACTCTTGGCACTGCATTATTGTTCTCATAATTATCTGGAGCTCTGAGAAGGTGGTGCTAGCAGTCTTGAGCAAGTTTTTGCTGTTTGGTATATCACAATGTTTCTGAATTACCTAAAATAGATTTTATGACTAAAATAAACTCTTGGTGATGAGTTCCAGTGAAGCACAGGAATGAGGGGCCCACACAGTGTGTAGTCTTCATCTTTCAGTATTTTCAGAACTTGGCTGTACAAGGCCCTGAGCCATCTGATACATCATGGAATCACAGAATAGTTTTGGTTGGAAGGGATGTTAAAGCTGGCCTTGTTCCAACTTCCCTGCCATGGACAGGGACACTTTCCACTAGACCACATTACTCAGACACCCATCCAGCCTAGCCTTGAACATTCAAGGGTGGGGCATCCACACCTTCTCTGGGCAACCTGTTTCTGTGCCTCACCACCCTCACAGTAAAGAATTCCTTCCTAAGAGGTGATCTAATCTATGCCCTTCAGCTTAAGGGCATAGATTTCTGTCACAAGTGTCACAAATGTCCTTGTGAAAAGTCACTAAATGTCACTAAATGTTTCTGTCACCAAATGTCCTTGTGAAAAGTCCCTCTCCAGACTTCTGGCAAGCCCCCTTTAGGTACTGGAAGGCTGCTGTGAGGTCTGGCCAGAGCCTTCTCAGCCTGTCTTCATGGGACGGCTGCTCCAGCACTGTGATCAACTTGGTGGCCTCCTCCAGACTTGCTCCAACAGGTCCAGATCAGTGTTGTGTAGGGGTCTCCAGAGCTGGACACCGTACTCCAGGTGGGGTGTCATGAGAGTAGAATAGAGGGGGAGAGTCACCTCCCTCAGTGTCTTTGGTGTTGACTTTGGAGAAGGAGGTTTAAGTCGATGGCCTCCTAAGGAGGTCCCTTCAAACTGAATTTGTCTGTAATTCTGAGTGTTGTCCTCAGTGGTCAGTACTCCCACAGCTGGGTGTCAGTAACATCTTTTTGGGTATCTTTTAGCCTTCTAATATGTAACTATCAAAATGTAAGTGTTTGAGATTCCATTAAGTTGTACATCTGCCTGTGACCTAGAGCAAAATAACTGAATTGTCTTTGCACATCTTTGTGAATTACTATTTTGTCATAATAAGTACTCTTCCTTCTGGATGTATGTTGTTTCTTAGCTAGTAACCTGAGAAAAAAAAAAGTTGTCCAGTGATGCAGGTTTTAATAAAGATTGTGGCCTTCTGCCATGTGAGTTCATGTTTGATTATTTCAAAGCTATTTTTGTGTGGCTGGCTATAGAGCAGCTTTTCTTGGAACAGTACTGTCCTTGAGTCCTTCATATCTGTGATTAACAGTAGGATACCATGCACAAGGGGGTTAAAAAGTGCCCTGGATTCTGTATTTCATCACAGTAAAAAGTAATTCTATTACACTGTTTCACAGCTAGTTGGAGAGGGGGAGATGCTTGGACATATTTGTGCATGTCACCATTATCACTGAATAAGCATGTAGATTGTTTTTGGGACATGCTTTTAGTAGACTGGCAAAAAGATTGTATAGTTCCACCATCCATGGAAGAACCTTATTCTTCTCTACTGAATTACTTAAATTTCAATGCTAATACTATTTCTACTAGCACAAGCATTGAGTCCTTGTATCAGCACTACAGCATCCTGTGTTATTGGCAGTTGTGTTCTCTGGATATTGGCTTTCCAAAAGCTTTGCTTGGCCTTGTCAGTGAAGTTTATGTAAAATGGATGAGGCAGACCATCCTTATTGGGCAAAGGAGGAGCAGTCTGGTGTTGTTTGTTTCATGGTGCACCTTTTAAAGCCCTTGTGTTGTTTCATGTATTCATGTGCTTAAAACAAGAGTAAGGGGAGGTAGGGGATAAGCATGTCTCAGAATGTTCCTGTGATTTGATTTGGTGAATTCTGCTCTTTGTGTTACCATCACCTACCTTACCACAAAAGCAGCAATTTAAAGAAATTACGAAAGGCTTTCACCTAGGTAGTTGCCTCTCAGTGGACTGGAACTCCCAAGAGTGTGAACCAAGGTTACAATTATTTTGAATATGTGTGTGCCTTCCAAAGAAGGAGATGCCAATTCCTTTGCTTCTGCAAAAATGGTTTAGGATACTCTCTCCTTCATTGTCTCCCAGTGATCTCTTTTTAAATGAAGTTTTGGCAGTTGTTTTTGTAATTTGCACACTTTGATGTTGTCAGCTTAATGAGAAGGAGATGAAATATTTTCCATCCCTGTAGTTATTGACCTTATTTTTGTTTGTTTTTGCTGTACTTCATTTTTGTTTTTCCTTTCTTTATAGCTGTTGGTACAACTTTATAGCAGCAGTAGGAAGTGTTGTTTGTGGCTTGGTGGTTTTGTTCTGTTTTGTTTTCTTGGAAGAAAAGATGCTTTCATAGGTTTTTAGACTATGCCAGTTCACTTACCAGTTGTTTTCTTGTTTTTATGAATCTTCACATGATTTACATGTTTTACTTCTAGCAGTCTTTTCTGTAATTGTTAGGGAAACATCTTTCACTGCACTGAGTCTTGAATTTATTATTTACTTTGTAGATTTTTGTGGTAAGACTACAAAAATACATAAAGTAGCACTTATATGAATGGTGCAGTGGCTGTCATATGCAGACAGTAAACTGATGCAGTTTGGTAGAGAATTTGGTTGCAAAGAGCTATTTTGTGGGTTTTAAGTTAACAAAAAATGACAGAAGGGAAACATGAGGTGTAAAATAAATCTAGGAATTAAATTAATGGGACACTTGTAGAGGTAGAATTACTAGACAAATAGACAAATGTCTTTGTCATCAATTTTAATTTGTGAGAAATACTCTGCCACCATTTCCTTACAGGCTTACTAAAAAATTCTTTTTTTTTTTTTCCTCTGTTCTTTTTCATCAGACTGTCTGTGTAGAAAAAAATGCAACATTAGGGGGAACCTGTTTGAATGTTGGATGTATTCCATCCAAGGTAAGTGTGCGTGTTTGTCATAGCTTCATTAAAAGCAGCTGACATGATGTGCTTCGCTTGGAAGGAGATTAGGAAGGAGTTTTCATTAAAAGCAGCTGACATGGTGTGCTTCACTTGGAAGGCAATTAGGAAGGAGTTTTTCAAGATGGATGTAGATGTAAGAATGGCATGGAGGGGGAGGCTGGTGCTGCTTGTGTGGAGTAATACAGATGTGGAGAGAAAAGTGAGTTCAACACATGCACTCTGAAAGAAAGGAGAAGCAAGAAGAAATTAATAAGAGCTTCCTATTTGACATGGTGAATCTAGTTTAAAGTAATTTCAGACCTTGGCCTTTGTAAGAACAGTGCTCTTGCTGGGGAATCTGCCTCAATAGCACCCAGCAGGTGGAGGAAGACCGTGCTAAGGCCAGGTTTATGGTGGCTGTAGTTACAGACATAATATTCTTAACAAGATCCCTCCTAACTGTGTTGCTGTTTCTAATTCTTTTGCACTAGAGGCTCCATTAGCATGAGAGGAGAAAATACAGTATAAATACTAAGTTTTAAAAAAATTTATATTCATTTGTCTAAGCACTTTCGTAATCATTTTAATGAGGTTCAGAGTGTCTTAGTATATTGAAGCACCACTGAAACAATCCACACGGTGTTACCTTGAAAGTTTGAAACTCTGCTAGGGATCTACTTAACTAACTTCTCAAGTACCCTTTTATTTTTTTATCCTTTGGATTTCTTATGAAAATACTATTGAACCCATGGCTAAACTTGAATGCTATCTAGAATTCATTTGAATTGCAGTAAACTTAAGAAGAGGATATGTAGGCTGTGTACACCAAGGCAGTAACAAATTATTCAAATATTCCTTTCCAGAAAACCACCCAAAATAATACCTTGGCAGGGATTTTTTTTTTCCTTTCTAGTTGCTAAAGTCTTAAGCAGTGCTTACATCTTTTAAGTAATGTGAATGTTACAGATTTGGGGCTGTGACAGTTACATGAAGTAGAGAAATTACTTTTAAAGACAGTTGATAAAAATTATAAAAATGGAATTATCTTATTTTGATAGTATTAGTTTACACAAACATATGTAGATAAGGCAAGTATTTCAAAATGCCCTTTGAATCTTTTACTGTGCCTGCTTTAGATTTAAGTCTGTGCAAACTCACACTGCTGTCCTTGCAAAGATACAGATAATTTCATATTTGGGATGGCTGTAACAAAAGAATCAATTTTCTTAGTAAGATTCTGCCTTAACTATATTGTTATTTCTAATCAAAATACAATTATCAAGCTTCTGAATTTGAAGCTACTAATTTTTAGCCAGGCATATAAAAACTATTCTAATTTTATTTGTGAATTTAGGAGATCCATGTACCTGAGCTAGCTTCAAGCCATCCAGCTTCAGCTCGGCTGGCTGTGCAGTTATAGAAACTTCAGCACAAAACCTCAAAATTTACTCATATATATCTACACAGGCTAAAATCTTAACAAGCATTTTAGTGTAGATATTCCTCATCCAGTTATTCTGTATCTTCTCTTTGGCCATCAGTTATCTTTTTCTTCCTCTACTTGGTCTGTTCCTTTTTTTTTTTTTTTTTTTTTTTAATCTGTTACCCCTTTCTATGGTGAAATGAGCAAAAAGGATAGGTGTTGATTTAACTGTTTTCTATTTCTATGTAAAGTATGTAACTTCATTGAATGTTTCAGTAGGAGCTACTGTGTACAATTTCTGTGACTGAAATACACCTTTTCGAATATATAAATGTCAAACAATAGTGAGAACATTTTGCAAATAGTATAACTCTTTTTCCTCATAATAAATATTCTTGTGAATGTATGTCCAAATTCACATTTTTGTGTGTCTGTTTTAGGCCTTGCTGAACAACTCACATCTGTATCACTTGGCCCATGGAAAAGATTTCGCTAATAGAGGAATTGAAAGTGAGTGAAGAGCTCTCACTGCCTGTTACATAAGTGGTTTCCACCAAGAAGTAAATTTAATCTTTCAAATCTGATTAGTATGGTTTTCTGGTCCAAAAGTTTTTTGAGTTATAAATAATATTCTTTATCTGTCATTTGGAGGCTTAGGAGCATGTCTGCTCTTTGAACTCTGGATAATGGATGGATTGGTTATAGTTGAAAAGTGCAGTATTGATTTTCAGCGTAGCAGTTGATGAATGTAACCTTTAGCATTTAATAGGGCCATTCAACACATCTTTCTGTACCAGCTGTTAACTGTGTTGAGGTTATAGCTCGTTTAACATTACCACTCTGCAATGCTTGATGCAACTTGTTTTAATGCTTGATGCAAGTTGTTTTGCTTTAATTTTAGTTACAGGACTCCGTTTGAATCTAGAGAAGATGATGGAACAGAAGAGTAGTGCAGTGAAGGCCTTAACAGGTGGAATTGCTCATTTATTTAAACAAAACAAGGTTAGTTTGGATTATATACTGAGGTATATAAATTTTTTTTATCTGAATTTCTTACTTTTTACATTTTCACATTGCCACATAAATTAGAGTGACTGATGTGACAAGGGCAGAATTTGAATGCTTATCTTCCAGAAAACTTTTAAATGCCTAGTGCCTTCATTCTTAATCTGCTTAAGGGAATAGTATACCATTCCTGTTCCTACTAGTATACAGTTAATTTGTGATTTGTACTAGGTAGTGATGCAGAGAGATGTTTTAGCAGCATCTCTAAGCATTTGTGAGAATCAGGTGAAATGTAGCCTTATTTGAACCTGACTCCACTGTGTTCTGTTTACTAAAGGTTGTACATGTATCTGGGTTTGGAAAAATAACTGGCAAAAACCAAGTCACTGCAACTAAAGAAGATGGCAGCACACAAGTTATCAACACAAAGAACATACTCATAGCCACAGGCTCAGAAGTTGCTCCCTTCCCTGGAATTACTGTACGTATTTGAACTGAATTGTTCTTCCTTTTCAGTGTCTCATAGCCACACAATTTAATGTGTAATAATAATGGTTTGCACCTAATTGCACTTCACGTTCTGTGTGTTTTGTAATAATATGTAAAAGATACAAAATACATATAATAATATGTAAAAAATAATATGTAAAAGAGATTGCAAACCTCCCTTTGTGCATTTCTTTGTCATTAGATTGATGAAGATAACATTGTGTCATCCACTGGTGCACTGTCACTGAAAAAAGTTCCTGAAAAGATGGTTGTCATTGGTGCAGGAGTCATTGGTGTAGAACTGGTGAGAGGATATTTAAACCACTTGACCTTTAATTTGTAAAGGAAAAGGGTGGGTTTTTTTGGTTGTATTTGATGGTTTTGCTATGCTTTAACAGTTTAGTGAGTTGTAGTCAATCTCTTCAGACTTCATTGCCTGCTAGCTGCATTTTTTTACCAGAAAAGCTGGGATAAGTGTTTGTTGGGTCAGTACTTCTGCAGCTGGTTAGATAAGCAAAGATATTAGAGAGCAACATCCAGGGCCTTACGTATTTATTTTTTTCTTTTGGAGGAGTAGGGATGTGAGGGAATGCCAGAATAGTCAGGATGAATTCCTGTGTTTAGTAGTTAAGCTCAATAGATGTACCACCAGATCACATAAAACATGTACAATCAGCCAGAAGGGTGGAGACTTTGTAGTTTATTGTGGTCTGAGTCCTTTTACCTCACACCTACATATTTCAAAAAGAATTTATATTTGCTGGTCTTGCAGCTGCTTGAAGCTGTGCCCATCTGCCAAGTGGTTGCTTAACCTGCTGACCATTAAGCTGGGAAAGAGTAAGCAAAGTGAAATTCTGTATTGGGTTGATGTGAGTAACTGTAGGTAAATAGGGTGTACATGGGTTTTGTTATTGAGGCTGATGATCATGGTTAAGGTTATAAATACAGACAGGACCAGCAGAGGCTCCATTTTGTTGTGTAAAACTTCCTTAATGTGGTATTGTTTTGATTAATTAGTAGTGTTATTAGAGCACCACAATCCTTTTGGGATTTCCTTTCAGATTCTTTGATTTTGAATTTCTTCTATACCTATAGTATAAAACATACATGAGTTATATTTAGTGATTTTGTTAGCTATTTCTGTAAAAGCCAAATTCCCTGATTTCAATCATGGAAGTTTTGAGTCTGCAAGTAAGCAATGATAAGTATTTTCCTGGAAAGGTGGGGAAAGTTTAGCTTATTTTATTTTACATCATGTTTGTAGAAACTGATTAGTTTGTTGTTACATGTTATCCTGCTTTAGAAGAGTTTGCAGTCTGTTGTAAATATTAAAGTAAAAGTATCTGAAGTTTCCTTTTCAAAAACTCTTTTTACCTGTATTGTTTACCTGCAGGGTTCAGTTTGGCAGCGCCTCGGTGCAGATGTGACAGCTGTTGAGTTCATGGGCCATGTTGGGGGAATGGGAATTGACATGGAGATCTCTAAAAACTTCCAACGTATTCTTCAGAAGCAGGGATTCAAGTTTAAACTGAACACCAAAGTTACTGGTGCTACCAAGACACCAGATGGAAAAATAGATGTAGCGTAAGTGTTTAACATAGAATATATTTTGCATTCCTTTAGTTTTATGGTTTTTTCTCCCAATCCATCAAACCTATTTAAAAATACAGTCTGATATTATTTTTTAAACAGGAATGAAAATGAATTCTTTAGTTAAAGAAGATTATTAGTTAAGGAAATTAAATGTTTATCCTTCTTTAACAACTTACAGAGCTCATAATTTTGGGTTAATTAAGTCCTAAGTTGCTTATACAGGAGAGGTTCCATTGACTTGGATTGAGGGCTTGCTGGCATAAAACCACTGTTACAGTGAGATCAGTAATAAAAGCAGAACTCTAAATCATTATTTCGTGGAAGATATTTGCTTCTGGTATAACTAGCATAAATACCATGATTGTTCATACAGTCATTTCCCAGCCATTAATTCTTGACTATGTACTTGAAGGTCATCTTGTCTTAGGGTAAGCCTGGCAGAGATATTATTGTTCTTGAATGGAAATAAATGAAACTACCCAGAGAGTTTATTTTAATGGTCTTCCTCAAGAGCTTTGAAGTTTTATACATGAACAGTCAATATAGAAACACATAAAGCAAATTTGCTTTGTAAAAGTTGCTAAGTATGCACTAGTTCCCTTTGTGTTAATGGATTCTCTGTGCAGAAACTGTTGTTTAAAAAATTGCTTGATGTTACTTCACAAAAACAAACTTAAATGTTTTTTCACTGGAGACTTACTAGGGTGACTTTTACTTGCTGTATCACTGTAGCTTGGGACAGCCTGTCATCTGTCACTCTAAAGGTCCAGGATTTGGGCTTCTTTGCAAGCCATGCTGATGCTGGTTGGATGTCTCAAGTAGTCTGTTTCTACTTTTAGGGTATCATTTTGGTTCAGAGTATGCTTTTGAAACACAATTCCAATTATCCTCACTTCCCCTGCTTTGGTTTTTGTGCTCTGAGTATGTGAACTGAACTTGTTCTGGGTGCAATTAAAGACAAGATGCACTTAAAGGATGCATGGGATGCATGGCAGCTGCTAACAGGTGTTTGGTTCCTGGGGCAGAAGAAAGCTTGCTCAGAATACATGGCCCTACCCCACCCCAAAGTATATATACTATATACAGAGTATATATACTTGGGGTGGCAAGTACTCGGCAGCAATGACTTTGCTGTACAGATTTGATCCTATCAGATCATGCTGTTTGTTGTTGAAAATACACCCTGATTTTCTCCCTGACAATTGTTAGGAAATGTAGTAAGAGGTGTTGCCCCTTCCTCCCTCTTCCACTGCTGAACTCTTGCAAGGAGGAGGCATGGGGCAGGCTGAATGAAATGCATTGGGTGCCAGACCCAGCCAGGAGATCACCATCTTGGGTCATATTAGTTACTAGCCAGAGAGAGATAAGGCTACAAGTTTACAGCTTAGCATTTTTGCTTCTTGTTTTGCTGTAGTGTTGAAGCTGCTGCTGGTGGCAATGCAGAAGTAATAACTTGTGATGTGCTCCTAGTTTGCATCGGTAGGCGTCCTTTTACAAAAAATCTAGGTCTTGAGGAAATTGGAATAGAACTTGATAAGAGGGGTAGAATTCCAGTCAACAACAGATTCCAAACCAAGATTCCAAAGTAAGTAAGACTATTTTTTTCTTTTTTTTTAATGCAGGACACTTACTTTTAAGGTTTAATTTAATAAAGCACTTTTTAATAACAGAACATATTTTCCTTTTCTGAAAAAAAAAACTCAAGATATCTGTATCATTTCAGTACATAAAAATTTTTAGTCAGCCTTTGAAGTTTAGTAATTTAAAAGTCACTATCTATTTCATGTCACTAAGTACCTCTTGAAGTGTGGTCATTCTGTGGAAACTGCTAAAATGAAGTATTTAAATCTGTTTTGATTAGTTTTCAGTAACATGTTTCAAACAGACTGTTATGTAAGGTAGCCCAGGTGTGCTAGGATGTTTTTAAACAGTGTCTTATTCTGTTTCATTGGTCTGATAGCATCTATGCTATTGGTGATGTAGTTGCTGGACCTATGCTGGCCCACAAAGCTGAGGATGAAGGCATTCTTTGTGTAGAAGGCATGGCTGGGGGAGCGGTTCACATTGACTACAACTGCGTTCCCTCTGTGATCTACACTCACCCTGAAGTGGCCTGGGTGGGCAAGTCAGAAGAACAGCTGAAAGAAGAGGTACTGTTTGTTTTCTTTTCCAGCAAAAACTGGTTTTCCACTTTGAGCTTGGTTTCTCTAGTTGTTTATCTAGCTACTTTATCCAAATTTCTGCATTTGAATTTATTGCTTAGGGGATGTGAGTGAATGATGCTCTTGTGCATGTCACTCTCCCAAGAACCACAGTTCTCTTTAATTACTTGAATTCTGTGAGATTAATATTGTTTATTTGCAAATTAATCTTTTTTCTGTACACTCTTACACCATTTACAATGATAGTTCATGTAAATTCCTGTGTCTCCTGTTTTAGTTCTGCATTGCTTCTCCTCATGTATGTAACAGTTGGTTACATTGTTCTTGTTGGTCATTAACTCAGTAACACATCTGTTTTGCAGGGTGTGGAATACAAAATTGGGAAATTTCCATTTGCTGCGAACAGTAGAGCAAAGACAAATGCTGACACAGATGGCATGGTGAAGATACTTAGTCACAAGTCGACAGACAGGATGTTGGGTGCTCACATTTTAGGCTCAGTAAGTATCATCAATTGTGCTTTCTTAGCCTTGTAACATTCTTTTTATTTAGTGTTGCATAGTTGTTGAGTTAGAAGTGGTGTTTGTAAACAGGAAGGTTTGAGTTCACCATACTTATTTTTCTTTTACAGTTCTGTTCTGCACCCCTGACCTCCATCCCACTTTTTAGTTACTTAGGTGTAACTAAAAAAAAAGGCCCAGCTTTTTTTTTTTTTTTTCTCTTGAATTGCTATAGTTACTTATTTGGTTTCTTTGACAAATTCTGTGTGGTGAGGTTTTTAGTGATGGTGTTTGTTGTGGTTTTTTTTTCATTTTGTTTTTATGAATACTGCTAAATACTTGAGAGAACAGCAGAAATTGTTGATTCAACTTTTAGAAGTTGAAGGAGCTGAAAAGACTGTCTTTTTCATTGGTGTTTTCTTTTTTCCCTTCTTTCCAACTAAAGACCTCAGCAAGGGTGGTGATCTTATGCTGCAGTCACCAAATCTGGGGTCAGTAATTTATGGAACTTAGAGTGAAAAAACCTTTGGGATGTCCCCTGTCTAGGAGGTTTCTGAGTTTTTTTGGTCAAAGTTAGACCCTAGTTTTTCTGTTTTGTTTCTTAACTGTAAATATTTTTTTTTTTCAAAATATGTTTGCAGAAACACTTCTATACATTTTTGTGTACAGCTTTCTTTAAGAGAAACACCAAACTGTTCTCAATAAGATTCTATGCTACTTACTTTCTCTTGCAGTTGTAGGAATTTAGAAACCTACATGCCTTAAGGGAAGCACAACTTTGTCTCATACCAGCAGATCTAATTTTCTTTATTGGGAAAGGACTGGGAGAAAAATCTTATGGTTGTGGATCTGAGTGCTAAAAATATAAGAGGAGATTTAATTATTTTTCACTCCTCAAATATATATTCTCTTAGTAAATATGCATAAATACAACAAATAAAAATGAAGGTGTAGGAAGGTGTAGGTGTAGTAACATGCCTTTTTTTTGATCTAGTTATCTCTTTAACTTTTCAGGGAAGCATTGAAGTTTTGGGTAGGCTTCCTTTCATGGAAAAATACCTAGCTTTTGCACAACTCTCAGGAATGAGAGAACAAATACTCTCATTAATGTTTGGATTTATGCTAGGTTTGACCACAATCACCAAATAGAGTACATTACTTACATTATAGCACAGATGAAGTGCTAGTTAAAACATAACTTCTCTTTTTTAGCAGAACATGCTTATTTATAAGCTGCTACTGCTGCAGCAGAGCCTGGACAACTGCATAAGAATTTGTGCTAATTGCAAGTACCATTAAATTACAGGGTGCTGGTGAAATGGTGAATGAAGCTGCCCTTGCTATGGAATATGGAGCATCATGTGAAGATGTAGCCAGAGTTTGCCATGCCCATCCAGTAAGTGTTTTCTGAGGGGGCTGTTGAACACCTTTACACAAACATGCTGTTACTCCATGTAGCTATTAATGACTTGTAACTTCTTTTTGTGTTTGCTCCCTACAGACGGTGTCAGAAGCCTTCAGGGAAGCAAACCTAGCAGCATCCTTTGGCAAAGCTATCAACTTCTAAAATGAAAGAGCAGATCTTTGTACATATATAGTACATCTCTGAAAATGGACTGTGGGCCCTTACGGAAGGCTGAGTCTGAGGATTTTAGGACTGACTTAAGTGAATATCTTAATTTTAAACATCAGATATTTAAACAAGTAGAGTTTGGAACAAGTGGAATTATCCAGTCTCTGTAAATTAAATACTTAAAATTACATGTTTATTTACACAATGAATGTTGCAGAAAAGCAGCCTGACAGAACTCTTTTCTTTTTGGAAACCAAACATTTTGCTGCTGCATGGGATTATCAGGTGTGCTGGTCAGAACTCTGGATGATTGTCCAGCATACCTTGTATTTTCTTATTTGAAGTAGTGTTACAATAAACCAGTTGAATACTGGCACTTAAAAGGCCACTGGCACTTAAAAGGCCACTGTCACTTCCGCACAAAAATGTGTTTCCTTCTGAAGGGATTAACTTTGGTATTTAACCTACTTCTTACATATGAGTACCAAAACTTCTTTTGACCTGGTAGTGTTGGGATGTTGGGAGAAGAGGGGCTTGTGTAGATCAATTAAAAGTATACTCACTTTTTAAAGAGAAAATTACTGTCTGTGTGATTCTCCACATCAGGTTTTCATATTGAAAACTCTTAAGGGGAAAAACTGATTGCTGATTGAGAAATGAAAAATTGAAGACAAATTCATTGTACTGCTACCTAATCCTTCTTGGTTTTAAAGCTTCTATTGTCCAGCTCTCTTAAACTTGAAATGCTAAAACTGGGTAGTGAAGCAGTGTTTGCTGTTAAATGCTATGACATGAGGGTTATTCTGCACCTTCCACACGTAAGGGCTGCAGTGTCAGCTCTCCACACAATTAAGACATACTTTCTTCCGTTTTCTATTTTGTTCTCTCTGTCTCTTCTGTAGCAAGAGAGCTTAATAAATACTTGACATGGCTCGAGGGTCTTCTTGGATTTTGTTTGTTGATTGGATCCTTGTAGTGTCTAGGTTGTTGATTATGTGAGCAAACTCACAAACAGATGGCATTGTTGGAAGATCTTAATCCTGTATATGGAGCATGCCCAAATCCAGTAGTTAATTTTAACTTCTTTTCCAAGGTGCCATTTCTTCATTTGCCAGGCTCTTCTGCCTTGAAGAAAACCTTAATACCTGCTGGTATTGTGCATTTCCTTTTTCATTATGCCAATGGAAAGAGAAGTGCACATTCAGAAGGTAGTGCTTTTTTTGGTTTTTTGTATAGACAAGATGGTTATATCTTTCTAGCTTGCTTTATAGCTTCTTATTCAAGTATTGATCCATTATCCATAGTGAGTGATAGCAATGGATGCCAGCATTACCATATCAGTTAATCAGCAAAACAGCAGTGATATTCTTGTTCATTGTGATTTATTTTAGCTCCTACTTTAAATGTAGATGAGGTTAAACCATACCACCTCGTTGAGCTTATCACCATCTGATTCATGGGTATGCTGGGTTAGTGAATTAATGTGGATCTGCTTTCAGGTGTTAGTAGGAAGCTGCCGAATGAAACATGAAGGTGAGACAACAGAGCAGAAAAGCTTGATTCTTCCAAGAGATCTTGGCATTTCAGAATCACTTCTAACTTAACAAAAGTAAATGTTAAGTTTTAATCATGTGATTTGCAAGTTGTTCTTTACAGAAGCCTTGCTCTTTCAGAAACAGTTTTGTGTCTATTCCCACCACCCCCTGAATACTTGTAGCAGTCTTACTGCAATTCATTCTTGAATGAATCAGTTAGAAAAGTTTGTATCTCTTTTAATGTTAAATGAAGTTTGAAAAGCCAGTGAAACATAACCAATAATACTTCTAAGTTTGTACTGGAGACTGAGTTTTCCAGACATTTCAAAATAAAAATCAAGGCCTTAAAATAATTTTTGTTACTTCTCTTGCTGTCATTCCCATTCTAGTTAAGTGTACAAAAAGGTGTAAAAGTAAAATGAGCTGTTGAGCCACCTGTCAATCCTCTCATGGCAGTTAGGCCTGAGTGCTGCCAAACTGGCACTTAGTAGCAGCTGCTGAGTGTACTGGCAGTGAACAGTGCCTGATACTGCTGTGATGATCAATTCCTTCAAAGAATTTTTTTGTTGTGCTCTTTATAATCTCTGGAGCTTAGGGGTAATTATTTATTTAATCATAATGCCCTTCAGTTTGCTCAGGTGGTGCTGTATCCTGCTGTAATTGTCCTGATTTTGATGATCACACCTGCTTATCAAACCTGATTTCCTTTTATCACAAGATAACCCACAAATCTGGTCTGGGAAGCCAGTTGATATACCCTTTTTGAATTTCAGCAAAGCTTTTGATACTGTCTCTCTAAGGATCCTTCTGCACAGGATGTCCAGCACAGGGCTGGATCATTGACTCAGGTGGGGCACAAAGGGTTACAGTGAATGGGTGGCATCAGAGTGGTGACCTGTCTCTAGTGGGGATCCACAGGGTTCCAGCTTCAGTCCTGAGCTCTTCATCCTCATTAATGACTTGGAGGCAGGACAGGAAGGGCTACTAAGCATGTTTGCAGGTGATACAAAACAGGGAGGAGCTGTTGAGTTCCTCTAAGGCAGAGAGGCCCTGCACAGAGACCTTGACAAATTACAGAACTGGGCAATCACCAAGGGGAAAGGGCCAGATTCTACACCTGGATGTATGGACAGACTGGGGAATGAGAGGCTGGAAAGCAGCACTGTGGAAAGGGACCTGGGCGTCCTGGTCAATGGAAAGTTGAATTATGAGTCAGCAGTGCCCTGGCAGCCAGGAGGGCTACCCATGATGTGGGGGCATCAGGCACAGCATCACCAGCTGGGCAAGGGAGGGGATTGTGCTGCTCTGCTCTGCAATGGGGTGGCCTCATCTCGAGTGCTGGGGTCAGTTTTGGGCACTACAATATAGAAAAGACATTAAACTATTAGAGAGTGCCCAAAGGAGGACAACAAAGATGGTGAAGGACCTTGAGGTGAAGCTGTATGAGGAGTGGCTGAGGTCACTTGGTCTGTTCAGCCTGGAAGAGACTGAGGGGAGACCTCACTGCAGTTACAACTTCCTCATGAGGGGAAGAAGAGGAGCAGACACGGATTTCTCTGGTGACCAGTGCTGAGGGAGTGGCCTGAAGTGTCAGGGGAGGTTGATGTTGGATATTGGAAAAAGGTTTTTCACTCAGAGAGTGGTTGGGCACAGGAACAGGCTCCCCAGAGCAGTGGTCACGGCACCAAACCTGACAGAGTTCAAGGAGGCTTTGGACAGTGCTCTCAGGATCATGCTGTGACTCTTGGCGTGTCCTGTGTAGGGCCAGGAGTCGGACTTGATGGCCCTTTGGGGCCCTTCCAACTCTGCTTATTTTGTGAGGCCAAGCTTGGATTATCTCATAAACTTGGTGCATTCATACTTTCAGTGCTGACCTCTGTTTTCACTCTACATATCATATGTTTCATAATCAGTGACATGAAAGTAGTCTTAGGCCTAACTGAGTATTGTGCAGGGGGGTACACAATTATTTTTGAGCGCCGTGGCATAACTAATTACACGTGGATGGTATTTCTTCATTCACTGGTAATTTGGTCTGAGTCACCATATTATGTTCTATAGTAATAGTAACCCTTCTTTAGAATTACATAGCTCAAGCCAATATTTTATTAGATCTCTAACCAGTGTAAGAACAAGACTTGCTAAAGGATTAATTGATGTACCATTGCAGCTACTGAAAATAGGCAGGAACTTAATGAGTCATACTAGGTACATACAGTGATACAAAAGTACTGTTTATTTTAAACATCAAAAAGTTACTTTTCTTTGGTTCTGTGGCTTTAAAGTCAATATAAAACCTGTTCACCTTATCAGGCCTTAGTGTAATGTCAAAAAGAACTAGTATAATACTTGTAAAACCCATCCTGAACACAAGCACTTCCCACTCCTGTTTATAAGCAAGTGCTGTAAACAGCAACCTTCTGGCTGATTGTCTGTAAGAGGGAGCGAACTGTCTCTTCCAGCTCCACCAATTGCTTGGCTTTGTCTTCCAGAACTTTCTGATTGTTTTCATATGTATTTTCCAAATCTGTAGGCAAAGGAAGTTGAAAAAACCAGCTTAATTGGTGTTGTTTTCTTGCATGTAAATCATGATTGTTACAGATAAACTACTATTCAAATTTATTTCTATTGTGGAACATATTCTGATTGGAGGAAAAGGCCAAAAAACAAACAAACCCCTAAAAATCAAGAAAGGCTGGAATGGCACATTTTCGTTTCCTTAACATAGGGATGTAAAGGAACAAGGAAATTATTTTCCAAAGGTGAAAATCCAAAAGTGTATTTTGAGTATTAAAATAATTGTCATTCTTTGCTCTATGGTGGCTTTTACAGAACCGTGAAATGTTTTGGCTTGTGATGATTAAGACTACTCAGCAAGTCACAGTAACTGTGCAGGAGTAGCAAAGAGGGGAAGAATTAATTCCTGGCCTCGCAAAAACAGAAGGAAAATTTAATTCTGTCTCTGGTAGCAAGGGGCAGATTGCCTTGTTCTGGTTCAATCAACTTTGTCAACAGTAAATGTTAAATTAATCTGTGAACTGGAACTCCCGTGTCCTGATTTAACTTTTGTTTTAAGAGCTTTCCAGGGTGGGGTGAGGGGAGTACTGTTTGGAGACGGGGGTCTTGCTGGAACAGACGAGTCCTTGTCCTGAGCAGAGTAATTTTGTTCCTTCCCTGTGGTGGTTCTGAGGACAGTGAGAGGTGCCCCACCAGAAGTTTGTCTCACCTGTAAGTTTCAGCTTATTCTATAGAAATCTTTGCTTCAAAAGACGCTATTATGTCCATAAGAATAAGGAAAGCAGATCAAGCCTCAGTAACAAAAAAGTACCTTTTCTTTTCCCCTTCTGCTAGTGAATAGCTGGTTTAACAGCATGAAATTGCTTCACGTTCTAAGGTGCCAAATTACCTCCTCAGAACAGGCTTACCTTTGAGCAGCTGGAGTTTGCTGTTTGCTTGAGCCAACAAGGCTTTAGCTTCATCTTGCAACACGCCTGCTTTCCTCCTGGCCTCAGCTGACTCCTCTGTCTTCCTGGCAATGAGCTCTTCCACGGTTCTGTACTTGCCGCTGAGCTCGCTGTTGAGCACCTGTTCCGAATTCAAGCACAAGATGGAGCTCACACAAAGCCAATACAGCGGGAGTTGGCCTTTCCTCCTCTGTCCTGTACTAGTCCGGCTGCCAGGAGAGACTGGGAGCTGGGAGCTCACTTAACAAAAGCAGAAACGGTGTCAGGATATTTCCTACTTTCTGTCCAAGACTAAGAGCTGTGGTGAAGACTCATCAGTTGCTCTTTCGCAGATCTGTGGCTGTTTTACAGCTTCAATACTGGCACTTGGCAGAGATTTATGGGATTCAGTTACAGGGTTCTGTAACTAATGGAAGCCATGGCCCCTAGAACTGCTGGAAAGCTACACCTGGCACTGCTCCTGGCTGAGTGCTTGCATCTGGGGAGGAATACCCTTGCTACCCTTTCAGCAACAAGAACTGAACTAGCTGCCCAGCTGGTGGTAGTGAAGGTGCTGGGAAAGTCGTGAGGTTGGTTTCTCAGCTGTGCTTTTGTTGTGGGGTTAACATTAAGAAGTCCAATGGCCCAACTAAATTCAACCATTGAGCAAGATAACAAACATAGCAGCACTGGAATTCTCTTGTGTTTACTTGACAGCACCTGAAATTCTACTTAGTGTTTGGATATTGTTGAGTTGATGGATAATGCAGCTCTCCTGTCAGAAAATGGCTCTCTGGAGAGTTAGTTAGCCTACAGACAAGAGATGGGAGCAATGAAACTTCCTTTGGCAGATTGGTTGATTGTTTTGTTAATGAACATTCTTTTGCTATTACAAAATTGTGTGTAGCAAACTTTGGGAGTAATGCCATATGTTCACAGAGAAAAGTCTTGCATCTCTGATATTTAGCAATTACTTCAGTTTTATGTAAAGATAATTATTTTTCCTGTTGCTTGATTCTGTATATACCAAATTCTGGTTTGTTTGTCCTGAACCTGTCATTGTCATAGAACCATAAATACTCTATACAGGTGGAAAAAAAATATTTTCAGTTCTCCTGTGACATAGAGTAAAGCTAAGGAACAGAAACCTATCTGTGAAAGGCTGACAGCTTTCCTGCAGCTATTTCAGAGCCCAAAAACTTCCCAATAAATCTCTCTCAGGATCTGATACCAAAGTAAAAAGTTGCTATCTTTGTTAAGAGCATAAATGTTAGAGTATTTTCTACCCCCAGAAAATGAACGATAAATGTGATGGATCACGTGTATTCATTGATCTCCCTTTAGCCAAACTGGGGGGAGTTTTGCTGGCTTCTCTTTAGGATTGTTTCTGAGCTTCTCACCTTTTGAACTTCTTCAGCATTTTGTTTTGCACTATTAATTTTTTCTTCTATATTTTCCACATTCCCTGAATTTGTAGCAGCCTT
This sequence comes from Haemorhous mexicanus, assembly GCF_027477595.1. NCBI lineage: Eukaryota > Metazoa > Chordata > Aves > Passeriformes > Fringillidae > Haemorhous > Haemorhous mexicanus. Next base: position 61,853,610 of record NC_082345.1, on the reverse strand, counting down.
TTGCCTAAGGTCTTCAACACTCTTCTCTAGCTCAAACAGACGTAAGGTAGCATTGTTGAGAGTTTCTGCAGATGCTGCATTTTCAGATTCAATCTAAGAGAAAGAAGAATGAGAGTTAGACTTTCAAAAGACAATGGATATAACACTAAACTTTCTCCATAAACCTTGCTCAACTAACTAGTTTGTGTCCATATATCTGAGTTAAAAGCAGTGTTTTAGTTTTACTAAAAATGGCCCATTGCAGTCAGGGTGAAAAAGCTCAGTGCTTGAGAATGGTACATATGGGGCTGCACAAGCATTAAGGAATATTGTCAAAAAGTGTTTGATTGCATTATACACGCAAGAGTTGACTAATCCATTGACAAAAGTTCAGACATTTGACTCCATCATGTGATAATGGACATGTGAAGCTTCTAAAGTGGCCAAGCTTCATAAGTATAGATAGCACTGTGGTCTCATAAGGGCTTTGAGATGAAGTCTGCAAGCACTTGGCACTTCAATCTAGCATTTGTTTATTTTAGTCTGGTGCTGCAGTGTGGATGACGCTGAGCACACCAATACACAACCAGTGTGGCTGACAGGTGTGGCTTGCCAGGGGTCTTGTCAGACCTGCTGGTTTAGAGGGCTACAGTCCTGCTCATTTAACTTGGCTGGGCAAGATATGGGGTGGGAAAAGCCTTTTGGTGGTTTTTTTTTGTTGTTGTTGCTGTCTGGCCTGGTTTGTAGCAAAAAGTCTCCTAGCATCTGTCCCACTCACTCAAGAGTTGATGTGAAGGCAGGAATGATGCTGTTTAGATGCCTTTTACAGCAATTTCTAAGCATCAGACTTGGTGCTGTTTCTATTATGTTAAGAAATACTCATAAGGAACTCACCGAAGTCAGCAAGTCTTGAGTTCCTTTAATATCTTCATCAGCTTGTTTGATGGCTTTTTCAGCTGCATTTTGGGCTTTTTCAGCTTCTTCCAGTGCTGCTTTCACCATGTCTGCAGTGACTTTAACATCTGTTGCACCTTTGCTGTGGAGCAAGATTGTTAATGCTAAAAATGCTCTTTGGAACTGGAAAAAGAGCATATGCTACAAGGGGGCTGGTTTTCCCCCTTACTGAAGGAATAAGAATTTACATCAGGGAAAGTTAAACTGCATTTTCTGATGCAATGAGATTGAACAGGGCTGCATACCTTGCTCTTTTAGCTTCTTCCAGTAGCATTTCTGCTCTGGCAATATCTCCAGCGCTCTGCTGCAGAATGACCTCAACATCAGAAAGGCTTTCTACACGCTCACGAATATCTTCTGTCAGGGCCTGCAGCTGCTGGGGAGTGCTTGGCATCTCCATGTTCAGCACTTCATTAGCCACTGCCTCAATGCTATCCAGGTCAGCACTGTCTTCTAGCAGATGGACACAAATGACAGAGATGTGAGTAAAAGCTTCTCTCTGTCACATCTCAGCATTCAAATTCTTATTCAGCTGCTTCCTTAAGAAGGAAAATCATGAGAAAACTTCCTCCCCCAGATTTATGGAAAATCAAGGTGTTAAAGCTACTGCCCAAGGTGAAAATTCCCTCTCGGAGAGGCCCAGCAGGTGTATAGGCCCTGCTGGCACAGCTCTCCTGGAAGCCATTTGAAGATCTTGGTGCTCAGCTGCACCATTCTGGGGAGGACCCGAGCCCACAGGAAACAAAAACCAACAGCTGCACGTAGATGTATTTGTGCTCCCAGCATAGTCAGCCCTGAGCAAACAGGCAAGGAATGGGCTGCTGGCAAACAAGGCTCTCACTTAACCTTTACTTGCTTTCTTACAGAGAGAGAAATGCAGTTTCTGACTTTCTTCCCCTTTAATACTACTTTGTCTTTCTAGCCAGAACTTTCAGACACACTTGGCAAAGTACAGCAGTACAAAAGCCTCAGCTGAAATGCACACAAGAACATGTCACAGTTTGCTCTCACTTTCTTATTATCTTGGTTTTCTCTTGTTTTTCCTCATGTTTCCAGATTTCATCATACACACTGTCTGTCTAAGGGAGGTGGGGGGAATGATGACAACTGTTGAGCTAACTCTTGGAAGATAATACAGATGTAAAGCTGGTTTTCACAAACTCAGAATTAAAATATAATTAAAATGTAACGTTCTTACGCATTAGGAAGTCTCTAATCTGTTTAATAAGATTTCTCAGATCTTCATTGCTTCTGTCCACTTGCTCTTTTGTAGCATTGGTTTTAAGCAAAACCGCTTGTGCATTTTGTTTTGCTTCATCCGCTCTCTGTTTTGCCTCAGAAACCTAAAGAAAGGAAAATGGAAGGCTTGCTTGCTTATCTTCTTATGCTTTAGGGCTTGTTATAAAACAATTCATCTGGAGTCAGAAGTAATACTAACAAGGAATGCTTCTTCTCATAAAACTCACAGAACACTTGGAAGCTGGCCCTGATCCATACCACCAGTGCTAGTTTAAACAACTCAGGCTGATGTTTAGTTATCCATGAAGGTTCACTCTAGCAAGCTCCCCTTCTGAAGATATTTACAAACATGATGAAGTTACACAACCCAAAAGAAGTATTTTCTGCAGAAAACCAGCACATACTTTATCAATTAGTGTCTGTGCTACAACAGACAGATTTTCCCTTTTCTTTTTTACTATCTTAACAATTGATTTGGCATATTACCATTTTGGAGAGTTGCTCCACTTCTGCTAATGCACTGAGGATGTCTCTGTCAAAATCCATAGCCTTCTGCCAGGCATTGTGAGCCACGGTCACCAGCCCGTCGCAGCCGGGGCCTCCACACTTCTTCCTCCCCTCGTCTGTCCGGCAGCTCAGCCCCCCGCACTCGGACTCGGCACACGAGGCTCCCGGAGCAGTGCCACACGTCTGCAGGGACACAGGGGAAGCAGTCACAGCCTGATTTCCATTCCATTGCCTGGGGGCTGGAGTAGGACACTGTTCTATCACAAAATTTCAGAATAAACTTTATTTTCAAGAAGCAAACTATTTCTATCAGCAACACTGTGCTGAGAGTTATCCACTGCTTGGTCAATTGTTTGGTAACGAGATAACACAGGAGTTGGTTTAACCAGAGGGAAAATTAGAAATTTCCCTGTTCTTGTGAGGCTCTTTTACCTTTTCATGCCCTCCCCAAACTCTCTTTTTGCCAAATGATAGTCACTAACTCAGGTTTTGCAGCCAAAAAACCTCCCTGGGAAAACCTAGGGGCTGAGCCAAGTTAGCTGCAGCTGTCTCCTGTGAAGTGCAAATAAGTCCCTCTTACCTGTTTGGCACGTAAGCCAGCAGTAGCTAGAAAGCAGAAAGGTGTGTGTGTGTCTCATGATTACACCTCCAAGCAACTCAATATTTACTGCCTTGATAAACATCTACCAAGATTTCAGTTCTTAAGAACAGTCAAGGCAGGAATGTAGGGGAAGGGAAACTAAACAGAAAGATGTCTCTTTCTTCCCTTCAGAGAAAAAAGGAGGGCTGAGGGAGTGGGAGGGATGACTGGTTGTAAAGGACAAGGGACAATCAGCTTGTGAAGAACTCACTCTACCACAGGCCTGGCCTGCCTGGGGGAGTTAATGAGCAGTGCCCTGCAGCCTGCCTTCACCCAGGGTTGTTCAGGGATTGTTCACTGAATGCAGCTGGCCAACTTCAAAGAGAAACTGAGGGAACACCCAGCCTCTCCGAAGAAAAAGCCATCCTTAATCATATTTACAGATGAGCAGGCATCTTCAACAGAGAAAATGCCCTTTTGACTCCAGCTCCCTGTAAATTCTGCTGTGTCTCGAGCAGGAGGATGAGCCTGGGGGGATGCTGAGGCCCGTGGGTATGTGCAGGATGCAGCCTGGGCAGGCACTGTACAGGCACAGAGTGTATCTGGTGGAGCTGCAGAAGGGAAGAGGGGACCCTGGGGAAAGCAAGCACTGAACTCGGGATAGGCTGAAGAGGATGGCTCTCAGCCCAGCAGATTTGCCACACTTTTCTGCACTTGTGAACTCCATCCCTAGCAAAGAACATTGGATTAGAACAGGGGTGATGCAAAAACAGGTGCTCTGCTGGGGCTGGGAAGAGTGGGAGGAAGACCAACATGAAAAGCTGGTCTTTGAAAGCCGGTAGTGTCAGAGCCCACCAGTTAAACAACCCAGTTCTAGCCCACAAAACCAAGGGGTTGCTCAGCCAAGCAAGGTGCATTTCTCATGACACAACCACGCATCTCACACTGCCACGCCCTCCAGCTCCTCCCCGCCCGTTGCTTCGCCACAAACCAAACTCTCTTTCTGCTACAGGTTTATCCCAGCCATTCTCAGCTGTGTACCTTCTCAGCCACCTCAGAGAGATCCAGGCTCTGCAGCTTTCCAGCGAGTTCATCCAGAAGGCGAGACTGCTCCTCTTGTTTAGCCTTGAACTGGGCCTCCTTCTCATTGATTAAGTCTTCCACTTCCTGCCGCGTTCGCGCTGACAGCTCCACGGCGCTATCGGGATGAACAGTGGAGGCATTGACCCTCTCCTCTGCCTCCAGGGACATCTGGAAATACTTGGTGATACTATCCAAGGCTCCTGCAGAAATCAGAGGGAGCTGATGAGAGCTCTGTTGAGTAACCCAAAGTAATGCATACTACAGATGTTAGCGGATCAGGGCTAACATCAGGGCTAGTGATATTCACATTAAAGGAAACGCTGGCCTTGGCAGCTGTGCCCTTGCAAGGATGACAGAATTTGGCCTCTTGTAGAAAAAAAAGTTTGCTTCTTTGCTTAGTGGAGAGTGTCAAGCTGGTCTTTGAAGTTAAGCCTTTCTCTGACTCTAGTGACTGAATTCTGCTTATACTAAGGGCAAAAGGAGATACGGCCTTTGAAGGTTTTTAGGGGAACAGTCTGTTTTCTAAAGATTCCCTTATCCCCCCAGTTCTTACTGTTTGCCCTGGGATGTCTGGCTTATGGAGTCACTGCTTGGAAACTGGTCAGAGCTTTCCTAAGAAACAACTGCTTGATGAAAGATGCTGATTTATGGAACTGTTGATTTTGGACAACTCCTGGAGAGGCCTTGTGTGGGTGTGAGGGACCCTACGGGGGTGGCTACACTCTGCACCTTGGGGCAGTTTTCTTTTGCAGAATGCCAAAAGTCAGGGACTCTCCTATTCCACATGTTACTCGCCTCAGTCTGAAATCTCCCATGTTCACTAGAAACAATCTCAGACTTGCTGCAAACCAGGCAACATATAACAAAAATTAAAAATACTTTCTAGATTTGCAAATAATTTGGTGACATTCCCCTTCCGCCAGCAAATGATGATTTTTGGCCCATTTCAGTGTACCAATGGACATGCCAGGCTTGGGTGGGTCAGGAGAACTGGACCTTTTACCACAAGCTCTTTTTTTTTCACCCAGAAATAGCAATTTAACAGACTGAAGGGAGCAAGGGGCACATCTTGAAATCTGTGGTGCACTTTCTTCTATTGTGTCTCATCTACAACGTGCTCAGCATGATACCTTAAGACGATTCTGTGCCCCAACAATTTGAGCCAGCTTTGCAATGTGCAGAGGAAGAGAGACCGGATGAGGGGGGCAAAAATTCCTGCTGCATCAGCAACTCTGCTATGCACAGAAAGAACCTGTCCCTGAGGAACTGTGTTTTATTACAAGTTAGGAGATTAATCTGGTACTTAAACCTATGCACTAATGAAATTTTTGTCCACCCTGCTGCTTTCTCCCCCACCCTGTGACACTTACCCCGAACATCAGAGATCTTGATGAACTCCAGCTGCTCTGCAAGCTCTTTCACGACGTGGTCGAGACTTTTGGCATCTGTCTCCAGTGCACTCAGGTCCATGTCGGTGCTATTGCTCTTTGCTGATAAGGCTGATAGGTTTTCTTCTATGTCAGCTATCTTAACTGTAACATCTGCTGTCAGCTTTCTGTAAAACAGGCACAGGACTCAGCATGGGGAGGAAGAAGGGTCATATGCCTCATACTTCACCGGAGCATGGTGGCTAAAGATGTACCCAGCTTCTCCCATGGCAGGACCTGTCCTTCTTCAGTGGAGCTCCAAGTGATTTGTAAAACATGCCTACCTAGAATACTGTTATGGTTCCTTTATTATACAAACCTACTTTTTAATCTACAGCACATTTATAAACCCAAAGCGCCAAATTGCTCAGAAAACAGCTGCATTGTGTAAGATTAACTGGAGGGAGATTCCAGAGCACTGGAGTAATGCTCTTGTATCATGGCAACTGCATAGGTCAGAGTTGACTACTATGATCCATACATAATTTGCTTCCCATCCCACACAGCTCAAATGTAGTTTTGATTACTACGAGCTCATCAGACAGAATTGAACTTCAGGAAGCAGGGAGGGGGGAGCCTTAGTTTTAACACAATGGATTCTTTAAACTCTTCTGTACAGATCCCTCCTCACCAGAGTTTTGAAGGAAAACCTCCTGCTCTAAGCAGTCACTCAGTGAGCCACAGAGCAGGCTTTAGCTAGTGGGATAACCCTAAAAGGAAGAGCAAGTGAGTTACATGTCAAGGCTGCTGTGGAACAGAAGTGGTTATAGGAAGCTATTCCCATCAAGCCAAGCCTTTCCTCATTCTGAAAGAATCAAGGCAGTATTTAAGATCTAAGATCAATTTACAGCTCTCTCAACAGCCCAACAGCCCAACAGCATGCTGTTTTCCAGGACTCCTCCAAAGCCCAGTACTTTCTATACAGCCAGAGAGGAGCAAGAACAGATACACCTAAGGAATGTTAGGGAGAAGCAGCTCTTCAGCTGCTCTCATCTCCCTCAATACACACAGCGTCCAGAAGCAGCAGCAACCTTCAGCTCTCCAGCAGGAGGGAGGGGAGCTGTAGGACACAAACTATTCCTAATTGAGACATTTGTGCTTTAATCCTCACCCCTTTGCTTTGTGCAGTTCCTTTCACAATGCACAAGCAAGTTGGAGCAGTTGCAGACAGGGTTAGAAAGCCTCTGTAATCCTACTTAGACTGCCCCATCTCCAGACTACCATCTTTGGTATGCTTAGCCCTAAAAGAAAATACAAGGCTTCTACTCTCAGAAAAAAGGAAACAATCCTTGTTATAAACCTGGTGCTTTCCCCAACACGTGCTCAGAGTGCAGAAAGAAGCCCAAGTTTCCAACTCATCAGCTACAGGTGGAAATCCAGGAACTTAATCTCTCCCCCTCTTCATTCTCTCACATAACAGCAGTGTTTGTCCTTTGCCCTGGGGCAGCACAAGGCAAGCATGAGTGGCTCCCTGGTAATTAGCTGCCTGGAGAGCAGTGGGAGCAGGACAACCCAGCCCAGCACGTGGCAGCTGCACTGCTCCTGCATGCCCCACCACGTTTCTGCTCCCCGGTTTCTGCCCAGTGGGAAGGGCACTCACTGCCAGTGCTGAGCATGGCAAGGTGCTCCAGCAGCCACAGCACCCTCACCCAGCCAGAGTGCCCTCAGCCCAGCATGGGGACACCAGTCACTCAAGTAAATCCCAGCTCACTGGAACTCCCACTTCTTCCCAAGACAGACTTATCCATGTAACTACAAATCTACTCACTCTGCTTCCTCGAAGAGATTCCCAATGTTCTTCAGGGGCTCAGCTGCTGGATTTTGAGCGATGATGGTTTTAATTTCAGTGAGCTTCTCCTCCAGTGTGTTGAGCGTCTGCTGGTATGGGCCAGTGACTCCAGTGATTTTGAGGGTATTAGCCCTGTCCAAGAACTGCTGGGTCCTATTAGCCAGCTCGCTGATGATCACATCCCAGAGGGCAAAGCACTGGTGGCAGGGCACGCAGTCAGGGAAGAAGCCCGAGTAGCCCCGGGAGCACTTGTCACAGTGCAGCCCTTCCACCCCCTCATTGCAGATGCACTGCCCTGTGGCACGGTCACACTGGGGGGTCTGGATGCCACGAGGGTTGCAGTCACATGCTGGGAGGAGAAAAAGACACATGTGAAGGCCATGGATGTTGGCAGGGTGGGAAAAAATCAATTATTATAAAAGTGGTGAAATGAATACAGATGTGATCAGTGTCTCATTTAAAAAGCTAATTATGGTTGTATCACTTACGTATATGGAGGAAGCAAGTGTGAGTGAGAAAGGGGAGAGAGATGGGGAAATAACTCAAGGGGAGATCCAGATTTGCACATCTTGGAAATAGGAACAATAATAGAGCAAGGATGGACACCACTTGTTGCCATGTTCAGATGTCATCTGAATAGCAACTGAAAACAAAGATCCCAGTTCCTCTCCTGCAATGAAGGGTGAGTACAGCAAGGCTCTCAGGACAGGAAAAGAAGTGGCAGGCAGACACATAGCAGAGGGTTTAAGAGCAAACCATGAGAGAAAAAGGAAATTGAACTAGGAACAGCCATTTACTGTCTCCTCCAGCACAGGAGAAACACTCAGGTGAGGAATCCTGCAAATCATAACCCAGCCACCTTCCCCTGCACCTCCCACAAACAGCACACTAAAAGGAGATAACTGATTACACAGAACTTGGTTAAGTGGAGGAGCTCTCTTCTGTAAGGCACTGTGGGTGCTAAGAGTGGAATGGGCTTCCAAGAACAGGACAAATCTATGGAGCCAAAAGCCCTAGTGAGATCTTCTAGGCAGAGGTACAGGGACTGGCTCAGAACATGTCCCTGCCATGGATAGTGGGAAAACATTCACAAGACACACTGAGGAGCCTGGCACTGGGCTGACATTTTGGGTATACAGAAAGTCAGAAAAAAAATCTGGCAGTGAAAATTAGAATAGAACAAAGAATTTGGTCATGAGCAGCTCTGTAGTGTTTGAGGTGTTAAGGACCAAGAGCCTACACACTGTCTGTCACCCTCAATGTCACCCTCAGTGGAATTGAGGACACTTAACAGATTTATAAATTTTTTAAAATCATTTCACACTGAGCACCAACTTTGGAGTTAGTATTCACACCTTCATGAAATGCATTTCTTTGGGACTAAGCCATCACAGAGAGAAGTTACTCACTTAACTCAGTGATGCACTGTCACTGCTGAAAGCACAGACACGCTCTGTACACAACAATGCTATCAGGAGAAGCGTTTCCATGCAGCAAGGCTGCCACTTGACCTCCTTAATTACACAGGAGGCAGCAGCAGAGGACATCACCAACATGCAAAGCTTTTTAATAAAGAGATGGCAGCAAGCAGCAAAAAGAGAGGCTTTGAAAATATGCACATCATCTACTTATCATTATGGCAGAGTGCACTTGAAACAGGTCAAGCACACGTTCCCTAAACAGGAAAAGGACTGGCATACCTGATAAAACCCCTCACTTACACATCCATTTACCAGGCATTCTCACAGGAGGTTAAATGGCCCAAAAAAGCCCATAAATCAATTCACACACCCAAAGCAAATGCCCCCTTGAAAACAGGGCAAAACACAAAGCTGTTTTCAAGACTGTACATTGTTTGCTTCAATGCCAGAACACAGTGGTGGTCTTCAGTTCAAAAATTACACAAAGAGCCCCAGCAGAACAAATCGCTCCTCAACAAAACGACTTTCTTGTACAACGTGAATATGATAGGCAAGAGACAAAAATAACTTCTGCTGCCTGCACAATTGAGCAAAATGGTCTTTTGTTCTTTGAACTATACCCTGACACAAGAGATTGTTTTTACTTTACATCGAAAGTGCTTAAGTAGTCAACTCACCATGGAATATGTTCCCTGCAGGCAAACCGTTGAGTTCCTGTTTGAAGGTCAGTTAACCCTTCTGTCAATTAATAAGGCCCTTGGTATAATGATGAATTGTCCAAATTCCTCTGTATAGAAAGAGGCTAAATGGCATGTGGTTTTTCTCAAAGATCCTGAGGTCTGATCAAGTTACATGAATACTTGCTGCTGGCAAATCAGATCACTATATTTACTTGCAGATTTAAAAGGCTTAATGTCAAAAAAACCCCATAACCCCATATTGGTAATTCTACTCCTGAATACCTGCATGTTCAGGAAAGCCAGATGACATGGCTTTAGTAGCATTTACATGGTAAAGTGGATTCCAAAATCTCTGGAGCCAGAAAATACTAGGGAAGAAGAGAAAATAATTTAGGTACTAACATACTGTTTGGAAAGTGAAAACCCAAACTCCACAGCTGCCTGTCGGGGGATGGTAAAAGCAAAGAAGTAATTTATTCTAAATGAGGAGCAACAGCTGGAAGAATACAATCCTACAAAACTCCCAAACCAAGCTTTGCAGGACCATAAGAAATTGTGAAATTCTCATATCACTGCCAATGAACTGGGATGTGAACATCAGAAATACCTTGATTCCTATTACCCGCTATTTGACCAAAGTACCCACCATCACTTCTAGCCACATAACAAAGGAGGTGTTTGCTCCCCAAACACCTCCTTTGTTATGTCCAACTATTCCTATGGCCATGGTGGGATTCAGAAGCAGTCCTGTACCTGGCAGGCTAATTCAAACATGACCTTCAAAGTATTGCTTTACTCAGGAGATTTTGGCTCCAACCAGCACACTCCTAAATCTGATGTAAGACCTGAGTAACACAACATATCCAATGTTAGCATGTTAATCAGAACTTTTTCAAGAATAAGAAACACACAGGCACATCTAGGGATGCAGATGTGCCAGCAGATGTTTCAGATGTGGATTAGTAGCTACCAACAGCTTTATACTCTACTTATATGTGGTATAGGGAAAGACAAAGTCCTGTAAACTCCTTTTATGTCACTATGCTTACATGACAAGCAACTGGAAAAGTAGTTCATTTTGCACTGCAAAATCAAACAGATGTTGAGTTTACTTCAAGATATTTGGATGCCTTGACCACTTGTAGTTGGAAATGCCTTCAAGACAAATGGTGGACTACTCTCCCTTCAAGCAGACAGATGGCCCAAAGCCAAGGTGGAGGGCTGAAAGTTAATGCAGACACGGCATTAACTTTTGATTAAGATCAGTGATTAGACAGGCTTCAAATCTGCAAGCAGAGCAGGACATTGCAGTAACTCCCGTGGAAAACACAGTGGAGGAAAAGAAGTCTTTTGAAATCATTGGCCCAAGATTTAAGGGTTTTCAAAGGAGCATTTAGTAAATTAAACAATAGGTTTCTGTTCTGAAATGTCATTTTGGAACTGGGCGTATTGTTTTCTTTAACTGAGTGTGTAACTCAATCAGCGATTCTTTTGTGGCATACTTCAGCTTCAGAGAAACCATATTTTTGGAAAAGTTTTAGCCAAATTCTTCAGTCAGGATCTGCTGATTAGCAGATTATGAGGATTGTAGCTGTATCTGTTTACCAATGCATCTGCACACATGTGCATGTACACACTGAATATCCATGGGTAATTTCTGTATCACCTTCATCAGTGCATTTCTCCTCCTCCTTTTTCCTGATCCTAAAGATAGAAGTAACACTCAAACATGTATACCAAATGCAGTCATGTAAAAACCTAAGAGGAGAAATCCAAAAGAAGCAAGTAACTAGCTTGAGAGGTTTGCTTTAAGCTCAAAAGGATCTGTGAATTGCCTTATCTTTTACCTACTCTGACAGCCCTGCTATCTTTTCCTCTGATTTTAACTATTTAGCACTCACTTTCATTTTAACTACTGTAATTCAATATGCAGTAACATCACTTAATTTAAACTCAGGTGTGTCAAAGCACTTGACACTACAGCAGAGGTGACAGGATGGATACTGAATGGGCTGTGTGAAGACCAGTATCAGTGTCCAATTCTTTACTGAGGGATGCCAGGAACAAACAAGTGTTGTACATCACCCTACGCTGAATAGAAACGATTTTTCCAGAAATATTTTTTTTACTGCTTGAGACTGAGGGCGGCAAGCACCAAATGTTTAACTCCTCCACAGAAAAAACACAAAGGTTTTGTTCAAACATGATTTCCTGGCATAATTTCCCAGTGGTAGTGAGGCACTGTGATAAGAAAACCATTCAATTTTTAAGGTTGCAAGTTTTGCAGAGCTAGCAAATTTCTTCTAAATAATCAGCTATTGATTCAAGTTACCCTGCAAGCATAGTGCTAACTCCTCAGCAATATGATTTTCAGTAGGAATGTTAATATAAGATCCCAGCCTAAAATTACTGGAGTTGTGCTACATCTTAACATGCTAGCAGACCATGCCAAAAGGTAATTTTATGGAAATAATCAATACACATTACAGTATTTTATGACCCTAGGTCAATTAAAATTATGAAACTTGAAGTGAAAATTCTATTTTCTTTAGCACAGAATTTGTCTGACTTCCTTTAGGCACTTGTCACAGAAGGAAACAAAACACCTCTGAACACCAAAACCATCTCCTACAAAAGCAGCCTATGTGACTAGTTTAAGATCCAGGTGTTAAAATTTTAAGACTAAAAACTTATTCTTAAATGGCAATAAGGTAATTTTCAGTGAACTGCTGTTCCCGTACCAGCCATATAACATAGACTAAAAACTGAGAAAAACAACTTTCTTGTCAATGTATGCATTGTGTACTTTACAAAAAACATGATTTTTTTTTCATTGCAGTTCAATAAATTCTGTGATTTTACAGTAAGACTTGTAAGATTTTACAGTAAGACTCATGTCCAACACAGGACATGCTTCTAGTGAAGGGGCTACAGCAACACCATCTAACTTTTAATCTCACACAGTGCCTCCTACTAACTGCACTCTGGTCTGCTTGTTCAACTTATTACAACAGTAATGACAGTAAAATTGTCATCTCCTTCTTATTAGATGAAACAAAAACTTTAAGTATCTACTGTGCAAAGGCATTGTTTGAGCTGCATCTGCAGCCACTCCACATCTCAGGCTTCCCAGGAGCCTGCAGCCTTCTGCTGGAGATGTGCTTTGTGGGTTGAAGCTGGTGCAGAACTCGGCATGTCGAGTCCTGCCCTTTAGTTGCCAGGCTTTGGAAAAGCTCCAGCAGAATGCCTGGGAGACCTGAATTTGATGAACTCTGTAGTGCTATTATTTACTACCTTAGGTAGGATTTTTATGCACATACACACGTTCACATGCAGGTTCATGCAGAGCTGCAGCCAGCTCGAGGCTGGAGCAATGGCAGAAGAGTCCTGCCAAGGGGCTGGCACTGCCTCCAGAGCAGGTGATGCTCAGAGCACAGCTCCTGCCCACTGTAATCCTCCCAGGGACCTGCACGAGGCCAAGAGAGAAATGCTGGGCTCTTCCCCACCCTCTATGCCTCTGCTGTGCTTGTTTCAGGCATTATGTTGAATTCAGGAAGAGAATGTTGTGCTTTTTCAAAGCACAGGGAGTAAGCAGTCTCTGAAGACCCAGCCACAGGCTCTCTGTGGTGTGTAATCCCCAGTGGACATGTGTGGGTGCTGAAGTGCAGCCAGTGCTGTGGGCTCACAATGCTGTCCAAACACAGGCACCCACCTCAGCTGGCCCCAGCAGGGTGGTGCCAGTGTGATCTCTGTGGACGTGCAGAGAGGAGACATCAGATGACATTTTCTCTCCACAGCAGGGGGCACAGACTGCAGCACCCAGACCAGGTACAAAAACCTGCCTTCCCTGGCTTCTGCTTCACCATGTCTGAGCTCACCAAGGTTTCTAGAAGAGACATCATAGGCAGCACCTGGCAATGGGGATGGCAGGGAAGAGTGCCCTAGAGCCTGGTATCCCCTGGAGTGTATTGGGACCCTGGGCCACACTGACAGCTCACTGCTGCTGCAAGTGCCTGAGAACCCATGGAGAGCTGCAGCCCCAGCCTGTCCTAAATGGGCCATTTTGCACATCTCCACGCAGCTATGTCCAGAGCTTATTTGCAGGCTCTTGGGATTTTTTAGTATTGTAAAGCTTGTCAAACATGAGCAGTATGGTCCCCATTTCTCATCAGGAGCTTGTGTTTCTTGATGCCAGCAACCTGAAGATCTTGAAGAGGTCTTCAGTGAAGAGATCACACATCACTGTCCTTGGAGTAATTGATTCACCCTGTGGTTTCCAACCTTGAGCAGAACCCACTTGCCCTAGAGAGTGGAGGATCCCACGCTGGAGTCCTTGGGAGCAATGTCCACACCTCTGCACCAGCTTGGTGAAGACTGCATCAACAATCACGTGGTTCAATTTTTGCTCCTCCCCATCCAGATTGGTTCCTATTTTGCTCCTGAATGCAGCACAAAATGTGGCCATACTGGCTGCTAGGGCCAGCAAGAACACGCCAGGTGGCAAATGCCACGGCAGGAATCCGCAGGTTCCCTGCAACTGGAGCAGATGTCTTTGTGACAAAGCCTTGTATCAGTTCCAGCTTCACTGGCTGCAGGCCAGATCTCTGCTATTTTCCAGGGACGCTGCTCAGCAGCTCCTTAACGGCACGGTTTTCTGCTTGCAACCTGCTTATCCCAGAGAACTGCTGCCTGCCCACGCAGCAGCTCAGGTCTGCCAGCCTGAACATCACCACTCACTCCCCGGGGCTAAATGAGGGCTGAGAAGTCAATTGTCTTCTTGCCAAGGAAAGACAGGAGACAGGCAGGAGGCACTGACCCCGGCACACTAGGGAGAGCCTGCAGCACCACCCGGCTGGATGTGTTCCACGAGCCAGCACACGCCTGGAGCCTGTCCAGAGCATCACGCCACAGGCTGCCACTGCTCAGCCCTGGGCAGCAGCTCTCCCCACCTGCCAGAGAGACCTCCTGTTGGATGTAATCATGAAGGAAAAGCTGCCTTTCCACCCGAGGAAGTCTCCTCTGTCACTAGGGCACAGAAGGGATGACGGACTGGAAGGGGAGTGTAGATCTCACATGGTAAAAACGGGCTCTGAAGAATATATTCTTTCTTTACTTCATAAAAATTAAAACAGGTTTTCACATGTTCAAAAGACAGCAGGAACTCCACGAGAGATCAGAAATGATGCTACACTGCAAAATCCTGCTGATAAGGTATGCAGAAGGACTCCATCAATAAACCCTGATGGAGACAACTGATAGCAAAAGACAATCCCTGCCCTGGAGCCAGCAGGGTCAGCACACCCCTTACCATGTCAGAACACACAGCGCCTCTCAAAAGGCAGCCTTTCCCCCAAGAAACCCAATATGTACTCAGGAACTGGGACAACTCCCCAGTCCTTTCATCTGCTGCAGTAACCAAGTAGCTGTGACCTGCCTATCTATCAAGATAATGGGCTCTAAGGTATCTCTATTGTAAGGGATTTATTAAAGACCACAGCAAGCACATTCCTCCCTGCAGGAAAAAATACCTTAAATCTATTGCAAACCCTCCTGGCAAGGGCTTCTATTTGAACAGATCAGAGATACAAGTTTGTTCTGGTCTGGACAATGTTTGAAGTTTCTTTTCCAGCTAATGAACAGACTTGTTTATAATGAAAGGACAGAGGCCATCCAGTTTTCTAAACAACCTACTTCATGGTGCTCTGTTTTGCAGCATGTAGCTATGACTAACCCACTGCATGGTTTCTGCTTTCTCCTTTATTTTTATCTGAAATATAAGGAAAGTCTCTTACTAAACAAAAAATCTCCAGTCTCTGTAAGAAGGCACAAGAGACAGGGGTCTTCAGCTACGTACAATTGAAAGGCAAAGGAAACTGGTTTCCAGAACAATTCTCAAACTCAAATGCCTGTGATATGTTTTCTTATCATGCTGGCTTACCTGACAGCATTGCAGTCTTACCCTTAAGGAAGAGTTGCTTCTAAACAGGGAGGTTTGTTTCTAAATAAAGGTCAGACAAGAAAAACACAGACAAGCACGGGCCTGGGCTCCTGCCACATGTCCCATCCTGCAAGGCACCAAAACCCCAGGGCAGACCACACCATGCCTATGTCCCTCTTTTCCAAGGCTGAAATGGGCTGCTCCTGGCAGGGGTGTCCCAGTGAACCGGGGTGTGATGGTGTGCCCAGCCACACAGACATTCCCAAAAGGAGCAGGCGGAGCAGGCACCAGGGTTGGACTCACCTAAGCACTCCACGGCCGGGTCACCCCAGAAGAGCTCCTGGCACTCCCGGCAGGTCCGGCCTCCGAAACCCGGCATGCAGTGGCACTGCCCTGTGAACTGTCAAAGCCAAAAAGCAAACCCATCAGTGAGCCCCTCAGCAGCTCAGCCCCACACCAGAGCAGGGCTGAGCCCGGGGCACAGGGCCGTGCTGCCTCACCTCGTTGCAGGCGGGGCCGAGGGAGCGCGCGGGGTCGCAGTCGCAGGGCTCGCAGCCGCTGCCGCTGGCCAGGCGCCAGGTGTGCGGGGCGCAGCGGTCACACGTCTGCCCCACCACGTTCGGCAGGCACCGGCACTGCCCCGTGGCCGCCGCGCAGCGGCAGCTCTCCGAGCCCTCGCAGTCCTCCCGGACAGTGCCCAGGTAGTTGCAGACGCACTCTGTGAGGGAAAGAGCACGGCACCTCCACGTCAACCTGCACCCCGCTACCAGACTGCCCTGACTTCATATCTAGTTTATTCTCAGAGTCCGCAGAGGTGTGGGCAGATGCTGGCAATGCCAGTGGCCACATCTGGCTGACCCAACACTGAATGACATCCAGCACTGCTCAAGAGCCCTCCTCATGTCCCAGCCCTCCTCATTCAACCAGCCCAACACTCCCTGCTCCTCTCCATTCCTCCCTCTGTACAACCAAAGCCCAGGGGTGCCCAGCTCTCCTCAGGCAGCTATGGTGACAGATCTGCTCGAAGTGGTCAACTGGCCAACAGCGAGCTCACCTGCTCAGTGACCCGCCTGTCCTGCTAGGCTATGCCTGATGCCACATGAGGGGGGTCTGCCTCCCCACCACCCATTTCAGCTTCCTGTCACAGCCCTCATTCCCACTGCCAAACCACACCTGCAGGGACCTGGTGTAAACAAAAGCCAAACCCGCCCCCCACCACCTTATCTCTGGAGAAGATACAAACAGAGATACCACCAGTATCAAGATACAAACAGATACCACCAGTATCAAGAGGGTAAGAAGCCCCACTCCTGCAAAATCCTCCCTCCTTTCAGCAAATGTAAATGCTGTCTCTGAGCTCCCTCTCAAACACAGAGAACCAGGAGACCCACCCAGCTGCAAGGCAGCTGCAGGCAACTCCAGCTGGAATTAATAAGGTTTTTCCTCCACCCCAAATGCTCCCAGGTAAAAAGCATTCAGCTGTCCACTGCTGCCCCTGACAAGGCTGGTGCTGGGGCTGCAGCCGTGTCTCCACTCACTTCTGCAGTCCTGCTGCAGGGCACTCCCGTAGTAGCCCTCTCTGCAGAGGTGGCAGTTTTCACCCTCGGTGTGATAGAGGCACTTCACACACGCTCCGCTCCTCTTGTCGCAGGCCTCTGGGTCAGTGGTGTCGATGTTGTTGTTGCACTGGCACGGCTGGCAGGCGCCACCGACCTCATCGGGGCTCCCAAAGAAGCCAGACGCGCATTCATCACAGCGACTGCCTGTTTGAACAAACAGGCACAGTGCGAATGGCCATCACAGCTCCCTGGCGCAGCCCCGCAACCAGCAAGGCAATAGACTATTACTGGGGGGGCATGAACTGGATCATGTTTAAAGAAACAGAGACAGCACTTGGTGAGACCACGGTAATTCGGTGCAGAGCATGGATGGTACCACCCAGGGCACCAAGGCATGCTGCTTATCCCCTCAGTTCCTGTGCTGTCCTGTCAACCCTTTGCTCAGCACCAGTCACCCCTCACTGCTGCAGATGAGGTTCATGGTCATGCTGGCACCACCCACAGCAAACACTCTGTCCTGGCACCTTCCAAGTGAGGCAACCCCCTGGAACAACCCACTGGTGCTGTGGTCACATCTAACCCACATGAACATATCCTCTCCCTGAGAGGCTCAATCCAACCAGCCATCCCTCCATAGTCCCACCAAGTACCTATGTATCCCACGCTACAGACACACACGACTTGCAGTGTGACTGGATCCTGGTAACAGCCACTGGCAAACTGGCGTCCACTCTCAGGGCCATCAGGGCAAGGGCAGGGCCGGCAGTGGTCACCTGATCCCAGGATGGGGTCTCCATAATAACCAGCCTGGCACCTGCACAACAGAGTACACAGCATGCAGGGACTGCAGGCAAACACACTGCAGCCTTGCTGTAAAATAAGCTCAGATTTTCTACCACTGTGAAGGAGCAGAGGATAGAAACATCCTTGTGGCTCTCCCTTACCACTCAGTCCTAGCAGCTGTGTCCACAGACAAACAGACACAAACTTGCCTGGTTTACATCAGCAAAGAAGCAGGACACTGAAGGCTGGACATCAGCTCTGCCACTGCAACACCTCTCAGAAGGCTTGCAATGGCTCGCTAAAGGCCTGGGGTCCTGCAGCGTGCTCTTGGTCACTTAGGCAGACACAAGGCTGCGGGCAGGGAAGAAAGGATCCCCACTCCCCTCAATCTCCAGGACCACAAAAGCTTCTCTGACTACCTGAGCCCAGAGACTTTTGCTGCAGCTTAACACCAGAGAGGAACAGCTGAGCTGCTGCGCCCACACTGCTGTGGGGAAGGAGAGGGGCCAGGGCAAGGGCACAGGTGCCATACCTCTCACAGTTGTGCCCGGCTGTGTGGTCCCTGCAGCTGAGGCACTCCCCGGTGTAGGGGTTGCAGTCATCAGCGTGGCCATTGCAGTGGCAGGGCTGGCAGCTGGGGAAGCCCCAGAAGCTGGGCAGGCAGCGGTCGCACTGCCGCCCGTACACCCCAGGGAAGCAGTGGCACTGGCCCGTCTCCACGTCGCAGAAGGCGTTGTAAGAGCCTCGGGCGTGGCACTCGCACGCTGCAAGGAGAGCAGGAGAGGGGCTGAGTTTCCATGACAAGCCATAACCTCAGGGCCCCAGCACAGCACAGCCCAGAGCCAAGGGTTTAACATACGTCGGCATCCGCTTGGCCCAAACCCGAAGGTGCCAGGGGCACATCTGTCGCACTGTCTTCCAACAACGTTGGGACGACACTGGCACTGGCCTCCATTGGGGTCGCACACCGAACTCAGGGAGCCCTGCGGGTCACACTGGCATGCTGAGCAGAGAAAAACATTGGAGAAAGTGAGCGCTGTGGCACAGGACACGAACCCCCTGCCTCGTCCCACGCACATGCCTTCCCCATGCAACCTGCTCTGCCTGCAAGCGCCATCCAGCCCCCAGGCACAGTTTGCCCTACAATAGATGGTTACGTACATAAGGCAGTCTCATGCAGTAGTGCAGAAATGCTGAATATGATGTTCTTGCAGACATCTGTCATGGGAGTTTTCACAACACTCCTGCTGTTTTCCAAACACCGGTATCTTTGGAAAGTTTCCCAAGCGCTGTTCGTGACCACGTCTTCGCCTGAGCCTCCCACTGTGAATAGGTCCAGCGATTTGCAGTATGGCATGAGAACAAGCTACAAAACAATTTTACAATGACAAAGTGTTGCTACTTATAAATAGCCTCCACCAAAATTGTGAAAATTCAGTATTATCCCAGTTTCTAGCCTTTTTTTTGCTGAAAAGCAAACAGCCAGACAGAATTTGGAAGGTAAATGACAGTACTTCTCTAGTTTCGGTGGATTACTTCTGATATCTGACAAATTCTTATCAAATCTACCAAATTCTATCTATTCTAAAGAAGAAGATTGACACTGACATTGATTTTCATGACCTACATGACACACATTAGCTTCCCCAAAGAAACTATAGGTCTGTGGACTAGCTGCAGTCCTGCAAAATACCTCAAAAGCCTCTTAGCCAAAAAACAGCTCACATACTTGGAGGAACTTTTGAAAAAACCTATGCTGCATTACATTGTTCAGTTGAAATCTGACTTCAGCTGTAAGGAACAACGCTGCAAAATACTAATCTGAATTTACACAGACACATGGCAGGGGAGATGCAAACTTCCAGGCTTTTCAGAGCATCCCTGAAATAAATTCTGCTCACAGAGTCAATGAGTGTGTATGGGTTCTCAGTCTCCGTGTCCACCGAGGAGTACTGGGGCAGCTCCAGGCGGATGGTGTAATTCAGCCCCTTCTCGAAGCACACAGGCCGCGGGAGAACAACGTATCTGAAGGAGGAGCAGGAACAGTCCTTACTTCAAAGGCACCATAAAGCATTTCAGGTGCCCCTATAGAGCAATCAAGATAACAGAAAGCAGCCAAGACCCGACAGAACAAAAGCTGTGACGTGAGAGAGGCGGCTTGGAGGCTTGTGGAAGTCAGAACCGGAAAAGGTTATCAGCAAGGTAAAGAGTCAAACCAATGTTCACTCACAGGCTGTGCAAACACCTCCCCCTCCCTCCATTCAGTGAACAAATGGTATCAGAATATGAGAATAAACTTAAAAGCTTTGAGTCTACATACACACTACTAAATGTGGTTTTTGTAACCCACTGGAAATTAATTTTCACCTATTTTCACAGATGTTACAGCAAACTGAAAATGTGAATGTGACATTATTGTACTTCAAATTTTAAATGCTTTATTTTTTCCTCTCCTTTTGCCCATCCAGTTATACCAACCTGGATCCAGGTGACAGTGAGACCACTTGATTATCATCATCAGGAACTGTGTTGCCACACCGACTGCCTGTGGGAATCTTGCCTGGGCGTGAGACATTGATCACAGCTTTTTCCCACTGATCAGGCAACTAGGGAAAAAAAAGGCTCATCAGGATTAAGTAATAATCATAAACTCCTGGAAGCATCCAGAGCTCAGGCCAGGAAAAGCATGAGCACAGACATGGTGGTCATGGTGCTTCAGGGAGGATGGGGCTGCAGCTGCAGCATCAATGGGGCATCTCCCAGCTGCAGGTGTGGGCAGAGAGCAAGCTGCAGGTGGCCAGCAGCCCCAGCTGCATCATGGCATCACCAGGGGGTTTGGTGACTCCTCTCTCCTCACCTCTGCGTCCTGTATCTGAGTATTCACTGCAGTTAGCTGCTGCCAACAGGCAAGGAGATGGAGGGATTTTTCTCTTTCCCTTCACTCTGTGAATTACCAAAGCCAACTGCTTGCAAACCCTTGGCTGCAGGCATTCAACATCCAAGATGGGCAATTTGCTTCCTAAGGCACACAATGCCCATCTGATCTGGCCAGTAACAAATTTATAGCCTAATCTGCCCTGATGGGACTTGTCGCTTTTTAATTTACTCATTAAACAGGTGCTGAAACTATGCAATAGTGAAACAACCTCTAAAGCAAATAGTACTAGAAATAGTCAATGTCATTTTGGATATTCACACATCTCAGACATTTAACTGAGCACCTGTCCTTTCTTTGGGCTCTGATGACTCCCTGAAGTGCCAGGCTCATGTCAGTTGTGCACCAGGACAGCCAGCACCTGCTGGGAGGCAGCAGTGCCCATACTCACAGACCCACCTGAGGCTCGTAGCGGATCAGAACATCATACTCCATGGAGTAGGGGATGTTGTCGATGTGGAATTCCAGGTATGCCCCCTCAGGGACTCTCACAAATCCTATGCCTGTCCATGACGGTGTGCGGTCTGGCGTGTACTGCCGCTCTATTATGTTCACTCCCTACAAAAGAGGGAACAGATATTTCAGTACTGATCCATTCAATTTGCAAGTCCCATGGGAGTCTATGAAGTGTGGGGTTCTGCTGATGGATGACTTCTGGATTGCAGCATCCACTGCTGGCATCCCAGACAACACAAATTCTCTTTTAAATCCATACGCGTGCACACCATTGCCCTTTCACTTAACAACATTACAAATGCAAGAGAGATAAAGCAAAGCAAGACTGCACAACTCTTCATTTACTTCTCTGCTATGGTGCAGAATTAAATTTAAAAACTTGCTAAGAGTAACTAATGCACCAGCTATGACATCTCATTCACCATATAGATTTCCACACTGCACTTGTGGCAGTAGGATTTACTGCAGTGGCACATCACTGCTCCATTAACCACCCAAGCCTGACTACACCAGGCTGGTTCAAACCAAACCACTGCTCAAAATAACACTGGAAAAGCAGATCATGGCTTTAATGAGCTGGGTGTCACTAAAGAACAGAGATCCTAATCATTGATAGATATTTCCTAGCCAAATCAACACATGGTCACCTTTTTCAGTCTGAGGTGTCAGGTTTTTTATCTGTTTTTTTATATAAAGCAAAGAAGAGGAAAAAGGTAACAGAAAATAGAAACATGGTGCTCAAATTTCCTGTTTCAAATGTATCTGTAGCCACAAATAGTTCTCTCCATTGAACAACATCCTGTGCATTCCTAAGGAAGCTGCTTCAGTAGAAAGGGATAAAACACAAGGAAATGTCTTCATATATACGTATCACTCCAGGATGTCCCCTCATGTATTCTCACACTCTTTGAATAGAGCCTGGCTGTAAGTTATTAGCCTTTGGCTTTGCACAAAGATCAGAGCTCTCCAGAAAGGATGGCAGGCAGGATGTGAGCAAGGGCATGCTGCTGCAGGAGCACAGGGGCTTGGCACTGCCTGTCAATCCCTGCAACTCTGTCCCACTGCATTTTGTCTTGTGTTGGGCCCCTATGTGGGAATTCAGAGTTTTATTCTATCATCAGATTTGTGAGAAAGCTTTTCAATACTGGTGTTTTTTAAAATTGTTTGTTCTCAAGGTTTCAAAAGGCAAACCAGCAGCACAGCCCCTTGCTCTGTTTGGCAGGGTGGATTTTTGTGCTGGGCTTCTCCATCCCTGAGCTTTGGAAGGGCCTCAGGTACCACCTGTCCAGTTGGGCAGACACAAATGCACCAAAAACCCTGGGCCAGCTCATGGTGCCCTCTGCTGTGGTACAACTGCTCTGTGCTGCCTTCACTTTCTGCAGTTATAGGAAAGCAAAAACTCCTGTGCCTTGGCTGAAACTGCAAAGTGGCTGCATTTTGCTCAAAATAAATAAATTAGGGCAACAAGTGCCCTGATTGTAGGATCTGTTGCTTTAGAGAACACATTATTTCTATCTCCCAGTCTCCTTGCTGGAGGCAAAAGTGATTGATATCATCACCTAGCTGCTGTTAATGAATTGAAAGCAAGGCTGTGTGATGGGCAACAGAAAGAGCCAGAGACCCTGCTGTACCATGCCAGCAGGCAAAACAAGCTAGAGGCAACCTCACTAACAAAAACAGTTTTTTGCACAACCAATATGGTTTTAGTTGTTAACATAATATGTTACTGATGTACAGAAACTATAAAAACTGTGGCAATGTGCTTAAACCTGTGGTTTGTTCACTCCCAGTGAAGTGGCAGCAAAGAGAAGAGCCAGTGTCTGTGTTCCACCTCTCTTGAGATAAGAGGAGAAGTGGATGTGGTGAGGTACAGAGAGGGATGATGACAGAAAACTAACTGTACAGTCATGATCAAAAAAACAGGTTTAAAAAGAAAAATTACAATTCTTCCCCCCTCAATTACTCCATTATTTATTGATACTAAGATTGAAAAGCTACAGGTTAGTGGTTTTCTCATACATTTCAGTTTTGTGTTTTCCACATTTTAACTGCAAAACACACGGAGCATAAAAGACACTTCCAAGAGCCCACTGGTGAAACAACTTTCCCCCAGCTCTCCAGACACTCCAGCCCACTGAAACTGCTACTCACAGGGCCCAAGTTGGCTTCCTCTGCCTCGTAGATGTAATGATCCAGAGAAATGAAGTAATAGCCAGGCTCCACCTGGTTGCACTGACGTCCAAACATGTGGGGCCGGCATTCGCATTGCCCAGACTCACTTGAGCAGCTGGAATGGAAGAGCAATGAATTTACAACAGATCTTGGCAATGCTGAGACAGCAAAGGAGCTATGACATTTTAAATGACACAGGTGAAGAAGCACCTCTGAACACAGCACACAGGAGAGGCTCCTGGGCTCTGCAGCTGGGCCACCTAACACTACTAACACGGCAGCACAGTCACAGGTACAGAGCTGGCTCAACCCAACTATCACTCTCCAAAACAACATGCAGGCTCAGGCTGGAAGCAAGCATGGACCAGGAATATTTCCAGTAGGCAGTTTGCAAGTAGTTTCCTCTGTTTGGATGGCAAGAGGATTTCATGCTATGGATGCAGTGATTCCCTGGGACACAGGAGTTCTGGGAGCTTTACTTGCTGCCAGACCTAGCCAA
Source organism: Haemorhous mexicanus (assembly GCF_027477595.1). NCBI lineage: Eukaryota > Metazoa > Chordata > Aves > Passeriformes > Fringillidae > Haemorhous > Haemorhous mexicanus. The sequence goes on along the minus strand of NC_082345.1, from coordinate 61,829,609 downwards.
CAGACACCTCTGCCCTGAAGCCGAGGGCAGCCTTTGGCTCCAAGCTTGCAAGGCACACAGGCAGTGTATCTGTTTGTATGCTCTCAGGCAGAACAAGAACATGCATGACCCTACGTGCCCCAGGATGCTGAGCTGCACTCACTTGCTGCCAAGCACCCAGACAGGTCACCATCAGCAGCTACACAGGAAGGAAAACCACCCCTGGCTGCTTTAGAGTAGGACAGACATAACCAGTGACCTGGGGCAGTCAGGGCCATCACCAGAAGGTCTGCCCAGAGTGACACACAGATTTCCCCTTCTTTCACAATTTTCTTTACGCAATACAGCTCTAACCCCAAACTGCCTTCGGCTGTTTTGTTGTCCCTAGAGAGTCTGTCCTGCATCATAAAGAACCCTTGAGCACGTTGCAATTTTGCACACACCCAATCACGCTTCTTAAAAGGAAGGTTTTTTGGTCGGTCCACCAAAATACACCTCTTTCCCTAAATTTGAGTGGGATTTAGAAACATTTTCTAAAGGTAAATGCCTCTGGTTTCCATGAACAATATCCAGACTCCTCAAGCCTCTGGACAAAGAGTAATTTTTAACTTAAACTGTTTTTGAAGTTGCAGAGATTCTCTTGTATGTTCACTTTGAGATGCCAGAAGTGCCTTAACTGTCCCAGAAGAGGAGCTGGGAAGCTTCCCCTCTGGGGAGGCAATAAGTCCACCACCTGGGTTATACCACAGGGATGAATTTTGGGTGAGGCACAGCATCCCACACCCTGACAGGGAGCCAAAAAGCAGCAATTCAGCAGCTGAGGAGAGGAGCCCCGAGGAGAGCAAAGCTCCCCTTCCCGATGACGTGAGAGAGCGAAGCCAGGAGCCAGAGCTGGGCTCTGCGGTGCTCCTGCGGCCGGAGGGAAGCACAGCTGCTGCCTGCCCCTGCCAGGATGCTGCACGTCCCCTTCCCACAGGGTTTTGCAATTGCTGGGCTCAGTGCATGGGAAACAGGCTGGGCCACGGCTGGGCTGTTACCCCAAAGCCCTGGAAGCAGCTGTGCTGGGGGAGCTGCTCTGAGCTGTGTGGTGTAACCCATCTGTGTGCAGGCAGCAAGCACGGGGGAGTAAATAATCCCTAACATCCACACTGCTGTCTGCCAAGGGCTAATAATTCACTCGGGAGCAGACGGGAGAGGCGGCCTGTGGGACATTCCCACGGCAATCCCTGATGCAGATGGGTGTCTGTAGGCTGTGATGACCTATGGGAGACACACCAAGATGAGTCCCACACTCCCCCACAGTGTGGTCCCATGGGCTTCAGTGGGAAACAGTTCCCTGACCCCCTTGGGAAACTTCCGTGGCTTTAGACAAAAGCATGGAAGCATGGCATTTCAAAGGGTTTGTGGAAGGAAGGGGAGAGGGAAAAAAAAAAAAAGCAAAAGAACATGCTGCTGTTAACAAGCCAGGGGCTGAACACACCTATTACACAGAGAACTGCTCTGGTCAGGGGAGCAGGCTGCCCAGCACTCCACTGACAAGGCATCTGAGCTATGACTTTCCATGCTGACGCCGATGGATGCATATTCAAAACTTACAATTTTCTCTAAAATTGTCCATCTCCCCAGCGGGCACACCCAGGTCCACATCCTACTCCATGGAGCACCACTGGGGCAACAGAGCAGTACTGTGCAGCTAGCATGCTTCCCTTAGCACCAGTGGGCAGACAGACTGGCCAAAGGGTGATTTGAGAGGATAGTAAGACAAGCCTGTCCATGTCACTGTCCATGTCCATGTCATGCCCGAGTCCTGCTTTCATCCTGTGGGAGCAAAGCTTTGACATGGACCATGATACAGTCAAGGCAGAGTTTAATCCACACCTGGTTCCTACCCTGGCTGACAAAGGCAGAGCTACACCAAAAACAGTTTTACATGTTCACTTGCACCAGTGGCACAAACAGAGGTTGCTCAGCACAGAAAAGATGCAGATGCCCCTGCCACCCTTGCTGCAATCAAGATCTACCACCTTCTGAAGCAGCAAGATGGGTATCAAACATCCTCCTCCCGAGCCCATTGAGCCCTGGATGCTGTGGTTACACAAACATGAAGCTGGGTGAACTGGGTGATCACAGGAGAGAAACTGGGCTGAGACTCACTTGTTGTTCAGCGCTCCGCCCTGGTCGCAGTCGCACGGCCGACACCCGTCCATGTCATTGCTCAGGCCCCAGTGCTCGGGCTGCAGGAGGAAACACCACCAGCACTGTAACCTGGCGCTGACTTCGTTCCATCTAACCCAAAGAACATTTTTAAACACTCAGCACAAGCTGTCCCAGGCTGCCCCACAACCCACGGATCCTGCTCCCCTGGTTGTGGGTCTACCCGAACAAGCACCACCTGCTCTCCTCCCACCTCGCTGACCATTTCAAGGGCAAGAGAGCCGCACATGGGGCAGTGGGTATTTGTGTAGGGCACTACCCTTGCAGGGCTGCTACTCTGCAACTTGCTTGCTGGGTAGACAGACAGACTTGTTTGGTTTTTCCACACAGTTCACTGCTAGATAAGAGTTTCTTAGTGTTTGTACAAACACATCCAGTTATCTGACAGTGTGTTTCTATAACACTCCAGCATGCATAAACACTACATGGAAATGTATGTGTGTGAAATAATCCCTGCCTAAAATAATGGCCTGTTTAGAAAGCAATTTTTTTGGTGACACTGTTTCCCTGTTTCCCACCATTTTGCCTTTCACTCCAGCAAGGACTTCAGCAGAACTGCCCTAGATCTCTCATTTTGAGAGCAACCACAGGTATCCTAATCTCTCACTCCTTATGGTCCCAGGAATTAGACTGGATGCTCCTGTTTGCCTTGACATGCATCCCAGCTCCCCAAAACACAGCACACTTCATAGCTCCTGACATCTCAAGGTGTCCTCTACATCCTGAATGCCAGGCATGGGCTAGTAGGCAGTCAGAGACAGTGGCCAGCACCTTGCTCCATGTTTCCCACACTCCAGCCTCCCTCACCCCAGTGTCTCCTAATTGATTTTACAGTGAACTACTTGCCAGACATTGATTGCACTGCTTTCCTGTCACCAGACGCTTACAATAGCAGTTTCCTGTCTCCGAATCACAAGGGTTGCCCCCAGGGTGGGTACCCAGAGGATTACAGGCACAGGCTACATGGAAATACAAATGGGAAGGTCAAAAGCAGGACTGGAGTCATATTTTAGACACTGTTCAACTTAAATATATACAATAAATTTTCCCTGAATTCCCCATTACAGAAATTAATTTCATTATTTGCCCACCACCCATCCCAGTAAAACCTCCCTGGCCTAGAGACTCATAATTGAAAAGAAAGGATTATGCTATTTCCACTGAATTAACTAGAAGGATCAAATGGTGAACTGCATTTTAGGTTCTGGTGGACTCTGAGCTACATCAAATCTACAGTAATGTTTTTCCTTTAGCCAAAACATGAAAAAAAAAGGAAAAAAAAAAAATCCATCCCACAAACCAACTTCTCTTGGCACTAACATCTCTTCAAAGAGCTTTTGATCACACATAAAGGAACATATGTTTTTACTCACACTGACAGCCCGCTGGGTCATCAGCACTCAGGCCATAGAAACCTTCTTTGCAGAGGTCACAACGCTCCCCCTCGACAAATAATTTACAGCGGCACTGTCCAGCAATGAGGCCGGTGGAGAAATCAGTGTAGCGGTCGCAGATCCCACCATTTTGGGAGCCAGCTGGGTCACAGTTGCAAGCTAAGAAGGAAGCATCACACGTGTTTTATTAACTGCTACAAAATGAAAGGCCAAGTCTCACACTGAATTACTGAAATTCAACTGCTGTGTACAAAGACTGTCACTCCTGCAAGTATTAGACATGATGTGGGCTGGACACACAAGGACCAGGTAAATTCCCAGATTCTCAAAGAGAAAACAAAACCCAGCCAGGCTCCCTCGAGACCTCCAAGAGAGCCACTTCGAGGCCTCTTCAGGGATCCCAAGGCCCACCTGGGATTTCCTCAGGGATCCCAAGGCCATTCCCACCCTGTGGAGTGGCTGCACTTACGCTCACAGATGTCGGGGTCCCGCAGGTCTCTCTCAGGGTGCTGGAAGTAGAAGGGCTTGCACTGCTCGCAGTTGTGTCCCACGGTGTTGTGCTGGCAGTCGTCGCACACTCCCCCGCTGGTGTTCCCCGTCGTCATGTACACAGCCATGTCAAAGTGGCACTGGCTGGAGTGGCCATTGCAGTTGCACTCTGTGACAAAGACAGAAAGCACAGTAAGAGTCCTGGGGGAAGTGCAACTCTGCAGAAAAGACACAGCAGTGTCAACCAAGGAACATGAAGGATTTTACACACAATAACGCTCACGGCTCTGCATTTTACTCCAACTCACTCTTGCATGCATTACTGTTGCGACCTTCAGCGGGGCGCCAGGGTAGGTCATGGTAGAAATCCAAACACTGCTCACAGTTTAATCCTTTGGTATTATGTCTGCACATGCAGTGACCATGAACCTGTAATTGAAAAAAAAGGAGAGGAAGAAAAAAATGAAAAAAAGAGTTGGTTATAAACAAAAAAGGAAAAAACCGTTCTACAATGAATGCAAAATAAAGCTAGCACATAATGGACATATACTTTTGGAGACTTTAATCCATGTAACTGCATTTAGAAAAGGCATAAAGGGCCATAGGAATGTCCTTCACCTGCCCAGGTGTCCTCATACAAATTTGTCCTTCTTTCCTTACTGGAACTAGCGCCAGAATAAATGCTTTCAGAAATAAACAAGGAGAGCACATTTCTGCCCCAATAATCACAGAAGCCTCTTGGAACTAAAAGTTAGCTGCTTTTTAGCTGTTAATTAGCTATTAACATGCATCTATTTACATCAGCAGGTCACTAGCCCAGTGCCCTCTTTCCAGCCCTGCCTTGGTTCTCAGAGCAAAGATAACAGCCAGTTTGGATGGCATTTATCCATCAGCCCCAGGCTTTGCCTTTCCTTGTGTACAGAACAAGCACCAAGCAGACCAAGAGGGTTGTGGGACAGCTGCTGCCACAGACCACTGGCACTACTAGCACTGTAGCCATGATACTAAAGGCAAAGCTTGAGTGGAGACATTGATCCAAACACAGGGCAGTGGAATGTACCCGGCTTGATGGCATCCTGCAGCCCTGGACAACCCACAGCCCCATCCCACATCTCCAACCAGTTAATAACTCATCCATTAACAGGGTGCTATTACGGCTTGTCATGCAAAAAGCATGGGGAAAAGCAGACCCCAGAAGGGATGTGGCACTTGTGCAGCAGCATACCATGGAGGCAATCAGGGTTTTCCTTCAGGGCTGGTGTTTATTAGGGCTACAACCTCGACTTCCCAGCTGGTAACAACTAATACAAAGACCGGTTATGTTTGATTCACAAGTGTTTCAGCCTTTGATGCCTCTATTCCACTTCAATTTTAAGGTAACCAAGTCAACTCACACATCGGCCTCTGACCTAATAAGGTTACATTCCCTTTCTTCATTCCTACCTTTCAGTTTCATCAGCTCTGTAACATAATCAGAAAAGGAATGTTAAACCAATTATCACCTAATCTGAGATACGTGTTTGGTTAATACCAATAATGACAGATGTGTTTGCCACGGAGGAATAATTATAACAGCTTTGCTGTTTGAAAATCAAGCATGCAGAAGTGAGGGACAGAGTGTCATCTTTACATTTGCATTCAAATCACTTAAAAGAGGCACAGACATGCAGAAGAGTGTGAATATTTACCATTCCTTCCACTTCCTCACCCAAGCCCTCCACGGGCGCACACTCGCTGGCATGCCCGTAGCAGAAGCAGTTCCCACGGACCACCATGTCGTAGATGGCATAGTAGTACTTCTCTCGGATCTCCATCCTGGAGTCCAAGAGGTTATCTCCCAGAGTGTGCAGCTTGACAAATTTGACTCTCAGATTTGTGATCTTCAGTAGGTCTGCAGGGGACACACACAAAATACCTAACCAGCAAGCCCGTTTTGGAATTATTTACCAGATAATATTTTGAATGGGAGGAAGCCAGGGGTGACTTCCCAAGCATGCTTCCTATGGGCAGATTAGATCAGATTTGATTTCAGCACCTACACATCACTTCATACCCCCCAAATTAAAAAAAAAAAAAAAAAGAAATTACATTATTTTACTACAAGTTGATAACTGTATAAGTAAGTTTAAGCATAATTTAAAATAATGGTCTATTTTATTTGAGACATGCAGAGGCATATACCCAAATGTTAAAGACAAGGAGAAAAGCACTACCTAAAAGACAGTGGTTCTTTGGGGTTTTAAAATATAAGATGGGTAAGGACTTGATATCAAGAAACTGCTGCCAAGTGGACCAGGAGTCAATAGAGTTATGAGACTTTTGGAAAAAGTCTTAGCTGGAAACAAAGACAAATAATTCTTCTTTTGTACACACCCAAGTTTCCTAGGAAATGTAAGTAGTTACATTTTGTGGAAAGAAGTAACACCCCATCACTGACCAAATACAAAGAATTTCTTGAGGGATAATCCATGGGAATACAATATTGCAGTAATTAATACCATCCACATGTCTATTTTGATATTGTGAATCCTATGTAATTTCTTATAGCCTTGAACTAGGCTTGACAAAGTACTTCAAGCCCATGAAAGCAGTTTCTCCTTTAAAATGCTGAGTAAAGAAAAAAACCAACATTAAACTCATAGCAACGAGCAGACACTCCTCTACTTCACATATTTCCTTTTGCTCCAGGTAGCTTTACACTAAAGGACATGAACCCAGCCTGAGAATGCATATTAAATCAGAGGTCAGGTTAAGGCCGAGCACTGCAGTTTCCTCAGGCCAAACACCCCACAAGGTTTCTCTTAGAGCCACACTGAGCAACAGATCTCCCATGTATTGCCATGCACGAACACTACAGCAAGTTGTGGTTTATCTGAGTGGTCCAGCCATGCAGTGCTACCATGGCCAACTGCTCCAAAGTCACGACTTTGTTCTGAAAAATAAAATATGGCCCCATTGATTTTAGCTAGAAATGCACAATGAAATAACAACCTTTCTAGCTCTCTTCATTTGCTTTCTGAATATTGTAAAATTATAGGATCAAATTCCAAGGTTTCTCTTGGCAACTGCATGTATTTTGGGGAAAGGGGGTCTTTAATGAAAATAAATCCCTGATCAATTAAGAAAAGGACCAAATACAAAGAAGTGTGCAAGAGCAGTCTCTTGAGTTCACAACACTGGTCTTTATTTCCCTGCACATCACTGTCTGAGTCAGGAAAAGGAGCCATACACAAAGGTATTCATACGACTTCAAAACTGCTGCTGGGGCTGATGCATGACTCAGTGGATTACTGTTTTTTCTAAGCAAGTAAGTACTGAAATGCTCTCAAATCAGCCTGAAAGGCAACTGCATACATACTCTGAATCCTTGGACTGTACGGATCTTCAATCCGAAAAGCAGGATCTAGAACACGATATATTACCTGGAGGAAAAATCAAACAACAAAAGATTCAGCTTCAAAAATAGGAGAATCTGAATTTGTAAGGAAAAAGTCACCACAATAAACATATTAGAAAAATTGTCTCTGACCTCTCCCTCTGTTGAAGGTTCAATGTCAGAGTATCGGGAATCACAGATTATATCATCCACTTTCTTCATGGGTCCAGTTGAAATCCCAGGAAATGAGCTCTCACAGTCATATGCAAAATACCTGTAAACGTGCCAAGTCTGTCCAAAGTCAGATGATCTTTCAATCAACATTGCAGCAGGACGGAATGTCTAACGGTAAGAAAAGCAGGAGATTTCATTTGGTTAATTATTATTTGCATTTACATTAAATCTAATTAGTGTGAGCAATCCACATGTCTGGAATTTTAGTCTCTCTCCCTGCACTGACTATTTCCCATATGTGGAAATATTGGAAATACTTTTCTGATGATATTTCACTTTCTTCTCAGATGCAGATACATGAAATAACACTCATCAAACCATAGACTACTACCCATCTTCAAAAGATAGCACTCAGTGGCCATCTTTTGAAGAAGAGTAGGGGTTAAAGTAGGGTTTTGGAGACTAAAAGATTTTTTTTCCACAGCTTGTGGAAAGCAGCAGAGCCTTCTTTCTTGCTGTACCTCTTTGCCTGATCTTTTACAAAAGACCTAATGGGCCTCCTCTCCTACTGTAGGGAGCAGGAGGTCACTGCCAGTGCTTCCCATCCAGCTCTGATGCCCAGAAGTTACTGCTGAGCAGGTACCTCTGATGCTCAGAGAAGCCCCAGCGTTTCCTCTCTTTGCCTGACTATATGACCTTTTGCAGCATGTCTGACGTTCAGTGCCAGCTGTCCTCTGTGCTGCCTTAAGAAAACCTTCTTTATGGAGATGGAGAGGTTCAGCTTCATCCACTCATGCTGCATTTGACAGCCCCAGTCCCCAGAACCCTCCTCCAGCTGGCCTTGCCCAGACTCTGGCAGGCTGCATTTGCTTCATGCAAACCAGAGTCCTTCTTACCTACACATATCCAACTCTAGAACAAACTAATGAAGTTTTGAAAAGATTTTTAATCTCTCTGACCTAAATAAAGTCACGTTTTCATTTCTGTGCTGCCTTTCAAAAACCAGATATTTTTTAACCCTAGCTTGTATCTACCAAGAAATGCCAACAATCTCTTCCTCAGTTCTATGTATTCAGTGGAGGACCTCCCAAAGCCAAGCACAAAAGCATTTCAGTCACAGCTGGAAAGAAATTTTCTCTCTGCTTCCTGGCTGAAAATATCACCCAACTTAGAAAGTAGCATCTCGCCCAACAAGAAAATTTAGCAACCCAGAAGTCAGGCAGCTCAACTGTCTACCACACAAAGTCCACAAGGCATCATTAAAATTATCCTTCCCCTACAGTCTTCCTCCTGACAGCAGGCCAAGCCCCAGCACTGCAGTGTCAGGGCTTTTTGGGGGTCTCTGACTGCTGGCTTCAGTAAAAATGACCACCTTCCACCTCAGCCACCACCTTAAGTCACAGGGAGAAATCCTTGTTGTTGCCACAGGAAAGAGGAACCAGCTGTCCTAGAAAGCTGATGCGTAAAAATTAAGAGATTAATTTGTCCACATGGGAAGAACATTTAGAATGTACAGGACATAAGCTACCATTCCAAAACATCTGTTTGTAAAAAAACAAAGACACTTTGTGTACAGATGTTCCTTCTTCCTGAAGACCTTTCCATTTGCCAAATGAAAACTGATACCATGGCCAACTTTTTTCAGGAAAAAAACCCCTTGCTACTATATGACTTAGCTAACAATCTTCTAGAATACAGCCACCAGAGACACGCCAATACAAAACCCAGCTTCAGCGTGACTCCTTCTGCAGCCTCACTGCAGTTCTAACACAAATCAGAACTCAGCCTTTCTGCATGACTTCAGCACTGGTTAATGGTTGGCAGCTCTGAAAAATTCAAGCCAAACAGTTCAGACAAAGCCCTAATCCCAAATACCAAATAGATGTGAAGGACTATGAGACCTTCCATTTCCTGATGTTTTAGGGTTCAGGGTAAGGCTGTGGCTTCCTTACCTTGAAGGTCATAATGAGATGAGTGAAATGAAACTCAGCCTCCAGGTCCAGCTGGATAGTCACATTTTCCAAACCTGCAGGGGCAGAGAAAAGAAGGTGCTCAGCGAACAAGGACACCTGCCAGTCCCTACATGTAAATTTTGCCAAAGCTCTTTGCTCTGCTGGCATGAGACTATTTTCTTTACCACTTGGTTATGTTGTGGAAAAGGAATATGATGGTTTAGTTGTGCCTGAGGTAGAGGGGGAGACACCAAGAGCCTGCTAAAGAGTATCACATATGGAATTCCTGTGCACGATCAGCACCGAAAGCGCTACACCCGGAGCGTGAGCCCGCAGTGCTATTTGAGACAGAGGCATGGCTGGCATTGCTGCACTTGGGGCAAGCATGGCACCACCACAAGCTGGGCCCTGGCACCAAAGCCCCCAGCCCAGCTGGGGATGCTGAGCCCAGACCTGTGTGGTAGTCACAGGCTGTTCTCCCACACCCCAGCCTCTCTGGCAGCAGCAGCAGCACAAGATTCTGCAGCCCTAACACCCCCAGTCTCACTGATGTCTGGAGGGGGCCACTCACTCACTCACTCACTCACTCACTCACTCACTCACTCACTCACTCACTCACTCACCATTTTCACTCAATCTGGACTCTCCTGTCCACAAGGACAGCTCCTTTATAACCTGGTTTTGAGACACTCCTAAAGCAACTATCACAGCCCTGCTTTGCAGTTCCAAGGGTTAAGAAAATGGTGAGTAGAAAAAGGTTTTCCAAACTGCTGTTTGGGAACAGCCAGAAATATTATTTTGCCTTGTGAAAAGGGCTCTCAAAGCAGCTGGATACTAATTATACTGCAGTTGGAAATAAAAAATAAAATCAAGATTTACAGAGAGGAGAAAGGGTAAGAAATGAAAATAATAAAACAATAAGGCACTTAAATTTTTGACCAGCTGTAACCTTCTGTGAAGCATGCAGCAATGGTTCCTTATGCTGTATGCCTGAAAACATGAATTGGACAGAAAGAATCATTTGTTTTTTATTGTTGAAGGACATTTTCATGACCTTATGAGCTAAGAAACTTTTTTTGTGTGAATGCTGCCAAGCCTGTTGCAAAAAACATGAATTATCTGGAATGCTGGAAGAGAACTGCTGGCGGCAAGCAGTTGATCTAAATGGTTAAAAAGGATTAAGTGAAAATCTTTCTTTAACAGGCAGCAGAACTGTTACAAATATTACCTTCTTTTCCTCATATACAATAAGGCAGCTGCTGCCAACGAATTTGCAGAAATCCCACCCTGTCCAGCTGGCTTTAAGGTTTCGGGGTAGGACTGCTGTTTGAGAAACCCTCTCTGCCTTGTTTTGTGCATGAAGGCATGGCAAAAGCATAACCAGAAAAGTAAAACAGGCAGAGGAAGGATTAAAAGAAAAAACAAAAGCCCCACCAAACTAATATGCAATTTTTCTTTTTAACGAGCTGGCTTGTTTCTGCAGTTCATTTTATTGTTTGGCAAATGGTACAGAAATTCAGGGAGCTCAGGAGGGAGAAGGCAGCTTGTAGGGTAAGAGATATCCCTGGCTTTACTGTCCTAGGGTAGGAAAAGGAAATTGGAGATCTGCAGGCAGAGCCAGCTCTGCGCCCAAACCCCCTCCTTGCACAGCCTCCAGCCCGAGGCGTGGGGAAGCCCTGGGATATTTACTCCTGGAAGGCTGCTCCACTCTTCCTGCCCAAATATGAGGGAGAATATGAGGCTAGTGTGGGAAACTCTTCTCTTTAGGAAAGGACTCTTGCAGAGTGCTTGGACGGCTGTTTCCAACACTCCTGGAGGACTCGAGGGGTTTTGTTACAGATTAAGGAGCGCTCCAGGACACACAAAACCAGCCAGTTTTACTCATGGCTCCTCACACAGCATGATCCTTCACAGGGCAGTAATCACCAGGCCAGAGAGAAGAGTAAACCCACAGGTACCCTTAAACAAAAGGAGGGAAAACAGCTCCCAGCGCCGGAAATTGCTCTGGACAAACCACATACCATTTTCCGACTGCCACCAGAGCTTCAGGCGATTTGGGTCGAAGGTGGTGACCACATTTTCAATGCGATGGCTGTCGGGATTGAAAATATCGTGGAAGGGATCCTCTGAATCACATATGAAACATTTTTTGTCCTCCTGAAACAACACGATAAATCAGCATTACTGATTTCATCCATGGGGCAATAGTTGCTTCCTGCAGATAAGGGTATTTTCCATCCATATCACATTCCACTCATTTTGCCTGGAGTCATCAAAGATTTTTTTTTCTGTTGAAATGCTAAGTGTTTTTACTTCTATGAATTAATGCAAATTGCCAAATGGAAAATATGCCAGGAATTCCATAAACTTCGTTTTTATGGGAAGCATGCTTTCAATGAAAATTGCAGTTTCAGGAGATCTCTTCCAGGGCACGTATTCTCCAGTGGAATTCAAAACCAATGGCAGCCAGAAAATTGCTGAATTGCTTCTGTAAAAATGCACACATGCAAAACTGCATCTTAACAACTCGTGAGAAATAACTCTGGCTTTTGGAAGCTGGCTTGGAGATGCAAGCTGCCTACATTAGGGATACCTGCCTTGAGATTCAGTGCACATCAAGGGGCCCTCAGTAAATTAGCACTTTTCTCTGAATTCAGCTTGTCTAAGTCCTACCCAAACCTTGCGTCTTCGGCTGGTATTGCTACCCGAACTGTGTACATAAGGTCCATTTGCACACATTACAAGGTCTGCCCAAGCAAAACCAGCTCAGAACAAGTCTGGGATGTGCTGGTTGGGAAAGCCAGAAGCTTCTTCACCAGGGGACAAAACCCCATCATGGCTATTACTACAAACAGTGCTATTTTTGCAGTGTCCTTCTGCCTAAAATCACCACTTTCTGATTGCAAGGCAGGGTGCAAACTGAACCAAAAGGGAGGGCTCCTGCCCAGACCAACGGGAAGGGGCAGATGAAGAGGGGAGCTCATTGGATGGCAGTGAAGGAGCCCCAACACACCAACAAGTCATCCCTGCCCAAAGCTACACCGGCATCATTCCTCCAGCACGTTTATGGAGACAAATGCTATTCTTTATCAGCCAAGAATGTGACAGCTGGCAGGTCTGCACCACACAGGCTTTCCATTTCACCAGTTCTGGCTTCAGTGGCTCCTCCCAAGCTCAGGGCTTCACCTCCCACGAGCCCTCGAACACCGCTCCAGCAGAAAGAATGGCAAGAGCAGGGGTCTCAGGGAGAACATTCTCTACCGTCTGCTCCAGGCCTCTCTCCCCCCACACGTCATGCACCTTCTCTGACCAAAACTGAATCCTAGAAGACCTAATTCTGCCAAGCACTCAATGTGGACATGCCCCATGTTACTGAGAGGATACTGGCAACTTCCACGATTTCTTCAATACCACACACTATGGTTCACAATAACCAGGGACATCCCAAATGCTGAACCGGGGCTGGGAGATCAGGAATATGGGCACATGTGAACTTCTGAAGTGATGCTTTTTACAACGGCACATCAACATTTTTTGAGACAAGAAAATGTAACAAAGTACCTTTGTTATTTTGTTCTACCAGGGATGCTTATGTTGTTAAAGTCAATCCCAACATACACTGAAAATGTTCAGTGAAGCTAAATCCCACGTCAAATAAAGTATTAACGCTATTAGACAGAACTTATATGGTAAAACGAAAGGTGGGGAAAGCATGAAGGGAGACTTGGTAATTTCAGGGCACAAATGAGTCAAGTGCTACAGCCTCCCCTGCTTCCTGTGGTTTTCCTTCCAAGTGCCAGAATCCGGCCCTATTGTCTCCACAGTAATTCGTCCGGAGATTATCCCCTTACTTTCAGTTCAACAGAGTTCCACGTATAACTGATAGTTTATTCTTCTCCACCATCCCTTCTCTCTCAGAGGTTTTAAGTTTGGTGAGCTGCTTCTGGCTTTAAAAAGCAGCAGCTCACCAGATGTGCTGAGACAACCTTCTTTGCATCCTTTTACACCGAAACCATACACATGTAATTACATTACGGGGACTGTGGACAAAACATTGCCGGGCCCTACAGCCCACTCTCTTTAGGAAGCTGTCTAGACGGCTCCGAGTGAGCCGGGAAATAAAGCATTAACTGAACTTACTGCGGCACATTCTTGCTTATTGGCCTCGATCGGGAAAGGGGGGTCGGAGCCGAAAGTCGCGGGGGACTCCCTGGACCCAGGGTGCGGGGTCCCGCACGGGGCACGATGCTGCCCCGCCGGGCACCGCTGCCCGCGCTTCCCACCCGCGGGCGGTGCTCGTCCCGTCCCGCCGGCCCGGGCGCTGCCCGCGGGCGTGCACCCCGCGCAGCCCCCGCGCAGCCCCCGCAGGAAGCGATGTCCGCCCCAGCGCCGGCACCGAGCGCGGCGGCCGGCGCGGTGCCCGGGAGCGCTGCCCGCCCGCGCCCGGCGCTCACCTGGAGGTGGCTGACGATGCAGTAGGGCTCGGGCTGGCGGAGGCCGCAGGTGGAGGAGGCAGAGAGGCGGGCGGCGCGGCCGATGAGCAGGTCGCCGGTGGCGGGGTAGCAGCTGCCCTCGGCGCAGCCATAGCTGTACTCGGGCTCCTGTGCCGCCGCGGGCCACAGCGCTGCGCGGCCGCGGAGGGAGAGAGGGGGACACGGTGAGAGAGGGAAGCGGGAGCGCGGCCGGGCTGGGCGCCCCGCGCCGCCCCGGCGGGCGCTGCAGAGGCGCGCCCAGCCCGCCGTGCCCCGACGGCGGCCGGAGCGGAGCGGGAGTTACCGAGGCAGCAGCAGAGGTACAGCAGGAGGCGGCCCATGGCGGGCGGCAAGACGGGACGGGACACGACGGGACGGGACACGACGGGACGGGACGCGGCTGCCCCTCCACGCGCCGCCGAAAGCCGCTGCTCCGGCCGCTCCACGCAGGCGCCGCCGTTCCCGACCGCGGCCCGCGCCGCCGGGTGCCCCCCGGCCCTCCTCCTCCTCCTCCTCCTCCTCCGCCCCTCCGCATCCGCGGGGCCGGGCCGAGCCCCTCCCGCCCGGCCCCCTGCTCTGGGGCAGCCCGGCCCTCAGCCGGGGCAGGGACTGCCGCCGTCGAGGAAGGGCGGCTCAGTCGAGGTGGGAGGCGAGGAGAGATGCTGTCCCGCTGTAGACAGGGAGCCCCGAGCGGGGCACCGGGGACTCCAGCCCCCCGGCCCGCAGGCTGTGCTCTTTCCAGTGTCGGGAGCGGGCTCTGGGCCGCGTGCGACAATCGGAAGGGGGTGGCGGATAGGTGGGGGGAATCACCAATCGGGTACCCCTCCTCTCTGCCCCTGTCCGTGGAGAAACAATGAAGGAACGGGATTATTGACCTAATCCTGCCTCCTGCCGCTAGCGTGGATGGAGCCGGGCCCCTGCGATGAAAGAAAGGATGGATGGATGGATGGATGGATGGATGGATGGATGGATGGATGGATGGATGGATGGATGGATGGATGGATGGATGGATGAATGGACGGACGGACGGACGGACGGACAGTGATGCATACTTGTGTGGTAGGCCCAAAACCCAGCAAAGCACTGGGGAGTTGACAGCTGTCCCACACAAGGCTCAGTAGCCCCACTCTGCCTGGTGCTGTGGTGCCAGCACACATGGCTCAGGAGTGCCGTTCCCGGGGATGGTGGCTGCCATGCATAGCCAGGTCTGGCTCTGGCACAGGCAGAGAGGCCCAGCAAGCCTAGACTAGATGCTGCCAGGCTGTGTCACATTCCCTGGGAGCACATAGCACTGTTGCCCTCCCGGGCACTGGGGCAGCTGCAAGGAATGAATGGCTGTGCTGGAGCTGCCTCTGCGCCCCAGCCTCCCACGACAGTGCCCTGGCCTCTGCTGGAGAACATGGGGGCTTCATTGGCTGGTGGCAGACTTCCCTCAGCACCCAGGGAAAATGTTTGCTGTTAAATAAACGCCTAGGAGTGTGTATGAAGGATGGATGTGGCTGGGACAAATGCCTGAGTTTATATACCCAGGTTTTGCTTGCACACGTGCAACACGTGTACTTGTGTAAATCTTTACCAGGTACCAGTGCCCCCCAAGAACACTTTGCCCTCACTGTTTGCAGTGCCAGAATGAAAACACACCATGGTCTGTCTGGCCTACCCTGCCGAGGTAGGTAAATATGTTCATTCTCATTTTACAGATGGATAAGCAGAAACAGAGAGATACCAAGTGACTTGCCCTAAAGGTTAAACACCAGGTTTGAAACATAACCCAAGACTCTGGATTAAAGAACTTTGTGGAGCTGTTTCATTAAAGAAATCCATAAAATTAAATCATTCTATACTGACAGGGCAGGAATTGTAATATTCTAAATTTCTTCTGCAATGTGGTCTTCTAAATTCAGAAAACAAATTCAGTTTCATAGCCCTGTTATATTTTTTAAGCTTCAGTACACCAAACATTTTTGTCTCCCCACTAACAGAAAATGTTTTACTTTGCTGCTGGTAGAGCCTCCTCTGGCCCATGGCAGATGGGCAGCAGCATCATCCCATGTGCAACTCTTTCATTGCCTCTGGACTTTTTCTGTCCCATATTTTTCCAACTTTGATTGAAGTTTTCTCCTTTTGGTTTTTTTTTTCTTGTTTCATAGCCTTGTAGAAGTCCTGTCCTCCCCTATAGCCTCCTTTGTGCCTTGGCACAGAGAGCATGAAAACGTGCTTTGTTCCAGCCTGGGGGTGACCCTGCCGTGCGACCCAAGGGGTTGAGCTGGAGCTTCAGCCACAGCCTGGGGTGGCCACCATCACCCATAACTGTGGTGTTCTTTCAGACATAACAGAAACCACCACACTCAGTGTGTGAGTAATTAGGAACAGGGGACTTGTGTCCCTCCCTCTCTGCAGAGCTCGTGACAAATAGTGAGTGGGAGTATTTTAATTTGATTCTTCAAATGATATAAATTCAGTTTGGTCTTGTGCCCTGCCCTTGTGGTTGGTGAACCACCTTCACCTCCCTGGAGTGTCTGTGTTTGTGCGTGGTTGGAAGTCTCAAAAGACAAAATTTCAGAATTTGACCCCAGTGGGACCCACTTGATCACCCATGTTCTAAAAACACTGCAGTGGTCAAATGCCTGGTAGACAGAGCTGATTATATGATTTTGATTAAATATATTTTTATATTTAAAAATATAGACACTTTATATGTCAGTTTGGTTGTGTTGTTTGCATTTTGATTAATGCTATTGAAGTAAAAATGCTCTACAGCAAGAAACTTGTTTCAATTCTTTTTCAAGAAACAGTTTTATGAAGCAATTTCTGCCCTCAAGGAAGAGGTCCAGGGGGAACTAAAAATAGGTACTTTTTATCTAAAGACAGCATTTTCCCCACAAATTAACTTTGAAAAAACACTTAGAAATTTTTGCATCACTTCCAATGGGAAATGCTGCACTGCTGTAAACTTCTGGAGATGTCACAGGATGGATTGGGAGTTCTGTGGCCACTGGTTCCATCGGATCTGCTTCCTTTGTGTGTCTGAACATGCTTGGGGGCAGGGAGGGGAGGTTAGACTCTGTGCTGAATTTCTTGTTCCTGCTTCCGCTTTCCTTCCAGCAATTTCTGTTTCCCCCCATGGATACATCTCCTCTCCAGCCCTGTTTAACTGCCTTGTGTTTACAGATTTCTCATCCGTGCAGCCATTCAGCAATTCTCATAGTCAACAGTGGATTTTAGGAGGAAGTTCTCTTTCAGCTTTTTGCTTGTGAATTCAGATTTTTAAAGCCATGAACGAAATTAATTTTGGTTTATATGCAATTGGGAATTTCTGTCAAAGAGCTTCAGTTTGCCTCTTCCAAGTGCAGTCCAGATGCATTGAAACCTGCAGAAAAATCCTTCGTTTCCTGGAGACACGCATGTGAGCAGCTTGGTGCTCTGAGTGCTCCGAGTAAAACAGAGATGTTTGATTTCATTACGTCAAAGTCAGCCTAAATACAGTAATCTTATTACAGCCTAGTAACTTAGAAAGAAGCCTCACACCTCACAGGTGATTTTTCCTAACTGCTAAAATTCAGAAAGTGCTAACCCACAAATTCCATGCATTCCTGCGTTCAGGTGGCATTGTCAGATTATATCAAAATTATAATTCGATCCCATTATTTTCACAATAGAACGTGTCACAATGTAATGCATGTTGCACATTGCCCTGGAGCACAGCTGGTTCGAGTTAGAGGAGTATCTCTGAAATCTCATCTGCCAGCAATTCCCACCCAAGCCCCCAGCGCATACCAATGCTACTTTAGCTCTTGTAAACACAGGGTGATAGCTATGCAGTGTTTATCTCCGTTGGATCGATAAGATTGTTTCACGGGTGCCGCTGGCGTGTTAAGAGCCCTGTGTTCCCGCAGAGCATTCCTGAGTTTTACAGATGTGGTCTGGGCTGCATCCGAGCTCTGAAACAGCACCGTGCTGAATGAAGTCCCTCGCTGTGGGACAGTCGAGCCAGGAATGACACGATTGGTTTTGACTGAGGAAAACCCATCATTAGTCTGCTCTGCGACCTGCAGGAGTATGTATACCTTGGGTGGGAGTTTGAAACTGTGGCGTAGCTCACTTCAGTCTTTTTTAAACTCTGGCACGTCTGTAACACTTGCTTAGCCACAGAGTCCTTATTTATTAATATATAAAAAAATAATTACAGACTAAAATTTAGGCCAATTCGTGTGTTCTTGATGGCTAAAAGAAATTGCTGAGTGAACCCTGACTTCTGTGAAGTGCTGCATAGTTCAACGAGAGCAGATAAACTGGTTTTCGACCTTTCTGGCCCTCTAGACTCACAGCTTATACCTAAGAGCTGGAGTTATTCTCCAGTTGCTGGTTACATTAATGAAAAACGCGTGAAACCCCTTATAAGCATAAGAAAAACGTGCATTGCAGGAGCGCCAATGCCAGAGAAAAGATTTTTAAGTTGTTTTCTGCGATAAGCAGAGCACTGCCATCCAGTGGGCAGCGGGGGATCGGCTCTGTGGCCCACCGCCCACGGCCCCGCGCTGCATGGAGCTGCTGCCCGCCGCATTTCCAAGCACAGCGGGACCCTCGCATCCTCAGGGCTCTGGTGGGGGAACCCTGCTCTGCCTCAGTGAGGAGGTGGGGCTGGAGCAGTTACAGTGCCTGGGGGTGCTGCTGGTTGTCAGCAGGGGCGGCTGCAGGAGCCCGCAGGGTTTCACCTGCATCGCCCCATCCGAGTCTGAGCAGCCCCGTGCAGGGTCGTGGCACAACCTCGGTTTGTAGGGGTTGGCAGAAGACACAGGGTGTTGGGAGTCTGTCTTTGAGACAGCTACAAGCTGCTCCCTGAGCAATCCTCCTTTTGCAACCCTCCCCACCACAAGAAGCCCTAGACTGTGCACAGGAGTATATTGTAGAGCTCCCTCAAAGACTACACCTGATTACTAAATCAGATGGTTTATTACAAGGTATTTCCTATTTCCATATAAACTCAACTGGACCAAAGAAGAAAAAGACAAAAAGATAAAATTACATTATTCTCTAGGCCACTTCAGATGTATTTCCAGGGGACAGTGGCCTGTGCCAGGATGCTCAGGATGTGGTAATCACCATGATTTCAGCTTCATTTTACCTGATGGTCTGTTCAGACCCTAACTCTTGCATGTTGCATACTTGCTTTCCTGCTCCATGATTTCATTTTTAATGGCTATCACTTGTTCCTCTAGTTGTCTCAGTTGCTCTGCTTTATCTTGTTTGGTTTGATTCAGTTCCTGAAGCTTCTTCTCCAAATCTGGAAAAGCAGAGACATGCAATGATGTGAGCAATGATGCTCACATTTGTTGTGTAAGTAAAATCCAGTGATTAGCGGCATTTCTTTTCCCATAAGTTTTAGAGGCAATAAGCCCATTTTGAATGGGGAATGTTAAATGTGCAACTGGAGGGAAAAGTCAGGCTTCTGGATAGCAAGAGGAGCATGATAGCCTTGAAGAAATTAATTTCTCAGCATGTGCTTTTGTCCATCAGCTAGGATGGGACAGGACTGGGTTTAAATGGAAGCATTCAGAGGAACAGCATGTCCACTGATGTGTGTAAAGCCTAGACAATTTGGGTGTGATTGGCTTAGGTCTCCCTCACTTGTGTAACTGTTTTCTGCTGGTTCCTGTGAAGCTACACCAATATAAACATATTGGTAATGAGTTAAACCCACAGGATTCACTGCCTGTTTCTAATGTCCTTATCGTTCAGGCATTTGGGGTGACTTGGATGATCTTAATGCCTTTCCTCAAGGTATGTGCTCAAAATATTTATTTGGACCCTGTCCTGAAGAGTTTTCTCCTGGGATAGAGTTTCTGCTTCAGTTTTGCTGATGTTATGTGGTATTTTCTGATATTGAGCCTGGCAGGATCCTAGGCCTAAGGGTTCCCAGTGGGAATGCCCAGATCTCCACTACAAGGAGAATTAGGTTCCCTGTGTGCAGGGACATGAGATGTGCTCCTCCTTTTTGCTGACCCTCTGAGCCTGTGTGAGCAGAGGTGCCGGGACAGCCACAGCAGCTCTGTCTGCAGTGCCCATGACCCCTCTGCCTGACAGTCATGGCCCCCCTGATTCAGGGCACGTCAGCTTCAGTCTCCACAAGCTGTAATTGTAGCTGGTTTGCTCTGCCATTGCTCAGAGATAATGTCTGAAGGGGAACAAGTACGGACTGATGGAAAACAGCTGCCCTACAGCTCTGTCACATGAGCCCTCGCCTGGGTGATGTGGGGAAAGACATAGCATCGAGGAAGGATAGAAGGTCAGAGTGCCCAAAGCAAATGCATAAATCAGGGCCTCCAGCTAAATCTGCAGCCAGGTTTTATGCAGGTTTTGCATTAGCCCTGTTTTTAAACTGAAGAAAATCACTGCAAGTCCCTGTGTGGACAGTTCTTAACCCTTGCTCCTAGCAATCTATTGAAGTCAGAAAAAGTATATAAGCCAAATCAATTCAATTGCTTTTAAAATTAGAAGCTTCAGGCAGGGATTTTCACCAGGTAAATTGTTTTGAACCTAATTTTGGGTGAACTTAGTGTGTTAGTGTCTGTGGGCAAGGACTTTAGCCTTGAATTCATGACTATACAGTGTTTACCACTCACTGTGGAAGTGAGAACATCACCTGTTATTCTTTTTATCTTCCTTTCAGTCTCTTCAGCCAGTTTTTCTGCTTCTTCTTTCAACTGCTTCGCTTTTTCTAGTGTTACTTTTGGAGGTCCTTGGGTTTTTAGCTTTTCTTGAAGAATGGTGTACTTTCTTTTAACATCAGTAAATTCCTGTAACAAAATGTCATTACTTAGTTTAAGAGCATCTCATAATTAATCTGGTGTACAGAAGGAAGTTTTTAGTTTTTTTAACGTCCTTCTTGAACCAAAGTTTAGATTCCCCATTCTCTTAAATATTAAAAAATATATCCTAATTTGTAGACATTGAAAAATGCTTTGCAAAACATGATAGAAATCAATTAAAACAAACTGCCAGTGAAGTAATGTAAAGGAGAGGGAGTGGTAAGGATATAAAGAAAATATTATTTAAGATATTTAAGTTTATGCTGGTTTTGCTCCGGTTGATAGGGCTTTTCTGTAAATTTCATTTTGCCATAAGGCTTAATTAAAATTTGATGACTTATCTGTAACAGCATTGAGGTTTTTACATTTTCAATTGCAGTAATATTTACTGGCTAATCTGTTACCTGCTGATCTAGGTTGCTGTTGAGGCTGCAGTTTAGATTTTGCCTATGGTTCTTATAACTTGGAAGTATGGCCATGTTCCAAGCTTGTGGTGTGGGTACTTGGTTCTTGCCATTGTAGCAAATTTCTAGCTGCATTTTAAAAAAACTGAACTACTGGAAAGCACCAAGCCAATCAAAAACTCCGAGTAACTCCCACAGCAATTTTCTCTGAAGGAGAATGCCACAGGATGAATTGTCAGGGTGCTTCCATCACTCATGTATTTTAATATCTGGTTTTGTGATTTGTTCTGTTGTGTTTATTGGTGCCCATGGTGACTACAAGTCTTATACACAGTGCAAGAAAAAAATGTCATGAAGTAGCCAGAGAAATGTGTATGTTTTCTGTCATTCAAGCAAACAGAAGTGTATGCCAGAAACCTTAAAATAAAACACAAATTCTTCCTAACCATGGCATTTTACACTGTATGGCATAAGGAAAATGTTAAGTTTGTATGACAGCATGGCAATGCTTCTGAAGCAAAAATACTGTTATATATGGAGGAAGGTTTATTTCCCCTTAACATGTGACAGAAGGGCTTACAATTTTCATTTTCTGGGCTTGCTTGTGAGCTGCTTCTGCCTCTGCTCTTGCCTTTGTAGCTTGATTCTTGTTCATCAGCATTTTTGCCTGCCATGTGGCACTTTCATCTTCCACCTCAGTCTGTTTGGCTGACAAGTCATTTAGTTTATTGTTTGTCTTGTTCACTTGGTTCTCAGCCTAAAACAGAGCAATTGAAGGCTGTGATTTCTTATGCAATGTCCATCCAGCTTGTGGAGCGTGGTAATGAGGGACTGTCAATGGACTAAGAGACACTTACGCAGTATGGAATCTGTGTCACATTCTGGTTTTGTTTATTTATCTTAAGGAAACTTTAGAATGAAGTATCTCTTTCTAATAAATCTAGCAAATAAATTAAAATATTTGCAGCAAGATACCTGAGAGATTTGTGTTCTGATGCCTTGTATCTCTTCATTTGACTTTATGATGGTGCTTTTGGAGTCTCCTTGAGACTTCACAACATTTTTTAGTTTATTATTAATTTCATCCACTGGCAGAAGAGCTTTAGCTGCTTTGCTAAAATGGAAAAAGGGAAGTATATGTAGTATCGTGGTGTGGTGAGCAAAGCAAGAACACATTTCACATGCACCCATGCTGACATACAGGAATGTTTCCTCAAGTCCAACAACAACCATTAAAATTGTGGTAAATTGGTAAAGCAAAACCTCAGAAAAGGACTTTGTGGGGGGGCACCTGAGTTGCTGTACTCAGGGTGAGGTTGGATGCTGCTGGCTGCCTGGTGGTGCACAGCTAGTAGGGAAGACTCATGGGTGAAAAAGTTTTTTCTCTTGTTGGGTTTTTCTCACCCTTATTCAAACCACCCAGTGAGCCAGATGTAATGCTCCACCAGGTTCAAAGTGGAGTTAAGGAGCTGCTTTGGCCCCTCTGACTCAGCAGGCAGAGGAGCCAAGAGCTGTCAGGAGCTGGCTCCTTTCAGCATGTTGGCTGCTGCAGCCTGAGTGGCAGTGGCTCCTTCCTGCTGGAGAGGCCCTGTGGAAAAGGCAAGGTGGAATTTCCATCTGAACCCTCCTTCCAGTGCTACTGCCAGGGGAATGGAGCAGTCCTACTGTGCACAGTGCCACCCCAGCTGGGGATGACACACCAGCATGAGAATACTCTACTTACTCAGCTTCTTGTGCCTCCACCAGCAGTGTCTGAGCATCCTTCCTTCTTTTGTTTCTCTTATTATTCAGTTTGTACTTCTCACAGTGGTTCATAACGCTTTGGAGCTTGCCAAGCATGCCTGCAAGCTCTTGTGGAGTCAGGGGAAGGTTTATTTGCAGAACATAATTTGCCACCTTCTCAATGTCTTCTGGAGGTGCACTCTCATCTGCAACAGAAATGGAGCTGAGAGTATCCTGAAGTAGCTCCTTCCTCCCAGTAAATGGTCATTATGGCTGCCTACCCTTTGAGTTATGTGGGAGAATAAAGCTGACAGGCACAGCAAGGGGGTAAGAGAATTATCTCCAACATTTTGTAATTTAATATTATGCTTCCAGATACTGCTGTTAGTGTTGTCAGAACTGGCTGAAATGAGGATTTGAACCTACTTTGAACTGAGTTATTAAAATTCTGATGTAGGACAGAGCCTGTGGAGGGCTTTAAATCAGTGCCCAGCACAGCTAGATGTGTCAGAGCCCATTTCTCCCTTGGCCCACAGATCAAAGAGGTGCTGGTGAGGCTGGGATGTGAATGGAGATTTCCAGGCTGGCCAGTGGGTGTAATCCCTAACCTGGAGTTGCCACAATATTGAGAAAGTGGTTCCTTTGCTGGTTAATGAGAAAGGCTAAGCTGCAGAGGGAACTTGGGTCAGACTTGCATAGGATGGGAATTTACCATAGAAAAAACCATATTTTGACAATTCCCATTACAAATGAGTTTGTCCTAGCTTTTTGCTAAGAGGCAGAGGCACACACAGTGTAGTCAATGTCTCGAGAAGTCACATCATCAGTTTTGTCTTCTGTTCACTTCTTTTTATACAAGACCTTGTATGATAAAGCAGTTGGGATATGTTAAATAGTTGTGTTAATCTCCAGAGTAAGACAGCAAGAATTAAATAGAAGACATTTAGTGTGCAAACAATAGTGCATTCTTGAGAGCTATTTTCTGTAGAAATATATTCATCCAGTATCACCATTCACATTAATGTCAAGTACAGCAGATTTAATGTATTTTTAGTGTTTAACTGTATGCTTCTCAGCTATTTCTGTTCTTAAACTTCAATTAACAAAACAAAGATTTGAAAAAATTCTTCTAAAATTGTTAATAAATGCTGTATATCTACTAAGAAACATAAAGAAGAGTGAAAGATGGAATTTTCAGTGGCTATCATTAAAAAATCTGAGACTCTTAGGCAATCAAATGGACCTAAATCTTCTAAATCAATAAAATAATGTAAATTTTTCTGAACAAAAGAAGTCCTCTGTCCTCTGCCCTTGCTCCCATTTGGACGGAGAGATATGAATGCCAAAAGACTGCAATCCGTAGAAATTTATGAGATCAGCTACATTGAAGAGATTAAAGAAAATCCTGTCACATTTGAACGCCTTGATGTGCATCTGCTAAAAAAAACCTTGGATCTGTTTCCTACAGCATTTTTCTGCAATCCTGAGAGTGGAAATTTTTTGGGGTAGATACGGTTGTTTTGTTATTTTTTTTTTAGGAGAGCTGTGAAGTTCTACCAGAATCCTTTGATTCCTCGAGCTTTATGGAGAGGATGGAGTGGGATGTGTCCTAATTCCCACGCTCCCTACCGAGACCCTGTATTTATGGGCCTGGAAGAAGGGGGGGGAATAACAATTTGAGGGTGCATTGGACATGCCTGGCCATTATATATTGTACTAAATTATCTTAGTAGTCCTTTACCCAGATAAACTTGGAACAGAGAGAGTTTATTGGAATTAAACTCAGTAATAAAACATGATAATCAGAATGTAACAGATGTATTGTAAAATTGATACAAAGTACTGTCACCTGGGAGAAAGGAGCACTAGAAAAAAGGGATTGAAAAAGTTTGCACAGCTCAGGATGCAGATGAGAAATTTCATGCACACACAGCTAGATCATCTTCTGGCCGTCCATTACGCTGTATTATATTGGAACATATTTATGAAAAATGAGTCAAGAAGAACATTGCATATTTACCTAACAAGAAGTCTTTCACTTTTTGGATGAACTCCTTAATGATCTCTCCATCAACTTCAATTTGATTCATAACAGTCTCCAGTTGCCCATTAAATTGTGAGCCTTTCAGTTTGCTGTCTTCTGCCATTTTTCTAAAGCTTTTAACCTGGAAATATTATTAGAAACAGCAGTGCCATTTTCTGGAGGTTATCTGCCTCTGCTTTACAAGTTGGGCTCTGACACAAAGGTAATTTTGATCAGGCCTCAGCTGGAATCACTTGATGTGGCTTTGAAAAGTAGTAGGAGATCTCTTTGGGGAACTCCAGAAGCTGCTACAACCTGGGCTTCATCTGGCCTCAGAAATAGCCTAAATCAAGCATTTTTTCCTCTCTGCAACCACTGCTAAACCACATCCCCCTCCTGTTTCTAAAAAAAGAATACTGACAGTTATTGCAGTATTGTAGCTTGTCAGTGATCAGATTCAGATCAAAGCAAATCTTATCAAATGTAGATCTGATTAGAGAAAAGGTAATTTCATTTGTCATTTCATACTGGACTTGCTGTTAAAAAAACAGTTAAAGAGGACACAAGGAAGGTAGAATTCAAGGCTTGTCTTTAAAAATTGTTTCACCACTAAATTAGTATTCTTGATAATTTAAACAATAACTTTAGACTAATTATCAAATTTCAATGGTATTTTACTTTGGTAGGTGCTTTGCCTTCAAGAATGGCCCAGGTATATCTGTGGTCTGCAGAGAGAAGAGCTTTGGTCTTTCCCCATGCAAAGAGAAAAATGCTGATGTTTTTATTTCTGAAATGTCTCAGAATGGTTCACTCAGATTCTCACGGAGGTGCCTGAGGCTTGTGCGCAGCCCAGGCGATGTCCCGGCAGCCCGGCAGGCGCCCCGGGCTCGGCGATGCCTTTGGCTGCCGCCGCTCCGTGTCCCGCGGCCCCAGGGCGGTGCCCCAGTTGCTCATTTCCAGGCCGGCTGGCTGGGATGCAGCGTCGAGGGAAGTTTAAAAAGAGGAAATGGATGCCCAGGCATCCTGCAGGGACAGGACAAAGCCACAGCAGAATGTAATTTCTGCTGGAAAATGTGCTTTGCCTATAACTGTAACAGGCATCATCTCTGACTGTTAATAAGAACAAACTCCTTACTGCTGCTTTGGGATTTGTCTGTTTTGTTTCCTTGGCATATGTTGCATTGGCCACACTTTATTTGAATTACTTTTCACTGCTACTGTGCAGTACAGCCGACTATTTGATGCCCTCTTAAACATTACTGGGGGCAGAAATGCTTCATCTTGAAATTATTTTCAAAAGTAATTTATTGGCAAACATAAGAATAGTATGAAGTTGTATAAATAGAGCTTAACACCATGCACAGCAGTAATCTCATTGCAATAAGCATGTCAGGCTACTGACAAATGGTGCCATTTGTATCTTTCTCAGTAAAAATTTAGACAATTCTAGCCTGAAGCCACCTACTGCCATAGACACAGGGCACCATGACTTTTCAAATCAGCAGCTATGAGGAAGATCTAGATAAAGCCAATCGCTTTGTGGGGCTTGCACCTGGTACTCAATCATGATAGGCCTATGATGCTGGGACAGAGTCACCACTCTATCACCACTCTTTGTCCAAAGAGCAGGTGAGTTTTTGTAGATTTGAGACCTCCCAAATCTCATCCTCCATCCATTTCACTGAACAAATTTAGGTTTGATATACAGCACCTGATTCTCAGGTTCCTGTAGCTGAGTAGTCAAGTTATTTAGCATCACAGCAGTCTCCTCAGCTTTCCTGAAGGCCTCAGAGGAGAGAGGAAGAGCTCCATTGCAGTCTGGGCCACCACACTGCCTTAGTCCATGACTGTCCTGGCACAAAGCTCCCCCACAGGCTGCTGTGGCACATGGCTGGTCTCCTGGAACACCACAGATCTGCAAGAGGGAAGATGCTTATGTCAGGACTCCTCTGGGGGCCTCAGATACACTCCTGAGGGAAGGAAGATGTTTGACATCATATGAGCATTGAATACAGGATAGGATATTCCCTAAGACACAGCATCTGGTCTTTATGAAGATGGGTGTCACTGCCAGTTAGAGGTCCCTCTCCTCTGATTTGAAGGATGCAATGGCAGCATCCATGGCTCTGAGCATCCTTGAGGAGCCATTTGTTAGGCTCCAAGTGTTGCAGCGAAACCCTTGCTTCACTCTTCTTTAGCAAAAGGGCTGAAACCATTCCCTAACTATATCCAGCCCATGGGTCAATGGCCTCTTCTAAAGGATCCAAGTAACCTCTAACAGAACAAGGTGCCATGTCTAGTCTTCCATGTATTTTGGCACAGATATGGAACCTATAGGCTTAGGTGGATGATGTCTTCCAGATTTGTCATGATTTGGTGCTATCAGGTATTTACTGCTGCCCTGCAGAAGAACAGAAATCCCCTTCTTTCCCAGAGGTGACACAAAGGATATGTGAGCACTCCCTAACCACTCCAGGACAAAGTTAGTTGTCTCTGGTTAGTTTAACTTACTCATGGAGGAGGTTTGCCTTAGTCTTTCTGAAATTACTCTGATGACCTCTTGAGACTAGAGAGTGCTTAAACAGTTCCTAATGCTGGGAACAATGGCTTCCAGAAGGTTGGAAATAACTACAGCTGAGAAGTGCAGTTGTTCTGATGTGATTGGCTGTGGCAAGGAAGTGCCATTTTCCAGATTTAAAAATGCATGTAAGCACCCTTTTAAAATAAAATCTACTACAACATCAAAAAAGGAGTGTTTTGGGTTTACTTTAGCTTTCATTCAAAATCCACAGCACCTACCTTTTCATTCAGGTTTTGGATGTCAGGGCTCTTGATCATTCTGAGCTGTTGCAGCACACTGCTTGTGTTTAAGACCTGATGGTCCAACATAGTGAGGGCGTCGTTCCTGATGTACTCTGAGTGTCTTACAACAGGGGTTGTCCCCCTGGTCCTCTGTTCTGCCAGCAAAGATACTTCAGAGTGTTTCCTAATGTTGCTGATGGCCTCTGTACCAACAGAAATAGGGTTTAGTACCAACTGCAATTGGTTGCATTCAGTTTGTGCGTTTACTTCAATTCTGGACAATTGCTGAGTGACAGGTGATTCACTGGCATTTGATTTGGGAAGCAGAGAAGGGCAGGAACTGCCTTTCCTCAACCAAGCCTTTTAATCCTTTACTTATCCAGTTGCCAGATAGAAGTAGTTATCAATGCTCACAAAACCTGCTAAACTAGATGAAAAACGGGTGGATCCTATGTCAGCCTCAGGATGCCAAGGTGTTTTGAGAAGGCAACAGAAGAGACAGAAGTATAAAGGAAATGCCATTACTGACACTAACTGCTGCTGATCTGCATTCATCAGTAGCTGCCATTGTTAATTGGATAAAAGCTCCTGACATTTATTATGTTTTAGGCGGGAAAATTCTTTCTGCCAGTTGTCATGAAATGATCAGCTGCCTGATTGTGAGTCAGGAAAGCAACCATCCTTTCTGCTCAGCATAGCACCCAGCAGGTAAGTGGTCTGCTAGAGTGAGACCAAAACTGACATTACAAATGGGAATATATGAGGGCTTTTTTCTCTCTGGAAAATCCAGTTTCAGAACTGATGAATTTAAAAAAAGCACTTCTGTGATAAGCTAATAGGCCAGGGTAAAAATGCTTTCCAGCAGGAATCTTGTTTAGTTAGTGAAAACTTTTCCTTAAGTAGGCTCAAAAGGGTTGGAGAATATTACATTTTTTGGAGATTAATAGCCTGAGAAAAGGATTCAGACCCTTTGCAACATACATAATTTAAAGCTGTTACTGCTGCTGTCGAGGTTTCCCATATCTCTGGAGAGCCCAGATTTGTGCCCACATTCCTAGGAGAAATATGTCCAGAGCCAGAATTGATGTGTCAGCAGTGAAAAAGTATTAGAGGTCTCTGATTAACATCCCTCTTTGTGCTGGTAATTGACTCAGTTACGAGCTGAAGTTAAAGACAAGACACTCAAGTCCTGTGTGCTTTGATTCAGGCTCTAAAGCCCTTGGCTGTGCTTTGATTGAAGCTGAACAATGTTTAGTTATCATGTGGAACCAGGGCTATTTATTTATCTTGTAATTCTTGGAAACAATACACAGTTTAAAGTTAGCTCTTAATACAAAATACCTGGCAAGAGACTGCTACGTCTCTTCTAAGCCAGAGATTTTTTCTGTGCAACAATTCCATTGCAGGAATATTTCACAGTGGTTCAGCTCTCCATTAAGTGGCCTAAATGCATTTTCCACATTTGGTTTTTGATGGAGCTGTAGAGATTCCAAGTTCCTTTTCATTAAACACAGCGTCTTAGCACAGGTTTGATTTACAGCCTAGGAAGATTGTCTCACTGCATTATGGCACCTCAGCTGCTGCAAAGCCAGGGGCCAATCTCATAGACTGCAAACATTCTTTTAAGGGCAGCTGCATCTTGGTTTTTCCAGTTGTTTTAATTTATCATTAGATATTGATGTTTCCAGGTCATCTAGCTGAATGTATGCCTGTGAGGAGGACTCCAACTCCTGATCCTCTGCACAGAGACATAGGCAGGAGCTCATTCTCTGTGTGTGTCTAGGGCACAAGTGCCAGATGTGCCCCAGATGGTGCATCTACCCCAGCAAAAAGGAGAGGAAAAGGCAGACAGAGCCATAGCTAGGATATGCTGCTGGTCCGAAAGGAAGATGGGCTGAGGAGCCAGTCTCTCTCCTGGGTATCAGAAAAGCTGTTTATCTTGAGGGAAATGTTATTCTTGTGCTATTATATGCTTGGTAGCAGAACCAATGAATATTTGTGGCCTTGATAGGAAATTCATCTTAAATTCAAGGTCTTCCCCTCCCACACTCCCATGTGCTTTTTATAGGGCTGTTTATCTGTCTCCAGAGGCCAAAGATGAAGTGGGTTTGGAATGTGACCAGAGAGCACCATGGATGTTTCAGGTCTGTGTCCACTGACCTCCCTGGGATTTATTATTTATTTGCCTTTCTGCCCTTCTGCCTGTGCAAGACTCAGTTGAATGGAGAAGTGGAGCCTGGGACAGCTGTGCTGGCTGCTTGCAGAGGGACCTGGGCCCAGGAGCTGCCCCAGGGGACTGCCAACTACAACAGGGCACAGGAGCCCTAAATCTTAGTTAATCCCTCTTTTCCCCTCTCCCATTCCCTCCACTTCGCATTTTTGTTGACTTTTCCTTATTTTTTCTTTTTCCTTTGTTTTTATTTAAAAAACAAACAAAAAAAAAAAAAAACCCCAAACCAAACCAAAACAAAGAACCAACTTGCCTGGGCCAAGTTTTTCTTGCCTGAATGAAACACAGAGGAACTGTAAGTGGGAGTGCATTGCTTTAAGCTTGTGTCTTCTGTGGTGAGCACCCTGTCTTCTGGGGGTTCATATCTTGGCAGCCATCTCTTTGGAGAGGATTCTGCTGACCATCTCCTGCCATTGTGGGTAATGTAGCATCTGTTCAAGATCCCTGCTTGATGCAGCCCCATTTTTCTCCAGAAACCAGTGTGGGACATCATCATCACAGCTA
This sequence comes from Haemorhous mexicanus, assembly GCF_027477595.1. NCBI lineage: Eukaryota > Metazoa > Chordata > Aves > Passeriformes > Fringillidae > Haemorhous > Haemorhous mexicanus. The sequence continues at coordinate 61,799,065 of NC_082345.1, read as the reverse complement.
TTAGCAGCTGATGGAGATTATACTTAGCTCAAGCAGAGAGGATGTAATTCTTTCAAAAATGCCAAGGAGCTCAGTTCTGCTTTCACATTTTTTGATGATGGAGAGCTACTTCTGTCCCACATAAAGTCAAGTATTTTCCCATGGGAACACTAAGAAGCTGCACTGTGACACTATGCTTTAATTAAATAAACTGTTCCTGTACAAGATTCTTTGAGTATTCCTATGAGCAAGAGGAGTCAAACTTGGTGGTGGAATACTTTGCTGTTCCATTACATGTGAGTCTGTACTGTGAAAGTGGATTTCTTTTATATCCTGATGTAAGCATTCGGATTTATGAGACTTCTGACAGATGTGACCCTGGCACATGCATCTGAGATTTGGGATGCCAGAAATCACAGCATTTTAAGACAAAAGAGAATTTGGAAAGTCAGTATAAAATGTTATTAATGTCAACATTTTTGTGCTACCATAGGAAGCTAAGGGATCTTTGAAATGTTGTATGGTTTAATGATGAGAAAGCATTCCAAAATTTCAGGGAAAATGTCCACCCATTTTAATTAATTGTTGACTTACCTTTGAAGTTCAAGTACTGAAAACTTTGGTGCAGATGTATTTTTTGTTGTAGAAGTTCAAACACTAGGTTGGCTTCTTCTGCTATATCTTCTATGCTCTTGTTGAGGTCAGGAAACTCAAAGGGTGAACTGTGAAGGGGATCCATCTGTGCTACTTTTTGTCTGAAGGGGATAAGACAGTTATGCAGAAGTCAGACCAGATTGTTCTTAAACTAGAACTGAGTGACACAATATTTTAGAGGGCAAGAGATACATTTATAAATAAGCAAAACCATTTAATTATGACTTATTTAGAAAACCTTTAGTATGAACTGGAAAATTCCAGCATTTAAGTATATGTCTCTATGGGTTAGGGATATATTAAGAATTATTTTGTCCACAGATCTATTGAAAACAGTGACTTAGTAGACCAGCATCTGTGTGCTGATCAGAAGTGTAACTTGATATGTAGGGATGGCTGGTGGAGTCTGGGGGAAAGACAGTTTCTCAGCAAAGGGACTTTTCTAGGAGCAACCTAGCCCTTACTGAAGGTAGCCCTGAAAATCCCTGATGCCTGAAAGGGCCTCCAGTGAAAGGACAGGATGTCTCAAAATGTGTTCAGTTTCAGAAATGGCATCTTCGAAGGCTTTGAAGCGCATGTCACAGCTGGGCATCCGTCCTCCTTTGTCTTCCAGCTTTGCTGCAAACCTCATTAAGCTCTGCACAGTCTGAAGAAGAGCAGCAATTTCAGCATCCCACTGATCAAAACAAAGATGACACTGAGGGCAGGAGGGAAAGTCCTTCTCAAAGCCGCGGCCACACTGGTCGCAGAGCCGGCCGGTGACACCAGCACGGCAGTTACACACGCCGGTGGCTTTGTCACACGTGGGCTGGCGGGTCCCCTCCAGGTTACACTCACATGCTGCAAGAAAGGAACAGCAGGTTACATCCAGTTGTTCCTTTTCTGTGGGATTAATGCATGAAAAAGTCCCATTTCAAGATAATAAAAGCAAAGCAGTGTTTGAGTTAGAGCAAGGTGGGCTGCACAGTAGTGGCTCTTCTTCATCTCTGATTTCCATCTTAACCATTGAAATAGCAATATAGATAAATCATATAAACACTTGTCCATCTCATACACACAAACATATGAATGCCCTGTTTCCTCTGTGAATATAAAAGGTAAGCCTTTATGTTGAGGCAATTTCTACTGCAGTTGTCCCACACAATAATACTTACAAACACAATGCATCTGGGGATTGCCAAAGTAGTTTTCCTCACATTCATTACAGCATCTTCCACTGTAACCTGGCTTACATGGACACTGACCTGTAAGCTGTAAAGACAGATAGGGTGGAATAACTTCCAGCAGAGCCATAGGGCTGAATACACATTATTTCAGCTGTACAAGGACTGCACCAACACTGCTTGCCCACAGTCTTTGAACACCATGGTTTACACAGTATTGGCCCAGCTTTCCTACCTTCCTCCTGAAGGTCCTGAAAACAAAATGCACTCTGAGAAATGGCTTTGCTTCACTAATGTCAGAGATTTTGTATGTTCCTCTACTGATGCTGTTTGAGAGTTCATCCTCTGACAATGATCTGAGAGGATTCTTTTCCTTTGCAAAACAATTATTTTTTATTTTTGCTAGATTTAAGAACTCATCATAACATTTCAACGTAAACTACACAATATATCAATTGTAACTGAAAACCTTGAGGGTATATTATGCATGTTGCCCTAGAAAAAATATTTTGAAATTCAGCTATTAAATTTATTCCCAGGGAATTACAACTTTGATAACTGCTAGTAGTTCTTTGAGGTCAAGAACTAAATTTGATATAAAAAAAATAATAAATCTAATAAACTGGAACAAACAGAGAGCATATTGAAAGAAAAATGTGCAAACACATCAGCAAGATTTGAGGATAAGGTCCTGGTGCTCTGAAGTCAATGGCAAAATTGCTGTTGACTCCATGGGACCACAATTTCATCTCTATATTCTGAAATGCTTTTTAATTTTTTCTACATTCTAGCCCTGAAATATGCACAGGAATTAAAGATGAGAAAAGGTACTCTAGTAGTACGATAGATGAGGCTTGATTAATGTAATGGCCACAGCTGCTACTTTATGAAAATAAACACTTAAAAAATACTCATCAGACTCTTGGGTCCAAGCTTGGATTTCCTTCTTCCCTATATACACAGTTATGAGGTAGCTTTTTCCTGTGACATCTTTTTACAATGTATTTCTAAGATCCACTTGACAAAGAAACAACATGCAAAGAGAAATCGCAAAGCCACGTTATCAGAACAACACTTTTGATTTAATGACTCACTGTGGGATTGCACCAACCACAAATTTCCAAAGAATTTTTTTGTTTCAGGGTATTTGGCAAAAAAGCAATCTTCATATATAAGAGGGTCCCCACTTTGCCATGTCAGAACACCAGCACCCTGGTTCCTGGAAAACAGAGTAATTTTCTTGCCTGGTTGCACTGGTTGCTTTGGGAGTTTTTTGGATCACAGTCACACGTCTGACATCCTTTTCCACTAGCCAGGTCCCAGTAGCCAGAGGCACACTGGTCACACGTGGCACCCAGCACATTGGGCAGGCAAGGACAAGCTCCTGTGGCTGGGTCACACAGGCAGGCTGCATCCCCCCCCGGGCACATGGCAGGCTGAACACCTGCCAGATTGCACCTGCAGCCTGGAAAAAGAGGGACAATTACTACAGCAGACAGAAATACAGACAGCTGATGGACAGTCAGAGCTGGATATAAAGCCCATGCTGCAGGTTCACTTTTAGTGACCTTGAACATGTTTAGTCTCATACACATTACCTGTCTTTCTGTAATAATTTATATATGGCTTTGAGAAAACTTACTGTGAATGTTCAACCCTTTGAATACAGGCACAGAAAATGAAGACTCAGTGTATTTTGAATCTTATTAGAATGCAATGTTAAATATGTTGGGCAAGGATAAGTTGATTTACAGTAGGCATTATCCAGCGTGGGAATCCCCAGTAAGCCAAGTAAGATAAGAAGCCCTCCTTGTGAAGAGCCAAAAGTTCTTGCTTAACAATTTCTGACAGACATCTTCCAAGAATGAACAAGGGATAGGCTTGGACTGAATTTTAGAGATTCCCAGAAAAATTGTTTCTTGACTATGCTTATAGTTATCTTGGCCATAAAAATGAAATCTTTCAATCTTCTGTGAAAATGAGTTTAGAGAAAAACTGGGAAGAAGCTTGTGCCTTGCTTTTCCTTACACTCCTACTCTTCTGTTCAAAGAGCTGAATTACTGTTGTGTCCTCATGGAATCCATTCAATTGCCTGAATGCTCTCACTCTAGCCACTTAATGAAAACAGCTGGCAAGGCAGGAAGTTCAGCAAGGGATCATCTGGTTAACTGAGCTCTGAGCTTAGCTGGTGTCAGCCAGCAACATGGATAAACAATTATCACTGATTCCTTTACTTTTGATTCCTTCCTGAAGAAGCTGAATGCATATTTATTTTTCTAACAGAGAGTACTGCTTTCATTTCACAAACGAGTATTTCCTAGGAGTGATATTCAGTATGAGAGCTAGTGAGACTTGGATGACAAAGAATTTAATAAATGCCATATTAAGTTATTTGTATCACTGATATATTTATATTTAGTAAATAGAGAAATATATTTGTGATTCTTATGTTTTGCTCTATTTATCTGCTTTTTGTCCTCCTTCCAAGGTCTAGCCTTTCCCTATAGCCCATTTTTTAAAAACATTTTATTGGTAGTAAAACATAGTTGCAGTGCTGTTACTTACTTTGACAGCTTTGATTGAGGGCTGAGCCAAAATAACCTGGTTTGCAGAACTGGCAGTTTGGTCCATGGGTGTTGTGTAAACACTTGGTGCATTCCCCAGTGACCCTGTTACAGGACTCTGGGTCTGTCAAATCAATGTTGTTATTGCAGGGACACGGTGCACAGTCAAGCCCAGGGCTGCTGGGGTTTTTGTAGAACCCACTAGGACACTTGTCACACTGATTGCCTGCCAGAGGAAGGTAAGAATATTGCTGGCTGATGGAATTCAAGTGAAACATGCAATTTCCAGTAATATTATTAAAAGATTCACTGTCTGTTCAAATGCACGTTTTCAGTGGAAAATATCCACCTGTTTGAGATCATTGCACTTTAATTCTCTGAACAGTTTAAATTATATCTTCCTCACTGAAGTCTGATGGTAAGACACCCTTCTCATCCCAAGTTGTTTATACCAAGGAAGCCCTTTCAGTAAGAGCAATTAGGTGCCACATCATACAATACCTCCAAGCACCTTTTCCCATCAAAACCCATTCAATGGCAGTAGACAGGGTTATCCATATTTGCAGGATTTTCCTTGGCCCTTCACTCCAACAGCAGCATTGGAGGGTGGGGGATACCCAGGAGTTCAGATGAACTCTGATGCTCTGTCCTTGCTTGCTGGCATTACAACTAGTACTGCATTTTGTCTCAATGCCTGCCCTGATTTGGGTGCATCCTCTGCATCTCAGAAACCATTCTGGGCAGACTGGTGTTTCTGAAACTACATCCACTGGTTCATCTTCAGCCAAGGACTCTCTTCCTTCACTGTGCTCCTCAGGACCCAGAGCCTTTCTCAATCTCTGAGAAAGTGAGAACACTGCTACAGAGGTGACCAAGTCTTGCTGGAAAGGAGCAGGAGCAATAAAGTCCAAAAGTGAGGAGTGCAGTGATTTCTGAGGACAGAAGTCCCCTGGGTGAACACCAACATGAATAATTTTGACCCTACAGCAATTACTCAAGCAAAACCACTCTTGACTTATAAAGAAACCTTGCCTAAGTAAAGATGACAACATTGGTTTAATTTTCAGCAGTGATTCCCATTAAGCTTTGCTTCCACCAGAGATCTTTCTAATGCCCAAGGGAAGGGAAATACCTTCAGCTTTCCCTTCAGGAATTCAACCTAAGTCAACAAGATCTTAGGAAATAAGGAATCAGTTTGCTGCAAAAATATCTGCATTTCATACAGCTGAGAACAGAAACCCCATTTCTAAAATGACTATTTGAACCATGAAACAGTTACTTTAAGGCCTAATGTCAAAGAATTTCCTCTATATGGAGAAAAACTTTCTCTAATTAGGAAATCTTACCAGCTCTTTTTGCCCTAATCATTCCCATTTGGGCTTGCAATGCTTCTTTTTCAGGTAACAAGCAACTGCAGTTCTCCCTCCCTCTCCCCACCAGATTAGCGTAATGCCCCTGGAAAGGAGGAGATTTCCAGAGAGTGACATCAGAACATTAAATTACTGTATCCACATAAGTGAATCCCTTTTGAAAACGCTAACTGCACAATTCCCATTCTTCCTAGTCAGAACTTAGCCACATAATTTCAGTAAACTTGAGTGCTAACTCTTCTTAGCTGTTTTATTAGCATTACCTCATTGTCATTTCTGAACATGTGACAGGTGGAGGATGATAATTTTTTTCTCTTACATTAATTTAAGTAGTATCAAAACCAATCCTTATTTTGCTTCATACCTGAATATCCCTCGAGACAATTACAGACAAGCTGTGCAGACTGGGAGTCCTGGTAACAGGAACGTGCAAAATACCTATTGCTCGTAGGTGCCCCTGGGCACATGCATGGGTGGCAGGGTTCTCCATCCAGAGGGTTTCCATAATAGCCATCCATGCACCTGCCAAAGCAGTCAACACAAAGCAGGACAAATTGTCAAGTGCTTCGTGCAGGTGAATCAATATACATGTATATTTTGAAATTAGTATTCCAGATCATTGTAATGCTATCTCCATCAATTGGTAGAGATATATCAAGCTTCAAAGGTGTTCTAAAATGGAAAATCAGAGCTGCATTCTCAAAATCTTAAGCAAAAGGAAAAAGACATATGTTTTCCTTTCAATAAATGTTTGTGAAGACTTTCACCTACTCTGGAACAATTTTAAACTGAATGATTATTGTTGAGGGGTTTTTGCAATGGATATATATATATATGCACAATGCAGTCTTCATAGAAACTGAGTAAGGTCACAATGCCCTTGGAGGACACGAAAGAAGAAGAACACACTCAGCAGCAGACGGTTCAGGATGTAAAGGCAGACAAGAAAACCACAGCGAGACGCATGAAGAAGAAAACCTAACTAAAATTAACTGAAAGCTTAAAACGCGTTAACAGAAGGATTTAACCAAACATGTATTAGCTTGAGGCGTGAACAGTAGAACACAGTACAAATATATCTTGCTTTTTGCAATAAATTGGCTTCTCTTGATCATATTGATCATGGCATGATGTCCCGTTCCTGATTCTCCTCAGATTATGGCATATCACACATGCTCTGCATAGGCAGCTAAAAGCTGCCATATAAAAATTCTGTATATTTACCTATCAGCACATATATTCATCTACTTCCATCCACACATGCACAGAGTGGTTGGCATGACAGTAAAAAGTGCTGGCACAGGCAAAAAAAGCAATGAATCCTCAAGAGTACTCAGAGAATACTGCATATTTTAGATGCAACATATGTATTAAGCCATGCTCTGACATGTTCTGCAAACCTGGAGTAATGGCTCTTTCAAGGTGTTGGTGCCTGTGCTGTTACCCGAACTGGTAACTGCTCTCTGGGGGCTCAACCACCCTGCCCACCACCGCTGTCTCTACATCCCAACACCCTGCAGTCCTGCAGCTGCAGCAACGACTACACAGAGGCTTCTGGAGCATCCTCAGTCTTTGATCTGTTCTACTATGGCAAGTGGGAACACAGCTCTCCCTATAGGCAAGGCTAAAAGACTTGTATACAGGCAAGGCTAAAAGACTTGGCTATCTGATTATCCTTCCCCTGGGGTCTGGAGATCCTGCAAAACCACGGGGCAAAAAGTGTTTCAGTCTCCCATTTTTAATCTGTTTGCCATCTACAAGTAGATGTAGAACAGCCAAAGACTCTATCATCTAAAAGCACTGCAGGAAAAGCTCAACAGGTTTCATGAGGAAAATCTCTTAAAAATTAATGACAAGGTACAGTCCAGCCAAACCAAACTAAACACACTTAATTTCGATGTCCATGTTGAACTGTGATACTGCTGCCAGTGTACAAAACAAAAAAGAGGAGCAGTGCTCTGAATGGAGCTGGAACATGTGGGAAAAGTAATTTTCTGGTGACACGGAACTAATATCACCAGCAAAGAGGGCACGTTTACTTAAACTCCTTGAAGGTAATTGCAGGTATTAAAATGAGTATTCAGCACAATATTCACCCTCTTGGCTAGCCTCATGCTGAATTTTAAATTTGAAAGCTGGCAATTTGGAACCTGGCAAGAGTCAGTTTATCCCACACACAGTGTTTTGTGCATGTCTCCAAGTACATGGTGCCATGGCGTCCATGTCTCACCACTGCAATGCTGGGTGCATGCCCCGCCTGCAGTCCAGCCACAGGCATTGCATGCACATTCCCACATGCAATAGGCAATAGTAATGAAATAGGTACCTGACATTCAGCAGCCAGGCCCAGTTCCATGTTTACATGTCAATGGCCTGTTAAGGTTATTGATGTCAAAGACCTGTGAAGGTCGTTGGTGCATTTGCAGGCCCTCAGCTACACAGGGGCTTTGGAGACCACGAGTGTCTGTTGGAGCTGTGCAGCAGTGCCCATGAACTGACCTCTCGCAGTGGCTTCCAGCGGTGAAGCCGCGGCAGTTGAGGCACTCTCCGGTCAGAGGGTCGCACAGCTCCGTGTGGCCATGACAGGGGCAGGGGCGGCAGTGGGGAAAGCCAAAGTAGCCAGGCAGGCAGCGGCTGCAGCGTTGCCCATCCACCTCTCGGCGGCAGGAGCACTGCCCCGTCACCTGGTCACACAGCGTGCTCAGCGAGCCTTGCGGGTGGCACTCGCACGCTGGAAAACACCGAAAGCAAAGCTGGGTCCTTAAAGCATTCCTGCCAACCCAAATCATCACTGACGCTGCTCAAAGGCAGCAGCGATGGAAAATTTGTTATTCGTGGGAACATTTTTTATATTGCTTCACACATAATCCGGGATTCAAAGCCCTAAAACATTGGGGTGTGCTGGTGGTACTGGTAGTGGTGCTGGCTGCAAGGCACTCACCATAGCAGCCATGGAAGCCGAAGCCATAGCTGCCTGCAGAGCAGGTGTCACAGCAGCGTCCCACGACGTTGGCTTTGCACTGACACTGGCCCCCCAGCTTACTACAGCTGGCATTCAGTGACCCTTGGGGATTGCACTTGCATGCTGTCAAGGGGAAAGAAAATCAAAACATGTTTGGTTGTCAAGGAGCTCTACTGCTCTCATCAGCTTGCAGGTTTCACACTTTAAAATAGGTAGGAAAGAGCTTGATTATTCTTCTCATGGTTCACTAAACTGATGATGCCACAGTTTAGATCATTTGATGGTGTAGCACCAGTGGTGATGGTATATCAGGCGCCAGCACAAGTCTTGGTGTTGCCATTGCCACATTCAAGGCATTGCTTTCAGCACACATTTGGGGTAGGACAGAAAGGGAGTAGCAAAGCATAGATCCAAATAAAGACATTGTGAAGTCTAGAAAGATTTGCTATAAATCTGCATCTAGCTGAAGCACTGGACATAACTTACAAGCTGTATTTAGTTTGCATCTGTGTACTGTTTGTTTCCTTCTGGACAGCTTGGACTAACTTGTTGGGTGAAAATGCTCCACTAACCCACAGAGGTTTGCCCAGGATGCTCTGGAAAGCACTAGAAAACCAAAGTGCCACATTTCACTGGGAGAATCTTGTCACTTTAGGAATCAGGCTGATAGGAAGTTATCACAGCCCAAGCCTAAATGAAGGGTTCACTGGTTGCACAGCTGTGACCTCATTGCTTGATATTAGAGTGAGGCATCAATGCTAAAAATTGTCCAATCCAAGCAGATGCTATCACTTTGGAGGCATTGCTGCTAGGCTCCCTGAAAGAAGCTGGCCACCAAAGTAGCCCAGAAAGGCCTCTTCTGTTTCTGGAAGTGCAGAGAAGTTCCATTTCTCTGGGCCAAACACTTTGGAAGTTCCCTGAGCTACTGAGCCCAGCTAATGATGGGTCCAGGAGGCTGCCTAGGAATTTCAAACCCCACCTGCCACTGCCTTTGTGCTGCAATATCATCAAGGTTTTCTTGGTGAATCTCTTCCAGGACACCAACTTATGTATCATCATGTCTGGAATCTTACTAAGGCATTCAGCTAGCCTACAGCATCTAGAGAGAGAGCTTAGAAACTTCTCTGTCGTTTAAGAGCAGCCAGAAAAGAAGGACAATTATTGCCTTGGCCGTATGGTAAAGGCATCTGATTCAAATGCTTTTCAGAAGACACAAAAACACTGCCACGGTCCCTCTCATGCTGCTCATGAAGCCCATCAGGAGTGATGAACTCTGAGATTGATGCCACCAAATGTTTGCAGGCCACGCAGGGTTCAGCAGGATATACCCTGCACATCCATGGATATTGCATGCTGGACAGCTTCATTTCTACACCACTGCAGGCTCAGAGCTCTACAGTCAACACATCCTACAAACTCAAGGGAAAGCCAGCAGCTGCCCAGAAGAGCTGCCTGTGCAGGCTGGTCCTTACCGACAGCGCCGTTGTGGATTCGGGCTGACAGGCTCGCTATGAGCCGCGCGCATGCTTCGGGCAGGACGTGAGGCCCAACTTCAGATGCAATTTCAATGCAGTGATACTTCTGGTACTCATCTAAATCCTTTTCACTGCATAAGTTCTCCACAGACCCGATTCTGGGAATAAGTCCAAGCTTTGTCGTTAAGAGAGAAAAGAAAATATTTTTGCTTAGATATATTGAAAACCAGAATTTCCCACATTCTCTTAATGTGCTTCCCATTGCAGCAACAGAGGCCTGGAGCATTGCTTTCCAAATCTGCAGTTGTGCCATTCTGTCATCTAAATTCACATTTATTCTCAAGGTCTAAACATTCCCTGAGTTCTTCAAATAAGAGAGACTGTGTTTAAAAAAATAAAATTATAATAAGACCTCTGATATATGCTCAGAACTGGTCTTGCTGTGCTGTGTTAGTGACTCCAAAAGCAGTGTCTGGCCAAAATTTTTACTTTTATTACTGTGATAGGGAAAAATCAGCTGAAGGTTCTATGTCCAAGTATAGCCAGCCCTTGCCTGGTCCAGTTCTACAGGAATAATTAGAGAAACAGACCTAAAAATATTTTTCTCAAGAGAAGGACCCAAAACTAACACCCGGTTCCTGACTTGATGGAAATTTGGGAAATATCTAGACCTGATTCCCAGGAAGTACAAGACTAATTTTACTTTTCCAATATAATCTTTAAAAATATCCATGATCCCAACAAATTAGAGATATTTTAAAAAACTTAAGTGATGAGGAGCTGTACAAATTTATATTCATAGCCACAGCATCTTATCAGTAAATACATATGGACTGTGCTCATGATCAATGAGCAACAGATAGAGATACATGCCACGTATGTAACAAGTATGACTTAAATTGCTCCATGAAAATTTAACCAGATACAATTCTGCCTTTCCATACAAAAATATGCAAACAATGCCAATGGAGAAAAACAGAAGCTGAATTTCTATTAAAACACATTATATCTTATTTAAAAATACTTCTAGTAAGTCTGTAAAAAATAAAAAAATACCACTGTGTATAAATACAACCCCAAGGGACTTGTGACAGAACTACTCACTGAGTCAATCAAGATGAATGATTTTGAATTTTTGTCAGAGGCAGAGGGCTGGGAAAAATACACATCCACAAAATATTCTGTTCCCGGCTCCAGGCAGACTGGAGTTTGCAGAATTGCAATCCTGTTTAGCAGAAATGAAGCACAGTTATAGCCAGGAGTCAGGACAAGGCAAGTTTACTGAATGTTGTGAGCTCTCCCTTCCCTCTGTGCCTGCAAACTGATGCATGCAGCCTGGAGCAAGCCCTGCTGCAGTGAGGAGCACACCCAGCCAGCCCCATGCTTGACGGCGTTGGGAAAGCTGCAGGACTTCTGCCAGATGATTCACTAAAAGCCATTTAATCCTGGGGAGATTAAACTGAAAATGGCAGGTTTTACTGCTTCTAGCAAGGGGGTTTGCAACTCACTCTTCAAATTCATCCTCTCCTGTCCCTATTTGATCAAGACATTGGTCACATCCTCTTAGCTTCTCTCTATTCTTTACACAGGTCCAAGCTGAAAAGCTGGTTTTGAAAGTAGACTAGGACAGTGAGTTTAAGTCAATATTTCCTTTCTATTCTGAAGCAGCTGCAGTTGGATTTTCACCAGAGCAACCAACCCTAGCTGGATCTCAGGCTGCTCTCTTGGGTGTGGCAAACCAAGGACTGGGGCATCAGACTCTTCCTTAGACCCTCTGTAGTATTGTGGCGTGCCAGCAACAGAAAAGGCCACACATGTGTTTCTGATATTCCCACTATCCCACACATGTGTTGCTGTGCAGTGCTTCAGTAAATGATTTGTACACAGAAGATCTGCAGGCAAAAAGTCAGCAACAGTCAGACCTCTTTGTAGCTGGGAGAGGCAACTCATGTGGCTCCTGTGAAAGGACCTTGTTTTTGCAGTGTTGACCTGACAAGATACCAGCAGGCTGGATGGCAACACTTGCAAGCCAGTCTTCCAAGAGCTATAAACAAAAGACAAAAATTATGGCTATATTTTGTATCTGAAAAACCTGCTTCCTCTTTGAAAGTGTAAATGAAAGCCATCTGAATCACTGCACACTGCAGTGACGAGACAGACTTTCTCTTTATTCTTTACAGCACTGAAAAACAGTGTTATTTGTGAAAAATTCATTGTATTTGCAATAGATAATGAAAAGCAGAGACGGAAATGAGACCTCAGCTGGTTCAAATGGAAACAGCTCTGTTAGAGTCATCGGAGTTGTTTCTTTTCTTAGCATAGTGTTTTTCTAGAGATATCCTTCATTAGCTGCCTTCTCACACATCTAATAAGAAATAGTAAACATAAAAGACTTTGTATCAAACATATTTAAAACCCAACTCTTCAATCCTTATTCAGAAAAAGCTACCTCAAACTAGCCCACTGAAAAATTGTTCCCATGTTTTAAGACACTGGGAGATTGTTTTGCCTCAGAGTGCCAGTCAGAGAACAGAACACAATAGACAGCAGGAAAATCTTGAGTTGGGGGACTGTCCCAGAGAATTGCAAAAGAGTAAGGAGTTTACAAAAGCTGGTACCAATAAAACACTTGCGTGTGTTTTTGAAAACATGGGTAAGGGCCTGAGTTTAACCAGATTTGGATTAACAATGTCCCTAGACATGCCATCATCATTAAGAAATCTTCTCCAGGCAAAAAAATAATAATTTGGCTATTTTCCTACAATTTTCACACATCTCAGAGTCCAGATGGAACAACTGGGAAGCAGGAGGCCTGCAAAGGGCCTGGATAAATATCTATGCAGATGACTCCTGTCTGTACACATTTAACTGCCCAAAAAACCCAGCTAGGAATACATGATGCTTGTCTAAAACGAACTGCATTTTCCATGTGTTTGATTTTTGAGTAAAAGTCCAGTCCAAGTAAAGCTGCCAAAATAGAAACACTCAGAAGATGAAATTTTGGCCAATGCTTAGAAAACGCTTTTAGTGCAGATTTGTCGTATTTGAGTAGAAAGGGTTAAGGGGGTCAGTGGAGAACATATTACTTGGTTGGCAAGGCAATTTGTTACTGGGTGAAAAACCAAGCAATTTTAATTTTTGATATAAAGAATAGGACAAGTTGCTCATCCTAATATTCACAAAATAGACCCCTGATCACAACATCACAAGACACACAAGACATCACAAATACCTCAGGCTCATAGCGAATTGTGATATCAAAGTCCATAGCAAAGGGAACATTGCTGATGGCAAATCTCAGCCCAGCTCCCCTGGGAACACGGGCAAAGCCGTGTCCTGTCCAGGTGACAGCCCGGCCAGCGCTGGGCTGCCGGAACACCACTGCCAAATCTGAGTCCTGTCCAAACTGCATCGCACCCTGCAGAGACACATCAGCATTTTAAATACACACAGAGTCAAATTACAACAAATACAAAGTCAGAAAAAAGAAAGGAAATATTTTTGCCACATTGTTTGCTTATTTTAGCCATCAATCTCATTTTCTGAACAAGCTTGAGATTGACAATCTAAGAACTCTCCCAAAGGTAGGATATTTAGGCACATATGTAAAGGAAGCTTCCTATAACTTTGCAGCAACAGCAATAAGAGGGACTAGAATAATACACTCACCTCTGAATATCTGGCATCTCCAAACATTCACATTGCAAACCATAAACTGAGTAAGCCCGATTTCATACATGCCTGGACCTTTCCATTATAAGCTAGATACATAAATATCAGTACTTACAATGGCTGCACTTAAGTGCAGGAAGTATCACACTAATGTCTTGGTAAACTTGCTGAAAATGTCTTGCAACCAAAGAAAAAGTTTACCTTTCTTAAGGACTTTTCTCTTCCAAAAATTAATGGAACTTGAGTATACAAAGGCACTGGATATAGCAGAGCAAGACTGTCAGTATGAATAATAAAATGTCCAACCCAACTGTGTACCAAAAAGTTGATTTGTGTCAGGATTGAAATGTCTAAGACTGCAAATCCAATGTGCTCAGACATTTCCTTGCCCTTTGTTACAAAATAAAATTTTATTATTTGGTGTAAACTTAAGTAACTACTCAACTACTAATTTACCTGTTCCAGTCCAGATTTCCTTACAGTTCGTTTCTTGTTCTTGTTTAACACAATCTTTCCATTTTCAATCATGAACTCATAGCCTCTTTTCTGGAAGTAGATGTCACACCTTGGAAGAGTGCTTGGCTGAATCTATGGAGTAATAAAAGAGGAGCAGCACTGTCTCAACAATGTTGAAGGGTGGTAAGCAAGTAAATGAAAGTCCACATTCTTAAAACAAGATCTAGTCTCGCTGGGAGAAACTCTAAACTGTGGCCCAGCAGCTGCTGGAAATCTTTTTCCCTCACTCCTTTAAAATTAACTTGCACTTTTCCCTCATAAGCTATGTCCCAGACATCTGCTTTCCATTTAATTATTGGACTGTAGGATAATTACTGATTGTGATTATAGCTAAATATTTGTGGATGCGACATGCAAATAAACATTTTTTTATTATTCTTTATCTATAGTTTCTACACATGTCAGAGAAAAAATGTTAGCAAAAGCATAGACAGAGGAAGGGATGCATTCCAGGCTTGCACTCACCATGGAGAACAACTACCCCCATGTTGAAGGGGAGGGAAAAAATTAATTTTTCTAAAAACTTTACAGATGGAAGCCAAATTCTTGAGGAAATTAGGCTACAATCAATGCTGTTATATAAGGCAGCAGGAATTAGTCCAATGGAGCAGAGAGTAATTTGTTTCTTCCCTTGCTGGAGATTTCCAGAAATAAAACATTTCATGAGAGCTATTGGCAACTCAGATACTTTCCTCTAATTTAAATAATTAAATTTATTTCTCTAATTCATGCTAGACCAGCCTGCACTTAAGAAGAAGCAAGGGCAGCTTTGCAGGCCATACCACACTGCAGTGACTGTACCTTTTTAACAGCCACAGTTATGGGATAGTCATGTCCATGAAAAACAAACTGACAATGGCCATGGGGCTTGTTTTGCATTTTCCTGCTAAAGAGCTGCTCCCCAAGCAAGCGCTCTCCTCCTCAGCCTCAGCTCCCATGTCACCACTGCAATGATCCCCTCTCAGTACAACACCTAGAAAGCCAAACACCTACCAGGGGTGCAGAGCCAGAAAGGGGCCTTGCATGCTCAGCTTCATAAATATAATAGTCCAGGGGTAGAAAGAAGAATCCTGGAGCCGGCTCGTTGCACTGGCGGCTCACAATGTTGGGCAGACACTGGCACTGACCGTCCTTCAGTGAGCACCTACGGGAGGGGTTGGAAAAGGGAGGACATCAGAGTGGCACAGCTGGGTCCTCACAGCATGAGGGCAGCTCACACCCACCCTTGTTCCACCTTTGCTTAATTTCTCCCATTGCTGGATTACCTCCATTACTAAACTTCTTCCTATCACCCACCTCCTCTGTTTCTGATGCTGGATTTATTCAATGCTATTTTCCATGACTTCAGAGTTCACAGCCTCCTTTGTCTTTGTTCCATACCTGAAGCACTGATCCTTTTGTTTCCTGAGCATCTGTTACTTTCTATTCTTGTATCATTTATTGTATCTTTTTCTATAAGAATCACTATATCACGATTCTTAATAATCTGTCACCCACAATTATGGAGGCAGGACATGAGATCAGAAGGACCTTTGATGTGATATTGAATGTTTTCATATGCTTACATGTATATTTAACACACCAAGTGATTTACTCGGCCACAAGGAGCTGCTCTACAGCATGGGACTGTGTGCTCCTCTGTCTGAAGCCTAACAGCAGTAGTGAAGAACCCTGCCCAACAGATTTTTGGAGGAGCCTAACTAAAACCAACCTTGCTTCTAAATCATACATTTCAAATAGGACCCAGAAAAAAAATTCTAGAATTTAAAGTAGGAGGCCAAGTTAAAAATCTCATCTCCGACTTCTAATTTCTAATAATATTAGGGCCTCTGGTTCTCTCGAGGCATATGTTTTATATTTCATATTAAACACATCTAGGCTCAACCAGATTTAAGGTTGGCTTCAAAGGAAATAGGTAAATCCCTTTACCACAAATAAATTTCCAAGATCTCCACCCAAGTTTACACTGTTTGTATATGATGAAATTCCATCTACATTCTCTTTTCCTATCTGAACTGTGGCTGTATTAACCTAACCAGAAAATCTAGCCTAAGAGTTTACAAAAATTAAAGCCAAGAAATAACTTGAAGAACTTTAACTTACAAATTACTCTGGGATCCACCAATATCACAGTCACATGGAGAACAGCCATACAAGTTGTTGCCAAGACCCCAGTATCCTGCCTGGTATAAAAAGAAAAGTTCTTTTATGGCAAATGTTTAAGTATGCAAAGCAAAACAAAACTTGTTCTGCTGGATGAACAATGGAGCGCTACTGCGCTTGGCCATGGGAGATTGCTCCTCTTACCGGATACCAGGGGTGCTCAGCCACTGCAAGAGCCAGATATTTACCCACTTGTACAAGCAAATTGCTCTGTAAACAGCTAAAATGGATCAAGGACATAATTTTGCATTTCCTTTCCTTCCTGGGAGTGCTCCTCCCCTGCAATTTAATTACACAAATATTTGGGAGCAGTGAAAGAAAAGCAGATGTGTCAATGCAAATTGGGAGCATACAGCTATAAAATTATTTTGAATTTTGACTAATTGTTTACTTTTGTGGCAATGAAAAGGTGTGAGATGGGTGAAGAGACTTCCACAACAACATGCAGAAGCAAACCCAAAAACTGAGTACATACAAGGCATCTTTCACAGCGCTGCCCTGTGGTGAACCTCTGGCAGAGGCACTTTCCCGTGGCAGGATCACAGACGGAGAAGGGCAAAGTGCCCAAGGGATCGCAGTTGCAGGCTGCAGAGACAGAAAAGTGCAGTTACCTCTGCAGGGCCCAGTGACAGCCCAGGACTGGCATTGACATTAGATGTGGCATCAGCATGACAGGCAGACTCCATCCTCCACATAGACACTCTGCAGATGAATGTGCCCCTGCACCCTCCAGCCCTCAGACTGCCCTGGAAATGGACAATTTCCTCGGTGGGTCCCTCTCTGGGGGGAGCAGAGGCACTGGCAGAAGGCCTCAGCAGTGGTTTGCCAAGGGCTGTGTGCTGATCTGCACTGCAGTCCTTGTGTGTGGCTGAGCACCTGGTGTGGGCATAATGTGCTCACAAACCCACAGTGCACCTGGGCAGGGGTGGGACATGCTTTCACCAAGCCTTTCTCAGAGGAATGGTTGGCTGGAAGTTCTCTTGGCAAGGCAGCGCTCCTGCCATCTCAATATCCCTTTTCAATTAAGATGCATATTTAATAACCTTTCTATTAACAATAGCCTGATCTGTTATATTATACTGTGCATTCTGAAAGTGATTTTGCATTGTTTCAGTCTTGGATGCTGCACCAGAAAACTTGAATTTTGTAGATGTTCAATTACAGTAGGCAAGCGGCTATTTTGTGACTCAAGTCACAAGAGCACTAGTGTGTGGATCTGTGCATTCAACTACCTCCATGCCTTACAAACGCTTTGGAAAGGAGACTAGAAGAGGTGTTTTACATACGCTGGCAGCCCAGGGGGTCGCTGCTGCTCAGCCCGTAGTAGTTTGCCTTGCACTTGTCGCAGCGAGCGCCCTCCACGTTCTCCTTGCAAGGGCAGCGCCCTGCCACCGTGCCCAGCGCGGGGTCCGTGCGGCTCTCGCACACGCCCTCGGGCAAGGTGCCCTCGGGGGCACAGTTGCATGCTGCAGGCAGGGTCAGGGAGACACACAAAAAAAAGCATATGTAGATGTGAGCATGAAAATGCAATTACAGAGCTACTGGTGATCTGCCCTTGCCTCCTTAAGGACTTTTCAGGCCTATCAATTGCTACAATTAAATAATACTCAGAGTGTTTTCTCCATCCTATTAATAATGAATTTAGGTCATCTTTCAGAAGAAGAGTTTTCATGTCTGAAAGATTATTTTTCGTGCATATGACAGGTATCTAGCAAAAGTTATTTACTCCTCCCATCATTTTGGAGCCTCTTCTGTAATTGCTGAAGGTCACAGAAGTAACATCACTACTGCTATTCATATTTATATTGACCTTGGTCAAGAAAAATGATAGCTTTGCTGGATTTCTAAGCTCTGTTTAGCAAGGAGTTGGAATATGCAGCTCTTTTCACAATGCTGGTTGGAGGATACTGTCATGCAGCTACTTAGTAAGGCAGTTTGGGTGTTATAGGTTTGGTAACATTTTTACAACCATGTGGACATTTAAGCATGGGGATGGCTGTAGGGCTCAGAGCAAAGGGAACCAGAACTGATATATAGGGATAAAATATTTCTAGAATCATGGGATATTCAGGAGAGTTGGAAAGAAAGGTTGGGCCTGGTAGGCCCTGGGGAAATGTTAGGCTTTACTGGATCATGCAAAACTGCACCTGTATAATCATTTAATGACTATGATAAATTATATGATTGTTATATGATATGATATCATTGTTAAGTACAATGATTGTTTGGTAATTGGATATAATTATTGTTTAATTGTAACAAGAATCATGAGAATGTATGTTTGGGGGTTTTGATGGAAATTACAAGAATCTGTGCTTGGATAAAATCAGTGCATACAATAGAATAATATAAGTTTAATAATTAATATGTAGTTATATAATGATAAGGGTATAAACACATGTTTATCCTGAAGCCATGTCGGAGTCAGATTTGGGTCTGTACCCTGACACCCAGAGCTCTTCAATAAAAGCCCCTGCATACAATCATTCCGTGGTTAAGAGCTCCTGAGCACTAACAGAACAGCCCTTCTTTAAGTCACTCATACAGAGGTTAAAAAGGGAAGCTTACGGAGGCACGGCTGAGGATCTGAGATGGCTTTGAGTGGATCCTGGTAGAAGGAAGGTTTGCACCTGTGGCAGTGCTGGCCGGTGGTGTTGTCCTGGCAGTCCTCACAAACGCCACCACTGACCCCACCGCTGGCCTGGTACACGGCCATGTCAAAGTGACACCTGCTGGAGTGGCTGTTGCAGTTACAACCTGAAACCAAAGCAAACAAGTGGGCTTTTCACACCATGGAAATGCCGTGCTCTGACCACATTGCTGTCTACACTTAACACAGGGTTACTGGTTACTTGTATGATTTCAGAGCCCAGCAAGATTATTCCCAGGCCTTGTGTTGTACAGCTAGGGGGAAAAAATTGGAGTCTTCAGATTGAACTGTATCCTAAACTTGGAAATGCAGGTGAGTGTGTCTGATATGCAGTGGAGAACACTGCTCTGCTGAAGAAATCTCTAGCTGAATACTTGTTACAGATCCTAATATATTATCCTTGTGTATACTGCATTACTCATTACTGTGGAAATGAATAATTTAGCCTTGTCTAAATTCTTTCACTCACATGAAAAACACCATGCAAACCAATGAATGATCTTTTTTGCATTAGCTGCTTTTTCCCCTCTTTGTTGGTGGTTTTTTTTTTTCCCTGTATGAAGAATAAGAACATGAAACAGTGCTCTTCCTTTTATAGGATAACACTGCACCTGTGAATGCAGGAATCTGTTTTTCTGGAGGAGGCATGAAAAAGTCTCCCTCCCAGAAACCTGGCCATCCCATTATGGATTGGACTAGGATTGTGCCACACCCACTCCTGGCTATTAAAAAGGAAAATATCATGTTTGAGGAAAATATTACGTTTGCAAGCATTATCTTGTGTCCCTTCAGCGGGCCTCCAGGGAGCATCATTGTAGAAATCTTTGCATCTTTCACAAGAGAAACCTTCAGTGTTATGGTGGCAGATACATCTCCCATGGACCTGTAATGTGGTGAGAACAGAGAGCAGATAAGGTGACAAAAAAAGAGGGGAGGAGAGGGAGAGGGAGAGGGAGAGGGAGAGGGAGAGGGAGAGGGAGAGGGAGAGGGAGAGGGAGAGGGAGAGGGAGAGGGAGAGGGAGAAGTATTTGCTTAAGTTATGTCAGCAAGATCAGGAAAATTTGAAGCTCTTTGGCTCCCTCAGCTGACATAATTTTCAATTATTTGAGTAAAAGATCTGGAGAATACCTCCAAACATTAACCAAATAGTTTTAAAGCCACTGAGCAACATTTAGAAAAAAATTACTTATAGAGATATCAAAGGAGACATCAACATTTTAGATTATTTCTCTCTCTCCCTATGTCTTCATATTGTGATACATATTTTCCAGGAGAAAAAACTCTTTTTCCCAGAGGGAAAAAACTTGCAATCACATTACTGGAATTTTCAATAATCCATTTTTCATGGGTTAGCTTTGCATTATCAACTATTCTTTGTGCCAATGTCTCCTCTCCCACTGCAGAGCCTCAAAGCCCAGCTGGAGTTTGGAATGCACCCAACAAGTGGCCATTCAAGTCTGCACATGCCATAGGCTACTTACTGCATTACATTTGCACCATTACAGCTCTGGAATTCTGCTGCTATTATCAACATGTCTTGTCCCAGCTGCTTTTGAAACACCACAGTAGTGTCAACAAAGACAGCTTCTGTGCATTCCAACCCCGGGTTTCAAAGGAAGAGTCTGCATTGAAACATTTAACAACTAGCAGTTGCAAATGGCCAATCCAAAGATTATCAGAGATCTTCCTTCAGCTCCCTCCCTCCATCTCTTCCTTCCCACAAAACACCCAATTGAGACTCCTCTTTTTGGAGACAGCATTAAGGACGCACCATCCCAGACTGATGGAAAACATCTCCTCGTAGGTTCTGCATGGAATCACACTGGCTGGCATGGCCATTGCAAAAGCAGCTGCCCCTTACAACCATCTCATAGATGGCATAGTAGTACTTCTCAAGGGGATCATTGTGTCTCCTCCCAAGCAGAGCATCTCCAAGGGTGTGGAGTTTAGTAAAATTGATCCTTAGGTTTGTCAGTGTAATGAGATCTGGAAGGAAAGAAGAGAGATCAGGAGCCTGAGTTCAGTCTAAAATGTACAGTATGAAATCTTAAGCTTGAATCAGTCATCCAAGAATTTTCCTATAGTGAAGAAATAATGAAAATGATCCACTATTGGCCAAGATCAGTAATGCCTACAGTGGCAATGCAGTGCAGGGACCCACTCCTGGCACACAGCTGTGTAAGTGTGTGCCATCCTACTTGGTATTGCTCTGCACTTTCCCAGCCACTGTCTTCATGGGTTCATGTGTACCTCTGGGACTGCTCTCAAAAAGCAGTGTGGATTGGGCCTAAATCCAGAGGGAAAGAAGTTTAGCTTCATGGATATGCTCTGCAGAGCTTTGCTGTTTGCCCCCAGGACTAGACAACAAGACTGGCCCATTTAATTTATTAATACAATGTGTCCCTAAGATCTTTAGGTAGCTAATTTTCAACATCATTGACTTACACCAGCTGAGCTGTTGACCCTTTCAGTGTACAAAACAAGAAATACCAGCAAAGCGTCTCTGGACAAAACATGTAGTGTCCATACCTTGGATATATGGCACATATGGATTTTCTATTTCAAAGCTGGGATCCAAAGCTTTTAAAACAACCTGCAAAACAAATCAATAAAGCTCTAGAGATGGGATGAGCAGCCACCAAAGGGATCAAAGGACAGGCCTCTGCTTTTAGCAGACACAGACAAGAGAACTTCAGTTCCACAAATTATTTGAACTCATACAAACAGACACTTGACAGTACCTCGCCTTCAGTGGAGGGCTCGATGTCTGAATATCTTGAATCACAAACAACATCTCCAACACTTTTTGCTGGACCAGAAGAGATGTTGGGGAAAGAAGCTGCACAATCATGTGCAAAATATCTAAACACTTTCCAGGTCTGACCAAAATCAGTAGAGCGCTCAACCAGCATCGCTGCAGGCCGAAATGTCTGCAAGAAACATTTCAAGAATTCCCTAAGCCAGCATTAATAAGACACCTCAGGGGTTGTAACATTGATATTTCTCTTTGGAGGATGCTAAAATTTTGTATTTGAGAGTTTATAGGCTCATTACAGGTACTGTGATGGTTACAGGCGTCTCTGAAAAAGCTCATTAGAACCTCTCTCTAGCAAAAGGGAAAGGTAACATTTCATACAGATATGTGATTAGTTTCTAAGTAAGGAAGTTTACCATAACAATTAGGAATTTAGTAAAAAAAATTGTAATAATCTGGATCATAATTGATATGCATGAACGGAACTAAATTGAAAGAACAACTGCAGTTCAGATATGTCCTACATTTTTAGAGTGT
This sequence comes from Haemorhous mexicanus, assembly GCF_027477595.1. NCBI lineage: Eukaryota > Metazoa > Chordata > Aves > Passeriformes > Fringillidae > Haemorhous > Haemorhous mexicanus. Next base: position 61,776,605 of record NC_082345.1, on the reverse strand, counting down.
AATTTTGCAAAGTATTTTTTCAGTTTTAATTCTTGAATTTATAGAAAATTGATTCAGAAGGCACAAAAATAGGAAGCTGTTCAGTCTATCCTCCTCCCCTAAGGCAGGATCAACTATAATTTAACAATACTTGACAGGTGTTTATCTAACCTGTTCTTACAAACCTCTAAGAATGGAGCTTTCATTGCCTCTCTAAGCAATTTATTCCTGTGGTTAATTAGTGTATAGTATTACATAAAACTCTGGTAAAAGATGTACCTTAAAGGTCAGGATAAGATGGCTGAATTGGAACAAAGTTTCTAGGTCCAATCTAATGCTGACATGGTCAATGCCTGAAAAGAGAATGACAATGAAGTGCACAAGGTGTACATTGAAGGGGTTGCTGACAGTTTTCCCATGGATGATTTAAAGATACCTTTTCCAACAGAGTGGCCAGACCCTTTAGGGCATCCTATTTGCCCAAACCCGTGCAGCTGGACCTCTCTCTCTGGGGCAATACAATGTGCTGCCCTCCTGGCTCTGTCACCAGCAATGCTGCATGTCACTGAGACTGCAGGAGGCGGCTGAAGGTCCTGCTCACATAATTCAGACTGTAAATGATGGGCATGGTAGGATTCTGGGTTTGTGTGTTTCTATATCCAGTTAGGTTTATTTTTTTAAATCCATTCAAATAATTCACTTATTGCTAAGAAAGAAAAAGAGAACTAAAAAAATGAGGTGTTTTCTTAATGCTAAACAGAACTGTTAAACCCTTCTATACTTCCAGATATGAAATTTGTTATGAGCAGAACTACTGCACCAGGCATCTTCCAAAACTGCAACAAATACGGAAAGAAATTCCAGAAGTCACCACTCTCTGTAGAGAGTTCCAGGAGCTCAGCTGATACCCCATTGTTCACATCTGCATCCACCATCTGAGGACTCCTCCTGACCAGGCTGTGCATGAGACACCATCCCAAGAAGAAAAATAGAAACTACAAGGAAAGCTCTCACAGCTGGCCCACAGCTTTGTTGGCTGTGGTGTCCAATAAAGCTGGTGACAGATCCTTGCTAAACTCCATGAAAAAACAAGGCTTATGGATTTTCAATTGGATACTCAAAATAGAGATAATATGTTATCTTATTTTTCTATGTCTTAGTTTCCAACCAGTCAAATGCTTTTCACATAATCACTGTAGGTCAAATAAGACAGAGTAAATGTTATTCCTCCTAGCATGTCTTCCCAGAGAAGCTGTAAGGATACTCTCTTCATCAATTCTGGGATTGCACACATCCTCAGCAAGTTGCAGAGGACACCAAGCCTAGTGGTGCTGCTGACACATGTGAAGGATCAGTGACCATCCAGAGGGACCTGGAAAAGCTCAAGATGTGGGCCTCTGGCAGTCTGATGAGATCTGTCAAATCCAAGTGCAAGGTGCTACACCTGGGTTAGGACAATCCCCAGAATCAATACAAGCTGGGGGATGAATGGATCAAGAACAGCCCTGCAGAAAAGGAACTTGAGAATATCAGAATAAGGGAGCTGATAGCCAGGCTTAATTTAGTTTTTTTCCTAAACTATTAGTTCTTTAAAAATAGTTTTTTAAAATAAGTATTTGTGTTTTACAGACTGTCTTTACATTCAATCTGTATATTTTGCCCCAAATGAAAATTTTCTGTCAGGGAAGACACCCTGTGGAAAATATATGGCTTTCATGTATAACCCAGCATTGCCACACATCCTCTGGTCAGCTCTTGGAGGTGCTGAGTTTAAAACCTGTCCATAGAAACACAAACTTCCTGAAATCTTATCTTGCTACACACAAATGGGTTTAAATCACTCAGTATTACCTAATCAAAGAAGAGAAGCAAGTGTTTCTTTTTCATCTCTTCATGAAGGCAACTTTGTGAAAGCCCATTATGTAAAGAAACCCCACAGAAACATTTTGCAGTAATATTTTCTCTAAGGAACTTACCATTTTCTGACTGCCACCACTTTTTTTTCCTTTCGGGCTCAAACGTTGTGATAACATTTTCGACCATGTGACTGTTGTGCTGGGTATAGGGATTATATGGGTATCTGGAATCACAGAGAAAGCACTTCTCTTCAGCCTGGAAAACAAAATGAGCAGAATAAAAGCTTAACTTGGATTCTTCACTAAAAAATAAGTGGATCTACATATATTTATGCCATCGCAAGGCTAGAACCTGTCTTGTTGCTTTGGATGCCTGTGCTTTTAATCACTCAGGCTTTTCACATACAAGCCCAAGAGAACCATCATATGCACGAAGCATGCACATAGTAAGTGTTGGTCATGGTCTTCCTTAAAAATTACACTTTATAAACATTACACTTTTTCAGTTGTGGAGAAGGGATCTCAGAAAGACCAGGTTCCAGATAAGTAGTTGCTTTGGGATGACACCACCACCCTGACTGCTGTCAGTGTCTTTTGAAGCATAGGGGAACTTTAAAGTGAAAGTTTAAAGCCAATGCCAAAAAGGAAAATCAGGATATCAATAGGATACAAGGATAACATTTGAAGATGTTACAAGCAAAAGATGAAGGGAGTGATGATTAACTGATATATCTCAGTTCTGAATGAGAGGCTTTGATAGTGAGGCAAGAAGTTCCTGTTTAAGGTGATAAAATGGGGATTGAGCAGGAGAGAAAGAAGAGGTGACAAGGTTAAGATGCTGGGCTGGGAGATGGCCTGTGCTGGGCCATGTGGAGAGCCTGAGCAGCCATCACAGCCAGCAGGGTCCCAGGGAAGTGTTCAGCAGGGTGGGCAGGGGTGGATGCACTGCGCAGACTGACTCCAGGAGATTTGGGCAGAGCATAGTGGGAGGATGCAGGAATAAGCCACAGCAGAAGGTGATGCCCAAGCTGTGTGCCTGGCTCATGGGGACAGTGGCAGGAGGAAGAGGGGATGACACAGTTCCCAGAGGGAACTGAACGAGGAGGCATGAGTTCAGTGCCCATGGCTGGGAGACTGGAAATGACCCAGAAGGAGATGGGTGGCACACTCAGGATCCACAAAGAATTGGGAATGGTTTTAATATCTTTGCATTATGAAATCACCTGGGAATTATTTGCATTTAAATAAATGAAGAGAAATAGATTTACAGGTATAATTAATGTATTTTAAACATGGTAATTATGTATGATATTCAGTCACTCTATACTACACTCGACAAATGCATGAATGCACATTTTAGCAGATGAGCGAGAAATTAAAAAAAAAAAAAACACACTCTGTCATCTCATTTCACAAAGCTCTGGTAAGGAGAGCTCAGGTTGTTGAAGCAGTTGGAAGGACCATGCACTCTCATACTCTGGTTTTTATAGACAAACAATATGACACTGGGGCAACTTATATTTAAGTTTGCTCCATAAAAATCTGCTCCAAAGGAGAAGCATGTGCACGTCCATGTCTGGCAGATCCTATTTGCCTCTGAATTGTGCAGCTTTATACTCTCCTCAACACTGAGTGCCCTGTCTTTTCCTTTCAAAACATATGTAAGTAGTAAATCCAATCATTGAGCTAAAACCCACTTAACCTACATTTTAAAAACAGTAAGACATATTAAAGATGAAACATTACTTGCAGTGCTTCTTTCCAAACACAAAGCAGTTGAATTTTATTTTTTCCCCATCTGAATCCCAGCTAAATCCTTGTTCTTGGTAGCTTGCCACAGTGACTAATACCCACTTTCATGAGTAAGGTTTGCTCTTAAGAAATCTGGCACAGGTCATGAGGAAAGGAGAGGAAGAACTTTGGTTTACAAGATGTAAGATGCAAAACTTCCTGGTCTGCCTCCAGCAAAGAATTCAAGATGGGCTGGTGAGAAAACAAATTGAAAGTGAAGTGGTACTCTGATGCACTGTAGGTGACAACACATTTAAGGCAAGCTGATGGAGCAGAACACATTGACAAAGGGTCCCTCTCTCTCTCAAGCTCTGCAAAGCAGCAGTTTGTCGTTTTCACCCTCTTGAGGAGACAGCCACCAGGGGTCAAGATATGTTGAAGCAGCATTAAATCACAGGGATTATTGCAGAACAGCTGCTCCTTTTCATGAGTCTGTATTTACATAATTCAAAGGATAAGTACAGGCAAGTGAAAATATGAATTTTTTTATTGCTTTTTGATCTCCTCCTAAAAAGCAAGAATAAAAGGCAATCATCCAGCTTTAGGACCAGAAAGAGGATTCAGACTATTTTAGCAAAGGAAAGAGATATTTACATTTTGTAGAAAACTGGATACAATGTGCAACTTGAATCAGGGCTTGTATGTCCATACTTTACTCTGCAAATGTGTCACAACGTTAAGCTAGAAGATCATAAACTGTAATTATTTTCAATTGATTATAAATTAAGCTGTATTTTAACTTCCTCTTCAGCCTAGACTGTTATATAGTGACAATATTTCTATTTGTGACAATTCATTAGCTCAGTGGGGCCAAGTCCTCCAGGATGTACAAGAGGGGAGTCCTCATTTCTGCACACCTTCCATATACCCAGTGGTTTCCCCTCCTCACTGCAGCCATGGAGTGAGAGGCATCCCTCTGGGCAGCCCCATTTTGGATCTGCTGACCCACCCACATGGCCAAAGCCTGGACCACAGCATTAGGTCTTTCCTTTTCAGAGGCAGCTTTCAGCTCTCAGCAACATTGGCCTCATTTCAGATCAAAAGAGAGGAGAGTGTATGGTGTAAATCTCTTAACAGGCTGCCTCAGGTCTCAACACCATATGGACATGTCCTCTGGAGAAGGTCCTGCAGCCTGTGGGACCCCACTCCCCCTGTACTCACACACACAGACCATGGGCTTCACCTCTGGAGCCTGAGGGGGAAGAAGACTTGCAGAGCAAAGCCCCTTCAGAAATTCCTGTGCTCAATCCCTGTGCATCTCAGGGATGTTTCTCCCCCTTGAGAAGATACATCACTGTGGAGGCTGTTTGCTGCCAAACCCTCCATATGTGCTGCAGTGAGGCACAGCCTTCCACCAGACTTAGTGTCACACTGTCTGATAATTATTCAGATAACTCCCACAGGAACTTCCCAGTCTGGGCAAATTCCCTATACAGATGAGAATAAGGTTAGTAGGAAGAGTGAGAATATGGTTAGTAAGAGAGTTCAGTTTATTAAAAAAGAAAGAGCAAACCAACCTCTAGGTAGCCTATAATGCAGTACTTCTGAGGGCTGCTCATCCCACAGGTTGATGAGGCTGTCAGTTGCTTGCCACGGCCCTGGAGAAGGTCACCAAGGGCTGGGTGGCAGGACCCAGCACCACAGTCATGCTGTGCATGCTGGGGTCTTATCAGCACTGAGCAGAACAGAAGATCAAAGAAAGATTAATTTTTTTTGTGTAACCAGCAGTATTCTCCAGACAAAATCAGTCAAATCCCAACACAAGCAGAAAACTCAATTATCCTTTGCCTGCACCCTTTTTGTCCTTAGTTATACATTTTTTAAAGAACTTCAGTAATGAACACAATAGCTGTAAAATAATAATAAAAAATATAGCTACCATATTGCAAATCTATGCTAAAACTTTAATTTTCAGCACATTGGCATTTTTACTGAAAAGTAATGTGCCATGAGCAATAATTTATTATGCTTCCCACCCTGACATACCCATTGCCAGGAATCCTACAAAAGATCATTTCAACTGACTCTGTGAATAGAAACAGATTTTAATTAATTCCTCTTATTTCTGTTGAAATAAGTGTTCCAAGTTATAATGGTGGAAATGAGACCAGGATTGAGATCAGAATTGATATCAGGGGTCCCCCAGATTTTCTTTTAATTTGCAATGAATCCCTAGTCCAATATCAGAGCCCTGTCAGACCCCATGAAGTGGTCATTAATAAATTAAAAGAGTAATTCTGAATTCTCTGAATAATTGCAGGATTTCTTTGTTTTGCCTGAAACAACTTTCAGTATTTTCCCTATTATATTAAGACTTCCCTTACAGGGCTTTTCCTTTTAAACAAGTTCTGTCCTGAAACTCTGCAAAGGAATGGGTACCTTGGAGGCTATATCCATTCAGCTTTACTTGGCTCAACTTGTTAGAAAAGGTGCAGTTAAAAAATCCCTACAACTGATACTTGAAGATCTCACAAAACATTAGAAATACAACTACAACAGTAAAAATACAGCAATTTATAGACAGATTTCACTCTATGGCTCAGGCTATAATTCAGATGATGAGTGACACGACTCTTCAGATGTAAAGCAATGCCTATGTTTAGTTAGCCTGCTCTTTTTAGTTATACAAATCCATGCTGATTATTCATTAGCAGATGTTGATTGCCCCTTTCAGGACCTGAATTAGACTCAATTACAACATGTATGTTTTCTTTGTACTTGAAGATATCATATCTCATAGGTCCCCCACTGGCAGGAGAGTGGGGAATAAAGATTCACTGTCACGTGTTTCTCAGTAGCATTTTCTTAAAAGAAGTGCTTTAACAAAATCTTGGAAAGGTGTGTAAATCACATGATAATATTTCAAAATTGGCCTGAGTCACTGTAGCATCTGTACTTACTGAGGTGTAATAGGATGGCCAGCCCCAGCCTCATCATGCCTCCCCATCAAACTCTGACTGGTACTGCTGCAAGAGAAAAACTGGTCCATCACTTGGTTCTCTCACTCACCAGGGCACACAGGTATACCCAGAACCAGCCTTTAGTGAAGTGACAGAGACATAATAAAAATATAAAGACTAAAAGGAAGCCCTGGGTTTGATTTAGTTGTAAAAAAAAAAAAAATCTTGAATGAAAGCAGAGAAGCACTTCACAAAGGCTTCCAGAGAAGACCTTGAAAACACATTCACACTTAGTATAAAATATAACCAGAATGCTATCAGCTAAAATACTATAGTATTCAAATTAAAAAAAAAAAACAAAAACAAAAAAAACAAGTGGATTCAGCAGGGCTGTTTGCAGAGATCTAGCTCTCTCTCTGGAGGTTCTAGGTTTTTTTTCATTAATTTAAAAGACAGTCAGAGGTCCTAATGAAGATGCCACTGAGAAGTGCCTGATTTCAGGTGCTATGAATTTTGTCAGAAACCTGATATAAGTGCATCTTAAGGGGTAGTGAAGAAAACCAAGTAATGCCAGCATCAGTGCAAAAAATAATGTACAGGGGAAACTCAGCATGAGTCCAAGAGAGGTTGATTGTGGCATTATGACACCCTTCCTCTTCCTATTTACCTGGAAGAAAGTGAAACTTGCCAACACAAAACTGTTGGAAAAACAAAAGGCAGCCATGGGTATAAAAGACAATCCATTATACTACCACCAAGTAGAACTCCCAAACCAAACCTGCCCCCATCTTTGCATCTTCCACCTTTCTCCACCTGTAGGAACCAGGGAGGCTGGTGTGCCCTGAAACAGTTCCAGCTGCTGGGGCAGCCCTGTATGAGCATGCCCCAAGCACCGCTTACCCAGCTGTGTTCTTGTTCCTCACCTTCACACAGCCTTCACTGTACAGAGTGAGCTTAAATGAAATACACCCCCAGAGGAGTGGGAACATAAACAAAAGCACTTCAGGTGTTACAGGCTCCATGTGGGCTTGGTGCACCCAGCTCTATGCAGCACCTGACACCACAGCTGTGCCTTAATGAGTACTTCAGCAACCACAGGCAGGGAAAGCTAGCAAGGGTCACCAGGCTTTCACCTGCTGTAGCTATTCTCACCTACCACAACCACAGAGAGCCTCGCATGTGACAGGAATGCTGGTGAGCATCCATGCTGCTGTGCCTGGCTACAGAGAGACCTGGCCACAGATCCACTATCCGAGGCAAAACTGAGAAAATGTTTTCCCCTGTGTTGGACTTCAAATTTTATACTCTGTCAGAATAATGTACAGACTCAGAGATGATTTAAGCTGCAACCACTGTGACAGCACTGTAGTAAAATACAGGTGCCCCTGGTGAGCAATCTTGGCAGTTACACATCCAATTCCTACCTTAATACTGAGACACATAACACAAACTCTCTAAACCTCACTCCCTGTAATGGACAAACAAGGACTAGAAAAACCCCAACAAATTTTGATTCCATGCTTTACAGGAAAATTAAATACTGAAGAGATCTTACCTGGGTTCCAGGCAGCCAAGTGTCTCAGCTGGGAATGAACAGAGCTGAGTGAGGGAAGCAAGCAAAGGCATACCTGTGCACTTCAGCTGGAGAAGACAGCATGTCCCCCGAGGCACCAAGGTGTAGGTGAGAATGAGACCCAGCCTGCAACCTGTCAAAAGCTTGATTTGTGAACTCCTTCTGCTTCTGGCATCAGCAAATATATTCACTGAAAGACAATTGTGACAGGTTAAGCTCATGGCAGAAAAAGTTCATGCAACTGAAAACAGAAGGTTGGGATTCTTAAAGTGCTGGCGAACAACATCTTGTCTGTTGATTAATTAAACATCTGTTCAGTTGATCTGGTTTGAAATCAAATATCAAAGTCTTTATAACTAGTTAATATCAGAAGTCTAGTGGCTCTGGATTATCTGACCGTGGGCTAAAAAGGATAACTCCTTCTAGGAGTTATCCTTTAACTCCTGGGAGGAGTTTAAGCAGGAGTGTGAATGGTCTGGAGGGCTGTTTGGGGTTCTGAGGTGACTGTAAACTTGCCTGGCAGACAGCTGTGATTGCACTTATGTGGACATACTGAGCCAAATCTGCAATAGTTCAAACTCTGGATCATCAGTGTGAGCACTAGGTTTTTCTCAATTTAAAGCTGAAGACAACATGGCAACTTGAGTCATGGCTTTGCATTTCAGCCCAAGTTTTGCCTGTAACTGTCCCCAGCAGCAAGCACAGGACAGCACTGATGTGTGGGGTACAGCACAGTCACGGGCAACACGGTGATGGAGCAGCTCTGAAATAGTGTTCAACAGCTCATGTGCAGAACTGGCTACAGTTTTCTGGTGTCTTTGTTGAAACATGTAGCACTGTGATTCCAGTTTTCACCATAGCAGTTTGCCTTGATACACAATTTTAGAGGTGACGTATATGTTATCAGTTCTTCTCTGACTGTTTGTAAGGCTTAATTCATGATAGTCTGTCAAGTATCATCACACATCCTTAAACAGGAGGTTCTCTATATGAGCAAAATATGTTTTATAAATTAATCACTGCATTTTGTTTTGGTTGTTCCTATTCTTTTGGAAAAAAAGAAAGGTGTGTTCTTTAATCCTATTGCAATTCTCTGTATTAAGTGTCCTCTGCCACTATTACAATTATTAACTCTAGCGGAAATAATTCATACATTTAATTTTTTTGAAATTATTTTCCTCAAATGCATGTGGAAATTACTTGTGAGAGACTTTTTTCAGGCTGATTTAATCTGCATTTGGTTTGCACTTATGCATGATTAATTATTGTACAGATGGTTTATACTTAGTGGGTTTTGGTATTAGGAAAAAGACTAAATGATATATTAAGATATTAATTTCTCTTTCTATGTGCACACAATATGTCAAATGTTGCCTGAAAGAGACATACATAACTGAAGAAAGTATTACTACTATGATGCTACTAAATTATAAACTGGTTGACATTTTATTAACATATTTCATGGGGAATTCAGAATTTGTTACAGAGAATTTATGCAAGAAATAAATATCAAGGAAGATTTATTGGCAGAATATAGCCAGTCCTCTGTTCTGATTTATGTAGGACCCCAAGCAAGAAGGAGGTTTTAAACTGCTTGAGGCAGGGATTAAGAAACTTTTTTCTTGCTTCTTTAATCTCTGCACAGGTAAAGGATCTGGATTTATAATGCATCATTCGTCCCATGCTGGCTGGAGGGTAGATAGCACTGGTGTGTGATTTTTCAAGTTATCACAGGTCTGAGGGTTGTCATTGCTTAGGCCCAAGGCATATCCTCAGTACACACAAAGGATGGGAATTGTCAGCACTGCAGCATGTATTCCCTGCACAGATACCAGCCGGCAGTGAGGGAAGAGGCAGGAGTAGAGCCACCACTTTAAAATTTCAATACTTTTTTTCAAGAAATTAAATTATTTGAGCCTAGGACTATTCTTGCTGTGTGAAAAGTAAGTATTTAATCTAAACAAATCACTTGGGCTTCCTTCATGTCAATGGAGAAAGACAGGGAAACCCACAGAGTTCATCCTACCACCATCTTTAGGAACAGGTAAATCCCCTTTTGAAGGTATCTGCTGCTCTCCTTTGGTCATGAGCAGCCCAGCTCCTTAGTTTAGGACAGATGTTTGTACTTTAAGCAACTAAAATGTACTGAGAAGAATCCCATCCATGGCCAAAATCTTGAACAAAATCTAACGTTGTGAAAATCAAAATTATCTTCCTACAGTCTCTCTCGCCTCTTTTGTTTCTGCCTTCATTTCTTCAAGACTATATCTTATGCCTAAAGTACAATTTCTCAAAGTCAAAGACTGAGCTTTTTGTGGGTTTACATATTGAGAGAATGTAGCACTGAATAATAAAACCAGAATGAATTGTAAGTGTTATGAGTAAAAAAGAGTTACCCATTTTTTTAAAAAAGGGTTGCAGAGTTTGAAGTTGAGCTGGGAGCTGATCACTGGCCAAGAGAGTTCTTTTGTTAGCTGAATGTTGTAACCACCTGTTAAGTATCAAGTCGTTAACCCTCTATTGTGGAGAATTCTTCTTTCAGTACCACCCTTGCCTGCTGCCAAGAGGATGACAGGGGGGAAGGGAGGAGATCTCAGGAGACATGCAAATATAGTCTCAAAAACCCAGAACGCAACGGGATGGGACCCCCACCAAATCCCGGAAAATGCCCCAAAAGAAATGAGCCAAAACAGAATTAAGAGATCAAAGTAGTGTTTGGACAGCAGGGGCGAGGTCCGAAGCCAGCAGAGACGCTGAAAACCTCGGTCGTCCCTCGGCCCGCTTAAGAAGATGTCAGTTGGATCCAGGACCCCCTGGACCAGCACTCTCGAATTGAACCCGGGATGTAGCTCTATCGCCTTAATGACGACGGGACTGTCAGCTCTGCTCTCTAGGGGATGGGGGGCAGTACCTACACTTATTTCTTTTCTGAGTCACCTTTGGGAGCAGAGGCAGGGAATATGGGACCTATCCACCTCCCCGAGCTGATCACTTTTAGTAACGACATTAAAAGGGGTAAGACCTCTTGCCCTGTTTACTTCAGAAAATTTGCAACCAGGTAAGATTAGGGCCTTTTCTAATAAAATTTGACCAGGAGAGAGCTAAGGACAGCAAAGAGATAGGCTACAGAACTTAGATGTGACAGGAGAGAAAGGCTATCCTACACCTCAACCTCCTCACCTCCACATCCGACTGGCTGGCTTCTGCTCCATTTTGTGTACTCTGAAGGAAACAACTACTTTAAAACTTGTATTTAATAAATATTGTTAAAGAGCTTTTTCACAATTCAAAAGGATGTCAAGTCTATTTGTAATTTATGAGAAGTTTCCTCTTTTTCTTACAGTCACAGCACCCCACAGTGCCCTTCACCTTTAGTGTGCAAGTTTGAAGTCTTTGATTTCTCCACCAAAAACAAGAAATGTAGCTTCAACTTGCATATTATCTCCCAGGCAGGCACAGCATTGATAGTAGCAATCAACCCTAAAGACTGTCCTGGTTTCAGCCAGGACAGGTTAATCTTTTGCAGTAGATGGGAGGGGAGTGGCCAGGACCCCGATACTATTCAATACCAGCTCAGGTCGGGGCAGGAGGCGAGGATTCTCTTTTCTTCAGTGCAGTAAACATGGCAGGGGGAATCCTTCCAGCATTGTTTATTTGTCAAGGAGTTAATGGGGAGCATTTCTGCAGGTGAATCACTCCCTCCTTTGTATACCTCTGTTGTTATTATTGTTGCTCTTACTGTCGGCTGTCTTATCTCATTGCTGTTTCCAGTAAATTGCTCTTATCTCAACCTGTGAGCCTTGCCTTTTGCGCCTCCAGCTGGAGGGGTGGGCGGGAGAAGCAGCAGTGTGGTTTTGGCAGGAGTACTAAACTGAAGAATAACGTTCCTGAAGCACAATAAAGACAGTGTATTTATTCTAAAATACCAGTGTGATTTTAAAAGTCATAGTCAAGCTATGTATATTTAAGATAAAAGTTTCACGTTATTTCCTAAGGTCCTGATATTTCTCTGCTGGTAGTAGGGGCTGGGAGGATGAGAAATCTGTCACATACCCAAAGGCAGTCTCGTATTAAGTTTTCTCAGTGAGGCCATGCAGTACAACAGGACTCCTAAGAACCTTCTCATTTCAATAAACAATGGCTTGAAACTTTAACTTTTTCATTGCTTTGCTGGCCTGTTAGTCAGATATAGTTATTCTCCCTAAATTTAAGAAGGAAAAAATGGATTACTGCGCATGAAATCTGGAAGAGCAAACTAGAAAGAAAAGTGAAAAGGAATATGTGGCTGCAGCCTTAAACAAGAAGCGTCTCACCAGCAAGCTTGTTGCACCACAGTATCTGTTATTAGGGCATAACAGTGTCCTTATTCTGCTAATGGTCTTTGTACTGCTGAAAATGCTAAGAAAAGATTGTTCTATTTTTATTTGTCCAAATTTATGGCCATGTCCTGTTTTATGTCCCTATTATTAGATTTTTCATGCATATCAGCCTAAATTGTCCTATTTTTCTCTAGGTAAAAGTAAATTCTTCTGCAAATGTTGAATTGATGTTGTTTAGAAATTATCTTGAGCTCAGAAAATCTCTCTGGCCCCTGAGGAAGCCCTGGCCCACGGGCATAGAGAGATTTTCTTACTAATGCAACAAACTTTCACACTATGGTCTGTTTGGGAAGTCAGATGTATGTTTGGGGGGTTTTATTGGTGGAGGTGGGGGGAGTGAATAAACAAAAACTAAGAAGCCAAAAGGCCACAATTTAAAAATTAATCAAAGGAAAAGCAGTCAATTCCACAAGTTCCCTCAAACAAACCTAGGAAATTTAGATAAACAGGTAAAGAACCTGGAAGACAGGAGGATGACAGCTTCGGTTTGGGAAGTACAAAGAGCAGAGAGATCATGTCCACTGGAGGACAACAGCAGTGACAGCAGCATCAAAAGCATTCACTGAGAGCTACCAGATCTCAGTGATTAAAGAGTTCCCATGGGAGCCACTGGCTCTAGTCCTTAAGTCAGAAGCACAAAGTGAAATCACCTTTTCCACCCTCCTGGGAAGCACCTGAACTACTGGTCTCTGAAATGAAAGAAATCTGCCCTCATAGTTTCTGTTTATTTTTTACAAGGACTTCAAAATTAAATATTTTGTTTCAGATTGACATGGAATACAACAATTTTGGTTCATTTACATTCATTTTGGTTAGTAAATGTGAGATGGACTGAAACCACTTTTCTCCTTACTTCACTGGCTGTAAGAAATGGTGTCTTTCTTATATAATAGGAAAAATAAAAGTAGCACATATCACTAGAAGTCGCATATCACTAAAGCACATTTAGGCTGAGATGAATAATCTTCAGAAAGATCTGTCTTCATGGAGAAATAACTGGTAAATGTGATGTTACCAACACCTGTTAGAGGCATGGTGTCTGGCTGAGCACCACTACAGCATTCTTACACAGCCCCTCTCCCGTGGTCACCCACAAGATTCCTGGTTGCAGAAGAATGAGAACAGAGCAGACAGGAGTCAGATGATCCTGTAAATATAAATATCCTGGCAATATAAACAGCTAAACTGACATTTTGGAGATTCTTCATTTTCAGTCCCAAATGAGCTTTGATACAAAGGCTTCCAGAGGTATCAGTTGGTGGGAGCATGGTGCTGATAATGCCAAAGTTGTGGTTCAATCTCCATATGGGCCATCCAGTTAAAAGATGGACTTGATGATCCTTCTAGGTCCCTTCCAACTCAGACTATTTTGAGATTCTGTGAAATCTCCCAACATGTGCATGCTAATTACCCAAAAGCATGACAGAATGATAGCTGGCTGACTATCAGCTGTTTAGTGTTAACTGTGTCTATCCTGTAACACCCAAATCTGTACAAACACAGGCAGCATTACACAGAAGTCACACATAAGTGAGAAGAATAATTAGATTTTGTCATGGACCCTAACCATATAACCAACATAACAGTAGCACACCCAGAACATGGCATGCAAGTAAGATGGGAACTGGTGGACCATATATTTTCCTGAGGATCAAGAATATATAAGCCCTGCTTTCTCTCAAGTATTTAATTATACCAGATGGAAGAAAGTGGAAAAAATTTGTCTTACTTCACTTTGCTGATCTGCTCTTGTCAAATGGAAGGAAAGTGTTGTCATGACCAGGAAGGAGCAGCTGGGTATGATGGAAACCCAGCCAAGCACAGAAAATGCCAGCAGCAAAGCTGGAGCAGGAAATGCCTCTTACTTTCAAAAGCCATTATTGAGGCAGTTCCTTTTCATCAGAAGAAGGCAGGAAGCAATCTTTCCCCCGCTGACCACCTACATGGAGGACATTTCAACAACAATTGGTTTGCTCATGCTTCCTGTCCTTTCTCACCAGATAGTTTGTGACCATTACCCCAAGGTCCTGGCAGCAGGGTCAAGGGAGTCAATGTCTGTGAACCCTGAGCCAGATGGCACTTCAGGGTCTCTGGTATATCTCACAGGGTAAGTAGCCTGAAACAGAAAACAGAAAAGGACCAGAGCTTTGGGGAAGTGTGGATCAATTTGAAGTTGGGGAGAGGGAAGACAAGCAGCTGATTCAGGTACCCTGGTAGCAAAAAGATTTAATGTTTTGAAAAAGTCCACAGGCAATCATAGAGACATAGACTGGGCAAGAAAGATGTGAAGAAAGTTGGGCAGGAGTTTACAGAGAATATGTTCAAAGTTGTAGCTGAAAGTTGTTGTTTAGACAGATGGGCATGAAAGTGCCATGTGCTAGCAGTTCATAAAAGTGTATTGCCATGCAGGAACAGAGGCTAAAAATGCACCAGGGCAATCCACCCACACGGCTACAAGATCTCCATTCCCAGAGAGGACAAGTCAGAAATACAGTGGCTATTTGAAGAGTTAGAATGCATTGGAGCTACTGAGGCCCATGATGAATTGCTCACTTAAGAGTATCCTTCCCCTTCAGATTGCCTTGCAGAAATGTCCTGAAAATTAACTGAAACCCTTGTAATTGCCAGATTACGCCTTGGCTAGATAAAGCTTAACAACCAGTTCTTGTTATTGCAAGGTTCAGGTCTTACCAGTCATATCCAAATTGTTACAGAAAGCAACAAGCATGATAAAATAAATTTTTAAATCCCTCAGCAATATATGGAGTTCATGTTCTTTATTATAAAAATCAAAATAATATTCTTATAAAGCAAAACCTTTGTCCCAGTTTGTCAAGAGTTCCTTATAATCCATGTGGCCTGCTGGAATATTGTGAGACAAACTCACAAGAAAACTCTAAAGTCTAATTTCTTATATCTTGGAATAAATCAGCCGAGATTCTTCATGGAGAAAGACAATTCTTTATTTACAAAGCTCATATATATAGGAAATATCAGAAGGCACTGTTAGGTGTTCAACCTAATTGGTCAGCAATACAGTGAAACTCAGTTCATTGTTCACTAGGGGCTATTGCATATGTCTATCAAATGTCCTATCCTAGATATGTTTACATTTTTCCTTTGTGGGTTCCCATGGGACAAATCTTATTGTTCACACAGGTGTATTTGTTTTTCACCCTCAGAACAGATTGTTGTGTTAAATGAACTTCTCATTCTCGACATAGCTTCACATGGGAACTTGCAAATTGCTTGTTAGCTGCACTTAGAAGAAATGACAGGCCAGCTTTGGCAATTTTAGCAGAGTGAGGCCTGATTTCATAAGGCCTTTGTTTATAATCCTACCTGTCTACGACACTTACAGAGCCCAAACAGAAAAATGTGCATAGTACACAGAGTTAACAATAACTTGGGGGAAATATGCTGATTTCTGCTGACTAAGCATCACCTCATATGAATACTACTAGTATAGAATTCTAACACCACAAGTGTCACTACAACTTGTATTTTTTTTTATAAAATACTAGTAAAACCATGTCCTACTATTTATGAATATACTAGTATCACTATCACCTCACATACAGCTTATCCAGACCTCTCCCAAACCCTGAGAAAGACTTTAGTGTCTTTAATGCAGTTAATAAATAGCAATGTCTTTCCTCTATCAAGGCAAACGGTTCTTGTCCCTCCACTATGCCAGCTAACACCATTCCCAAACAGCTAATCCTGCAGAAGGCCAAATACCTCCTACCATACATGTTTTTAAGACTAGTGATATTTTTCAATAATAAGTTTATGCTGAAACTGAACACAAGCTTGTAGCAAAGGAGTAAAATACAGTATATTTGCGAATACAGCTTCAAAGAAATTTTCGGAAACCTACTTATTAATGGTCATGTGGTTTTTTTCAGGAAAACAGTGTTCCAAAGAACAGAAAATAGAACATTAAAATAAAAGAAATACTGAAGGTCACAACATATGCTAGTGTGTCTTGGTCTCCTCATGGCCTTGTGCTATATTTAGACAACTCAAGAACATTATGTGGAAGGATTAGCGTTTTTATGTAACTTAATCAATTATCAAAATGTTTCTGTTTTGTAATAATGATCTAATTACTAAAAATAGCCAAGCAGTGAAAGATCGGGTTTATTACAACCTGACATTTGTAATCTGGACAGGAATTCAATTCAGTGAGCAATGCTCTTTTCCTCCCCACAGATACCATACAATCTATCAACAGCATACAGCAAATCTCTGCTGAATGAAAGACTCAACTTCGAGAGGGCTATCTGTCTGCACTAAACAATTTAAACTGTTAGGAAAAGGACAAAAAACCCAGGAAGACTACGCTGTAACATTTTTCAACCACAGATTTCACAGTACTTCGCTGTAACACAGCACAGTTCTTACCTCAGCTCACTTGTGAGCTCCCCACGAGCGTCATGAAACAGCTGTATTTGCTGCAATATATAATATGCAATATATATTTATATGCTGTATATATGCAATCCAGCTGTATATTTGAAATATATAATTGCATCTTAAATGTTAGCTAAGTCACAGAAATATTCTATATAAGAATTGGGATTATTTATCTTAAAAAAAATTGTAGTAGTAAGTAATTATGTATGAAAACAGTGGCCACTATGTAGAACAAAGCCATTCTGTTTACACAATGGGGAGTGGGATTGCTTCAGGTTGCCTCAGTAGTTTTAACATCGTCCTCCTTTCAGTGAGCAGGACTGGTCTTCTTCTGAGGCCCTATGACAAGAAATCTTCACTAGGATAACTTAAAAAAGGATCTCTCAGAAGACCAGAAGTCGGGTTGAGTTGGAAAACTGATGTTACAGAAAGACCAAGTCTTCCATACACAGCTTATTTTTATTGATAGCAGCTCGACAGACGAAGAACATGGCAGCCCATGAGTAAACCCCCCGGCAGTGACCACCCTCGGTACGGCACGGCACGGCACGGCTCGGCTCCGGGCCGGCACACGCCGCCTCAGCCGCGGGCAGCGGGCGTGCCCCGGGCGAGCCCGCGGGCGGCCGGAGCTCCCTTCGCCTTCTCCAGGTTCCTGGAGCGTGGATCCTCCTCATTGGCCGAGGGCGCTCCCGCCCCAGCCCGCTCCAGGGCACCGCGGCCCGCGGCCCTCACGGCCGCCCTCACAGACACTGCGGCCGCCGCTGTCCGCCCTCGTCGTCCCTTTGCTGCCCCTCCCTCATGCCAAATCCTTTCCAATCTTCCCAGCCCTCATCTCTCAACCTCCAGGACTTTCTTCTCCTCCACCCCCTTTCCAGCCACTCCCACCGTTCATCTCCATATTCGTTCTTTTGCACCTGTTTCCGCTGCCCCTCCTTTTCCTTCCTAATGCCACCTCGGTGCCTCCACGTTCCGGTAAAGCGGCTGCTCTCTCTCTGAATCCCTGCCTCGCCTCACGCCCTGCAGGCGCTCCTGGCCGATCCCACTCCTGCTATCCAGCCTTTCTCTCGCCCTTTCCCGCTAACAAAATGCTTTTTCAGCTATCATGAACCGCCTGTGCAGGCAACTGTAGCAGCAGTAAACGATGGGGTCATGGTAGTCTCGACACGCTTTATTCAGGTTTTGATTTTAGTTTTATATCCCGCACATGGTTTCCAGCTTTTTAACTAATGCTGAAGTGGGTTGAAGCACAGGTGGGCGATTTCTGTGCATGTTTACATTTGTTTCTCTTGTTTGGTCTACTACCACCCTCTTTGTTATTGTCTTTGATATCAATGTTCTTCATAGCCCATACTCCTGCGAATATTTTTTCTGTCCTACGTAATTTGTGGTTTGCTAAACCATATAGGCGTGAGATGTGATTTCCTCTCTTTACACACATCAAGGGACTTCATAAATCACCAGTGTTAAGAAGTGCTGGGGTTTTTGGGAAGACAGTCGTATTTTTGCATAGGTGGCTGCATTTAAGTCTGGGGGTGCTTTGGATCTTGTTAAATACTGAACTGAATCAAACGTGTAAAGCAGCAGCAGAGGGGCAGCCTGTTGGCTTACCTGCATGGTTTGCTCTTGTCAGCTGAATTTCTTCTTCCTTGTCAGGCTCCCTGAGGTTATTTGGCAGATACTTATAGGCTGCCACGACTTAGGTGTGATCAGGAGAGCAGAAAACATTCGGGTGTAGGGAAAGGAGCAAGGCTTGAATTAAAGTAGTCTGGTACTTGATGGGTGCAGTGCAATTACTGTTGTGTCTCTTTAGCACAGTGCAGTCAAATACATAGCGTTAGTGTAATGGACAATGTTATCATTATATAAACTTTCTCTGATTTTTCTAAATTCTGATTTTTTTTCCCTGTGTTTTCCCTCATAAAATCTCATGGAGACATCTGTAGTGATGAATAAGACTACAGTGGTGCAAAGCTGCAAGCAGTTTTGTGGCAGAAGTGCCATTGCTCTGTAAGAAGCATCTCAGTGTGATGTTGAGCAACATGGGCTGAGCCCATGTTTGTCTGTGAGCAGATGAGATTGTTTGCCTGTGAAAACATCTGTTGAGCATCTCTGCTGCAGAGCTAATAACCAGATCTATCAGTTTCTCCTTCCAAGCCTCAGTGCCGAGAGCATTTCAAGGGAAAATAGAGCTTAGCCAGAAAAATCCCTAGCTAAAGGATTTTATACCCTAGGACCTAGCCATGTCAAAATAAGAGCTTTACGTGCCTAAAGCTGCTTGCTCTTTCTGAGATGAGGGAACAAATGTACAGTAAACATATTTTTAGCCTGGTTATTTATCTCTTTAATATCATACTTCCCCCCTCCTCTTTTTTTTTCTTTTTGACTGTCTGATCCAGTTGTTATTATAGTTCCTAAAATGATGGAAACAGACTGATCACAATTCAGTGAGAACACTGGCATGTTGCTGCATGTTTGTTTCCTTTCTTCCTGCCTACCCCTAAAAAGCACAAAATACTCTGAATCTGTTCATACTTCTTTCTTATTTCAGGCTCCTTTTATTCTCAGATGCTGTAGATACCCAAAGAATTAATTTAAATTGTGTATACTTTGACATGCTATTGAAACTCCTTTGTCATTGATCTACTTTTTCCTCTAAATCATTAAAAAGAGCAAATCTGAATTAATGCTGTGGAATTCACCACTATTTGTGTTTCTAGGGTGTGGGTTTTATTTGCTTGCCATGCTATCAAAACCACTGGAGTCTTCAGTCTATTTTTTCAGATCTATGAAGATAGATGTCCAGTATAATTTCTTTTTCTTTAACACCTTATATTGAGCAACTTTTTAAAATCATTTTGATATAATCTAAGATCTCATTATGCCCTGGAACATATTGGGAGAGCTCCCTTTTTGGCTGTGTCTAGGTTGGGTTAGCTACTTGTGGGCAGGGTGGCAGTAGCATGATATGACTTGCTAGGATTGTAAGGAAAAATCTGGAGATAAACTAATGCTGCAGTTACTAAGGCATAAAGCTTGTGGAGAGGCAGTGCCTATTAGTTAATTCCACTAGCACAGGGAAAAGGACTGAGATTTTGGGTATACGTGAGCCCTCTTAATTTTTTCACTTAAAGTCTGAAGACTGGCTTGTGGGCTTAAAATCTTTCCTTCTCCACTGTTACAGGCCACTATTTTAAAGTCTTTTTCTACTTAATCCAAGATGCTGCCTCTTTTCAAAGGCTGCCTGTTTCTATATCCAGTGGCCAAACCAGTATTAACAGTGCAAGCCGCGTGACAGCGGTTAGCTTTGGAAGGTACTTGTCATCCATCTCTTTAAAAGATCACTAAGTACCTCGCGCGGTCACAGATTTTCCGGAGCAGCACGTCGGGGTGGCACTGTCACGTCGGGGTGGCACTGTCACGCCCGGGAGCCCACGCGCCTGCGGGACCGGCTGCTGGGCTGTGCAGGGAGCCCTGCGAGCGGCGCGGGGCCGCACTCCCTGCGGCTCCTGGGGCTCAGCTAGCGGCTGCTGCCGACTCCGCTCCCCGGCAGCGCCCAGCCCCGCCGTGTCCATGTGCGCCTGCTCCCGCTCGTCCCAGCGCGTCCCGGGCCGCGGCGGTCGGCGCATGCCCGGGGGCTGCGAGCATGCGCGCGGGGGCGGGCGGGGCGCTCCGCCGCTCCCGTCGGCCCGCGGCTCCCGCCGGGCGTCGGCGGCGGACCGAGCCCGCCCCGGCCGGCGGTGCCATGCTCAGCGGGGCGGGCGTCGGGCAGCGCGTTGCGGCTCGTCTCACCCGTCTGGCCTCGCCCGCGGCGCTGGGCAGCGGCGGCAGAAGCGAGAGGTAGGGGAGGGCGGGGGCGCGGCCTGTCCCGTTCCGCGGCTGCCCGGTGCGTGGCGGCGGCGGGGAGCGCCCGCGGCCCGCACAGGTGTGAAGGCTCCGAGCTGGCGGCCGGGGCCTCCCTCGGCGTGGGAAGCTGGGCCCGAGCCCCCGGCAGGGGCTTCAGGCGTGGGTCCGCTCCGCGCCCGTGGGAGCGGATTTTGGGACGCGCCGGGGCGGCTTTGCTGCCAAGTTGTCTGGGAAAGAGAAAACTGCCCGTGCCCGTTAGCTGGGACGGAGTTGCCGTGGCTTCGAGCGGGCCTCTGGTCTTGAGTGGCATTTGTGCTGTGCTTTGTCCCTTATTTATCGTGAATAATAATACTAATGATGTTTCTTAACGCAATTGGCTCTTGGATTCATAATACCTTACTTTCATAGCGATGGACTTCATATTTTTGTTGTGTCTGTAGTACATGTGTGGAGATGGGCAGGGGGAAGGCATCAGGTCTCCACCTCGGTTTGTAGCTGAAAGTGAGTCTGTGTAAAGTGAGTCTGTGTGGGATTAAAGAAACCAATGAACAGATTGCATATTTCTAGCTGGGTTACAAAAATCCACATACTTGCCGATGCAGGGTGATTTAGAAAGTTTTTTAGTAAAGTGCTCTCAGATTCCCTGTGTTTATCTTGTGCCTCTTTACGGTGTGCTCATACACATGCGATAGCAGGGAAGATATGCAGAAGATGAAAGGGTGCTATGTTGGCTTTCTTGCTATATGTGTAGGATAACAGGCAAGCCCCGCTGGTGTTTCCTCTGTGCTAACTCATGTTATGACTTCAGTTGTGTCCAAGCAGCTGCTTTGCCTTATCTGAGCTTCCTGATTATTTTTTAAATGCTATATAACTTAAAGCCTGTTCCAGCACTTATCTTCTCTGCCCACTCCAGTTGGTGTTTCTTTGAATCCTGTGCAACACACACGGTACGATTTTGTTGATCTCTGTAGCCTGACCAAGTGCAGAGTCTGTGTCTGAAGTCAATTTGTGTAATGAGAAAGTTACAGGCATAGATGATTTTTCTTGTATGAACTTTCATTTCCAGTAGAGCCCATTGCTTTGTTATTGCATGGTACAGAGACTGCTCAGCACCAGAAGGGGCAGAGCAGGGAATAGATCTTGAGTAATTTCACTAGGACATGCCAGAGACTTGATGTTCTCTTGAAACAGGGTAGATGGGTTCAGACTTTTCTACAAGATGATGATGAGAGCTGTCTCATGTGTTGGCGGTGTAGGTTAGCTTGCCCACCTTATTGTGTTTAAATAATGAACAATAAGAAGACATATTCTCAGTAAATGCATGATGGTTTTCATAGCTTCAGAAATTCAGGGTGAAGTTCAGCAGTTCCCCAGAAGAAAAACAACAGTGTCAACTTGTTAAAACTTGCAGTGTATTGGCAGGACCAGGCTGTGAGCATATTTGTATGATTTGGAAGTGGTTTTAGACAGTATTTCCAGGGCAAGCTGCTTTTCTCAGCATCTTGCTGCTTAACATGACTCTAAGCAGAGATCATATCATGTACCGACATTATTCTGAAGGATGGAGTTAGGATTTGATCCATGACTTGCTTTGGGAAGTATTTTTATAGAGGGAAAAAAAAGGTCATTTTACAATCATAATATTCTACACCTGTAAAAATGTGAAATGCACATTCTTCTTTTCTGTTAAGATATAATTTGTGCCTGCATTGGCCAAATGTAGGAGCCCAGAGCTGTCTGACATCCTCTGAAGTTTATGCAGCCTGTTAGATATTTCCTCCTAAGTCATTGACTTCTGTGCACCGTCAGGTCTGTTTAGCAAATTTACTTCAGGACTGAGTTTGATTTTTTTTAACTTGAAATGTGATATATATCTATGTGATATATACTACCAATAAGAACTTAATTGAGAAGGAAATTAATAATTAAATGGTGAATGTGCTGGATGTGGCTGGACTGTAAGCAGCAGTGTCCAGGCCAGTCTTAACAATTTTCTTGAACTTAGAGTGACCATCCAGTTGACTAGCATGTATTTCTTGAAAACATATTTCTGGGGTTTGAATGGCTTTATGTTAAAGCCAGTCAGTTTGAGCAATCTTGCTTGTGTCTTTTAATCACAATTTATTCTGACATTAGAGGGAATATATGAAGGAAGAGGTGGAGGAGTGTGCTGAAGATGAGGCGACTGAATCGGAAGAAGACCTTGAATTTGATGAAAGAATTGGATGCCTTTCCAAAGGTTCCTGAGAGCTATGTGGAGACTTCAGCCAGTGGAGGCACAGGTAGGCCTTGTTGAGATGCTGATACTGATAGAAAGTTCAGCATGAGGAAGACAGGCATCTCTGTTCACTTGAACTAGCCAAAATTCGTTTCTTGAATGCTTTGGTGGACTGACTGAGCTCATCCCTTCAAGTAAAGGCATAGTATCTTATGCAAGCTGATGCATCCATCTGTTCATCCAAGCTCTCTGAAGGGAGATTTTTGTATAAAGCTGGTGAGACTGAACCCAATGTAAAAGTTAGAAATAAAAACTTCTAACCAGTTGCAACTGGAAGTGCACTGTGCCAAGGCTGTAATAAAACTTTCTCATTTGTTGTCTCACCAAGCTCTTTTCTTGGTGTCAGGTTTCTGTGTGAGACTGAGTGAACCTGACCTGAAATGATGGTGGGATTCAACACTATGCTTTTGCAACAGTAGAAAAATATTCTCCAGAGACAAGTTGAGCATCAGGATGAAGAGCAGTTTTCTAAAGCTTTTCTCTTGAAGGTGTACTAGATTTTAAGAGTAAGGAAAGCCCTTTGAAGAACTAAACACTTTAATCCAGGACATGTGCTTGTACTTTCCCTTTTAGTCACTTGAGCTTCTCTGAAAAAGCTGAAGCTGTAAAAAAGACCTTTCTTTATGTATCTGATCATAAAATTCTGTCTTTAAGTTGAGCTGAGTTAGAGGTAGCCTGATTTGAAAATAGTGACTTAATCTCTTGGACTATTGGAATTATTTGCAGATAGGAAACTGATAGCACTTAGAAGTGGAGGACAAAAATCTCTCTTGTGTGTGACTATGCCTGAAACTCAGTTAAATAAAAAAGTTGAGGAAGCAATTGCAACCCACAGATAAGCCTTTGAAGTTGTTATGCCTCTTATAGTGTAGAAGGAAATATCAGAAGGTTCTATATTACTTTGCTGTTTCCTCAAGTGCACTGTTAATAATTACATGATTATTGTATATTAAATAATGTCTAAGAAGTATTTAAATAATTCTATGTTAATGTCAGTCCCAGTTCCTGAGGAAACAGGTGTATTGTTTCTATGTTGTATTTTGCATAAAGACACCAAATGCTTAGAGAATCCTTTTTTGTAGTACAGCACCATCCTTCATGAGACCTTTGCTTTGGTGAATGATGCCTTAAGGATTTCTCAACACCAGAAGTTACTTTAACATTCTTTGGTTTTATCCCAGTTACCATATAAATGACAATATAGGATTGTCTTTTTCTGTGCTGTTGTGAAATCTGAGTATAGTATTCCTCCTTTATTCAGGATTAAAGTGTCAGGCTTACTTTCTGATGTGATAGGGATCTAAAACATTCCAAGACTCTATTCTCAGACTTTCACGGCCTTCAAACCCATTGCAGAAGGAGTACTGGTCTCTCAAACAGGCTGAGACTCCAGCTCTGGGGCTCGGAGACCCTTCAGGAAAGAAAATTCTGCAAGACTTTCTTTTCCTGTTCGCATCCACACATACAATTGCTCAGAATTATCCAGAAAGCAGCTATGGCTCTTACTGTGTTTGTGTGGCTCTGGATAGCTGATATGGCTCCAGCTGTCCTATTGCTGCATAGCCGGGGTGAGCCTGGCCTACTGGTCCCAGAAGGCAATTGAGAGCCAGAATAATTAACTGATTAGTGCAGTTGACATGAAAGGTTTCATGTGTGTGATTGTTACATAGTGCCAGCTGAAAGCTGGAACTGGAAACATTGCTGATCCATATAACAGCCAATAGCTTCTTTCCTGATCCCCAAGGACAGTACCTTTATTCTCTGCTCCCACCTCTGGGTTGGGGACCACTGTGTAGGGAGTTGAAGCCTATCAACAATTGTCTTGTTTTTTGCCCTTCACGGATTCCATAGAGATATTCCACGGAATGTAAATGAAAAAGCCTACACTGCCAGTAGCTGTACAGATTGCTACTATGCGCCATAATTGAAGTGTTTTCAAGCTTGTAAAAGCCATGATTTAATAAAAAGGGCATAGCAGGTGCTTCTGTGCATCTATTACTGTGTTTCTGACTGTGCAGCAGGGCGATCTTCCCCTTGCACTTTACAACTTTGCAAATGCGATGAGTAGGCTGCCTTGGAGATAAGTGAAGCGCATGTACCGCTAAAATACACCAATTAGTTTTCATCCTAAAAATAATTTCAAGTTCTTCACTCATTGGTGGAAGAACTCTCTCTCTGTTGCTTGTTGCCAGAGAGAGACTTGTTTGAAATATTGGGGTGGGAGTCATGACTATGCTGCAATACACAAATAATATAATGCATCTTATTTCTGTTGTCTGCTAGCTTATTGAGTCTAAAACTTGATATAAAAAAATTGTTATAAAAACTTAACTTGTAGACAAGTGGATGCTTGAAGGAATTTCAAGATGCACTACCTTCTTCTTTCATTGGAAGTTAGGATTGAGTTTTCCTAGACCATCCCTGAGAGTGATTTGTGTGTACTTTATATGTGGAGGACAATCTAGCCTGTTCTTAGATTTTCCATACAGAGATTTCACAGCTTTCTAATCATTCCAGTATTTGACTGTGCTTTAAAAGTACTTTCTTGATGCAAAGGTAGGACTTACTCTTTTCCACTCCTGTCGAAAAACAAATACTATAATTATGAAAGCAACTTTCTAAGAGCAGGTTTTGGGTTTTTAAATCAAAGCGACCAGTGTTGTACTGGTAATGTTCAACTTCTGGAATTGTTAGAATTTTGTTCTGCTTATGTTTCTGAATAATATTTCTCTCAGTCTGAATTTCTACTTCTTTTTCCTCTCACCAGTTTCTCTGATAGCATTTACAACGATAGCTTTCCTGACTATAATGGAGTTCATGGTGTACCGGGACACATGGATGAAATATGAATATGAAGTAGACAAGGATTTTACTAGGTAACATTATTTTTTATAATTCTTTTTAAAATGTTAATTGCCTGCATTTCAGGAAAGAATAGATTTAAAATGTTCATGTGACTTGAAAGCAATTAATAATTGAAATTTCAAATTAAATACTGCAAGGATTTGATTTTTCGTGTGTCGATTGTTTTGGGGCTTTTTCTTCCATGTAATATATAAAAAAGATAAATTTATATTTCTGCTATGAAGAAGTCAAAGTAGTATGGGTTATTGGAGGAGCTCCCTTGGGAATTACTTGGTAACAATTCAGAGATCGCTGTAAGATGTAACTCTGCATCAGGTAGGTAAACCCACCCCTTGTGGCTTTCTCCAGTTCATGTGGTTAGTATGTTGCCATTGTACTTTGTGCTGTTCGAGGTGAGCCTGAGGCGCTCAGAACTTTGCCGTATTATCTAGAGGTTGCTACTAATTTTGTTTCCAGATACAGCCCCCCTGAAGATGTGTTTGCTCTTGGTTTCATGTGCCTGTCGGAACTTGTTTGCCTTTCTTCCAGAGCTGGTCAGGCACCCTGGAGTCCCTGTGTAGTTAATGCAGATTTTGTGCTCTGAACACCTTTAAATGTTATGTGTCAGTGTCATGGTTTGACACTGGCACCCACGAACTGAACTGACTGAAACTGAACTGAAATAACCTTTAGAGCCATTTAGGTAGTTGTTGTGGTAACAGGCTAAAGATACATATATTGATTGGATGTCTTGCACATCAGAAATAAAGAAGGTTTCTGTAATGAAAAACAAAAAAGAAAAAATTTGAAGGAGCTGAATCAAAAACTCAGATGATAGTAAATCCATTCAGACAGCTAGGATTTCACATTTAGGTCTTTGCTAATGTAGGTTATATCCCAAGTGAAGCCATCACATGGGAAGGGTAGTCTATCAGTTAAGAGGCTTTTACGGGGTTTGGGGTATGTCCTACTACAGATTCCCCAGTTTGATTGTGGGCTAATCATTCAGCCTATGGTTCTTCACAGTTTGAGCCAATGGAGACTGGTATAATTTTAACTGCTTTTCTCCTCTCTGCTGACCCTGTCTGATCCGAATTGAGTCAGTGTTGAAGCCCTTGCTTATGTGATTTGCTTGAGGTCAGCTAAGTCCTGGAGGAAGCTCCCTGAGAACAGAACCCTGTGACTATAGTGAGGGAGTTTATTCCTTATAGTTTAAATTACTTTTGTGAAACTAACATGAAAACCAATAGGAAATGCCCAGAATATTGGGGAATGCCACACACTCAGACTTTTGGTGTGATGGAGGTTATCTCTTTAAGTCACAAGTGCTTTAAGGTGCTCTAAAAATCCATGTTGCTTCACCCAAATTTTAAACAGCTTTATATTTATTAGTATAAATTTTGATACTTTACTGTATTTCTGCAAGTAGTCTGAGATTTTTTTCTTGATACTTGTATTCAGTGTTGCTTAATGTATTTTTGCCTTTTTTTTTTTCTTTCCAGTAAATTAAGGATCAATATTGATATTACAGTTGCCATGAGGTGTCAATGTAAGTATTCCATCAATGAAAGTTTTTAAACACTTTAAATCCTCTTCAGAGAGCACACTTGCTCACAATATAATTGGATATTGTTCAGAATGTTTTACCAGTGTCATTTCTTCTGATCTTAATGGCATGTAGTGATCTTGATGGCATGTGACTCATTGAAGAAATGTAAGAAATGTAAAGAAGAGTATCTGTGCCATCTCATTCTTATCTTGCAGAGCCTTGCTTTGTGTTTTAGCAAGAACAGGATCTGTTGTTCAGTGTCTCATTAGCTGAAAAATTCTAAAAGCTCATTGTGAGACACAAATCAGCAGCAGAAGTTTTTAACAATTTCTATTTATTTATGAACTTGGGATGTATTAAGCTGGCCTGCTGTTTAACAGCACTGAAACCATCACGTAATTATTTCATCCTGCTAGTGAACATAAGAGGGATGCCTTCCTTATTAAAGGCAATAGTCAGTATTATTTTGACATAATTTAGGTAATGAGCTTAAATTGTGTTCATTCTTGCTTGTCCTGAGAGAAGAGAGAATACTACTTCTACCAGGAATGCAAGCAAATTTTCAGGACGTACTTTTATTGCCTAGCTTAAATCTTGCATTAATTTTAATTAGTGTAATTAGCATTAATTGTATGTTAGTGGTTTTTTTTGTTATTTTTTGCAAACAAACTTTTATCTTCTGATTTGACTAGTCTTGTTCTCTGTTCAGTGC
Organism: Haemorhous mexicanus; assembly: GCF_027477595.1. Lineage (NCBI taxonomy): Eukaryota > Metazoa > Chordata > Aves > Passeriformes > Fringillidae > Haemorhous > Haemorhous mexicanus. The sequence goes on along the minus strand of NC_082345.1, from coordinate 61,748,482 downwards.
TTGTAAAGCAGGAGAGAATATTTATGCATAGCAGATCCTAGAAAGCTTGTATGTGTGGTTCATACAACTTCTCTGTAGGTGTTAAATCAGTGAGAAAATACTGCAGATATGAAGAGTTTTTAGTCAATGTCCATCAGCTGATACTGAAGGTTAAATAGGTTGAAGGAACAATAACATATGCTGAAGTTTATCACTGTGAAACTTCATTTCAACTTGAATTTTTTTTGCTTGTCCTTGATTGTCTGTGTGACTTAATATTTCTCTCTGTTTAAAATAGATGTGGGGGCTGATGTTCTGGATTTAGCAGAAACAATGGTTGCCTCTGCAGATGGGTTAATCTATGAACCAGTAAGTTGATTCTGACCTTTTTATTTAAAAATTTAATTCCTCTTGGTGCAAAGCACTACTGGGCTGGTTTGCTTGCTTGTGTTTTTTTTTCTCCACCAACCTCTTAGAGGAACATTCTGTAGTTGATCTCTGTTGGCCATCTCAGCTTCTAGCATTAATTGCAAATGAATTTACTGAGTACATTTGTGTTAACCAATATTTGGGTTTGAACTTGGTGAGCAGATGGTACTAGGAATCCTGTAATGCTGATGAAACATAGCAGATCTGGTGGCTTGTCTCTAGTGCTTCATGTGGGATGAGCCTAGAAATATGCAATCTGCACCTGGACCCTTGTCTTTCAAAGATTGCTCCTTCGCAATTCTGGTTGGGAAGGGACAGAACTTTTTATACTTGAGCACAAAATGTATTATTTAAACTGCAAAGTCCTTTCATAAACTATTCTGTGGTACCAAGTGTGAAATTGATTATAGCTCTATACCCACACCCTAATTCTCTTCTGGGTTTCATGGAAGGGATGCATTCTGTGTGTTTTATTAGATGTGTTATTTTTGTTTCAGGTACCGTTTGAGCTCACACCACAACAAAAAGAATTGCAAAGGTAAATCACTGAGAGGCATGTTTATGGTTTGTATTATTTGTACTGGAAGTGACTTTCAAGTACGCCAGAAGTATATGACACAGCTCTGTCTTGAGTCTAATAGCTCCCGCTTGTAATTTAAGAATGCGGACCTGCAAAAAGATACTAAGTTACTTTGCTTTCCTCATCATTTAAGATCTCTGCTATGGAAAAAGAAGATTGGCTTAGGACTTAACTGTTCAATGGGATCATGTAGCTGCAAGCCAAGATGTATCAACTCGCTCAGCTTCTGTTTCCAAATGAACTCTTGATAGCACAAGTTAAAATCAAGGAATCAAATGTGTTAAAATTTATCTAAATGTCAAGGCTGAGCCATTGTAACAAATTGGCACATTCTTGCAAAAACAAATTAATTATTTCCTGTAACTTAATTGATACAGTGTTTATCACTTTAATATCTTGGTGTTGTGTGTGCCCGCTATAGTGGTAATCTTGTAATAGTACTGACGCTTATTTGGGTGTCTGCCTAGTTTTAGTATTTTGGTATAACACTTCTCTGAACACTTGAACTTTAAATTCTGTATAAAGTACTATTCCCAAAGTTTAATATAATGCTTTATTACTGTAGTCAATTTTGCAAAGTTTCTGACTTGCAACCTGCAGTTGAAGCCAATGATGAATTGTGTAGCTAGATTTTGTTTTACTGTTGCTTTTACACTTGTCTCTAATCTTTAGGATGCTGCAACTAATTCAGAGTAGGCTGCAGGAAGAACACTCTCTTCAAGATGTGATATTCAAAAGTGCATTTAAAAGTGCTTCTACAGCACTGCCACCACGGTAAGAAAAACTGGGATTTTGTAAAATTGTGAAATTATTGCCCTTTCTTCCAACCCTGTGAATTAGACTCAACATTTTATTGTGGTTATGATTCCACCTACCCGCAGAAGACAAGGTTGTAAGAAAAGATCTCGCTGCTTTTTAATGAATTTTAAAATAGTGTACTTGATACTTGCTTTGGTGAGTTGTTGTTTTATGAAAACCTCTGGGGTTTCCAAACTGGAGAAGGATTCCAGGTTGTGTGTGTGCTTACATGTACTGATATAGACATAAGTCAATACAGGCACACACCTTTTTATTCCATGTGATTTGATGCCTCCTTCTTAATGGGAATTAGTAATGCCACAGCAATACTAAACAAGAGTCTTTTTTTAAAACTACCTTTCTGTAAGTAGTGCTGCTATTACCCCTGTCATAATGCTTCATACATTTAAAAGAACCAGCCTTTGAATACACATGTGTTTTGTTAATTAATTCCTGTGTCTAACATAACACTTTTAAGATTGTGTGGAGAAAGCTTGCTGTTAAGACTTAATTCTAGCTACTCAGAAATGTTAAGAGATTAGTGCACAGAATGTTTGGTCTGCTGAATCTAGATGCTATGTGATTTTATTTTTCCCCCCAAGGGAAAAACACTTTCTACATGAAAGCTGAAATTCTCTCTGCTTAGAAACAGCACTTAACAAAAAAATACTGAATAAAAGCAAACACCAAAGCTGCCGTACACACTTCCTGTGTTGTAATCTCCCTTCTGAGGATCAAATGTGTTCCTCCTTCCTAAGGCAAGCCTGAAGATGGCTCAAAAAATCTTTTTTTCTCATTTGCTTGATGTCTTTAGATTAATTAAATCCTTCTGTGCCTCTCTCTTGCTTGTTATTGCAGTATTTTAAATGGTATTTATGCTGGAGATGTGTTTAAAAAAAAGTTTGGTTTTCATCTCCCTCTAAAGAGCAGATTTGGAAATAGATTTTGTGTTGTGGACATCACAACGTGAGTAAAGAGTGGAAGCTTTTGTAAAGAATAAAGTTGAAAGCTCTTCTTGCTACAGTGCTGTTCATGTGACCAAAACGTGTTTGGTTCTGTTCATTGTAGCATGAAAATTTTCCCAAGGAGCCATTTTTGGTAGAAGGAAGTAGAAAGATAGAAATCCCTGGGATGGTCTGATGTTCTCTGTTTGCGTGTTCAGATATCATAAGCCAGCCTTGTAGGCCAGATCTCTGAATACAAGTATGAATGAAAGCTCATTGATTTCATCAAACTGACCTTTACTAGTTTCCTTCCCTTCACACATCTATGCTATAGATCCAGAAGAATGCAATAAGGACAGATAGATGATAATGCTGTATCTTTTTTAGAGGTCTAACTGTGCTGCTGTTATTTCTGCAAGACAGTGGATATTCTCAAGTACTTCCAATGTTCTTTTTATTTAAACAGGGAAGATAATTCATTACAGTCTCCAGATGCATGCAGAATTCATGGTCATCTCTATGTCAATAAAGTGGCAGGGAACTTTCACATAACTGTGGGCAAGTATGTTCTGTCCAATTCCTGAAAATAAAAAAATCCCTTAACTTCTATATTCTGTTTAGTGCATGTATGTATATGTGTGTGTGCTTTTATGCTTCATTTAATAACTGGATTTTATTGATCTTTCTGTACTCATGCTTAGTATTTTTTCCTATGTAATACCTATTCTTGCACTGTTAATTTTCTTCATAAATTGCCAAAACCATGCAGTGCAGTGCATTGTTGCATGTAATTGGTCATTACGAATTTCAGTGTTTTATAGGATGGAAACTCTTGAAATGCTTTGTCAGAGAGCAAATACAGAGTGAACAAATATGGTCAAACATTTGTTAGTCACTTGAGCAATTCTGCAGCTTTTCATATCATAGGACTTGGTGACTCTTCCAGAAGTGTAGTGACTTGATGAGTTCTTGATATTTCTAAAAATTCAAGACGCTAGTTTTGTGTAAGAGGGTTTTGGTGAGTCCAAGATTCCTGACCTTACTGTTCAGTCTGTCTGTAATTGACAGTAATAAAAATGTCATATTTAGGTTTTATATAGATATACACAATAGGTATCAGTCTTTAAAACATACATACATATCTATATCTATATCTATATCTATATCTATATCTATATCTATATCTATTTATATATAAATATATGTATGTTAAATATACTTAAGCATATATATATTATGTTATACATATGAAAATATGTACATATTTTATAAAGTATTTATTGAAATAGAGGAGGAAGGCAATTTTTCTACATGGTCCTCTGTGGATTCATAAAACATTTGTTGCTTTCTTCAGGGCAATACCACACCCTCGAGGCCATGCACACTTGGCAGCCCTTGTAAGCCATGAGTGTAAGTTCCTTCTGTCATTTCCATACCAACATGATTCATTTCAGTCAGAGTGCTGTCTCCTAGTTTATGTTAGGTTGCTGTTTTAAAGATGCTCTAGCTGTGCAATTGCATTGCAAAACCTAAGTGAAGAATATTCTTTGCAATGATCTGACTCCATAACAATTCGCTTTCATACATTTGACATTATTAAGATTGTCTTTAGGTTGCTTCTGTAGTAATGATAACACTGGAATTTCAGATGTACTTTGGTGTAACATAGATACCATTTGAAATTCCTGTATTTCAGTCCAAACTACCTCTTTCCTTGAAGACCTTTTTAAAAGGTTAAAAATTTCTAACCTTCTTCCTTAGAAACTTCATTTTTGTATTATGAGTCTAGATATTAAATGTGTTTTGCTGCCTTACTTAATGTGAAGCAAAGATGACTTACTGTGAAAAATTAACTTGAATAAAACAGTTACGGTTGGTTAACCGTCCAAATGTCTGCCCATGAATTTATTTTAACACAACTTTAATAATTTTATACGTCTTAAGTACCTGCCAAACAGGCAGTGTAGTGACTTGGCAGCTGCCTTATTCTTCCTCTGTACAATTGATTTACTTAACTTTCATCTTTTTAATGCAATTGCTTACAAGAAAATGAACTGCAGAATAATATAAGTATTTGGCCAACTAGAAATTCTCTGTTATAAAATTATAACTCTGTTCATCTTCACCATTTATTCAAATATAGTTACAATTTGGTTCAGAAGCTTTTTTCTAGAAAAATTTAACTTTTGTGTTAAATATTTTGGATTTGAGTTTTCTTTGAAGTGGGGGTAGATCCAATGATGAGTACAGTGTTTTTTGGTAAATGCATTAATTAGAATATTTCAGTGTTGGAAATGGGTGTATCTTTTTCTCTAAGTACAGAATTTCATCATTTAAAAATGCTTCATTTCTCTGTATTGTCTTTCAGCCTATAACTTCTCCCATAGAATAGATCATTTGTCATTTGGAGAGCTTATTCCAGGAATTATTAATCCGTTGGATGGAACAGAAAAAATTGCATCAGATCGTAAGTGTTGTGTGTTTAAAAAAACATCTTGCTTTGTTGAATTTTCCAATAGTTACATTTAAAGTATTATCATTTTTCATAAATGTTGTGATTGACAAGCAGTGTGTCAGGCTAAATTTGGTAGTGAGCAATGCCCTGTTCAGTTACCTACATGGCATCTTAAATGTCATTTCTTTCTTATACCTGAACTGCTGTTCTGTGCTGTTTCCTTGAAGGTGATTTGTGGTTTTTTCCAGCTTTGTTATGTTGAAGTTGCACTATGTCTGGCCATATTGCAGCAGTATGTTACAGTGGAGAATCATAGATCTGATTGTTGTCATGATGGGGAAAAAATAAGCCTGATTTGGCTTAAAAATAGCACCAGAGTCTTGGATTCCATTCCTGTATTTGGTTGTCCTTTCCAAAGTGTGTTTTGTGATGAAACACGATGGGTTTGTGTAGCACTTTGTTTCCTCATGTATAAATTAAGGAGAGTAGTAACCTGCTTCATCCCACCACTGGCATTCCCTGTGAGAGTGAAGCCCAGAAGCTTCTACAGCCACTGTTGTCTAAAAGCCAATCAGTTCCTTGGCTCTTACAGCCAGAATGGTTTAGTGTAGTTGAAATATATTGCTTCAGTCTATGGTGTTTGTTCCTTAAGGGAATTGCACAAAGAGCAAATGGATGAGCATGCTGATGGCACTAGAATGGAGAGAAAATATGTAACCAGTTTAGAAAGGCTTCCTGCACTGTAGATACAATTCAATGGCCAAAATCTATTCAGACCACTTTGAGATTTGTATACATCATGAAACATGTGACAGTGTGAAACTTGTTCTAGAGCTCTGGAAAACACTATTTGTGTGTTTCATTTGAAGCTTTGAGTGGCCTGACCTTAGTGAGTTTTTTCATTACATGGAAAAAATGTAAATTTCTGAGTATAAATGGGCTATATGTCTTTTCCATGGAAACTAACTTTGTGCAGATAGTGCTGAAGCAGTTTTGGCAGTGCTGGCATTCCTTGAAGAATGTCCCTAGTGCAAATGGCTTAGCTGATTTATTATTTCTATGATGTTTTTGTGAATATCTCAGATGGCCTTTGACTCTATTCCTGATTCAACAGTCTAAGATTTTTTTTTTCTTCTAGATAATCAGATGTTCCAATATTTTATCACAGTTGTGCCAACCAAACTCCATACATACAAAATTTCAGCAGAAACTCATCAATTTTCAGTGACAGAAAGGGTAAGTAGAAGAAAGAAAAAAAACAGAGATAAAAAATCTAAAAGTGATTGTTCATAACAAAAGTTCAAATGTGAACATAGTACCATGGATTTGAAAAGTACTCTAGCATGAATAGACTGTTTGTAGAACATTCTAATACACTAGATTCATCTGTAAATCATACAGCAGTAATGGTAGAAAAAAGAAATATATATATATATGCTTGTTGACACATGCAAACTTCTTCTAATTATGTTTTGTGTCTATAAATCTGGAGTCTGATATTAGAATTGATGGTAGACAGTAATTTCCACTTCACTGGAATAGCAGTAGTGGTGAAATCCTCCAATATTTAAGGTGTGTAACCTAGTGTGTAGGTTAATTCACCTTTAGCTTTTTATCCATGTGAGAAGCCAACAAACATGCAGCTTGCTTGAATACCCTGAACTTGGTTGTGGGGCATAAAAAACAGAAACAGGTAGTTTGTATGAAAAACCGATCACACAGTAAGTGTCTCAGCTGTCTTGTTTAACCTTTGTTGAACCACCAAATTTAATTACTATCAAGACTAGAGAGCTTCCACTTCTGAGTTTTGAGAGGCTTTTAATTCTGAATCCATAACAAGGGTTGTTAATGCAGCATAGTATATATCATAAAGTACTAATTTAAAGACTGCTGTGAATAGGAATAAAGCCTTCCATGTGCTGGCTAGATGTCTTATTTTCAGATACTGAACTCTGTTTTCATCTTTTATTCAAAAGTCAAAGAAGAAAAATCTTTGTGAAAAGTTTAATTAAAAATGACAAATAAAGTGAGAGGTGAGAAGAGAGCCTTGGGCTGAAAGAAAATGTGGGTATTAGTAGGATGGAAATTCACTGTATTTACTGCTTGTGATGTTCTCCAAGGGAGAATAATTTTTTATTTCCTCAAAATTCCATGTTGTGCTTCTGAAAAATACTGAGGTAGGAGAAGTAGGATAGAGGCGATGTCTTGGTGTTCAGCTTCAGACATGCAGGGAAGGGAAAGGTTTGCTCCAGAACTCATGAAAGCTGGACTAAGGAGAGAATGAAGAGGAATTTCATCATGCAGTATACTCCCACCTCCTGCTGGTTTAGCAATCTGCTTTGTGTTTTCTCTGCACAATCTGCAACAACTAAGGCATCCCTTAGACTTCTGCAAGCCAGTCAACAGCTTGTCTTATTGTTCCTTTATGTCTTGTGTTCATTTTTTTTCTCTTCTAATGTAACAGTGGTTCTTTCAATTAACTGTCCAGTCTAAGTTAGCTGTTCAGTTTTTAGTGGGGATGTATTTTTATAAAAATTGCTACAACCACACATGATTTTGGAGAAGATCTTGTAAATAATGGAGATAAAGTGTCCATTATGTACTTGTTTGCTCTTGCTACCTCAGTAGGCAACCCTGTTGCTTCCAAAGTTTATTTGTGTTTACTCTTAGGGAACCAAATACTTCTGTTAGATGAGCTGAGAAAGTTACAAAGAAGAACAATTCACTGAACACCTTAGTGCACTTATTTTGAAAGTGTAGCCACATATGCAGATATGGAAAAAGGTGGTGAGGCAGCCATGGCTCAAACTGAAATGCATTGAGGTTTAATTACCAGTGTTGGGCACATCAGGAAGCAGAGTTTGAGAAGTGTGGGCCGAATCTTCTCCACTATTCTTGATGGTTGAGATACTGTAGTTATTTATGTTAAAAAGATTTAATTCTAGCAATGCTTCACTGAGCTTTGTGATGCAAGTTTAGTTAATTTTTAGCAGATTTTAGCAAGACTTTTAGAAGTTAAATCTTCTGCAGCAGTAGAAACTGGAAGCAGGTCAAAATGGTTTGCAGAAAAAAAAAATTCTGTTTCTTTTAAGGGTAGGGTTTTCTATTTAACTTCGTATTCTTTTTCCACCATTTGACCTCAAAAGACCAGTAAGGCTTAGGGAAATAACAGAGGAAAAACAAACAAAAGTACTGTTTTGTACTTTGCCAGTGGCGAGGTTCTGTTTAACTACCTTTAGTCTTCTCTTCCTTTTTAGTATGACTGATCATGCATGTCCAAATGCTGACAGTTGTCATGCTTTGAAATATGGAAATATTTCCTATTGGTCTGTTTTATTTAACCACTGCAAAGTTTTTGGGACCTGTTATCATTACTGATACATTATTTTGGCATCCTTTTAATTTTGGTGTGGTAGCATAAAGAGGAATATGGTTTTTGACAATGTTAGCTAACTGAAGAAGTTTCTTAATCTGCAATTTCCAAAGTGGTGTTCTGCTTTTTATTTTGTACCATATTCTGTGTGTTTTTTGAGCACAAACTATTAAATATACAGAGAAGTGGAGCTGTGATATATTGCTTTTCTGTTTAGTCCTGTTTATCTTGTCTTTTTGGTTTTTACTTGCTTAGGCATGGCTGAGTTTGTCTTCAATCCATTATGTTCTTTTCTGCTGTCCTTATGTATTTTCAGCCAGACTTACCTGGCAGCGCATTTATCAGCACCTTTCACTAACAATAAAATGACAGCAGACTTTTGAAAGAAGCTTGTGTTGAGGTGTGTTCTGCCCTGAAACCTTTTTTAAAAAGTAGGTATTTATAGCAGCCACACTCTCCTCCTTGGTATCTTTTGGTTTGAGAATTTGGCAAATGAAAAGAAACTAGAAATTTCTCAGATTAGGGCTGAGGTGCTGGGTAGTCATAATGAGTTTGGGGTGTTTATTTATTGTTGTGTATTTCTTGCTGTGTGATATGATGTAACTGACGAAGAGTTTGAAAAGAGGCTTTTGCCAAGAAAGGTTGAATCAAGTGTTCCTCAAGGTGCCTTCCAACCTGGTATTCTATGATTTATATAAATCCTCTGGGGATTCTGTCATTGCTAAAGCTGTTGAACAAAGTAAATGTCATTAAGGTCTCACACTGAGTTAAGTGATTCATAGTGGCTGATGAGGTAGGAAGAGCTGTGGCAAGTATTACACCAGTGCACTCCCCTGAGTTCACAGGCTAGGCCAAGACTGTGGCATTTTCCTCATAGGTATCAACACCAATCCAGTTATAAATTCCTGTTTAAAGGACCACGTGAGCAAGTATTGAGAGAATGGTACCAAAACACAATAGTGAATATTGATATGCAGCACAGCAGACCAGTGACCAGGAAAGTAAATTTTTAGTTCATGATGTTTGACTTTTAGAAGGTACTGATCAAAGTGGCCTTGATACTCCCCAATCTTCTGTTCATTCCTAACTATGATTAAATAACTCAGTCATCCCATCTTGTAACACTGATTTTCTTATTACTAATAACAAGTGTGACTAACAAGTGTTTCTGTCTTTTCTTTCAGGAAAGAGTAATTAACCATGCAGCTGGCAGCCATGGAGTGTCAGGAATATTCATGAAATACGACATCAGTTCACTTATGGTGACGGTGACAGAAGAACACATGCCTTTTTGGCAGTTCTTAGTGAGGCTCTGTGGCATTATTGGGGGAATTTTTTCAACTACAGGTGATTATCAGTGCCTTCCTTCTTATGTTCTATTGCCTTTTTTTTATTGTGGTGATTGCTATGGATGAATTACAGGGAGTCCTATTAATAGGTTTAAGACAAAGTGCTCGTTTGTGTGCATTGAAATATGCCATGAATGCTACTCAGTTTTGGTGTCCCAGTATGGCATTTCTGGTGTTGTGAGGGCCGGTTGTTTCCCTTTTGGTAACTATAGCAAAGTTAATTTACTTCTGGAACAGGAAGGCTATATCTGTCTATAGATACACAGATATCTATGTATATGTGTGTACACACACACACATACTGATATTCTGTGTATTTCCTATTGCTGGGATCCAGGAATTAAATCAGTGACAAAAGTTGAGATAAAATTTCCATCTGAAGTAATTGGGAAGATTTTCCTTGTCAGTATACTGCTGGATTTACTTCATCAAAGAAAGTAAACTAAGTTGAAAAGGCACAATTCACTTACTGGTCAAGATATAATAGAGAGTCTGCATTATGAGTTATTTCTTTCCTTGGCTCTCATTGGAAGAGAGCTCAGTAAAGAGGTTCAAACTAAGAGCTGCTTTTCAAAGTAGATATTTCTGTCCCACACAATGTATTTTCACCCATGAAAGCTGGCAGAGGGAATTACATTTACTTGGTAGCTTTGCTTTCTTGATGCATTTCTGAATGTTAGAATTTTGCCCTGCCCTGTCCTTGATATATCCGTTCTTCATGTTAATTTCTCAGTGGTTTATGTATGGGTTTACTGTACTGTGTCCTATCTAAGTATGGTACATAGCTTTCTTGCAATGCTTCCATAAATAATACATTTTTACTCCTTGTTTGTTTAAATCTTGTTTGATGTTGCAGGAATTTTACATGGCTTTGGAAGATTTGTAGCAGAAATTATTTTTTGCCGTTTCAGACTGGGCTCTTACAGATCCACATCGGTAAGGAGAACTTCCTCTAAGTATTTCTCTAAGTTGTACAGCTGAGGATGGATGATAAGGACAGCTTTGGGACTTGGTCCCAGTAGAATTTAAGATATTTGCAATAGACCCTCCCCTTGACATTCATATTAGCAGAGATTCAACAGCTTTTAAAAATAGCTGGAAAACTTAAAACATAAGGAAGTAGAGTTCTCTAACAAACTGAATTAATGCAGCTGAGTCTCTTAGATGTCTTACATTCCCTTCACTGTCCTTACTGTCTTCTTTTTATTTTCATATTGCTCCAAAAATTACATGTTTCCCAGGTCTGGTTGATCTCCCTGTCCTGGTTTTGGTTTCACATCTCCTTTTGCTTGATCTGCACACTGGAGAAGAGGCACTGTGTGCTGGTGGGGTTCAGTGGTGCTCCTTATTGCTCTGCAGGCTACTGCCAAGCAGTGTGAAAGAGCTGAGCCTTCACCTTTCCCTTCTTTAGGCTATAAGAGAATTACTTCTCTAGCAACTACTTGATTTTACATTACTTTTATTTTTCCCATTTAAGCCTGTAGATACCTGTGAGACCTCTGCCTTTCTCTCAAATTTGGTTGAAGTTTGCCAGCTGGCAAGGTTATGTGAGAGGGGAGAGAGGAAAGAAGGCAACCAAATTTTTGTAATATTTCTGTGAGAGGCTGGATAAAAGGCATCCAGGAAATGTGCAAGGATAAAGACATGCATACTTTTGAGGAGGGAGGATGGAGATTCTGTTTCTGGTCAAGCCATTAATAACACCTTGTTTTTCTTTCACCAGGTTCCCCTTCCTGATGGCCACACAAGCAACCACTTACCTCTAATTACAGACAATAATACACATTAGCCTCCTGAGAAAATTTTTTTCTTCCTGCCTGATACAGACTTTTTTTATAATAAAAAAAACATTGTGCAATATCCCGAGACAGTGCTGATGGGCAGCAAAAATTGGAGCCTTTACAAAAAAAAAAATCTCCAACAAAACAATTTGTGTAATTTTTGTCTTTGAGTGCACATGGAGACATAGGAAATTGTGAGACCTGTGAGGTGGATGATCTTCTGGAGAGCGAAGGAGTGTTGCTGCCAATACAGTATTCGTGGTCGAGCTGAACATCTTTGTGGAGGCTGCCCGTAACCACTGAAATGATCTTAGTGATGCCTGGGAAGGCTGCAGGCCTCAAGGAGAAAAGAGTACAAGTGGGATGTGTGGAAGGGCTGGTAGCAGCCACAGATGGACAGTAGCAGAGCTGGAGTTTCTCTTAAGTGTGCAAATGGGGGATTGGCTTTTCTTGTTTTTTTATAATGCTGGGGCTGAGGGCTCAGATGTCTTTTATACAGCTAGGGAGTGGTCCTAGAAAATCCTGAAGAAGATGGGAATAAGAGAGTAAGTAAGGAGGAGCCCAAGCTGTGATGTTGGTCACAACCACTGCCTTTGTGCAGCCCCACCATTCCTTAGTGGAAGAAACGTGGAGCAGAGGAGTGCCTCTGTGTTTCCACACAGCCACTGTGCCAACAGTGAGAGTGTCACTGCTGGCATTGGTGCAGAAGCGCCCAAGGACTCCAAGAATGTGCTCCAGCCTGGACAGCTTTTGGACTTGGAATAAGAAGCCCTTTAAGTAAGGCTTTTGACTGTGATCTTGATAGAAGCCAAGACTCCCTAGTAAAAAAGTCAGGAAATCTTTGTAGGCCTCTTTCTTGGTAAAGAAATTGCTCTGATGGAGTCTTTGTTGTAGCTGTGCTGCTCATGTGGGAGCCGTGGGAGCATCCACATCCTGGAAATGGAGAGGGGAAGGGAGAAGGGGGCAAGAAGCTGCCAGTTCAGGCTGGTTGGGAAGTCTGCTGGGCCAGGCACGGGATGTGAGCTGGTAGTAGGTGACTTCAGGGAATCTGAATCATATTGCTGCAGACAGGTGATGAGACAGGATCTGCAGAATGAATCCTTGCTGTTCATTAAGGTTTTGGTAAATCAAACGGAGAGAGCAATATTGTATTGTAAATAGGTTACTGAGAAAGAATGTTATTAATGCAAATGGTGCTTTGGGAAATGGAACATCATGTTACTGCTGAAATACTGGTGTACACCTGTGGTTGAACAGTTACTCCACCAGTGTAAAAAATTATTAATATGATTCCTTCTCAGTAAAACTGATTTAATAATATGTTAGAAGATGATGCTGATCCTGGCCTTACTCACCATGGAATTAATATTTTAATTAAGAGGACTAATTACAGAAAAATAAAAATATCTGTTGAATTGTCAGATTTTGCTGACTTTCATTAATGTACTTTCTAGGACACTTGGACTTTGTTGATGAGCATGGTGTTAATAACATAGCTGATTTGCTATGCAAAGTGAAGGGCTTCCTAAAAAGAAATGAAATAGTTAATAAAATGTGGGAAATAAGGAAAAACTGTTGAATTTGGCTATTGAGAAGAAAGTTCAAGGAAGCTGGGTCCTTGGGGATGACAGCCAGGTTTGAGGTTTTCTATTTTGTGCTTTGTTTTTTTAACATTGATTAATCGAACTCCAGCAGCTTGAGAAACTCTTTGGTTCACATTTCTCTTTGGGATTTCCTTCTGAGGTTTCTTCCCTACTTCTGCTGAGACTGGTTCTGCTTTGGGCTTTTCCTAACACTTGTTTCTTATCTGCCTGGAACAGACTGTACTGGTGGGAGAGACTGATCTCAGTTGACTTTCTGTAGCAGAACTTTAAATGTTTTCTATTCTCACATAAAAAAGCAAAGCAGCTTGATGTGTCTTAAATCCTTCTGTGGCATATTCATGTTGTTTTATCTAAAAAAAGCTTGTGTGAGGGCTGGTTGCTAATGGAAGAAAATTTATGATCAGATGTGAGCTGCTGCGTTGCAAAGTGAATGCAGGATCAGTTTGACCCTGTGCTGTTTGCTTTCTCTGCACAGCTAGTTTGGTAGTTGGAGCAGTACTGCTGACCCTGGTACCATGTGTTATCAGCACCTTAACCAGCATGTGCAGGGAAGTCCTGGAGAAAATAATAGTTTATTGCAGGGACTTTCTTTTGGGTAACATTAATTTGCATTATGCAAAAGTGAGTGTAGGATGAAAAAATGGGAGGAATGGGTGTCCCAATGGAAAGAGAAGCCCAGAGGTTAATGTGATGTGTATTTTCTGAAAGGGGGATAGCAGATGAAAATACCTTTTTTGGGGTTTAGAAAGATGGTCAAAATTATGTATTTTTATCCTTTGCCTCTTACACGATGGTGAGGAGAGAGAGCCCAGGGGAAGACAGTTTTAACCTTTATCAGGTGTGTTCACAGCTCACGATTTGCACACCAGTGTCTGTCTGGCCAACAACTCTTCCTCACGCCCAGCCAGTGTGGTTTGGGTTGTGTCCTGCTGCTGCCCTGCTCCCCCAGGGAGAGGCTGTTGGCAGAGCCCTGTCACCATGCCTGCCTCTCAGACCTGGAGTGTGTGCCTGTGGGGTGTCCCCTGGGGCCCTCCAGTGCACCCCAGTGCTGTGGGAAGCCTGTGCCAGACCCAAGGGATGGGCAGGGGATGGGAGCAGATTTTGCTCCAGTGACAGTTTTATGGCTCTAGGGGAAGCACCAATCTGGGTTTTTAACAGAACAGACCATCTTTGGCCATGTCACCTGCAAGCCAGCACCACACAGCATTGACAAGAAGTTACTATAAAATCTGAATTATGACGATACTTCCTGGGTGTGGAAGTATCTTGGCAAAAGGTTTCTGATTAGAGAAGGGAAAAGGCAAGACTGTAGCCATCCATCCCTGGCACTCCAGGAGTCCCTCAGTAAGGGCTTGCTGCTTTATGGTACAGCAGAAGATGGGTTGAGATTTCAGTGTGCAGGGAGGCTGTTGGGGGCAGGTACTTGCTCCGTTGACAAGTCAGAAAAAGCAAACTGGCAGGGCAGAGGCAGACTGATCCAAACCTGCAGCTGTGAGAGAGAACATCAGGGGGAAAAATCAATTGTGAGCTGAGAGAAGGGGTAAATTAATGTATAATAATAATAGTGCTTCTAGATGAGTGTGCTGTGCTCTTGAGTTGTGTATGAGGGGCTGCAGTGGGTGTGGGTGGGCAGTGTGATGGAGAGGCTGTGGGAGTCAGGCTGGCATGAATGCCACTGTACTTTATAGCTGCCATCTTTCTTACCTCCTTTGTTTTGTGCATTGGTGCCTGCTGCAGGACACACCACAAGAACACAGTGAAGTGGGTATAGGAATGGAAATTTCTCTACATCTGGCTCTTTTCCTTCTTGTCCCTGACTTTTCTAGCAGATGTTCTGGAACTCTTGCTAGTAGAGAGATGGGGAGGAAATGAATGTCTGTCTGTAGCTGGAAGGGGATTAGGTTGAGATGTAGCAGCCATTTTTTAAAAAAGCAAACCCAACCTGCTTTCCCCTGACATTCTTATCCTAGAAACAGGGAAGTAATTTGAAAAAAAATTCACCTCTTTCCCTCTCAAAAGCTCTGTGGTGAGGACCTGTACTGCAGGTATGGGGCTCAGCCTTTCTCTGCAGCCGCTGGCTCTGCCTGGGGTGGCTGTTTGGGGTGGCCCATGGCAGTACAGGGACATGTGCTGATGGAATCAGTCTGCATGGAACTGAGCAATGACCTTCCTTCCTGCCCTGTGCAGGATCTTTTTGATTTTTTCAGAGACTGATTTCACAAACCAAGCCCTAAGTAGAGGGCGTAGTTGCTTAGGAAGGGTTAGAGGCAGATTATATTTGGTGTGTTCATGCATCTGTGATTAACTGAACAGACCAAACCAAGGTCAGGGAGGCAGCTGTTGCCTTGTCTTTTTGCTGTTGAGTTCTCTGGGAGAGGATCTGTTGCTAAGGATGTCTTGTGTAATGATGCAGTGACACTGAAGCAGGAGGATGTGATCACCTTGTCACATCTCCAGTGGCACTGATGATAATAAAGCTCTTTGCTCCCTGTTTCTTCAGAGGCAGCCAAGTGCTGCAGCTTTCTTCTGGGAAGATAGGGAAGGAGAACAACTAGTTTGGGGATACTTTCTAAGACCCCTGTTTCTAAAAGGCACCCCTGAAGCTGGGGTTTATTTGCACCTTCCTTACTCAGATTGGTGCAAAGATAAAGACATTCTTGTAAAGACATTATTTTTCTGCCAGTGTTCAGTGAATGCAAATTGTGTCTGATATTTGGCCTTGGCAGTGGACCTGCTGGTTAGAGAAAATGTCCATGCTTGCAATATAAAGTTAATGTTTAGCAATTAATGCTTCAAGGAGCCTTAAGGGATTTTGCCTGCTGCCTTTTGTGCACTGGCAAGGGTTTGATGGTGCAGGTCTGTCCACCATCTGCTCTTCCACACAGTGCTTGCTAGAGCACTGGCATGCATTTGAGCTGGCTTAGATAAAAGCATGTGAAATACTTCATATTTTCTGCCATAGCTTAGCATAATTTCCAAAGCATTTCTGATTGCTGCTGGCCCAGGAGAAAGGCAGTGTCACCTTTCCCTGCCTTCCAGAGGAGTTTTGTGAGAGCTGGTACATGAATTAATCAAAATATGAATCTTCAAGGCTGGGTAGCGTAGCCTCCCCTGGGTGAGAGCTGAAGGCATGCTCGGAAAACATATGTCTCTGTGGGGCTTCCACTTACCAAAATTCAAGCAAAATGTCGTTGTGGCTTGGTTCGTGGTTTTTTTGTTATGCCCTGCATATAGAAATATGCAGAGTTGCAGGACCAGTAATTTTATTTGTGAAAGAATGAAAAGAAAGCCAGACTGGTTTGGGGTCAGGAGGACCCTGGTGTGGTCTGGGGACAGGAGGCCATGGCAAACAGCTGCTGGCCAGGCTGGCCAGCAAAGCAGATTTCAGACTCACTCAGCAGCACCAGTTGCTCTGCAGCAGCTGCTTCTGAGTCCCTGCAGAGCCCAGGTGGTTGTGTCTCTTGCTGGGTTTAGCTGTAATAGCCACAAAAATGGAACTGAAAGAGTTTGAGGTTGTTGGGTTTTACCCTTGAAAATTTTCCTGTAATTACAAGGTGAGAGTGGATTTTGCCATAAGATTGTCTAGTTGTAGAGTGCTCAGCACATAGGACTATTTTGGAAAAGAAAAAAAAAAAGCAGGGGGAGCTGAGTTTTGACTCATGGATAACATTTGAAAATGACCGTTTACCAAAGCTTAATTCCATGGCTGGTGGTTGGTTATTAAACGTGACTGTGAACAATAGTGGCATTTAAAATGAGCGGGGACACTGCACAGGGCAGGGTGGCCCCAGCCTTTGGCTCTGCATGCAGCAGGTGCTGCTGTTGCTGTGCTTCAGCTGGTAGTGTGGGCTCTAGTGGGCACCTTTCTAGAAGTTTAGAAATTCACTCTGCAAATTTTGAACTTCACTGGAATCATAGGAAGCTCATTAAACCTTTACTTATGCAAATGTGGCATAAGTAAAGCAGCATCCTTTGAGTTTCACTTGAACCTGATGGTGCTTGACTAATGCAAAGGAGTGGTCACTGTAGCAGTTTCTGGAGGCTTGTGGAGAGAGAAAATACTTTTTACATGGCCAGCATCACCTCAGGGGGAATGGACTGGCTTTCAGTCCTCCACCAGCAGCCCTTGAACCCACCCTCTGTGTGGCAAACTGCAGCCTCTGCTGCTGCTCATCCAAGGGCTCATAGCTTTGAGAGTGTCCTGCAGCTTTTAAAAAAATATTTATTTCTTGTGATCTCTGAGGATACTGGTATGAAGTTGTCATTTCTGGGCCTCAGCCTTAGCTCAGTTGATTTAAAGTCCAAATTGCAGAGCCCAGGAGCCTGGCAGATGGTGGCGGGGGTGGATGTTTCTTGTAACTCCACAGAAAACAGATGTTTTCAAGGCAACTGCAGAGGTGTCGCGGCAAGAAAAAGCAGAAGTGAGACTCCCCGACCTTACGCTGTTGTATTTATAGTGAAAAGTGCCAGCTGTTTCAATGGGTCACTCTCCATGGCCTGTCGCAGCTCGCTGTGTCCTCAGGGCACGATGGTGCTGTGCGGGCTGGGCTCTGCCGGACCCCGAGTCGGGGAGGAGGCGGCGGTGCTGCAGCCGTGTGACCCTGTGAGCTGCGGCCCCGGTCACTGCGTGGGGCCTCTCCCTCCCTGCTGTGACTGCCTGTGGCTCACCCTTCCCTTAAAAAGGGAGTTTGCCGTGAAGGGCCGGATCCCCTTTGCAGCCCGGTTAAACAGCTCTGCAGAGGCGAGGTGGTGCAGGGCCAGCGCGGCCCGGGGTGCCCCACAGAGGGAGCCGCGGCCGGGGCAGGCCGGGCTGCTTCGGCACGGGAGGTGTTGGCACAGGAGGAGCTGGAAGCTCCCAGTAGGATGCAGCCCCCCCATGTCGCTGGAGGGGATTCCAGCCTGCTCGCTCCTGCCCGGGCATCCTTGAGCACCGGGCAGCGTTTGGCCGCGTTTTCTGCCTGACCTCGCCGCTGGGGAGGGCCCTGAGGGGATCCGTGGGGCGGCACTTGGCAGCACCGAAGCCGGGCCCGGCCCCCGCAGCGCTGCGGCTCGGCTGCTGAGCACTGACGCTGCCAGCTTCTGCTTGTTATTTATTTCTCTATCTCTCTCGCTTTGCCCCCTTGCTTTCTCTCCCGACCCGGGTTTCAGAGCTTCTCGGCTGGGTGGCAGCGGTGTCACAGCCCCCCCAGCAGAGCCTGCCCCTCTCCCAGACACAGATGTGCCGTCAGGAGCCAGGGCCAGGACACAGCACGGGAAAAAATGGTTCAGAAAAGGCAAAACACTAAAATGGCTCCAGGAAATTTTAATTTCTTCCACTTCTTCTGTCTGCTTTAATTTTTCAGGTCAGTAACATTAATGGGCTGTGGTGAAGCGAAGTAAATAATCACGTACGCCAAAGACAGCGCATTGATTTGTAAGTCTCTCCTCACTAATTAGTGACAGCCTTTGTAGGGACTGACAGCAGCACTTAAACCTCTGGCAGCAGAAAGGCAAAGCAACACAGTAGAAAGGGAAAAAAGAAAAGACCTTTGCTTGCTTTTTGACTTTCATTATGTTTTTACTAGAAGCATATTGGTATAGTTTTAAAAAACTACTGTTTTTTGAATAGATCTATTGGTGTATCATAAATTTGAGTAACCTTAAAAAAATTATTCCAGTTTACTGCTCTGTCCAAACAACCCATGTAAAAAGGTAGGTACCAGTCAGCATCGAGGTCACTGAAGGGGAAAAAGTTGTATCACCATTTGATAATTGTAATTCTGCTACTTAATCAAACAAGGACTAGTGTAAGTGTTGAGGAGTCTTGCTGAGGTGCCTAAAGCTCAAGGCACAGCTGTCCTCATCTCACAGGTGCAGCAAAGAACATTCCTGAAACTGTCTGTTAGAAATTTCACCTGGGTTCACTTCTAAATTTTTGGTAAATGAGGTTTCCCTTTGCTAATACAACAATAACTAATACATCTTTTGGTTTCTTTCTCTTAAAATAATGAATTTTAAAATACAGATATGCAGTAAGTATGATTCTCCATTTTTATGTGATTATGCTACTCTGTATTTATAAACTAATTGTTGCAAAGACACATACCTACCTAACAAAAAAAAAAAAAAAAGAAAAGAGAAGTTACCAAATAGTATGCTGGCAGCCAGAGAGTTTTACCTGTTCAAAGGCCATGAAGAAGGCTTTATATAAGAGAATGTGCAGGTCAGTACAGTCCTGGGATGAGTTCATAATATGGATGAAGAACTAATCGAGACAGAAATAACAGAATACTTGCTAGTTTTGATCAGGAAATTTGGTTCTCTTAAGGCAGGTGAGGGGGGCTCTTTCCAGATATTTTAAATTAATGACAAAAGCCAGAAAGTAAGTGAGAAAAATTGTTCATATGCTTTTCTACTTGAAAGACTAATAGAAAAATATGACTGTGACTGTCTTTTGCTCATTCACTGAGGCTCATTGTTTTTCCTGACTACTTTCTCATGTCTCTGGTATCTGAAGTGTTCATTGTAAAATGGATTATTTGTCTTGCAAACGCCCATGTTTGGGGGTTAAACCACACCTGAGAGGCCTCATTCTCTCTCCTCCCTCATGTGTCCCAGTTTTGCCCCAAAGTGGTGCATGAAAAAGTAATAGGGTAATAAAATGGGACACTAGAGGCAGTGTGAGAGTTCAGAGGAATGCCAGGACGTAATACCAAAAGTGAATTAAATCAGGCTGTGCAGCTTGTTTACAGTGGAGTTGACAGGACCTGCTTGTAAAAGAAATGAGGTTAAAATTAATGACCAGGTGAATCTGCATATGTAATTTATGAGAGCAAGCAACCAATAAAAAAGAATTACTCTAATTAAAGTCGGTAGCACAGGAGGGGAAGGATACTTTTAAAAAACCCCAACAGTATCCAATCAAGCATTCAGCTCCCTGTGTATGTTTAGTCTCCTTGCCTTTAGGTTTAAACCCCAGTACCCTTCAGGGTAGTGAGGGACATGGGTTTACTCACCTGTCCCAGCTCAGGTGCTCAGTCACACCACACCACTTGCTTGTTTCCCATGAGCAAACAGGCTCTTCTCTGAAGTAAGGGTTATCTGTTTTCACATGTTGGATGCTATCCTAAGCATGCAAAAAACTTTATCTGACAGAACTTGTCCTCTTATGTGATCAGCTTCCACTGGTTTTCAAACAGCTCCACTGAAACCAGAGTGAACACAAAGTTATGGATTTTTTTTCCCCTCTTTCCTTATAGTTTGTCAGTAGAGATGTTCCTGGGAACAGGTTTCCTTATAGAGCAGGTTTCAGTGGTGCTGTTCCTGCCCTTGGTGGCAGGTGCCAGCTGGGAGGGGATGCCAGTCCCTGAGAGCTTCGAACAAGAAGCACCAAGACAAGATGTTCTCTAAATATTTTCTTGCAATACTAAAAAGTATTTGGTGAGGATGTAGTGGGATCATTGTGCTCTGTGTGAATGAGCACTGTATTGCTAAATAATTCCAGTGGGTTACCACCATGACAGAATTTTTCTCTCCAGCCACAGATAAATCAGCAGCGGCCAGTTGAGTTGGGTTTGCAATGAGCTTCTGACTCTCTTTTGGCTGCTGTTTCTTTTGTTCTTTGCCCTCCCTGTAATACTGAATGCATGACCCAATTCAGTCTATGGATCAACGTTACCCAGAGTCTTGGAGAGGTGAGGAATGACTGCAGGGACAATTCTCCTTACAGGACACCTCCCATCTCAGGGAGAAGGGGAAAGGGCTCGAGGCATGCACTGCAACAGAGCAGTGTGCAGCAGGAATGCAGCTGTGTCAATAATACCTACAGAGCCAGGATTTTGCATCATCCTGAAGGAATTAAATGTCACAAAAGCTGCACAGAAAAACCTCTTCTTAAAAATTCAATGATGAGAAAGTAGACTTACATTATTAACAAAGCAGTTTTAATAGAAATGTTTAGGCTTGCATTTCAAAATTACTTACAAATAAACTTAATCACAATGCATATATTCTTTTCTTTAAAAAAAAACCATAATCATTCTAACATAATATATATTTTCTGAGTTATAAAATCCCATATAAATAGCAAATTCTTCTCAGTACACAGATTACAAGAATTCATAGAAACTGGGATGCATATCTGAAAAGAATCCTGAGTATGCATTCCACAACTGGCAGAAAATAGAACAATGCTAGAGTTGGACACAAGAACTGCTGTTGTCCCAGTATGTAATTTTCTAAAACAAACAAACAAAAAACCCACAAAAAAACCACCAACAAACAAAAAACTGAGAACTTTTTGGTTGCTCAAATGTGTTCAGCTCCCTAGACTCAGGAATGGCTCTGGATGCTCCACTCACAGATTTTTGGGAGCACCCTGTGGATTCTTCTGGTATCAAAAAAAGAAAACAGTGTCTGTCTTCAGGAGGACAGAAGCAAGGCACTTCCTTAGAGCAGGTCAGTGTGGGCTGTAAGCAGCAGTTTGGACTTACAGCCAGAAAGCAGCAAAAAGTGACTCTTGAATGATGATGTGTGGAAACAAATTTGGAAGAGGCAGCCAGTTCTTATACTCCTCAAGGCTCCCCTGATTATCCCCCAAAACAACATCAACTCCAACAAGAATGAATAAGTGGAAACTTTGCATGTTAGAAAAATCAAAGCAAAAGTTCCCCTTTTTTTAGACTGAGGTAAGCAAACAAGCAAGTTGGACTAAGAGCAAGCCATAGCAGCATTAAGATCAGAGCACTGACCCAGTTCTTTCTCTTCTCCCTTCCAAGAGAGCAGCACAAGAGAGCGACGTGCCTGGCAGCGCTCCCAGCGGTGTGACTGCATCTCCTCGGAGCGGGCAGGCTGCAGTGCTGCACGAGGACACCGGCCTCACCGTGTGTTTCATTTGGAGCTATTTTATTACAGTAGCACAATGGGGTTTCTTTCTGGTCATAATGGGAAAAAAAAGTCAATTATTCGTGGAAGAAACACAGACAATTCTGCCTGTTGTTTTCAAAGAGTAATGTAGTAATTACATATTCCTTTAAACACTGCTGTTGGATAAAAGATGATGTTTTTTCATAGGGTCACGAGCTCTGACATTACTAAACCATGAATCATAGGAACAAACTCATACATGCAAACTGCAGTAAACACACAGAGGCTTAAATTTTGCTTCTTATTAGAGTGACAACTCATAGAGATAATGAAGTAAATTAGAGCCATTTATAGTCTCCTGGCTTATTCCCAGTTTAACTGGGATCAAAACGTGGATGAACAATGTTATACTTAAGTTGAGCCATAGTTGCAGAGAGCAGAACTTCACAGGTAAACAACAAATCCATGATAGCATTTTAGAATCAGAAATTCCCAACAGTTTTCTGTCCTTTCAAATATTAAAAAGAACTTCTTTCTTCTTGGCATCCTATGAATACTCTCATGGTAATTTTCTTCCTGCTTTAGGTTAAAAACAACAGGAACAAGTTGTAAATATTGCACAGCATGTTAGGATGGAAGACTAGAAAAAAAATGGCACTTGCAGGGTGACTTTTCAGTCCAAAGAAAAGCTCTTCATTTTTTCTGCTAATTCCTGTCTCATTTCTATGTGTTTTTTCAGGTTTTGCACTTCATGGGGCAGGTTAATGTCCCACACTGATACGCAGGATTGTAACTCTGGAGAAAAAAAAAGAAAATTTGAAAACTGCAACAGAGATGAGTTATTGCATGACTAGAAATTATTTTGCTTATCTGCTTGTTCTCAATTACTCATAAATTTACCCAATGAAGCATTATCTTTAGGACCCAGAGACAAATTCCATGACACTTTGAGCTGATGCAGTTATGGGTTACAAGGTGTTTGTACTTGCACAAGTATTTGCATTCTAGTTTCTATATTTAGAGTATCCCATTTAAAAGTACTTGAAAAAAACATTTCTGGTGCCTGTTTTCCTTAGGAAACTGACCTGAGCTACAGCTAATGCCAATACTGAGGTGCCTGCTTAAATTTCATCTCTATTTTTCCAAGCAGATATACCCTAAATGCCTATGAGATTCAAACCCTATTCACTGTAAAATAAAAACTGGTTTCATAAGCTAGTGAATATACTGAAAAAAGGCCACTTCTTCAATCTCCATTCATGCAAACAACTCTTTATTCATGAAGAATTCACACTGTTTTTAGTGGAATAGGGACAACTGAGAACACTTACATGAGTTGAGGCTTACAATCTAAGGCCTCAAGGATTCTGGAGTCTCTGATTCTTCTCTGTAATTAATGTCACTCTTAAACAAAATAAAAATGCTAACAAGCCAATAAATGTTCTTACAGTTACAGGAATTGGGGATTACCACAATGTAAACCCAATGCTCTGAAGTTTGACTCATTTCAGTCAGCTCATCTACACTTGTCCTCCTTAACTTTATACTGTCATTGCCACATTTTTAGGAGTCACTGAAATTGGGATGAGATAAAGATGAAGAAGGGCATTGATCAGAGCATCAACTTTAACTGTTCTTAGAAAAATCTAAAGATGCAGATCTATCTTCTAGCACTTTGCTGTCCTAATTGTCAGGAAGCTTTTACTGATGTCTGACCGAAATCTCCCTCGCTGTAACAGAAACCTGTTAGTGCTTATCCTACCCACAGGGAATATGTAGAAGTCTTTATTCTCTTGCTCTACATTTACATATTTGAAGCCTATTATTGTGTCCTCTCTAAGCTTTATTTATATTAACCAGTATAACTCTCTGCAACATTTCCTCACAGGTTGCATTTGTCTCCTCTGGATATTCCTAACAGTCCAGATCATTCAGCAATAAATGGTTAGGCTCCTCCAGCAGAGGCCATATTAGCACCCAGCAGAGTGTAAGAATTAGCTCATGTCTTATAGACACCACTTTCATGGTGTGAGAGTGGTGTTTGCCTCATCTGCACCCATGTGACAGGGCTGATTCATGACCAGCCTCTGATCAATTCTGACCCATTTTCTGCAGCACCGCTGTTTAAGCTGGTCATTTCCTCATGCTGGTACAGCAGATCATTCTTAATAAAATAAAAGGTCTTGCATTTGTCCTTACAGAATTGTATCCTACTTCCTTCCAGACCATTAGTTCTATTTGCCAGGGTCACTTTCAGTTCTAATCCTGCCCTCCGGTGAGCTTGTCTTAGCTGTGAGTTGTCACAAAACCAAACAGTACATTCACCATTCTTTCACTCCTATCGCCATGAAAACACTGGGGATTCCTGAGCTAGCACAGACACCTCTGGAAATCCATTTGATACATTCTCCAATTAGACAATGACATTTACTCTCCAAATACAGTTTTGCAACAAATTGTATTGTATCCTTCAAACAGTGGTTTCCTCAGCTCCATTTTTGGAAGTTACTTTCAGTTTGTATGAGCCCAGATATGCAAAAGAAAACAAAAACTATTTAATAGTAGTGTTTCAATAAAATTTTGTCAAATGATGATTAACTCTTCATTCTCAGTGAGTAGTCAAGCACAATAGTGTCTCCTCCACTAATAACACAAGTTAGTAAAACACAATTTAGATACCTTTGTGATATTTGTTGTCTTCGGTGTCACTTTTGTAGCAATATCCCAAAACAAGGACGACATTCTTGAGACTCCCTTTTCCAAAGAAATAAAATATCAAATCCTAATTTCAATGTGAGTTTTGTAATTTAAGGACAGAAAGACTAAATGGCATCAAGGCATCAATGGCATCAAGAGCATAAGAGGACGGAAAGCAGACTTCAATCAATCAGACCCTTTATTCAAAATCATTAACCATGAAAAACCCAGACACAAAGACAATATAGTTCCCATCTCCATTTAATGTCAGGGTTTATCAGGGTTCCAAGGCATAAGCACAGGATCAGCTGACCAGCCTACTGAGCAAGCCCAGGAACAAAGCACCCTATTATAGAGCACAGGCAGAGGTGGAAGAGTCATAGGAAACAGATGTCACAGCAAAAGGACAGGCTGCAAGTGAAGTCAAACAGATGTCACAGCAAAAGGACAGGCTGCGAGTGCACAGCAAAACGTACCAGTTCAGTTATGAAAACAAACCAACCAAATATGACAAAAAAACTGAGTAAAAACTATGAACTAAAAGTTTTAAACTTATGATGGCATATGGGTAGGAAGTGGAAATGGGGGACAGATCATAAGAAGGTGCCTACTGAATAACGTAAAGAAAGACTTGTAAGACAGGAGTGGTTGGATCACAAAAGGATAAACAGAATGTGCCAGTGTTTCAATATCAACTTCCTGCTTATTTCCAACAAGACATGTCTATAAATGTCTTGCAAAGATAGACAGAAGCTGTCACCTGTTCTCCTGCCACAGCGGCTCCCTGTTCCTACTGGCAGCACATGAGGGTGGAGAGCCCTTGGCTTTCAGCTAGTAGAGGAATACAGGGCCCAGCCAAGGTCCCTGTGAGGAGCAGGCCAGGGAAGGAGCAGCCCCCCCGTGCAGACACCCCACTGCAGCACCATGCCTCACACTGCTTCAAGCACGGAGCCTGACGCTCCCAGGGCAAAGATGAGGAGGGGAGCAGTTCCTGGGGCATAAATAGACTGGAGTTTGGCTTAACTGTGAAAGCTGCAGCTGGGAAGTTTTTTAACATGCCCCGGGACCTCAGCAAGGTAGAGAGAGAGAGGTTCTTCCTGCCCCAAGGAGGTCAGCACTGTATTCTCCTCTGAGAGTGATGTAAATCTGGTTATAGTAGATTAGGGATGGTGGGAAACATACACATGCTCCATGCTCAGATTTTTCATAAATTCAATTTTTTTCTATAGCCAGTCCTATCCATACTCCTTACAAAAGTGATTGGAACTAATGTATAATGTTTCTTATTTAGACCTAGGTCCTGTCTTACCATATAGAAATCTAAATTTGCACTTGCAAAATAAACTACAGATTTACATCTAAATTATTCTCTATGGTAAGTCTCATGCCTATTGAACAGCAATGTGTTAGGTGACAGAGTTGGAAAATGACATTGTATTTCCATATTCATACATGAAGTACAGATAAAATTCATATCTCGAAGTCTGGCAATCTCTTTTTCCTGAAATATTTACCTCTGCTTGACATTGCATGTTTTAACCTTAAATGAAACTATTTCACACAAATATTATAAAAAATATTTCCCTCCATCTTCTCTTATTTCATATAAGCAATGTGGTACTGCTGAAAAACTGCTCAGCACCCTCAGTGCCATTTTCAGAGATGCCAGTAGAAATCAAGTCCTTGAATTTAGGGAAAAAACCCCTAGCCCTTATAAATAATTTCTGTAAAAAGATGATCAAAAGAAAAAAACTACACATCAAACTGCATATATCAATCTTATTTGCTGTTCTTGAGATTTGTGCAAATGCAGCTAAACTCCTCAATATTAATTTTTCTATAAATAAAATTTTGATGAAAAATGATGTGACTGAGCCTCAAGGCTTTTTAAATCACACTTTTCTATACAATGTATTTTCCCAATCAATGACTGCAGCAAGGCAAAAATTGTTGTGTTTTCATAGCAACTATTCTTTACAAAATGCTGAAAATAACTAATGTCCCTTTATGATACTAACATTGTAGCTATCAGGACTAGATGGAATGATAATGCTGTGCTATAGCTGCCACCATTAACAGCTGGGCTCTGACCAGACAGTAACACTTGCTGTTTCAGGCAAAGGAAAGTCAGAGGAAGGTGAGGTATGTTTGACTCATACAATGTTGCCAGCACTATGACCTGCCTGCAGTCTATGGATTTTTCTGTTGCTGGAAAGGAAGGAACAGCCTGCAGAATAAGTTCCTGATGGTAAGGAGAAAACATCCACAGCCTGCAACAGTGATATTTGTGAGCAGAATTATAGTGTGCTGCTGAATTCACAACAGCTTCAGTGTTCAGGTGTTTTTTTTTTGGAAAGCAAATGCACTTTAAATAACACTGACAGGGAAACTCCAGAATTTTTTCCAAAACACAGTGGAAATAAATGGGAATACACATATTGTGCCACAAAGTACTTTTTGAACTAATGTGTATTTTGACTGTGTTCACCACAGCAGTACCACAAACTTGAGTTTACATGGTCTTTATTACTTTTGGGAAAGGTGCAGGACAGTGCACAGGTGAAGGAAGTTTCGACAGCGAAGGAGTGTCCCTTCCTCAGCTGCATTCCTGTGGCTGTTGGTGGTCACCACTGAAACCTCACAACTCCTGTCTGCCTACAGCAGTTCAAAACAACTGTCCCTGATGACAGCAGCAGCATATCTGTACAAATCCACACCCCAAGTCCAGGTGTGCAGCACTTTACCAGCTCTCCTGTGATCTGCCTGTGACCCAAATCTAAAAGAACTGTTCCTGAATGAGGATGAGAGAAGAAAACTAGCCAATAAGCAATGAAAAGAAGCCAATAAGCAAAAGAAAAATTATTAAAATCCAATATAGTCTACAGAGAGAAAAGGCAGAAGCGTAACACTTGAGATGGAGAAAGAAAGAAGGCAGACACATGTAAGAGAAGACAGAATGACACGTGACAGAGGATGGTGAGAGCTCTGCTGAAGCACAGCACAGGGATGCAGGTAAGGTGGGGAGTTCATGTGCAGACCAGTGACAAGCCAAGGAAGAGCTGCTGACTTATGTGGGCACAGGTATTCAGCCTACTGGTGTTCAGTTTACACCCTAGAGTCTGACACTGATGGAAGATGACAGCCGTGGAGTAGAATGAATGAACAAATCCTGGATAATGCTAATCTCTTCCTGGAACACCACAACAAGCAGTACAGAGCAAACCTAAACTTAGCAGTGATTTTAAAGTACTCATCACTTGAAGGTTTTACTTACCCAGCTGAGCTGTTATCATGACTCGAATAGAATCACAGAACTTGTCTATAACTCGTACAGGACGACGCGTTGACAAATCAAGCAGCAAGATATGTCCTCCTCCTGTCCCTATCCACAGTGCAGTATTTTTCTGCAGACAAATGGTCTTCACTCTTCCAGAATAAGCCAGTTTGTGTTTTGATTCCTTATTTAATTTTTCCACTTTGTTCCTATAAGTATGGAAAGAATTTGCATTGAATTTGGTGGCACCCTATTCTGCACCTACTAAAACTACACTCTGAATACCAGACTTTTAAGCAATCATTCACCAAGCCAAACACAAAATTCTCATGCAAACAAACTGGGATGAAAACTATTGGACTCCAAAGAGCTATCTGGTCTGCTTCAGAAGACCTTTAAAAGGAAGGCAGGAACACTCTCAGTTCTCCCCCAATCTGCAAGAGGTTAATGTCACAGCAAAGCACAAAGAGCACACCTACACCTGCTCCTAACCTCACCATAAAAAAGAAATGGATGTGGCATGCTAAGGCAGAGGAACAAAAATGCAAATGAAAAAGTTGTCACAGTTAATAAAAATCTAATTTCCTACTGAATTTCTGCACTGAAAAGACATTCTTGTTCAGGGGATGCAGGAAGTAACTGGATTAGCCTTAGCACCTAAAGGACAGCAAAAGACTTTCTTCTTTCTCGAGCTAAATGAGCCTTCATGACATCATAGAGAAATTGGGAAACACAGTAAGGGTCTTTAAAAAGTGGGATTCTGCATGGAATATTCTGAAGTTCTGGACCAAAAGAGAGGATAGGAAATCCACACTTGCCCAACAAACTGGACAAATGCCTTACTTCTGGCAGGTTAGGGTACCATGCTAGAGAAAGCAATCTGATATTCCTCTTCCTATCCACCAGGCCAAAAATCTGAAATAAACCACTTACTTAAGAAAATGTGCACAGTCAATTAATTCAGAAAGTTTTTCTGTCTTCTTGTCCCAGATTTCCACAAAATGGCTGTTTTTCTTTGCCAAGTAGATGGATTTGTCTATTGCTATTGAAATAATGTTTGCATCACTGTAAGCATTATGACAGAACCTAAAAGAGAGAAGAATTCCAGTCAGATACATAGAAAATACCTAGTAGAAAAACTTCACTACTTCGAGTGGGATTTGCTTCCTTTGACTCTTGCAGAATCATTCAGCCTTAAAATCAAATTAGGCTAAGATACAATTGAAAGACTTTGCTTTTATCTTCCTACAGTTCAACATAAATTCTCACAGTAACAGAGTTAGGCTGTTGACATCCTTGGAGGCACATTAATGCTCAGTCTATTAATAAATCTTTCTCATCAAACACTGTTTTCCCTGCTCAGGAAAAACTCCCCTTAATTTCAGAGTAGGATTTGTCCATGTGAGAATTACATGAAACACTCCCAAACCCTCAGTCAATAATTTCTAAATAGTGAGAAGTCAGCAATCAGATGTGATTAAACATATATAGGGCAAAGATATGCACACATATCATACTGACAAACATGGAAGGACAAATACAGTGATAAATATGTATGTGTAATTCCAAATAAAGTAAACAGGGCCTGGACTAGACCAACTGGAGATGAAAACTGATCAGTTGTCTAGATATTGACTTCATCAATCCTTTATGGAGTAAAAATGTATTTCCTTGCTTAAAAGCAGCAACAAATACTTTCAATATTACACACTGATACTCCATCTGCATTATGGGAAGAAAAGAACAGAAACAAGCAAACTCAAAGAACAAGCTCTAGAACAAGACATTACATCAAAGTACTGTCAGAAACCTTTGGTGAAAACAAATGAGCCAAATAACATCACTCATAAAAATCAAAAACTTACAGTTGACTTGTCTTTGTTTCAATGAGCTTTTGAACAGAGAAGTCACTGGTTAAAGCAATGATTTTTGTTCCACAGCCTCCCCAGATTACATTTCTTTCAGATAAGCATGAGGATTCATTTAAGCACATCAGGGGTGTGCTAACATTTCCTATAGTCAGTATCTTCAAAGGTGTAGCACCCTTACACTGCAAGAAAAAATATATTTTGTATTAGAAACAAGGAGGATGCAGACTCTCAGAATGCTGTTAAAACAAGGCCACACAGCCTGGTGAATTAAATTTACTCATCCAGATTTTCTGATGGTCCAGAACATTTCCAGAACATTACTGACTGAAAAGCACCACATTCCCATTATAGATGTCCCATAGGAGACAGCCTGAGAGCAGAAACAGGCCAGAGCAGGGACTGACAATTTCTGCAACCCCTGGCACAATTCAAGGACTGGCTGGCAAGGTATATCTATGTCTTTGAAGACATCCTACACTGGACCATATTCTAATTCTGAAATGCACTGCAACTCCATAACTGCTCGAAATGCATGGTCAGGAACTAAACCTTCAGGTGCCAGATGATATAAACAGCTCCCAGCATTTCTTCATCTGTTCTCTGAGCAGAACTCTGACCTACAGGAAACCTAAGCAATATTTTAGTTTTGAACATAGCTGTTATACAAAAATTTACTAAATGAGAGGGAAAAGGAGCTATTACAGCAATAAATAATATTCTGTTAGAATATTCTTAACAACAACCAGTAATGTCAGTCTCTAGACAGTTTGCCAGGCCTTTCAAAGGAATCTTCCACCTCTTAACTCTTTTATTTATAGCAGTTATTGTAAAGTGTGCAGTTCCTCTCAGACTGCAATAGAAAATTATTTTTAGTTTTAGAGAAGCAATTAATTTTAGTTTTAGAGAAGCAATTAAAAATAAGTGGCATGAAATAAAGCTACTATTGGTAGCTGCTTTAGATATTACTGACTGATAACACTGTAGAACAGACAGCAAAGTTGTCTACCTTTACTGCTCTGTCTTCAAAAACTGCCAGTTTGCCATCAGCTGTGCCTACCAAGAAGAAATTCTTCTGTTTGCTGAAATAAAAGAAAATAATTAATTTTAGAAGTGCCTTAATCAGGTAAGAAAAATTAAAATGAGAAGTCTCTAGTATTTCAAGTATTCAATTAAACACTAAAAGCAAACACAACCCCTGTGATCATGAATGTAGTCCCGAGTTGCACTGGGTGCAAAATTAAGTGGAAATGCAGGCAAACTAAGCAGTTGTCAGAACAAAAGTGCAGTGTGTACAGACGTCATTTTCTGAACACCTCAGTTTAGCAGTATTTTCAAAATGTAACCCAAAACATTTAAAATTCATTTATACCTTTGCTTTGAAAGAGAATTACAGTATAAACAAGTGATAGAATCTGACATTTTCTGCAGACGATGCCTTCTTGTTTCATCTTCTGTGTTAACTGCCCACAGAGAACCAGACTGGGTTCCTGCTACAATCCAGTTTTCTTTCTCAGTAGGAAGAGTCACTAAGGCCAAACTTATAATTTTACTGTCTGCAATATCCTGAGTCAGAAAAGAAGAAGAAAAACAACTTGGTCATTATTTCAGTAATGGTAAATGCTAGAAATTACTGATGATAAAAATATAGCAAAATCTTCTTGGATTCTGGACAAACCCTTGGCCTAACTTCCTCTTTAAGAAATCTAATTCCCTATTAGCAGAATACATTATCAACTGGGCCACCTATCTTCCAAGTGCTGGGAAGGACGCCTCAAACAGTACACAGGAAAATCTCTCAGCTGAATGCTGACAAAAAAAATTACTCTTTTATTTATTTAGAATTTTAAAAAATGGAACTCTTGCAGTACTAATTGCTAACAATGAAAATAGTGGCCTAATATTTCTTTTTCTCATTTTATTTTTAGAAAAACAACCCATATAATTTATACCAAAGCTACCAATTCAGATGTGTCATGGTCAACAGATGGCAGATGGAAATAGAACTGAAACAACTTTGATGATGAATCATGCTCAGTTCTGGCACACATGTTCATCACAGCACATCAGTCCTGGGTAAAACCTTTCCCCTTTGCTGATGGGATAGGAACTGAGATGTAAAAAATCAAATGAAAATAACTGGAGGGCATCACCAAAGTGGCACAAGATGGCATTTGTGGGAAAAGAGAAGTTGTTAACAGACAAACTGGATTGTAAAAAGGAGGTAAAGATATGAAGGTCTGCCTAACTATTAACTCCTTTCTGTAGTCTCCATGCTAGAAATAGTTTCCATCTCAGTAGAAGAAAGTAATCCAGTAGTAGAAAGACAGTATTATGAGAAAGTTCAGGCTGGATAGCAGGAAGAGAGTAAAAAGCAACTGCTTTTCTGCTTCATTTCATGGATACAGTGATGACTCACTTATGAGCAGTCTTTCTTCTCTCAAAGCTTAGCTTTCCAGAAGTAATATCCTGCTGTAAAAATGCAATTAATTTTTCTGAAATATATCTGTCTGCCAGAAAAAATAGAATAAATGTCAACTTTCCCACATACCTCACAAGTATGTCCATCTGTGTTTAGGTTAACAAATGAAAGTTGTGCCTTTTCTGTGTTCCCATTGCCTATCCAGACTCCTGCCTTCTTGCAGCTTTGATTGGCAGCCACCATGCACTCTGCTGTAGATGTGCTAGGTATGGAGACATATCTCATCAAACAGATAAGCTCTGCAGAATTCAGGATCTCATAAACCTATAAGGAAAGCCACAGCATGCCCATGGTGACAACAATGGCTTGTACAGCGATAAATAACAAACAACAGATAGCAGCATTTTTTAGATTTAGACACAGTATCTCAGCAGCTCTGGTCATTTGTACTGCCACAGAACAGAGTGTAACTGCACTGATACTATTTAACAAAGGCTTTTTGCATACTCAGTAAAGACCAAGAAGTAATCTGATTTCTGTTTCATTCCAATTGCAACACAGCAACACAAGGGAAAATAGCAAGCTAGAACATGTGCTTGGTAGATCTCAATGGAACAGTTTATTCTGGAAGGTGAGAGCAGGCAATATTTCATGGCAGTTTCCATTCCAGAAAAGAACAAGAGAAAGAAACCTGTGCTTCTCATTAACTTAATGTCTGATTCATTTTCAGAAACCACAACTTTGTACTGCCATCTATCATAAAAAAGCAAATAATCTAAGTAATACCTGGCAAGATGTTGGACGTTCCTGAGGGTTTTCCTTCAAACACTTTTTAATTAAGTTTTCAACTTCAGGCCAGGGGGAACACCCATATTCTTTGACAGGATCTAGAATGTGAAATTACATAACTTATTAACCAGCATTTACCATAGTTCTAACTAACCTTATTTTTAGAATTCATCTAACTTCTTACTGAGCTGCTCTAGGAAATATCACATTCTTAGGTAAAATGTCAGCATGAACAGCTTGGAATTGCTCATCTGTCATTATAGGCTAGAGCATGAAATGCTAGAACTAGAGTCCTTTTAATTAATAGCAGTTAAAGGAAATGGATTTGGCTTTATCTTTTTCTTTGATGTCCCTGTGCCTGGGACTGAACTGCAGATATACATGGGCTGTGTTTCCATTAATGCTGACCATTCAAGGCTATGGCACTTCAGTCAACAGTCTCTCAAATTCCTGTAAACACTATTTTCCACATTTATTCTTCTGAGTATATGGAATACAGATGAACTTCCAATAAAAGATACAGCAAATAGATAAGCAACTCCATATAACATTTAAAAGATATGGAAGTTGAAATTCCCACTTAGTGCTTGGAATATGTATCTTATGACAATAGCTGCTGAACTCTCTGAGAATAAATCATTCATGATAGTGCCTGTATTGCTTTTCCTTTTAGTTTACCATAATCCACAGCAAATATTCCAGTCCTACCTCAGACAGGGGTAACATTAGTGATGAATACCTGCAAATGAACATATTCAGTGCAGCAAAAGACAGGCACTGTTTGCTTGTGAGATCAGCCAGCCCCTCTTTTGGTGGAAATATACAAACTATGAGCACAGGTGGAAGGAACTGTACTATCTCCAGAAACTAATACTTCAATTATTCCACAGGGCTTATATTACAGTCAGTATAGCTGCATTTGAGAGATACTTAGTCATCAGTTCCTGGATATCCTCTTCAGGAAGGGGGCGGAATCTGAGCTTAGAACTGGACTGTTCTCCTCAAGGAGCAGAAAATGTATGAACACTCTGTCTGTCAAAATGGAGAAGCTATGCCAGACTGAGTGATGCTGATCTTTCCTAAATGGAGCAAAACATTCCTCAAAGAATGTTTCATGAGTATACCCACTATTGCTGGGCAATAAATAAGAACACCAGACATTCAGCTTGTAGTGCTATAAAAATTCAACAGCTCTCAACACTGGCAGAAGTTGCCCAAGTTATGTTGTCCTGAGTTATATTGTCCAGATGATTACATCATGTCCAGCCTGACAGCCTGTTTAATCTTTCTTCCAGCAGCCAATAATTACATATTGCAATGCAGAAGAAATATGAAGAATGTTGTATTTTTCTAAGTGTCTGATCACTGTTAGATACAACATAACTCATAAGACATGCTATTTCTGGAGTAGCAGGACAAAAGCTAAAACTTTTAGAGACAAGGCATACCTGGTAATTTTCCTTGTATTGCTAATTCATCAAATTCATTTGGAAACTTCAAGCCTTCCATTATTCTACCTCCTCCTGTTAAAATGTCATAAAGCAGCAAGCCAAATGAATAAACATCAGCTTGTTGATTGTAAATAACATTTCCTCTGGCAACCTCTGGCGCTCGAAATCCTGCAAATAAATCATTGATTAATAAGTATGCTTCATGTCAAGATGAAGCCATATTTGTACTTTAAAAAGTAAACAATTATTGATAAAAATGGCACAGGAAGTCCAAGGGAAAACATCAAACTATTTCTGGGCTGGCAATAGCTTGTATTTGGCAGATGTCCAAGAATATCAGCAGTAAGTATAAAAGAAGGGGACAGTACATCAGTTACAGGGCTCCTGCCCCTTTTAATGTAAAATAATTACTTTATCAATGAATGTTGAAAATCAAGGGCAAGTCTGCTGGCTTTATTGATGGTCTAACATTTAACACTTGAAGTGGCACTCCCAACCACAATTCAATAGACTTAAAGGAACTTTTCAAAGTGATTTTGGAGTTGTTAGGACTTTAGAATGGATGCTAATAGGTTCTCTCTAAAGTTGAGGAAGAGTGAAGATATTTATTGCCTTAAAAAAAATTAAGACTTATGTACAATTTACTGGAAATTAAAGCAAAAAATTTTAGCAGTATAATTTCAATATCACAATAACCATATTAAAATCAGACAACAAAAAATTATTATGAATGCATGTAATTTAATTTCTTCTTTTTAAACCTTTAATATACTCCTTAATTCTTCTAAAAGGTGTTAAAGCATGAACAGGAGGAATGGCCAAGAGGTATAAATCTGGCATCACAACTTGCAACATGATTAGGACTACTTCTTGTGATTTTTGACTAGAATATAGATTTGAGTTACTTCTTACAGACTACATTAAAAATATATCAGCTATTTTTGGACATAATGGACTTTAAATCAAATCCTATTTCCATACCTGGTGTGCCTTCTGAGGTTTTTATTCCCATTCGGCAGCAATACTGGGCAATGCCATAGTCAGCTATTTTTGCAATAACAGCTGAATTGGGATATAAGGTAAAGAGCAACACATTGTGAGGCTTTAAATCACGGTAGATGATCATTGCTGAATGCAGGTACCTAGTAATCAAAAAATATTTACTGAAAGCATTCACAAGTTACGGATGCATCTGTAGACACACACTGAGTGCATTAGTCTTGTAACAGTACATTGTGCTTTCAAACATGAAATATTGTGTTAAAAATGTCAAACATCAACAACAAGACATAGCCTTTCTGGATAATGATTTTAGAATTGTTCTGAAATACTATTTACTGTTTACTACTTTACTATTGACATCGCAGTATTTTAGTATCAATTTTTATCTGAAGAGTCACTGATAGTTTGAAAAATGCATCTTAGAACCTTAAGCTTAACCCTCTTGCAGGTTTTATCATTTTAAAGTCCCACTGCAAAGAGGTGAGGTGATTAAATGACTTTCAGAACTTGAAAAATGCACTAAATTAATTTCTTTGACTTTTCAGTAAGAAATCAACAGCCACATGGAAACTGCATCCAGAGTCTTCCAATTTCTCTACTTATATGAGCATCACTTGTTAGCAGGAAAAGAACAGGTAATGAAAGTTCACGTTATATATCAGTAAATCAACCATGAAAATACAAGCATTTGTCTGACCCAGGAAATATTCTGCTTGAGATGTGAGAGAACAGAAGCTTTTCATTAGCAGTATATCATCTTTATCCTGTTTTGCAGCAATGCAGAAGTCACATTTACCTTAAGCCATCTGCTACATGTAGAGCTATCCTGTGCTGAAGTGTTCTAGTTAAACTTGCATTGTCCTGTTGAAGCAAACGATCAAGAGATCCTTTGAGGGCCAATTCCATCACCAGCATCCGGGGACGGATTGCAGCAGCCAGCAAAGACACCAAACTGGGGTGGTGGAGGTGACAAAGCACTGCAAGCTCCTGTAAATTGTTAAATCAGGTGAAATAGTGCAAAAAGCATAATCTCTACATCTGAAGTAAACTGAGGAATGTTTTGGAGCGAGGCTTGCAATTTACTTAAACTTTTAAAATTCATTCCTAGGGCTGGTATTCCAAGAGCAGCACTACAGAAAAAAAGGCAGGATTTCTTACTTGTCTTAGGAGCCTGAGGGAAGTATGTTTGTTGAAAATCTTTACAGCGACCTCTTCACCACCATAGGATGCACGGTACACAGATCCAAAGCCACCATC
This sequence comes from Haemorhous mexicanus, assembly GCF_027477595.1. NCBI lineage: Eukaryota > Metazoa > Chordata > Aves > Passeriformes > Fringillidae > Haemorhous > Haemorhous mexicanus. The sequence goes on along the minus strand of NC_082345.1, from coordinate 61,711,586 downwards.
ACCTTTTGAACAATAACATTGAAGAGTGTTATTAAAAAAGGGATAACAACCATTTCTCAAAAATAATAGCTGAAAGGGTTCAGTTTTAAAATATGTGGATCATCTACTGTGTTAAGATTCATGATCAGTAAACTAAACACATGAAAACCAGTGTCATAGTGCACAAATTAATGGAAAATTCAGAACTCAATAACCTGAAATTCAGAATACCTTAAAATAATACATTTCTTCAGAAAATAAATCTCTAAAATGCTTTTCATATGTTGCAGAACTGACTTCAATAGATTTGTTTACATAATCTCTATAAAAAAACCCCACCCTACAAAATAATGCTTACCCAAGAGAAATTCAGGAGCTTCATCAAATTCCAGGTCATCACTGTTCAACATAATATTTCTAGGCAAATCAGCCAGTATCAGATCAGGAGCAATCTGAGCAATTGGAATGGTCTGTCTTGGCTGATCTGGATTTACCAAAAGGTCACCTAAGAAAAACAAAAGGGAAAATGAAAAAGAAAAAAAAAGATAATCAGTGAAAAAGCACTGAAAGGCATGAGGACCTCTGAAAATGCATAAGATCAATGTGCCTAAAATAAGATTAATATATGTGCTTATATATATACATATATGTCATATGCATGCACACAGACATACATACTAATTAAGTTTACCATTCAAAATCTTGGCTCTTACATGTTTAAGTATTTTCAAGGTTCTTTTTATGTACCTATCAAATGTGAAAAAAATGGCTGCAATGTAACACTAACCAAGACATCATTTTTCTGTCTGTAAAAAGAAAGAATGCTGTTAGTATGTAGAACGCCACACTGAATATTGTCTTTTAAATTACTGTGCTATGTGATCCAACCAAGGGATCAAATATCAATTTAACTATCTGCTGGATTCAGTTCCAAGATGGAAGCTGCATTATCAGTATTATGACAAAATGATTTTTTGAATTATTGCTATTTTTATATAACTACACAGAGTGGATGCAATCTGTCTCCTATTTTTATATATACTAGACAGCTCTGACATAAAAAAAACCCAAGCTGCTTCTGACTTACACTGTAATTTTTTCTTATGGAAATGAAACATTTTTAAATAATATGACATACCCAGATGTTATCAAGGGGATGTTGCATAGTATTTGTGTAAATACAAGTGTACCTCTATATACCTCAAATGGCATAAATATATACCTTCTTCAGCCTTCCTAAGCAAGTCATCAAGTAGTATTTTTTGGTGTTCTTCACCATCTTGAAAGCTGTATAGAGCCCATTTCTTCAACAGTGTTTCCCCTTCACCACAAACATCGATTTCCAACAAACCTGGAAACCATTCTTCCATAAGAGAATCTATGTGATCCACAACTTGCCCCAAAAGGATGCACCCTTTAAGAAACAAAAAGAGGGAAATTACAGACCCAGTCTGCCGTACTTTTAATTGCAAAGACAAATTCCATATTCCAAAGGCAAAAGCACAACAAACCAAAATGCCAAGCTGCAATCAAACTGGAGCAAAATTCAGGCTCAGGAATAATTAACCTTTTCTGCAAGAAGGTGCTGTAATTTTCAAAAAACTGTCTGGGTTGTTGTCAAATACTGCTGATTCCACTAGACAATAAGCTTCAGGAGACCAGTTCAAGTAGATGCCTTGTCTCCAGTACATTCTGTTAGGACGAAGAGCTCGCTCTAGAAAACACAAAATTAGATTAAAAGTCTGATCTCTAATATGAATGTCAATTTAAAAATATTCAGAATAATTCATGGTACTTTGAATATATAATTATGATTGTAGGGTTACACTTACCCAAATAACAAACAAAATAAAGGCTACAACCTTGCAGGCAGCACAGCCCCACAAAAACTAAATATATGTCAACTTGTGTTCAGTTCTGGAAGGAATTACAGAAATGCTTAGGTACGGTCAGGTTCAAGCACAGAATATCTCAGGCAAAATATGAAAAAAAGCTGTGATTTAAATTTTTCCTGTCACACACTGATGAAATAGAAGGATGCGACTGGAATTCGATGCTCAGAAGAAACTCAAATGCCAAGAAATCAGGCATTTACAAGTGATATTTGTAGAGTGTTCCCATATGAAAGCATGGAATTCTTGGGGAAAAAAGTAAAAACATATCCCCTCTTTCTGATAAAAGCAAAGCTTTGAGACTTAAATAAAGGAAGAATTAATGAACCTGAAGAAAAGCAGTTTGTTTTTCTGTGTGGAAGACATATCCCTTCCTGTACTCTTTGTGAAAGCAAATAGCAGTAAACATAAGGATTTCCCCTATCTCTAGCATGTGAAGGAGAGAAATGGATCACTTACAACCTTTACTTTCTTACACACAACTGCAAGATCAGGCACTATCTGCTCCTGGATACTTCTAAATTGCAAAAATGACCACTGTCTTTTTCTTACACTTGTGAAGTGTTTAGCTAAAGCAAAACAGTGTTGGGGACTAAAGCTTTAACATGCAAGCGTTGTCATTCAAGGCAAACTTGCACACTATTCCTTTTGAAGATAAAGATTTGTACCTCTTCCTGATAGCATGTAAGGAGATATCTCAAGCAACCTGTTGATGAGCCTGGACCAAAATCCCATAGGAAAGTATGGCATCTCATAAAGCCTGATGATAATTTCTGAATTTTCACAGTGGGGAAGCTCTATAACAGGTCTGTGATCAGACAAGCTGAAAGAAGAAAAATATTTGATGATGTAATATATCTGAGTTTATGACATATATTATTTATCATGTAAAATGCATGATTTATTAATGTATGCATGATTCAGATGGTCAGGGAGTTAACAGTGTGTTTATTATGCTTGCTTGTGTCAAAGTGAAGTTCTGACTGTAATTTACACCCAACAGTACCTCACTAATGGATCATTAGATATTTAATGCAAATATGAGAAAAATCTGAGACATACATAAGATATTCAGATAAAATCTTCCTATCTCAGGACTTTGAAGGACATAAAAATCCTAATCAGTGCAGCCATGCAACACTCTCTCCACTAGGCAACACAAACATTACTAAACACATTAGGGAAATCTGTAACTGAGGCAGAGAAACTGAGTTATCTGCCTCAGATAAAACAAAACTACCACATTCAAAGTCGTAACACTTTTTTTGTCACCACATTTAGTATGTACACTTTTTGAAGGAGATAGCCTCTGAGTAACTTGTCAGTGGTTCTCACTTCATGCAAATAAGTTACGGAAATGTTTTGCTATCTTTTAAATTTCAGTAAATATCTGTAATGCTGGCACAGTGCTCTGAAGCTAAATTATAACCTTCTTGCTGTAGTCTTGAAGCATGGTAACTATAAAAGAAGTACTATCCTCATAAAGTGTTCTATCATTTATAGTTTCCATTTACCCACCATGTTGATACAATGTAAGCTTTATCTCATGCTTTCATGTACCAAACTGCTCTGATGATCAGGGAAACTAGTTAGCCTGATGGGAGGTTTCAATTTTGATCTATCTCTGGGGCTGATATTTGTGGGTTTAGCTCCTTGCTTACCTGCTTGGGATTAGTAGTTGGTCTTCTCCTAATGGCAAAGCAATCTGAAACTTTTCCAGAAGCTTGAAGTATTGTGACATATAGATTTTAGGAAACTTGCTCTTTTTCAAAAGGAATTTTTCCACATCTGAACGCTTCACAATTCCCTTAGGGTATTTAGAAGAGCCTTCCACTTTCACCATCAGAATCTTTTAAAAAAAGTGAAACAATTTCAGGCGTACATTCATCATTGGATGAAAGTTTCAGAGGTTAGAAAATCTGAATATATATAATAAATCTTGAGAGTGTTTCTAGATCAACATTTCAATGATGGTCTCCCTTTAACAGTCAGTCTGCTGCTCTCCCATTCCAACTTCATATCCACTCACTTGTCTCTGCCATCTGTGCCTAGCATACAATTACAACTTCCCCCCATTCTTACAGCCTTTAGCCCAAAGTTCCAGCTTTCACCCCAACCTGTGGCAACATATTGCAGGGTTACCTTGCATCCATGGGGTTTTTCTGTTCTACATGTATTCTTGTGTCTGTTGCAGTTTAAATGATACAGGACATTACAATTTAAGAACAGACAAGCAATAACACAGTTGTTCAGAAAGCAACAGAAACAGAAAGAACCAGGTTAAAAAAATATGGTCCTTGAGAAAATTCTAGATCATGAAACAAAAAAGAAGTGGTGAAGAAGGAACATTGATGAGTTACAGTGGCTTTAGACAGGGGAAAATATACCATAAATGCATACACAAAAAGTGTTGAGTCTGACCTGTGCCATGATTTTACACAGCCACTTTGGATCTACGAAATACAGATCTCTTAGCTGCAGTGCTGGGTCTTGGAAATGAAGGAGAACACCTGCAAAAGAATACTGTAATTAGCAATGCGTTGCTCAAGATCAATATTAAGCAAAGTAAGCACTCCACTCTGGGCTGTTTTTATTATATAACTTGACAGAAACAATTTAAATAATAAATACAGCGATATTGGTGTCAATATCTCAGAACAGCAGAGTGCAAGCACAGCATGCTCAGCTTTACCTTTATTTTCAGAATTTTCGGTAGATTTTTAATCTGACTTGCTTTTTTACTAAGATCTGTGTGGTTTATTATTTAATCTTAGGAAATCAGTACTGCACTGAGATAAGCTGTTACATGTGTTCCTCTAACCCCTATTCTATCGAGTGATTGGAGCAATTGCATCTTTCTTCAGCAACTGTGCTGCCTAACCAGCAGCAGAATGTTTTCAAGGAGGGGTAAAAGAGAGGAAGAGATATAAACTGTTACAGTACTGATCCTTCATGTCATGGAATTCCCTTCCTAATAATGTGGTTTAACAAACTGATGTTAGCCAAGCTTAGACACCTCAGCTTACCATTTTGTGAAATGGTACCTTGTGAAAGATGTAAAATCATGTACAGATCTGTCAGCTGCAGATTTACAACAAAGTGCTAACAAACATACTTTGAAGAGAATATTTTACCTGATTCATTCAGAAAGTGAATTGCATGAGGGAGTTCATTTTCATCCAGCTGTAACTGGCCTTCTTGTACCAGTTCCAGCAAGCGTTTCTGATCAATTACAGGAAATTCCACTGGGACGTTTCTACGTTCCAGCAAAATTCTCTTTTCCAGCTCCAGGTAGCTGTCAGGAATTAGCTGACCAACCACTGGCTGATCTCTGATCTGTAAAATTATGAATAATAATCTTAAATGTATTAATTTATTCATGTGAAATGAAGAAAATAAAACTAAGATATAAAATATATGTCCACTCAATAGAAGCAGAAAGGAACAAGAACACTCATTTACTGACTAACATGGCTTCTGAAAGGTAGGTGTAAGTAATTATTCTTTCAGAATTATAATGTCTTCCTGTAAATAACTAATCAGAGAAGAAAATATTTCCATATTATTTGTACATAAAAATAATAAATGAGGTCTCTCAGAAGACGTTATTTCAAAGAGAAGCTGTGGTTCAAAGTAAAAGGAAAATATTCACTGTATGAGCAGATTATACAATACATCTTCAGTTAATACAAAGCAATGGACAAATTAATAATAAAAAACCTATACTTCTTGTAGTATGTAATATCTCTAGCCATGTCTTTAGGTAAATGGGGGGGAAGAGGGTAATAGGTAATAGCTTGATTAAAAGTCTCCACTGCTGGCAGTCAGTGGACAAGAGAATAGAATGAAATAAATTTAGCCACATGAGTGACACAAATGGGTGCTCTGTGCCTGTTTCCTGAGCCTCTCTTCCTTCCTGCAGACGCCCTTTGATATTTGGTAATCACTAGTACCCAGTCAGGTTTTCCTTTCTCCATGCCTGCTGAGCTATCAACTTTTTTGAGGAAATGGGAAACAACTTTCCCAATATTTACAAACTGGCCTCATAACTGTAATTTTTCTCTCACCAATGTACTGTGATGTTTTTAATGTGTCAAAAATATAATTGGTACCTTGTGCAGATGAAATTAGTACCTTGTGTAATTTCAAAGACTCCAGAGTACTTGATGACAATGCTGAATACTTAACTAACCTTGTCTAATCTCTAAGCAGATACCTTGTAACATTCCTTTCACAAATTACCTACATAATTTATGGTAATTATCTCATTTTCTTCGGGCCACCTTACATCTATGTAGAAGTTTAAACATCAGTTTAAGTCACAGTCTCAAAAGATGAGGAACAACATTTTTCAAAAAGCAGAACTTCTCTGGGGTGTTCAATAAGTATGGTGAGACACAGAGCCACATAGAAACACCAGCTCAATTCATGCCTGCTGGATGCATGAGAGGAGGAATTAACCCATTTCACTTGAGAGGACACCTCCTTGCCATTTAGAACTGGTTAGCTGTTCCTTGCACTGTGGAATGAAGTTAGAGAGAATTTGGATATGGCTGAGCAGCTAACTCCTGAGAGAAACAAGAGAGGTGTGTGCACTTTAACTGATCTGTAGCACCACTGGTGTGAGGCTAGTCATAAATACATCATTTGCTCTATAAAATCTTCCAAGCAGTCATTTGAAAGAAATTTGGGTTCTGGTACAATTCATGAAGCTCTGCCGTTGATTTAAGGAGGACAGGACATCATCTTTTCTCTTTAATGTGTTATGACATATGAAAAATGTATTGCATAAATTAAAAAAAAAAGTATATTCTTTTTGTTACAGATAAGATCCTGTCTTTCTACAAGCTCCATGCCTGGGCTGGTCTCTTCATTCACACTTAGGGCTTCATGTTATGGCTAAGGATAGAGCAGGGAATGAGTTGGGATGACTCTGGAGACAGAATTACAAGTACAGATATTCCAATCTAGGAGGATCACTCAGTCCAGAGGATCTTCCTTTCCTGCTTTAATTCACTTTCCTCTTTATAGAAATAGTTTCATGCTATGTAAACTGAAATCAGTAAATGAGAAATCAGCTGGTTTTCACAAACCACAACATCCAATTTCCTGTCCCGTGAAATCTTGCAATATTTGCCGTAATTACATGATGCTGTCCAAGAAATCAAGGTTTTAATGAAATTTCTTTGTAAGACAAAGATGGCTCATTTTTAATCGGATACTTGATTTATGGCCATAGTGCTTGAAAAAAGAACTTAGCTGGTATTTTTACTAAGTAGAATTTTTGAGAAGAAAATCAAATTAAAACAAACCTGGCGAATTTCCTTCATTATTTTGCTGTGTGTAACATTTTACAGAAGGCAAGATGACTTTGCTATCACATGGGAATTTATTTAAATATGCATTAATGTTCAAAAATGCATTCCCTTAAGTAAAATAAGGATGTTTTCAACATTAAAACCAGTTTGTATCTCACCTTGAAGTGAAGACTCTCCTTTATGATGATTTTCCGAAGTCTGATAATGGAATCAGATTCTTCTGTGGCATTGACAAAGTGGTAATCCTGGATTGCTGGGAAGCCTCGCTTGTTCAACAGCTCTCTGGTAATTTTACTCATGCAGGCCTTACGTTGCATTTCATCAGAAACATCCAGATGAGTGCCAACAAGAATCACAGGGGATGTTGACGCTCGAGCCTGTTAGTGAGATCCATACTGCTGATAACTCAATAGCAAATGTTGATTTTAGAGTTTTATATTCACAAAAAATGGGAGCAATTTAGTCAAACATTCAGAGAGCTATTTCAAAAGAGAAATATTTAAAAAATCAGCTTTTTCTAAAAGGAAGGAGTGTACATCTATTAACACTATTGGCAGTAAAATAGAGGGACATTATTTGTTAAGAACATCCAACAAAATGGAATAGCCAAAAGAAATGGTACTTTGCTAGCTGTCTTTGGAACAGGGCAGCAGGGAAACATCAGCAGGTACTGCACAGCAAAGAGAACACATCAGAAGTGATTTTCATCAACATAAACTGATTGCAACACTGTGTCCTGTATCACTGCCCAAGTTCATTAACAGGAACAGTAAACAAACTCTTTATGTGAGTGTATTGCCCAGTCATGGCTAAGCATCCTATAAAAGTAAAGACAAGTAATGCTCACTCACCATGGAATGGCTCCATAAATGGAGACAAACACTTAGAAAAAATGACAAATACACAGGCAGATTGTCAGGTCAATTCCCTACCATAGTTCTGGAATAATTCCTATTAATAATAGGATACTAAGCATACACTTCATAGTATAATTTCAAGCCTGTATCTAGTCAGTTTTAAATTAGCCTAATTCTGATTTCCCCAAAATTTATACTGGTGTTAATGAAAAATGCAAGTTTAACTCATTATTTCTTTGATGCTATTCCTTTCTTATTTTTATCAGTAAATTCAAAATATTGCCAGAATATACAAACTATTCTTTTCCACATCACTTTGTACAATTTTAAGTCCAAAATGGTGCTGATCATGTCTCTCCATGTCTAAAATTACTGTAATATCCAATACATGATGTATTTAATCTCTTGTTTAATATTACTGTTCTTACTTTTTGAAGAATTTTTTTCCTTCTTCCCCTATATAAATATTTATGGTTAATTTGCTGTTCACCTACAGCTCCCTGGAAAGGAGAATTCCATTCTGTAAGTCTTACCTTGATGTTAAAAAGCCATGGCTTCATAGCATCCACCTCTGCTTGTCCTTTGCTGAGATCATAGACAGCAAGATATAAAGCCCTCTGGGTCATGAAATGAGGATGGGTACTGTAGAACTCTTCTTGTCCTAATGATCAAAAAATTTCCATTGTTTAGTACTTCCTTGACTGAACATCTTCAGTCACAAAAAGGCAGAGGCACACGTCCCCAGACCACAAGTTCACAAATGAAATTAATGTTCACAGAAATTAATATAAATTGACAGGAAACCATAAAAACTACGAATTTCAGGAAGGCACTCTGTGGTAGCTCATTGACTGAAGTTAATGTTAAAACACATACACTGGTTTTACATCAAGTGTAAGATTTAACTGGATAAACATGGTTGCTGCATAGACAACTTAAAAGGTAGTGATTCTTTTAAAACTTCAGTACTGAATTTCTCCTTCACTCTTTCCCTTTGCTTTCTTCCTTTCCTTTCTCCTATACTTTCAGCAACTTCACATAATAAATTCACATAATTAAGCACTTAAAATTACAACTAAAGCTGGATATCCAGCTTGAATGGCACTGGTCTGTGCTCATGCATTGTGAATAGACTGTATTTAAATGATGACAGACCTCTGTTTAAAAATAACTTTTCTACAGCCTCAATTAGCCCTGGATTTTAGAAGTGCTTCTGTACTCTCTCAAACTTAGAAAGTTTTCCAGAAACACAAGGTTCAAACACTCACCCTAAGTGCTTTGCTGTCTGTGACCTTACAAACCTGTGACATTGTAGAGCCTAGAGAGACCTGGACTACAAAACGGAGAAACAGAGTTTAATGAAAGATTCTTCTGGTGATTACAAGCAGTTTCTTACTATTCTGAAATGATTATTCTAAGTATTATAGTTGAAATGAGTGGTCAAACCACATTTGGTGATAAGAAATTCCTGAGGCTTTGAGGGATTTGCTGCTAATTTACAGAACCCACTAATTTATAAGCGGTCATTTGACTTTGGGCATACATTTGTGATTCTACTGCCCCCAGTTTGAATTACCACAGGCTGACTCTAAGAATAAGTAATGCATTAAAATATTAGAAAAGACAATAGTAAATGAAAATAAACTCAGGAAATACCTCCAAAGTCCCACACATTTAATATAAGCTCCTTCTTCATTTTGCCTTTCCCTTGAATGATCCAGTCTTTTACATCAATGCCTACTGTAGCTTTTGGAGAGCCCAATTCTGTTCGTTTGCTTTTCATGAGCTGTTGCAGCAGGGTAGTTTTCCCACTGCCAGTGTTTCCAACAATCATGAGCTTCATTCTGTTATAAGGCACAGCCTTCTTCAGTCGCTGCTGAAGAAACCTGGTAGAAAAAAGATTGCAAAACTCAGAGAAGTGTATAACAAAGGAAAAGTTGAACAGAACTCAAGAACAAAGAAAAATCTAGAACCATATAATTTTCTTTAAATTTTTTGTATCTTTTTGATATTACTGTTCTTTTAAGTGTCTACTCTAATTTCTGGTTTGAAAGCTATAGTTTAATTCAGAATATATCTGTTTTTTGCTTTGTAATTATCCCAAAATTGAGCTCTGTGCAGTGCACAGAGGAACTGGGGAACACAATAAACATATTACAAATAATTGGTAAGCACCAATTTATTGCACAGTTTGTGGAAGCATTAAATTCAAGAAGTAATACCAGTATGGTCTAAACCACTCTATTTTATCTCTGTGTTGTTATCATAACCTCCCACACAACAGCATGCTGGATTTCACATGACAAACCAGCATGTCTTTTCAAAACATCAAGTTATTTCCTCAATGCTTACTGCAAATCCCAAGACAGCAAACCAGGAATATCAAGAACAATAGGGCAACAAACCTGATAATGTCTCTGGCTTTGCATCCCACATGCTTGAAGTCTAAATTAAGATGGAGTCCTTCCAAAGGAAGATCCCAGACTTTGGACAGTCTTCCCATTTCATCGGGAAAGAATCTCAAATCAGGATTATGACTTACATCCAGAGAAGTCAAATTCTCCAGGAAGCCAATCTGAGGAGGAATCTAAATGAAATAACATTTAATGGGCAATTAAATGTTAAAAAATTGAGGAACATGAACACATTAATTATTTAACAGAACTAGGTATTACTTTTACTGCTGTAGTTCATTTTTTGTAATACACAGGCCTAATAACCCACAGTTAGAGAGAAAAGACCTTATAAGTAAATCAGTATACAAACTGATTATATGACACATTCCAGGCAGAAAAGCTGAATAGCACATAGCAATTTTCCTTCACGGAGGAAGGAAATATTTGCACTTACATACATTTCGCCAACACAATGCAATTGTATGAGAGGTGACACCAAAATCAAATGAACATTGAAAAATTTCATTCAACTGAAAAGCAAATAAATTTTCTTTAGGTAGAATCTTACGCTTTACCTCCTTTAACTTGTTGTGGGAGAGGTGTAGCTTTTCTAGCCTAGACCATGCACATGCCTTTTCACTCAAGTCCAAGACATCTATTTGATTATGATTAAATAACAGCTCCCTTAAATTTAGTGATTTCCAGTGCATCGGTCCAGGCAGGCTTGTGATCTTGTTTTGGCTTAAATCTACTGATCTCAAACTAAAAACATGAAAATAAAAAAGAGAGAAGTTAGCAAATGAAAAAATAAAACCCAGATTAGCTGAAACCAAAGCTGTATTAATTTTTAAAAAACAAGTGGATTAGCTATCAGAAGAGATGGTTTTCTGACTGAAATCCCAACACAAGTAGGTATGTTTGCAAATACATGTGTGTGCAGAAATTACATAGTTCACCTAGACCTATTGGACAAACATGCTGTTTATGAAGCACACAAAAATGCATGCAATACCTTCTTCATTTTTCTGAGCTGGGAGATGCAGAATCTGAAAACTGCATTTTTTTCAACACATCTATTAAATCTGCAGCTGTGAATGTTAGCATGCTGAAATTGTGCAATATCATGGTAATTTCATTAATAAAAATTCCCAAATCTATGGATCTGCTCTCTCTATGGTGCCATCAGCACTCACATCTCCCCACACCTATTGGATCACCCCTTCCAAGCACTCCCTCCACAATCTAATTCTACTGATCTGTTAAGGTCAGCAACTTTTATAAAAAAAGCGAAGTCCAATTTTCACATAAGAATTGCTTTGAACGTATAGCAAAATAAATGTCACATGCTTCTCTACCACAACTCCTTCTAGAGGAAGTGTTTTTCTTTGAGAAAAGTATCTCATGTTATTTAGGAAGTGAAAAACTAATTTCAGTAGTCTTGTGCAAAAGTCTGCAGAACTCAAAAAACTGTATTTTTATTGTTGGTTCCAAGTAAATATGAGATTGATTCTAGTATTCTCAGTAAGAATTGTCAGCTTCAGCTGTCATGGAATATATTTTTAACAACAGTGATTTGAATCTGAGGAGCAGAACTTTTCAGAATCATGAAGAAAATGTGACTAATTTGTCTTCAGTTTAAAAGCAACCAAGTTCTGGATTTAACCAGTGAGGATTCCCTGAAAATCAGTAAACCATTCAGAATTTTCTGCATAACAACAATTTTGTCATCAGATTTTCTTTATCAAGAATTTGACATTAACATCAATGAATAAAAGAGTAACTTACTGTGGTAGAAGAAGAATTGCTTCTGGAACATTAATAAAACAATTCTGGGATAATTTTAAACTTGTTATGCCAGATGACAAGTCAGGTATCTTTTCTAGAGCAGAAAAAGGGGTTAATCCTATGATTTTAAGAATGGCTTAAATTATTTTAAAGACGGGAGTTTAGACAGACTAAAAGGTCAGTCTATCATTCTCATACAAAGGTATCACCTACCAAAGGCAGAGTTCAAATCATTTTTCTTAAATCTTATTAAAAACTAAAGTCCCAAAATTAATTAATATATCATCTTTTAACAAATTATACATTGTTATCCTTCATCTCCTGGTGGCAATAAACACCAAAATAATCTTACTTACATTTTACTGTACTGCAAGAATACATGTGACCCAGGATTTGTTGGGTCTTATTTACTTATTATTCTTATAAAAATGAGTCTAATCGTTCAGCTGTGTTAAATGCAATTCTAAGAGTTACCTTCTGAAATAATGTGACAGTAATTTCTAAATGGAAGATTTTATGTCTTGAAGGAATAAATTCTAACAGTAATTTATGAACTCTCATAGTATAATTGAAAATCCAATTTGTATAATTTTTATTTTGCATAAATAAAGAGATTTTGACACCTTTACAAAAAATATGCTAAGCCACTGACCCACACTCTGGATGGAATCAAGTCAAGCTTGAGTTAAGCAAACTTTAGTTCCTTAACACTGGGTTCTACTGAAGGGGATCTGTCCTGAGCTACCTGAGCTGTGTGCACAAGGTTTGAAGATAATACACAGGAGCTATGGAAGATCTGCTTTTTCTGGACCAGAAGCTGAAAGCCCAGGGGGATGATTCAGGGCATCTCAAATGACACTTGCATGCAGGCAACTGAACCAAAGATTCTCTCCTGTTCTGAAGATAATGCTGGATATAGTGTGGTAAATATTTAATCATAGCATCATTCAGGTTGGAAAAGACCTCTAAGACTATTGTGCCCAACCATTAACCCTACACTGCCAAGTCCACCACTAAAGACCAAAAGGCCACATTCACATGTCTTTTAAATACCTTCAGAGATTTTAAATACCTCAACCACTTCTCTGTGCAGCCTATTCCAGTGCTTCTTTCAGTGAATAAATTTTCCCTAATACCCAGTCTAACCTCCCCAGGCACAACTTGAGGCCATTTTCTCTTGTCCTATTTCCTGTTCCTTGGGAGAAGAGACCAACCCTATCTGGCTGCAGCCTCCTTTCAGGCAGTTGTAGAGAGTGTTAAGGTTCCCCCTCAGTGCTCCCCATCAGACTTGTGCTCTAGACCTTTCACCAGCTCCTCTGTCCTTCTTTGGATTCACTCCAGCACCTCAACATCTTTCTTGAAGTGAGAGGCCCAAAACTGAACAGAGGATTGAGGTGTGGCCTCACCAGTGTTGAGTACAGGGGAACAATCCCTGCCCTGCTCCTGCTGGCCACACTGCTGCTGGTACAGCCCAGGATGCATCTATGTATTACAGTACAGTATTAAACCTGCATTAGTACTAGATTTGCAAGCTAAATCTCAATGATTTTCTCCTCTTTGAACCTTCCTCAGCAGTGTGCACAATCTCAAGTACACTCAGTCATTTTTACAGCATCCACTCCAAATGCAAGAACAAGAGGAGTTGGGTGAGTCAGATCAAATGACTGGAAGCATACTTTATGCTTCAGTGGTCAAAAGCTGATACTTAGGAAACGGTATAAACAAGGACTAGTACACGTGGTATTACTCTTTTCTCTTCTCCTAAGACCCCAAATGTTGGTGGCAGAGGAATTTTGTGACTTGAAATAGTTTCTAGAAGGTGAATTCTAGAAGGTTTTCACAGATACTTACCAAGAACATTCATTCTGGCATTGAACTGCTCCAGTTTTGCACAGCCCATGAAGACATTGTCAGCAAGGGATGAAATACTGTTCTTACTAATGTTTAAAATTTTCAGGTCTTTCAAGCATAGGGGCGAACATAAGCATGAAATCTTGTTTCTGTGATAACAACAAGAAACAAGACAATCCATGCTTAATTTTAGAAACTATTAGGTAAAAGGTGAAAGTATTGTTGATCAGACAAAGTCATCCTTACACCAGTAAAGCAAAAATAAAACTTTATCTACATAAAGACTGACCAGTCAGTAAAATCATTGTTATATGTGGCAATATGGAATAACATGACTGATATCAAAATAATTTTAATTAATTTGGAGACCAAGTGTCAAAATGTATTGCAAGGTTTAATTTTCTGATTACATACTGGAGCTAAATCCCATGCAAAGAGGACTGCTGCATTTGTGAGAGGTTCTGTGTACTAAAAGTATGTGTTTGCAATATTACAGAATTACTAACAACCTACAAAATTTTTTTAAAATAATTCCTGTATGGAATGCAATTCAGAATGAGTATATAACTTTACACAACATATTCTGGGGAGAAGAACACTAGTAAGAAAAGGAGAAAGATACCAAAACCACAGAGATAAAAGATCCATCCACTGTTATGCCAGGGTAGTATTACAAACAAAGTTCACCATTTGATTTAGCATGAACTGTAGGAAATGAATGAGACAGTCTCTGCAGTTTACAGAGCTATCACAAATCACATTCTTAAGAATTCCACATGGTATGAATTACCTCGCTAAGAAATAAGATAATAAGTGCTGGAAACAAAAAGCTAAATGTTTTAACCTGTTTCTGTGGTTTAAAACATATCCATACCAATACCTAAAATTCCATTACTACTACTACTACTTCCAGAAAAGCTTTTATGCATATGAAATACAGTGGAGACTGTATTGTGTATACAGAAAACCTAGTTGAGTATGTCAGACTACACAGCCCTGTGGATTAATAGTATGGAGCAGAAAGAAACTGAACTACAACTTCTTTAGTATGTTAATGGAACAGCAATGCTATTAGATTCTAACAAGGTCCAAAGTAATTCCCATATCTTGTACTTTGCAATCCAACTACAAAAACTGTAGCAATTTATTTGGAAGACAATGTCAGTGTTTCTCTGGTGATTAAACAGTCCTTTACATGCTACAAAGAGTCATCATTCTGCATGACAAATCTATTATTACCTGTTATGTTTGTCATGCTACAGTCTCCATTTACTCATGCTACTCACCCTTCCAGCGAGAGCTGCTCCAGATTTTCAGCAACACTTGTAAGAAATTCAGGAGTGCACACCAGCTGATTGTATGAAAGGTTGAGTTGCTTTAGAGTTGGACATCTGAGGCTGGGATCCAAAGCAAAGGAAGGCCCAATGTCATTTCGCGAGATGTCGAGGTTTGCGATACAATTCATCTTCAGTAAGTAGGGCGGGAAAGCCGTAAATCGGTTACTGTGCAAATCCAGGTAGGTCAGGCATTTCAAGTTCTGAAAGAAAAGGATAATTTGCTTGTAAAAAGTTAAAAGAAAAGATGAATTTATATGTTTGCAATTGAGTTGTACTTTTATACAAATTATTAATTTTTTTATATTTATCTCACATGGAAAAGCAGCAGAAAATAGCAATCATACCAGTGTAACCTATAGTATTTCTACAAAAAAATAAAGTACAGGGCATTATTCAAAAACAATGAGCTCCACTTAATAAAATTTAAGATATTGCCTGCAGTTCTCTGTTCCATTGCCACTATTATGCTACTTAATATCACACATCTTAAAGCAGTTCTCTGCAGTAAATTACTCAAAACAATCCCATGAAAACCCTTTTGTTTCTAATGAACATGAATCCACTAAATGAAAGTTGAGTAACTGTATGAGGCATGCCAAAATATACACCCGTATTCTTGAGTAATATTGCTATGGATACATTATATATGGATCACATTATTAGAGATCAACACTTTATCTTAACTAATTTCAACTTGTGTTAAAAAAAAATTACGCAGAATTACTTCACACAGTTGTTCTGGAATGTTTGCAAGAGCATTTTGGTGGAGCTCCAGTTTCTCAAGGTGTTCCAGATGACTACTTAAGCAGCTATTCTGGCTGATGGCATCAATGTTCTCCAGCTCATTTGATGAAAGATCTAGTGATTTAATATATTCTTTCTCTGAGATCAATGAAGAAAGACTGTCTGATGATCTTATATGTGATGACAATTTTGAGACGCCTTCTATTAAAACAAAAATGTGAAAATACCATGATTTAATTTATCACTGTCACTTAGGTAAAATTACAACCATTTAGCTAGAGATCTAAAGATACAGAAGAGAGTGATTGTTTGGATATTGGTTAAGATCCAAATCCATGAAGAATTCTATTAAGACACAGAAATTTATAAGACAGTAGGGAAGGGGAAGAGGTGAATGTTTATGCACTGCACAAGAGAAGGAGCTTTTGAAAGCTAAAAAGGGCACTCATGAAACTTCATTGCCTACATAAATTATTTGTGGAGTCCAAGAAATAAAAAACTTTATATATGCATTATTTGTACTTTACTGTAGTATTTCCAAAATGTATCTTCCTCTTAGAAAAATACATAATGTGTCTCAAATCTTTGCATACCATGCTTGTGAAAGCATTAAGGCTGCAAAATCTGTTATATTAAACCTTAAACTGTACAGTTTACTTACTGGGGGATTCATCTGAGAGCAAGAATTTTCGTCTTTGTTTCATTAACGGTTCATAATCTGAGCCAGGTCCCTGCAAAATCCAAGAGAAAAAGCATTTAGGAATATATGCATGTTCTGAAATCATCCAAATTCAGTAAAACTCTTATTGTGATTTCTTTTTATCAGAGTTTATAGGGAGAACACCAAAAAACTATACACTTGAACCCAAAATAACAATAGGTCACATCTTTATAAAACGTATTGACCCATGAAATATGAAAGAATGGTAGATTTAAAGTGCATGGAAGTAGTGCATTTCTGGCAAGCCAGAATGACTTTCACTAGGGTGCAGTAATAGAATGAAGCAGAGTATTACAAAACATAACTTTCTCTAGGAAAGCCAATCTCTCCAGTTTCCCTTTACAGTCAATGGAAAGAGAGAAGCTCCTTCCAAAGGAACTTGACTTCTATTCCACCAAGTTGTCCTCTTATGTCTTCTTAGGGAATCAGTCTCTCTCCACTGATCATTACTGAAGATCAGCTTCACTAAGGGGAAATTGAGTCTTTGCGACTGAGCCCATGATTCCTGTATTTCCATTTGAACACCAGACTGGAAATTTGAACACTTCAAAAGGGTGTCTAATCTTTAGTGATCAGAAATTTTTTCTGATATAAACTCATCCACACAGTGCACCACAGCAGAAGGAAACACTGAATGGCAACAGTGGTTACATGACCTTTCCTATCACTTGATTATTAACAATTTTGGAGTAGGCTATGTAGATGGACTTAAAAACCTGGAATGAGCATGGATCTGACTTACCACAGAGTAGGAATGTCGCAGCAAAGTAGGAGAACCTCTCTGACATGCCATTTCCCTACAATATAAATCAGCAACTGCAATGGAATTGGACTTCTTTTTTGTAAAAAGCGAACCTTCACTTCCTTGAACATAGAAACAGAAATAGGTAAGAAAATGTACTTAAAGATGAGGCTCAGAATTCAACTGTACTATAGATGCTGACATACAAAGAGAAGAGATGCATTTCAAAAGCATCAATACTGGCAAGATCTCGCTGGTCAATTCTATGTGCAATAGGCCAAGAATGTTGTCAGTGTGTTTTAGAGTAGAGGGGCCATACTCACTTGACATTCTTCAAGTAGGACCTGCAGGTGATTGCAGGACCTGCACTGATGATTTATGATACAAAATTTCCATTGGGTTGGGATTATTATGTATGTTTCATAGCACACGTTTCTGCTACTTCAGTGTAAATAACTTTTTAAAATAGAAAAGAGTTGTATTTCAATAGATAAATTTGCACTCCCACATTTATTGAGAATGAAACATCAAATGTCACTCTGGATTTGGTGATTTAGGGTCTCCTAAATTTGGTGTCATTATCTGGAGACATTTGATGTCCCTCTTCTCAAAGCTACTTTTAAAACTCCCAAAATCACTCCTGCATTTTTTTAGGATAACAACTTTTCTACATGGGGCAACAAATAGACCTTCAGAAATTAAAAGTGGTCCTGAATGATATAAGGAAAACAACAAAGCAGAATAAAAAAGTTCCTTAGCATTCTTTGATTCCAAAATTCAAATTCTTCATCTGTGTTGATTTTAAGTAACCAGCTGTACTAAAACAAGTAAAACATTTGAACAACATTAATAATTGAGGCTATTTTCATTATTAAGTTGCTGGTATTATAGACACAAATGCTGTCTTTCTATAAGTTAAAGGCATTCAAATGTCCCGGTTACAAAAATGGTGCTGGGCTGAACATAAACCTATCATTTACATTTTCTGACCAATTAGTTATCTTTGGGATAAGGCTTGTTTCACCTGCTTTATTTGTTAATAACATAGTCCTCTATACTGGATCTGGTTGTATGAACTTTATTGACAGACTACCCAGGGAACAGAGGAGTTTCTAGATCACAATACACCTGACTTCATGATGAGACAAACTGGGCTCTTGAAGCTCTTACTTTTTGTCATAGACTATGAAGGCAGCTCAGAAACAGACAGAAAAAGTCAAAATCGAAATTCAGTTGCAAGAATCTTACTCTTTCTCACTAAAAAACACTGAAAGCATGACAAACTAATTCTTAATGTATAACTGGGTAAAATTCTTCAAGGTCTTAGTTTTGTAGATGAAGCACATACTCACCACGAACTATTTTCCAATGTTACCTCAAACAAAATTTTAGAGAGAAGTTTTTTTCTTCATGGGAGGTGCTAAATCTCCAATACAAATAAACAACTTTATTTGATTTATGGCTGTAGTCTAGCCCTAGTACGTTAGATTGGGATTATTGAAAGCAAAAAAGAAAAGAAAAACAGATACCTTCACTATCAATATCATCACTCAAAGGAAAAATACTGTCCACTAATGGGTCAGGTATGAAATTCCAGTCATAGTTTCTGTCCACTCCATCTTCAGACAAGTTTGGATCAGAGCAGGCTCTTGATCTATCCTCTGAAATGTTCTTCATCTGGAATTTGAGCACCATCCTTGCCAGTGCAGAACCTGCATCTATATGTACAAGAAATGGAAAAGATAAAATAATCTCCAAGAATTCTAAGTAGGTTCAAAAAAATAACAGAAATAACTTTATTTCTTTTCAAGTTTTGCCAAATTTCTATAGCAAGCTGAATGCTACGAAAAGATTCTCAACTGAAAGTCTTAATCTAAAACACATTCATAGCATCATCAAAAGATATTGACACATTTTGTACAATGATTTCTATATATACTCACTCTGTTTTCTTGTTTGAGTAAGTTTATCTGGGAACAAAGGAATGAGCCAGGAAGGCTCTAATCTGCCAAAACCAAATCCTCCAAGACAAATACTGCTGTTGGTGACATCAAGGCTAAGCTTCTTTAAGAGCAAGCTGATGATTTGGCTATCTCCTCTCTTTATACTGATGGTCAAAGCACTCCGGACATCCTGCTCTCGAGCACCGCTGGCTAATAACAATTCCACCAATTTAGGATTACTTCCTTTCTCACAAACCTAACAGAGAAAAGCAATTAAAACAAACAAAACAAACCAAGAATATGAAGCATTCAAGTAACAGCTCAGACTGCATTAAGACAATTGTCTCAAATTCAGAGTGACTTCATTTTTAGGACTGTGTCTCTTTCTCAATTAAGCAATTCCTTACTCCTTGGAGCATATGCCTCCTAAGGTGCCTGAGTACCAATTCCCACTTTCATGAGTGCTTTGCCCAAATGTATCAAAGGCTTTAGATCTGCAATTGCAATTTTTGTCATGAGTGCACACAATTTTAAGGCAGAAATGAATGGTAATTTATCTAGTTTGGTTATTGATGTGGCCTATTGCAACTCCATTTATTTATCTGTTTAGTGGAAAATAGACACTTAGGGGTTATCATCTGGGTATTTAATGAACAGGCAAGAGTAGTCAGTCTCATCAAGCCATGCCTAATGATAGTGAGCTCAGCTCTGCTGGCTTTAACTACCTGAAAGGAGGGTGTAGCCAGGTAGAGATCAGCCACTTCCCCCAGGCAACCAGTGACAGGACAAGAGGACATGGCCTCAAGCTGCTCCAGGGCAGATTCAGGCTGGACATCAGGAAGAATATCTTCACTGGCAGGGTGGTTAAGCATTGAAACCCTAAGTGGTGGAGTCCCCATCCCTCAAAGTGTCCAAGAAACAACTGGATGTGGCATTTAGTCCTCTGGCTTGGTAGACAAGGTGGTTTCAGCCAAAATTTGGACTTCACTATCATGGAGGTATTCTCCAACCTTTATATTTCTATGGTTCAGTCAGCTCCTCCCAATCTCCAAGCCTGCATTGCTACACAGACCAGTGTTGATTGTGAAGATTAAAAACATTTTCTAGAAATACTTTCAGCTACTTCAATAAGTCCACTGTGGTTTCCTACACTGATTTGCCTTCCTCACACTCTATCAATGGATGGCCAGTTCTAAACCCAGCTGTGCTTCATCACCCAGAAAGTTCTACCAGCAGAACTGAACACATCCTAATTTCCTTCAGGCAGTATTGGTGGAGTTCTCTCAGACTATTTAAAACCTTGACACTGAACCAAAATAAGGAAGTGCTTATGCAAATCACTTTAAAAAAAATTAAAGGTGGTCACAGTTAGCAAGCAGCACTGGTGGGCATGTGGGAGCAGCATCTCTGCTCTCTGTGTTCAGCCAAATAAATATTTACATGGCAACAGAAAGGAACCCAAAAGCACATTTTTTTAAGCAACAAAACTGTATATATATTTCCATGTATTACCTGATAGATCAAAGAGTTTGTCTTTGTTTTCTTATTAATATCAGCTCCCAGCAGAAGTAAACATTCAGCCATAATACTATTGTACTCCATACATGCTTTTTCCAGCATTGTATTTTTTAACTCATCATTCTCAGCTATTTTAGCAAAACATCTACAACACAGGCTTTGAAACTGAATGGGAAGACAAACAATAAAAGTTAGGACAAAAAAAGCACTGTTTTTCAGCTGTGGAACTGTCAGAGAAAGAAGATACCTGTTGATCTCGCTGGTCAGTGAAACACATAGACATCTGGTAGAAAATGACTGTGTCAAATGATTCATTTACCAGCAGCTTTGCAAAACAAGGTGACAAACCAAGAATTGCCAAGATTGCATGAAATCCCTAAGAACACAATGAGAACATTGAAAGAAGTACAGTGTTAAAAAGTGTCACTTTAAAACAACAAAATCAAATTTCAACCAAAAGATTCGTGCTTTAATTTGTCTTACTTTTAATCATGCAATAATTGACAAATAGGAGAAGTTTGAAAGAGAAGGCAGAAAAAGCAGGTGTCTCTGATTATATAGCTGTAGTTTCATGCTTATTTAGCTGACCTACTTAAACAGATATTAACTGACACTTTGAAAAGTCAAATATACAACATTATATCTGACAACATCCTGCCAGCAGTGACAAATGTACTTGTGATTTCCTGAAAATGTAAAGAGGAAACAATCTCCTTCTAAGGGGAATGAAGATACATCCCCTGTTCCAGTGTGTTGCTCTGTAATCCCTGACTTTGAAAAGAACTATTAAACTAAATGAAAAAATTAACAGGTGTATCTAATAACTAAGAAGAAATACAAAATTATCCTGTGATTCTGCAAGTAAAGTTCACCTAGAAGGATGAACTGGGTAAATTATGGACTCTTTGTCCAAATTCAATTGAAACTAAATCACTTAAAGTAACTTCCTTATTCCTTATAAAGCATATTGTTTTTATTTCTCTCTATATTGGTTGCTAAGCTAAATGTGGAAAGGCTGGGCAAAAAATAGCAGCAAAGAAGGGAGGCTGTATTTGCAATATTTTCATATTCATCTGAAAGAGAAATATAGAAAACTCTCACAGAAAGCTGATGTCACAAGCAAACTCTATCCCAGTAGAAAAATGAAACTGGTAACAAACAGGGAAAACTTCTGAAGCAGAGGAAACAGAACTTTACACAAGGATTAAATGTGTGTTTACAGACAAAGAACTCTCCTTGCATATACAGATGTGGGTCCAAAGTCTGATAGTATTCCAGTAATATCTTTTCTTAAATACAGCACTCCTACACTACGTTTATCCCTGGTGGCAAGGCTGGGAACTAAGTTATCTTCTATGATTTCTCAAAGGGCAATCAGTACTCATGATGGTTACTTCAGGAAATGGTTACAGATTAACAGAATGATGGATCATGACTGAGAAATTTGTTCTAGTTTGCAGATCTCAGAAGTTTTAGATAAAGACTTAACCTATGCTTACACATTCTGGATTGAATATATGCCTCCAAGAAAACCATCTCTACAACAAATGTCTCTGTTTAATTACAAAGGTTTATACTAATCTAGTAATTTCAAGAAAATCAAAATCAAGTAAGTAAAATAAGGAATTATACTTAAATATAACTATATTAAATTAATTTTCTATGGTTTTGAGTTTTGTTTTCATCTTCATAGACAGAAATGACACATACATGCATCTGGATTTCAGTGACTTCTTTAAATCGTCGCAGAGTAGAAACCAGAACTGCTGACAGGACGTGCATGGTTGCAATACACAAACTCCTCCGGGTAATCAAAGAGCGTAGAAGGCTCAAACCCAAACACTGTATGTCTAGAGGAAAAATAAATATTATTCAGACACTGATAATTCAGACAATCTGAGTGGGATAAACCCATGACTGAAGTAGTCTTTCAGTAACATTCCAGAAAGTTATTTGCACGAGCTATTATAGGGCCAGGCATAACTACAGTGTGGGTGAATCTGAGGACTGTGCAACACTGCAGCCTTCTGTTGCCATGCAACCTACATCACATCCAGCACTAAAGAGAGCAATAGATCTGGTACAAACCTCCTACCATGCCATTCTCATTCTGCTGACAAAACACCTTCCCTACCTTGTTCATCTGGATACATCTGTAGGGTGTGAAGCACAGTGTCAGTGGCTCCTTGCTGGGTTAAAATTTCCAGCGCACCAGTGCACTCAGCTACAGAACCAAGCAGTTTTAATCCACACTTCTGAATGCTAGGATTTCCAATAAACTAATGGAGAAAGGAAGATAAAATCAGATCAAGATTGTCCTGCTCACAATGGCAACAGAGGAGTTGCTTGTTCTTAAAGCTGCTCTGTAATAGCAAGTGAATGTTGTTCTTAAGTGAAGTTACAGCTGATGTGACAATAAATAACAACAATCACAATTCCAAAAAGATTTTCTTATCAAACATCAGTTTCAGCTGCTCATAACTTGCCTAGATTTTAATCTTTGATTCTGAAAATATTTCCTAGCTACTTTTCTGATGAAAAATTGGATTTTTCACCCTCAAATTCTCATTGATAAGTTTACACTATTTTTCTAGGTCAAGCAGAGGGAGAAAATGTACTTTGTTTGTGGTTAAAAAGGAAAAAAATATGGGGTTTTTTTGTTTGTTTGGTTTTTGGGTTTTTTGATAACTGAAACAAGTGATAAACATGCTGGCAACTGAAAAATATTAAAAGAGAAAATATGAAGCAACATACCTATTACCACCCCCCACCTTTAGATGGAAGAAACCTAGATGAGGTCTAGATCTGTGTCAGAGAGAGTGTCATAGCCATCATAAATCTGCAAAATTACTTCAATGGAGTCATGTCCATCTCTTCCTCCTTATTCTGTCTCTAGTTTTAATTAAATGTGTCAATTTCTAACCCTTCTGGCTGATATTGTAGCACCCCAAACAACAAACCAGTTGCATTGGAAAATGCAATCAAGGTGATCACAAAATATTGAAGACCTTCTGGAGCAAAAATTTTACCTCCTTTGTTAACTTCTCTATCTGATACCTTCAGGTCAAGGTGTCCTTTAGACACTCTAGAACTATTTCACTGATACATTACTTGCTCTAACTTCTATAGCAAGAGACAAAAATTTCCTTGATTTAATCTGTTTGGCAAGCTTAAAATTACTGAGAGGGACTTCTGAAAAATTAGGAATTGCTACATTTTGATTGTGATCATGTGAACCTTGAAAACCTTGTAGAGATTGGATTCTTCTGAAGGCCATGAAGTTAAACACTTCCAATCACTAGGATTTGAGGTTAATTTGCTGTGGAAAGTTCCCAGAATTTCCTTTGCATAGACTGAGTCTGTTTCAGCCTTTCATTTTTCAGCTTCTCCTTCAAGGCATTGTGATCATTCTATTATACAGAGGCTGGAAAAAGTTGAACAGTGGAAAGAATGCAGACAACTGAGTTGTCCACTCAGTTCTCTGTGTAGCTGAGGTGTAGGCATGAGGACACTTCTCATATACACACTAGCCTGTTTTAAGAAAATAGAAATACCAAATAAACTGTATCCTTGAAAAAAACCTACTTTTTTTTTTTTTTAAATAAATATCCTTTGGAATTACTGTATAAAGAAAAATCTAATACACTCCAGAAAAGAAAGTAAGAAGAAACTCTAAAAGATTCATGAAACTTGGGAGTTAAGATTAATTCTATAAAATCAGTAGGAAAATCAATGCAGAACTAAAACTTACAAATGATTCACTGTTTCAAATGTAAAATAATGACAAAATCCATTGGAATAAAGCTTTAACTATACCCTGTTTAAAGCATTAAGCACCAATGAGTGAATTCCCTCCAACAGACACTGGCTTTTAATGACTTTTCCTGTAAGTGCAAAAGCAGCATCTCCCACATCTCTGGAAGAACCATTCTGGTGTTCATTCTTTGTACCTGCAACAATGGACAACAGCCTTCCTCAGAACAGCAGATTTCTTATTCTCCCCACCATTAACCCAATAATAATACAATCTAACAATTAAATGAACACTGAGGTGACTCAGAGAGCATATTTCAGATCTTATGGTACTTTCAGAACACTGTATTACAGAGACTGGAATCCCTCCAGATTTACATTGTAATATGAGTACATTGTGCTTGAAAGGAAAATTTCACCACATATTTGCTCACTGCTTACTATGAAAATACAAAACCATGCCAAAGAATCTGTTCTAAGGAACATTGCAATCTATTACTTTTTTGAGCTATGGAGTTCCCTGATACCTACTTCAGAATGCCTCTTCCTTCTGGTGAGGAGACACTATAGAGAAGCTATAAACTATTTGTTCTTGCTCACTTGGCAGCACATCATAGGACAAATTTTACACACAGATGACATTAAGTGGAATGTGAGCATATACAAAAAAAACAGAGAAAGGTCTTTCAGATTTACCCTTGTAGCTTTTAGCACTTGCAGTCAAGTGACACTACAGAAAGTACCCAGAGATTCTTTCAAAGTCACTTCAGCATTCATATTTATTGTGTTTATTATTTTTCCCATGAATTACTTTTTTATTTCCTAATTAACTTGCAAGTTCCGACATCCAGTTGGTGCTCTCTGTGTTTGATTACACTTTAGAAGGGCCTTACTTCCAGGATACTGGCAAGTAAAGTGCCTTGTCTCCATGTTAGAACACATATATCAACTCTAAATCTCACTCTTCATTGAAAAAAGAGGAAAGTATTAGGATTAGAACTCAAATAATAGAAGGAAACTGAAAACCTGCAATCAGTCTTCATATTGATCAGGTTATTATTTTCAGAGTTATTAGTTTTGTAAATGTTCAGCTCAAACTGTTGAGAGATACTTGCAAAAAGTTGCTCTGAAAAAAAAAAATCAGTACCCATGTCTGTACTCCTACAATCAATACCAGAGGAAAAAAGCAAGATTTACAGCAGTACATTGAAAAAAACAGTTAAAACTTTTCCAAAATTCTACTAAAGCCATAAAATTAATAAAGAACATTTTTCCACCCTCTGAATTGATGATAAAGAGGGTTTTTTTGGAAAAGAATTTCTAACTAAACTAGTCCTTTTGGTTTCTCCTTTTTGATAGAAAGTAGTGTATAACTGTATATTTTACATCTTTAAATATATAGATCACTGTCCAGTTGTTATATTCCTTCCAAGAGACACTATCAAAACAATTGCATTTTGTGGTACAACAATGTTCATGTGACTATCATGACTTGCTCTCACTTAAAGGGCATTGATGATGCAAACCACAATGACACTGATAGCTCCACACTCATTCCCTGAATTCCTTAGAAGGAACAGAGCTAGCTCTTCACTGAGGAAATCAAGGGAAAGTCAGCAGTAATCACTTCGGTCTGTTACCTTCAATACTTCAAATATTTTCTCCCATCTTGAATGTTCCTAAAGACTTACAGCTGTTCTCTGCTATGTACAGAACTGCAATAATTTTTTGAAGACCCATTAAAGGCTGTCTCATTAGATAAGAAAGACTAAAACCCAGCTATCTGATCCTATTCTCTGATTTGGTGTATGCCTTTGGATGACTTACTGGGCATCATGAAGTGTAAAAGGACTCGAAGTGCTTCCAGTTGTACAGAGAGTGATTTTTCATGTTTCCTCATGGCTTTTACAACTTCTGATACTGCTACTGTCATTACATCCAGATGAGGGAAACTGAAAATATTTTTCATAAAATAAATAAAAAGAATGTATTTCCAAATTTTCCATGTATTTGTCCTTAATTAACACCGTGTGATAACCCTTTAGAACACTATACATCCGAAACATAAATTAAACTTTGGTACTTTTCTTCATCATAGCAAACTATTTTCATGCCATTCTATTAATTAAGTCAATGTAAATAACTGCATCCTAGCCAACAAGAAATTAATATTTAAAAAATGCTATTTTAATAATCAGAGGTTATTTTGTGGGAAATTTTTTATCTCTCAATGCAATTCAGTGCGGCTAAAAGAAGGGAAGACCACCCAGAGGTTGTCTATTTGAATCTCACTGCTCAAGAACCATGAAGGGAAGAACATGCAGCTCCCTACACACACCCACTCAGGCATTTGACTACAGGGCTTACCAAATTCCATGTCTGAAACAGGACTGCGAGTCTGTGGTCAATTTCACTACCAGTCAACAATTTAAATGTAATCACTCTTGGCACAGAATCTCAAAACTCTTCACCATGAAAGTGGACATGCATTTCTAATTGTATTACCTTCCTTCGAAAACATGATTCAGAATCCTGCAGGCACTTTCAACCATTTCAGGAGAATGTGGATGTTTCCTCATTATATCCAAAACATTCATATGTATGCCTTTTGCCAGTAGTGTCTTCCTAATATTTACTAAAACACAAAAGAGCAAGCATCCTATAAGTAAATCTTTCTTTCTGTGTAGTTCTCAAACACAACTTTGTTTCCCTCCTTTTTTTTCTCAATGTTTTTCCCTCATCAAACAGACATTATAGTATAAATTAAAATGGGAAACAATTTGAGCTGTAGCTGACTTATGTTTGCATAGCTTAATCAAACACCTTATAATTTCTGACTGTCTAGTAAGTTTCTATACATCTGCTATTTTTACTTAAGGTAAAGTTAACATACGGGAAGAAGAATGTATGGCCTCACTTATATTTTCAGAAAAGTTTAAGAATAAACTTTTTTCTTGTAATTGCATTCTGTGATCATGTAGGAAAGCTAGAGCTTAAAACTTAAAAAAAACCTTATAACTTCCAAAATGAAACTTAAAAAATGAACTTTTATTTATTAATTCTTTTTACTTTGTTAATTCACTTTTTGCAAATTCAAATATCCAAGCACATGTTGTAGCTATAACTGTAACTAATAAAAATTAGAACATTATTAAAATTTAATAATATTTATTAATGCTCTTTACTTTAATATGAATATTAATTAATATTTATTCATTATCTTTACTTTGTTAATTCACTTTTTGCAAATTCAAATATCCAAGCACATGTTGTAGCTGTAACTGTAACTAATAAATATTAGAACATTATTAAAATTATCATAGTAACTAGCACCAAATCTTGTTATTCCTAGTTCAGGACATCCATTTCAGATGGTTAGTTCAAGCAATACTGCATTATGCCAGAAAGTTTTACTAAGCTTCTTTATGTCTATCATTTCTGCTGTAAGCACATCCATTCAGGGGGAAAATAAAAATAATAATAATTAAAAAAAAAAATAAAAGAAGAAAAACTTGTTTTAGACTTCCAAAAGGAACCAGAGGCCCACTTGTCAGTAACATGTTATGAAAGTACCTGGTATATGACAATAGTATGGATACATTTATGAGATCCATTTCTCAATATAGATACATATTGATCTCATAAATAATTACAAAACCTTTTCTGTGTTAGGTTTTATGTACTTGGATGGCTCAATAAACTGGTGATAAAACAATGCTTTCTCACCTAGAGAATGGTAATTAAGTGCTAGGATTTTTCTTCCTATCTAGCCAGTGGTTTTCAATGTGCAGTCTGCAAACCACTTGAGGTCCATAACCATTTCAAAGGATTCTGTGAAAGTTATCTAATAAAAGCAGGCCAACTGTCAGTAGGCTTAAATACTCTACTCAGGGGTCCACATCTCCACTGAAAAATTTTGAGGGGGTCTGCAAATTGAAAAAAGTTAGGAAACCATGTTAGGGACACAATCAGGAGTAAAGCAATCTTGAAAACTGTCATGCACATGCTTAAGTTTCTACACAATTTGATCCACTGAAGTCAACAGGACTGTGTTAAGCAAGAAGGTGGTATTTGCTGGGCTGTGGTCCTTATTCATGTGGTCCTTATTCATTTTCAACAAATGTTGCTCTTGATGAAATTCAAACATGTGATAAATATTTAAACAAGCATACAAAGAGAGCAGTTTTTTTTTCATGTCTCCTGCTCCAAAAAGTAGCAATTGCAACACATAATGTGGCAGAGAGCTCTTCATTTCCTCATATTTTTTGATACCAGCCAACAGTAACTTTTTGAAAGCAAGGAATAAACTTCCTACTTATCACAACAACATAAAATTCAAATCACAGGGAGTACTGTATTCACTCAACAGTACACTACATTCTCTTTAATATTTTTGCAAAAACTTTCTGCTGAATGAGAAAGAAAAGATAATTAAAGTCCCTTACCATTTTGTTGTGACAAAATTGCCAAGGTACTAGCAGCAGCCTGAAACACTTCTTTTGAAGAGGAGTGCATCAGCATGGAGAGCATCACTGCTCTGTCTATTGGGAACCTTTCAGAGAGAAACAAATCACTGCACATTGACTGTATTACATAGTTACTTCATAACTGCAGTTCAGTTTCTTAAAGAGGTATTAAGTAACATCATGAAAATTTCAGGTGACTGCTCTTGGTCTCTAATGTATTTCCAGAGCAACAGCTGACAGAAAACCCTTTTTAACCTATGCAACTTTGTCTAGTCTGAGTCCCACTGAATTCCTTGGAACCATGCTTTCCAAGGGACCTGAGGTCCAGAAAGGGGTATGAACAGGTTTACAAAAATTGAGTGACTGAAATTTTAAGGAACTCTGAGAAATAGTTTAAGTAAAATGGAAATTTGTGTCTTGTCCATGCCCAGTAGATTCTCCCTAATGAAACAGCATTCCCTCTACAATGCCTTTTCATCTGTTTTGTGGGAAAATGAGCACTGCTTTTCTACACTCCTTACATGCTAAGTATCTTAATCTTGTCTGTTTTCCCAAAATTTCTTTATCCCTATGGCAACTGAAGACAAAATTCCTCATGAACTGTAAAAATTAGCTCTAATAGGCCTTTCTGAAAACACTAGCAGATTTTCCTGAGTCAAGGTTAGCACACTTTGGAAGAAACTTTCCCAGGTATGGTTGATCATCATGCATTTCATTTACTATAAAATTAAGCGTAATTAAAAAGTGACACATCAAATGGCTTAATAACAGGCACTCATGTTTTTTCATTTCCAAAAATCCAGTTTAAGACAACACTGACTGATTATCTCCATCTCCAATCTTCTCATGAAGGTTGCGTTGATACAGAAACAGATTTTTCAAAGCCCAGCACGCAGCCTCCTAAATATAAACCAAGACAAAAAGATTAAGAAAATATACCTCTAGAAGATTAAAAATATATGAAAAAACTGATATAGTTTGACTGCTTTTCAGTTCACAAAAGAGGTACAAGGCACTTTATGTAGAAAGAACAAAATGTGCACTGTAACATTCTTTATAGCTCAGATAGGCCCAAGTTACAAACATGTGTGACAGTCTCATTATTCAATCTGCGTTTTGACATCTATTTTAGGACAAGATTATTTCTTCTGCTGATGGGCCTGTGTTTGACTGTTAGATACAAAAGAGGTATGTAAACAACAATCTTTGCATGGCCAAAGTTTCAGGTATAAGCCTCATCTTAACTACCTAAATTTGATCTGAAGAAGTAAAACCTCTTAAGACGAACAAAGAAAGGTAAGAAAGGTAAGATTTATTTTAAATCTAACCCAGACATTACAGCCTTTCTTTTGTCTGAGGATATAGATGAGAAAAGCATGTTTCTAAACATTTTATTTAATACATAATACAGTCTTTCCATACTCCCATCACTCATAATTTCTCACCAGCACATCTGTATTTTTTCGGTGCAGTTCTAATGCTCTGTAACACGCTTCCAACCAGCATAACTTTTCTTCCTCCTCCTCTTCTTTCCTTTCCTCTAAGTCCCGGTTTAAGAATATTGTTTCAGCTGCAAATATAAAATATTTACAATAAATTCTTACTGTGAAAACAAAACACCTATGTCTTAACCTTTCTGTAGTCATACAGGCACTCACACTGGCAATGTGTGAAAATCAGCAGGAAGATAAGCCTTTTCTGGGAAGGGAGAAATCTTTTGCTATAAACTCTGAGACAGACTTGAGAAACGTCTTCAAGTTTATAAAGGGAGTGAAAAATTTAAGTGTAGTGTAGTGAATGTCACATAGTTACAGATCAGACCAGGCTTTGGCTCCAAAAAGACCTGCATGTACCTCTTTTTGTTGTGTATTTACATACTGAATACCACAGACATAAAGTATAACTGTGAATCATTTGCATGGAACCACTTATTACAGAGCCATCTACACTCAGAAGCAATGCTGTTTAAAATAAATGCAAATTGCAGTTGCTAAGAGAGAAATAGCTCATAAAGTGCAACAGAATTTGAAATTTATAATTTTCAACCTGTGATTTTTCAGCAATTAAGGCAAAGAAAGAAATACCAACACTGAGCATAATATCTGAGGCATAATGGAATGTGCACTGATATCTAATCTTTGCTATTTTGGGGACTCTTAAACAGCATTTCTACTGACTTTTATATGGAACAATTACAAGGACAAAGAGGATCAGATTCTTAGCTTTTTCCCACTAACTAACTAATTTCTGTCTGAACGGTACTCAAGAAAAAGTTTACGTCTTTTAATTGATTGCAGAACTCAAGCACAAGCATTGATTTGTTGCTATCAACTGCCACAATAGGTCAGAGTACTGTCATACCTGGCAAACACAACATCAAATCAGTATTATCACTGGAGACTTTATGTTAAGAAGGGATTATCCAAAATTTGTCTATGAATAAACAGTTTGCTCTGTTCAGATTAGTCAACATAACTTACCAGCTCTGAACACGGTGTAGATGTTGGGCATGTGATATGAACACAGACTTATCATAGTGAAACAGCAAACTGTAATCATGTAGGAAATCCAGCTTTGTTCAAGCTTTGTCCTGCCTGAGTCTTTTGTGTTAAAGAAATTGAGTTTGAAATTATTACAGGAAATTACTAGAGTGAAAAAATTAACAAGTAGACAAACATTTACTCACTTAGAAGAGCTAAACAACTGAGAGCTGCAGCTTGTAACTTTGCATTTTCAGGATATGTTGTAACAGCCTTCACAATGACTTCTGGAACCTTATGTAATACAAGGATATTGAAAAAATTTCCTGAAACCAGATAAGATATCAAATTAATACAAACACATATCTAGAGCTTTACAAGCATTTAACATAAATTTCTCAGCACCCAATGCACAAACTTTTAAACAAATGCTGTTTTTCTTACTACAGGGCTTGACATCAAAATTTTATTTGTGGAAAGAAGAGGTTAGGGAAAAAAATAGTTGGGATCTACATTCTTTGTGGGCCTTTTTGAATTTTTTTTTTTTTACAAGAGGCAGAAGTTTAATGCAAAATGAAACACACACTGTCATCAAAATAAGAAAAATACAATTGGTATACCACTTGCAGACTTCCTGCCAGGAAGCAAATGCAGTCCTGGTCCTGAATTCCTGCAATGATTTGATTTATCTCTGACACAAGTAATTTAACCCTAGTTTACTCTCTGGTTTTGCCCTCCTCATTAAATAAATCAAGGCCAGCATTATAAATATAGAATAGAGTCCTTCTGGAACAGATGATACCCTTTGGTTAATAAATAGATTTAAAGCATAACAATTATTCTAAGTTGTACAGTATTTTGTATTATAGGCTAAATATAAGGCACTCTCCAAAAAGCAAGAAAATTCAAATAACTTCCTTGTTTGGAAGTATTATGCAGAAAATAATGGACCAACACTCTGTCAAATATGGTTTCATAGCTTTGACTTCTATTTAGATATTCAATTTCATTTAAATCTTGATAAGCAAAAATGAGAATCAGAGTTGTAATGTGAAAGATCAGTTCTGGGGTCATGTTATATCAGCATCCCTGTTTCTTAACATATTTTAATGGAAAAGGTATGCTTGTGTAAATGCATTACTTACCTAAAGAAATTAATAAACCTAGGCTATGTGATGAGTAGTTCTGTTGGACTTGGGCTGGCCAAACAGGTATCAGCCAGTTAAAATTCCAAAGACAGTCAAATCTAGGATAGCCATTACCAGATTAGCAAGAATGCATGATGATTTTGGAAGCTAGTACATGCTAACTTCACCATTTCACTGCCAGTTAACATGGGTTTAAGAAGACAGTGTCCATCAGAATAATCTGGGAAACAACACTAGCTATTCATACGAAAATCTTCCAGACCATTTCCAGGAGCACCTAACAATTTTACATCTGTTCCCATAATTGCATGGTGCTGTGAACACTTCTTCCATAATTCTACTAAAGCAGCTCTTTATTAAGATGAAGGGCTCAAAGAAGAAATGGATCTTGTGGCTGCTTTTCCTCCACTCTTCGTTGTTGGTCAGCATAAACACATGGCAAACATCTGATTGAAACCAGGCTGGTTGCCCTCACAGCAAGATCAAGGCCTGTCAACCAAGCTGCTGTGTCCCCACAAGTGCTTGGTTTCTCTGCCTATCTTCAGTCAGCCTTGCACAGCAAACTGTTCAAGGTCAGCATCACCGCTTGCCAAAGAAACTGGGCAATTACCACCTCAGCAGCCATCACATTTCCTTAAAAATCTTATCTGGTTTTCTGAAGGGGAATGGGAAATTCTAGGTTGCACTCAGATCTGATCTGTATTTTCTACCATATCTGCATGAAGAAGTGGAAGCAGATGGTGAAAAGATGGGACCAACTTTATTATGGGGAGTCATGCACTGGTACCAGCATCTGTAGTAGCTTCAGACCACCACCTGCAAAAATTGGGAAGTCTAACTCTTAATGAAGAAAAGCCAGCCATGGAGTGAGGGCTGCTCAGACAGCTGCTCACAGTGGGCTTGCATCCAGCAGGGGGAAAAATATATTTATTTTTATTTTAACTTCCTATTACATAGTTCTTGGCAAGTGCTCAAGTGTATTTATTACAGTTGCAAATGTGAGAGCTGCTAAGAGGCACAACTTTTTGCCACTGACATAATTTCTCTTAATGTGACACCAGCCCTTTTTAGCCCAGACAACCAAAGTACTTTTGCTCAAGTCAAGTCCAAAACCCAGTGATTCATTCACTGCTGCAGCAGAGGGGGGCCCCAAGACAGGCATCATCACTATCAGGAATGCAGCACAGGTCTCTGAAGATAAATGCACTGCAAGGAAGAAAGCTAGAGTTTTACAGAATACTTTTCAACTAATTCTCTAGCACCAGTTGTTTCTCACACATTCACCACTGGCACTTCAAAAAATGAAATCTCTAAGCAATTTTCTTCTTTTCTATAGAGAATCAGACCTACTGATTTCCCATTCTCCTACTGTGCTTCTCACCCTTTTTTGTCTCATTAATTCCCCCTAACTGGAGTCTTTCATGGCAGCTGCTCATTGTTGCTTACATTTACCACATAAGGACACCATATTGCCTGTGGTCAGGGTCATCATTAGACACAAGGGTCTATGCACCACCCTGAGGATGTACTGGAATGGCAGCTGCTGTCTGTAAACACTCCCAGTTAACTCCAACTCTTACATAGTCTGAATAAGCTGACTTTACATAAACAACTTTGTGAACTTACCCAATGTAAGCTTGTGCAACAAACAGCAACTCACTTCCTGAACTGTTTCACTGCTTGGGAAACTTTTCATCATTTCCACTATAACATTGTAGCAGCGAACATTTCCCGACATGAGCACTTCAACATTGCTGGCTGAAGAAAGAAACAGAAACAAAAACTGCTTCTTAAGACAGAGGAAAAAAAGTTGACTGGATTCTAATTCAGACTTTAGCTAAATAGATTTATTTAGGGAAGTGTGACTATATTGCAATTTTTACCTTGCATCTTGAAACAAAGGTGGCTTTATTTCTTGATATGGTTATAAAATGATGATGAACATTTGGAAACTATTCATTAAAACAATGCTTTCTCACCTAGAGAATGGTAATTGACTGCTAGGATTTTTCTTCCTATCTAGCCAATGGCTTTAAATGTGCAGTCAAAATTCGGATTAACACTTCTAGTTTTTTCTCATTCTGTATCAGGCCATGTAACAGAAACCTCCTCCCAAACTAATCTTAGGTAGTTTTTTACTTAAATGTGAATAAGCTGTTTTATAAATACTATATCAATCTTATAAATGGTGTTTCTACCATGATTGTAACCAAGCACACATTTTACAATATTTCAGTAATATTCCCAGTGGCATAAAATTAAGAAAAAAATTTTTGACATTTTTTTTCCCATTAAATTTATTCTGCAGTAACTTATTTGATTTAATAATGTATTTCTGAGTTTCCTTCTTTTTTTAGGGGGAAAGTTAGGAAGTTATTATTCTCATACAAATTAGTTCTACTGTACACCTGTTGTTCAGTACCTGAGGGCACTGAAATTTTCATCTAATGTTCCTGCAATATTTTGAAAGCTGTTGCACACCCTGTATTTCACAGAATCACAGAAGATTGACATTGGAAGCAACAGCTAAAAGGTCACTGTGTCCAACCCACACGTTCAAGCAGGGCTGCCTACAGCAGGTTGTCCAGATGGCCTCTGAGTATTTCCAAGGATAGAAACTTCACAGCCCCTCCAAGAAAACTGTGCCAGAGCTTGGTCACTCTCACCCTGTTTACTTTTTATTCCTCAGGCCAGATACAGAAACCAACAGGGCAATCACATGAGCCCATGCAAAGACAGAATGTATCCATTCCAACTGAGGACAGAGTGATCGTACATATAGTGATTTCAGGCAAAACAGCATCATGGTAGTTAAAATACAGTGTATTAAAATATCCTTGTAGTATTCTATCCAGGGTATGAGACAGGATATGAACCCAAAAATCTTGGCCAAAATCCTGGCCCAAATGAACGAAAGGGAGTCCTGTCACCATTTCAAGGGAGTTAGCATTACTCTGCTGACTCTATAAATTTTCTTAATTGTTCTTTCAACAGCTTGGCTTCCCTGGATACAACATAAGAGTAATATTCACAACTGCATTATTAAAGATAATTACCCTTTTTAAAAGAGCAGCAAATCTTTAAAATTATACATCTCTAAAAACTAAATCATGACAACCTACTGGATGAAAAAGCAAGCTCTGAGTGGGAAGCATTTCTGAAGCACTCTATTTGATAGTGAAGGAAGGTATCTTTCACAATGCTTTATTAGGACAGCCATTTATCAAGTCATTCTCAACTGAAAACACACATTCCACAAAACAGTACTGCATCATTCCACAGTAAGTTATGATTTCAAAGGTGATACTTATGAATATAGTAAAACAGTCAGATGATTCCAAAATTGATCTCTACAGTGATGGCATAATGAACTGCATGTTAAAATCTGCACTATCCAAGCAATGGCACATCTGTAGTGAGTCGCCACATCCCAGAACAAGGTAGAGAAAAAGAGGTGAAACAGATCTCATTTAATCTTAACCACCAAAACTTGGTCATCCAGCTTCTCTCAGCAATTGATGATGACACCTGAGCACTCTGTATGGCGGTTCATCCCAGCTGGTTTAGGGTTAGGTAAATTTCCTCTTCAGGTGACTGTTCCTCCGTACTAAACAGAGCCTGGCTGGCTCCCTATGCCTGCCATTTAGATGGGTAACATTCTGTGATTCACCACTCCACTTTGGAGGACAGTCAGCAGCAAAGCATTTTTCTCGTGCCACAAATACTACTGAGATTAAAGAGTTCTTGTACACCCTTATCCTACAATTTCTTATTACATGAGCCAGAACCAAGTCCAAGTATGTATTAATGAAAGGCATAGCGAGGTACTCACTCAGAATAGAGACTTGCACCTCAGGGTATGGGGAGACATTTGCTATTGGATAAGTTACAGTGTGTACCTAACACTGAACTACCTTCTCCATGGTGGCCTTAAAGGAATATATTTTGTTGAGTTCTTGAGGGATGTGATCAACCAAGAGTATGAATACCAGCTTTGCACACTCATGTGCAGGTAGTCTCTGTTCCTTTGGCTGTTTTCAATCTTTCATATTAGAAATGACAGTATTAAATACCTACTTTAGAGCAGGTCTTTTTTATGCCTTCTCTTGTTACACTTTGTATAACTATTTACTGTTTTGAACAGGACTTAAAATCTGGCATCCTCCTCCCTAGAAAACAGCAGTAATTTTTGGGCTAGGGTAAAATTATTTCTTTCTCAGGGGGTATACTAAACTTTTTAAATATTAACTGGAACAGCAAGAATTTTAAGGAACAGGAACTAGACAGCTTGGAGTCTGATGAAATGTGGGACACTTCAGTCTAGTTCTTGTTCAGTGGGCACTCATGGGGTGAGCACAGTTCCTATAGAGCCAGACAGGATGTACAAGCAAGGCTTTGTAAGTAAACACATTTGCAGAAGGTACAACATTATGCACCTCATGAAAGACACAGAGAGCAGAACCCTGTTCTCTGCTTTCCTAAATTTGTCAGCAGGAAGCTGACAAAACCTGCCTCTGTGTCAACAAGATCAGATTGCTGTCAACAAATTGACCCAAATCATCAAACACATTCTCAGGATCTGATTTTGCATAGAACAGGGATTGCTGCTACTGGAAGAAGAGAGATAACAAAGACCTTTTTTTCCAGTCTTACTGCACAACACCTGAGGACACTGTAAGACTACCACATGCACAGTGCTACCAATGCTTGCCATTGCAGCCACCACTCAATGACCACAGCAGGTGTGTGAACTCAGATATTTTTTCCCAGGCCTGGCCACTGAATTTGCACAGGCAATTTTCCTTTGTGGGACAGACTTTGCCAAGAATATTCTTTACCTGTGACCCGAACTCACTGAAGATTTATTTAGTCAATAAACATATCTTATTTTTCAAGTAATAGAAGATGACAGGGCAGGGTCTTGAAACTTCAGTCTCTACAACCATGACAAGCATCTCTGCTACCACTTACTCCAAGTGGAAGAAAATATCTTTCTGTTACTTAGGAAAGATTTATGGTTAAATATAATAAATAGCACGTTTAAAACAAAAGGGTATTTCCCAAAGAAAACGGGAAGGTGATTTGTCTGGCAACTCCCAACCAGTTCTCAATGTTTTTTTCCAATCACACAAAGATTACTTTTTACAATTACAGAAAGCAAGAATTGATGCACACTGTGGGAGAAAAGGAATTGAAAATAACTTCTAATACTTACGTGGACCAGCTAAGGAATGTAATGAATAAAGTGCAGGAAGAATCACCTCTTCTTTCTCTGGAAACTCTTTAAATACTTTCAGTATGATCATATGATCTTTGCTTTCAACAAATTCAGTCAGCTGCTCTTCTGGAACTAAAATGAAAGGCAAGAGATACAGTATGTTTTGAGGAAATAATTTTTATCCTGGTGCATCATGAGAAAAGACAACTGTTTTTATCAAGTTTCCTTGTATTTATTCTCTATGTTTCACAGAAAGTAAAGTACTCTCCATACACATAGTCTTCCATGATTATGGCTTCTTTAATTAAAAACTGAGCCACTTTATAAGCACCTTTTTCTAGCTTACACTTTACGTAATTGAGTTCTGACTTTTAAATGCTACCTTGTGAATCTGTATTTCAGAAGTCTTTTAGCCTTTTTCAAAGAATGCTAGTCCAAATGAAGTTTCCACAGATAGTCCAAAACAAGACAGTATATAAGTGAGGGAAAAGCTAAGCATACAGTGGAAAAAAAAAAAAATAAAATTAGGGAATGCCATTTTGCATACTCTGATTTTATTTAATGTGTTTGGGTTTTTTTTGGTTTTTTTATTTATAATGGACTTTTTTCCATAAAGCCACACTTTAATAATATCCTACCTTAATGGCTTAAGGTTTTTCCCTTCCTGGCCCCTGTTATTCATACTGACATAACTGTGTGGCTGTGCAATGACACAGATAAGAGAACAGACCCAGGATGAGAAAGAGCACCTCTTAAATTTCACAAACAGAATTGTTTTCTGAATCTGGTTAAAGATAAGGTTATGCAAAACTGACATAACAAAAACTGACAAGGTGGCACATAGGTAGAGAAAACAAGGCAGGAGCATCCTAGGAACTTGTCACATTGGTGCTGCCATCAAGAAGAAGGTATGCAAGTCTGTATCTCAGCCAGATCTGTGAAAATCTGGCACTTACAAAAAACATGCACAGAAAACATAGGAAATTCAGACTGTTATGGAGACTGAAGAGAAAATATAGCAGGGCAAAAGTATTTAGGGACAGGAAGAGGAAAGGGAACAGAGAAGATTATTCCAAGCACACAGGTGGGAGAAACACTTAAAAAACAATATAGAATGGTGCCAAAAAGAACCAATCTGAAGAACTGAAGATTATCTTGAAACAAAAGAGTACAGCAGAGTGATAGCATTTCTCAATATTTATTTTGAATCAAAGAAACTCAATTCAAAGCAAGGGGATTACAACAAGGGGACTTCTGGCTGTAACATGCACAATTCTTGAGGTTTCTGCAAAAAATTAATACAAGGTGACTTCATCTTTCAGAATAATATGGGAATGTTGTATGGATACATGATGACCTTTTAGCACTGTCAGGGTAAAAAGCAGAAAAAAGTATTCTTCCAAAGTACAAACATTTGTTTGATTTTAGAACTGTTCATGTTACTAAAATTTACCAGTCTTAAATACGCAACCCTGTTTTTGAAAATT
This sequence comes from Haemorhous mexicanus, assembly GCF_027477595.1. Taxonomy (NCBI): domain Eukaryota; kingdom Metazoa; phylum Chordata; class Aves; order Passeriformes; family Fringillidae; genus Haemorhous; species Haemorhous mexicanus. The sequence goes on along the minus strand of NC_082345.1, from coordinate 61,671,951 downwards.
AAAATCAAATGTCACTATTCTTTATTCCAGTTACTGACCAACATTAAATCCCATCTTTTCAGTTAACTCTGGAGTTAGAAATGAAGGGACATTTTTATTTTTTAAAAGATGTCATATTCATTGCTCTAATTTATAGAATTTGTGATATTTCTTGGAAAGTCTGCTTTGTGCTAGCTCATTTAAGAACAGACATAATCCACAAATCCAATCTGGAATGCAAAAACTATTGCCTTTAAATTAATATCTGTCATCCCTCCCAGTCTATACATTTTTCTAATATCATTAACTAGGAGATAAAATACCTTTCTCAAAAAGTTTGTGTAACGCTTTACATCCATGCTGCTGGATCTCTTCATTTTTAGGGAAGGTGTGCATGGCATTAAATACCAAGGAAAACACATCCACCTCTTCTTCCAAGAGCAGGAAAGCAATTATGTCTGAACAGCAGAAGAGATTACATGTTGCACTGATTATTTCTCAATATTTTCATTGGAACACCATAAAATTCAAAATTCTTTAATACTGTCCCTAAAGCTTACTCTGACAGTTCAAATCCAGTTTTGTATAACCCATGACAAAGTTATCTCTAAAGGTAGCATTTACAATAGTACTGATGTTCTAAAGCTTTACTACCAAAAGACAGTTCATACTTACCTGCTTAAAAAAAGGTTCAAAATAGCACTCTTATTATTTTGTATACATTAAAAATGACAAGTGACTTCATGGAGTAAAACAGAGAGAAAAATCCAGTCTGCCATGTACAATCACACACTTTGAATCAGCTCTGTGTTTTAAAGGCTTAGATGAAATAGGAAAGTAAAACACACAATACCTGACATGAGGAGTAGATTTAATGCTTTTAGTCCTATTACTGAAAGATTTATATTTCCTTTGTGGACTGTAAGCATTTTAAGAATCTGCCTAAAAATTAAAGACAAAAAAAAAAGGGGGGGGAAAAAAGAGTTATATCTAAAGAAATATTGACACATACAAATTTTTATCAAACATTTACTTTGAAAACAGAAGTAGTTATAGAAATTAGCAAAACATTAAAAAGATCTCATGTAATTCTAAAAAACCTTTTATTTCAGTTTATATTTTTTCAAGTTACCAATGAAGTGATATTAGAATTTCAACTACGATCACAGTTCATTAAAACACTGATGTATAACTTATCCAATTTACTTTTTAGTCAGTTATATGAACTAATTCTGCAGGGTCATTTAGGAGGTGGTTACCCTGCAGAGCACTGGTGTGTGGAGCATCACAGAGTGAGGACAGGACAGCACTGCTCTGCTTGCAGCAAGAGCTCAGTTACACTGAACAGGCAAGGGTTTGGTGGAAGAGAAGCAGCAGCTTCCCAGCTGAAGAACTTGAACAGCATCTTGATGAATTTTACCCTATGTTTCAGCCCTACAGCACTTACATGATGCTGGACAAACCACTAAAAAGAAACATTTCCTAAACTTCCAGTTGCACTCTGTGTACTTTCTGTAAGTCTGTTCTGACTTGTTAAAAAAAGAGCCAAACAATGCCAAGTACTGCAAAATTCAGGTCATGTATCAAACTGGGCACAGAAGAATCAGTAGATGTTTTCAACATACTTTACTCAAATTACTATCTGTAAAATAGTGACTAAAAATCTGCAACACCTCTTAAAAAAAAATTAAAGCATTGATACCACACTGAATGAAGCTTATATCAAAATGGGGGGGGGATGTAATTAAAAACTAAATTAAAATGCACAGACTTACACACAAAAAAACTAAAGAAAATTTTTTTTTTTTACTTTTCCTTATTTTAGAGAGCTTGATTCTGCAATTTTAATAATCTTCACATGTGAATCTTTGCATATATAATATCTAATCAAAATAGACTGTGCAGTAGTTGTAATGCTTCAGTTGATATTCTTGACCTGTCTTGAAAAACATAAGCAACACTTGAAGTTTCATCCAAATTTCATGCCCTAGCCCTGGCAGTGATGTTGTTTGCCTTGCTGAAGTCTAAATTTACAAGCTGGAATGAATCACTGTTTTCACTTCATACTATGATGCTGCAAGTTTCTCTCTCCTCTGTTGTAGCACTAGCATTGTAGCTATGATGACCAAAGCAGACACGAGGGGCAAAATCTGATGAGAGGTATAACACCAGTTATAGGCATAACATCCACTTTCCAAATTTACTTTCAGAGAATTCCCTCCTCTATGTTCTCCCATTTCAAGTATAACCAAGAAGGATGTAAACCTTTCTAAACTTCTTCTGCTGTAGGAAAGTTCAACAAAAGACATTACAAAAAATCTCAAGAAGTCTTTAACCTTGTGGAAATAATGCAAATACACTGAAGGAAATTCTCTTTCTCTTCACAGTGATAGCAACTATTTAATTATTTATTACACTTTCAAAAACACCTAAATCAAGAGAAACTACCATTTGTGAACATAACTGCAGTGAAGTCAAGTTGAATCATAGCTGAGAGACAAAAGAAAGAAATGCTTTTTCTAGTTTAATATTCCTATTCTCCCAAAATAGTTACACACACAAAAGGAAAAATCTCCTGAAAAAAAAAATTACTTTTTCTTCTCTATTGTAACTGTTTCCTGCCTTGCTGTAAACAGCATGTACTCATTATGGTGTTGATTCACATAGTACAATCCATGCTCAAGGAGCATGAGACATAATTTAGCTGGCCTGCTCTGCCTTTGGCACTGACAGAAATGCCTGGGCCCACTCCCCCACTCAGCCTCTCCACAGCAAGGAAAACTGTCAACAAGTCAGACAGCGATACAAAGTTGGCTAAAATATCGGTATTGAGAAGGAACCATGTACAGCAGTGCTATCATCAGATCTTAAGAGAAGTTTGAGTTTGAAAAGGATGCCTTCTTTCCCAGAAAGTAATTTTTCTGGGACCTGAGAATGAGCAGCAGTATCTCCAGCTCTCAAGATAACTTTCAGTCAATTAACAAGGTTTTAAGCTGCCAAAGAAATTGTAACCAGCATGTGCAGTTTCAGCTCAGTTATTTCTTGCTCATGAAAATCAACCCAAATCACTTTTGCTTTCCAACAAAAACTGCCAACACATCTTTCAAGGGAGTTAATTCCCCTATTTACCACGTATTCTATACTATAAAACAAATTCCCACAAAATCAAAATGCATCTTCACGCTATTTTTCAACAGCAACCTTTCCAAGGAAGGGTGTGGTAAGGACTGTGGAGGCAGATTCACGGGATTATAAGGCTGCTGTCATTATCAGCCCTGAAGGCAGCAGTCTGTCCAAGAGTGAGAACACCTAACCAAGCCCCCAAACCAACCCTCATGTGCATTGTGCCTACATCTACAATTAGCATTTGTGCTACTGGGCAACATTTGAGCCAACCTGTGTGGGTGTTCATCCCATCTAAACACAGACATCCAGAAAACACTTGCTTAGGCTTCCTTTGACAGTTGATGGACGAGAGCTGAGCAAGTCCAAACCACAATTTGCTCAATTTACCAAAAAGACAGAACAAACCATCCCTTCTGAAGGTAACTGTATCCACTGAATTCACAGGTAGTTGAGGTGATCAGTGTAAATACTTTAGACAATAATAACAGGTGTGACAAAACCTCCTCTTCTTGATTTATACTGCTTTAGGCTTGTGGATATAATTCCTCACATTTGAAAAAAACACACACAAACATCCAGGTAATACTGCATCTGCCAAATGTGTCTCTACACATTTTTTTTAATGCATAAGTGGAATTTTCTATATTTCAGTTTGGGCCTTTTGCTTCTCATTCTGTCATTGAGTGTCACTAAAAAAGGCCTGGCTCAATCTCCTTTACTTTCTGCACCAGGTATTGAATACATGGATAAGATCCCTCTATGTGCCATGTTCTGAAGGGTGAAGAAATGCACCAAAAAAACTGATGTAATAATTTTATATATTTCATTGCATATATATGCTGCCAAAATGACCAAGCATTCTGGCAGACTTTTTGTATATAAAATACTTACTGGTGAACACCCAGTACTTCCCAGTCCTTCCCAACATCCTTAGGAGCTATGTTTTGTAGAGTACTTGGACAAATTTCTATTAATTTACAAAGAAGTGACCAGCCCATCTGTAAAACAAAAATGCAGCTATTTTAGAATAGGTATTCTGATTGGAACTTCTACATTGTCTTCTAATATCCTTGGCTTTTGCAAGACAGCTGTTCTGTTACCTAGCTGAATCACTAAGGGAAAATTAATTAACACAAGACAAATGGCATGGAAAGTTAAAAGATGGAAGTAAAACATATGCTAATGATTCTGATTGCATTGCTTGCAGGAACACATCACTCTCAGTCTGCTTCAGCACTGCTTGAGGATAAAGGGCACACAATTAAATGAATTGCTGACAGAGAGAAAGATATGATGTGACCCATACTATGTTATCATTGGCCAGGGAAAACCCCTACACTATTGCGGGTGTATTTTTTTGAAGAATGTGTGTTTTTGTAAGAACTTGTTATTTAATTGCAAATTGTAAGGACAAAGTATAGCTTTTTAAAGGCCTTCAATGCTTTAAATGGGGATGAGATACATAGACAATTACTATACATTTCATATTCTTGCCATCAACCCTCAGTAGTGTGTTCTTTCAAAATGTAATGAAGGCAGCAGAAGTTTTGAGATCATAAGGAGTGAAAGACAACTAAACCAAATGTATTTGTTCTTAATAACTACTTATTTCATCCACTGCAAATTCTTTGACTTTCAAACATCTGTAAATAATGCCAAAAGCTAAAAATGCTCCTCTTTGATCTTCTTTTTTGGAGAAATCTGCTCTCTTATGAATTTTTACAGGCTGATATGACTGAATAGGCTGCAGTATGGAAGCAGTAAGCAAAATCTGTACAAAGAAACAACTGATGAAAGAAAATCCCTCTGTATTGAACGAAAAGTAGTGAACTGTGAAATGTCAAAAGTCAAGATGAAGCAGATTTTACAGAAAGGCATTATAACAAGGCATGTGAGTTTCCTTGGCCCATAAGTAAATAAAAAGGTGGAAGCAGGCCTCTGTGCTTTAAGAATAGAGTCAAGGCAGAAGATAATATGTCACAAAGACTCTATACAAAACTGGATCACGTTTTCACAGAAGAGTTATGTAAAGCAAAAAGGTCAAGATGGGACAGCCAACAACAGGAATGTAAATGGCTACCTCCAAAGAGTTTAACAGCAAAGTTCATATAAAGTGCATGATCCCTAACCCTGCAATCAGTAAGACTAGAGACATGGAATTACAAGCCTGGTAGTGCAGAGTCACCCACAGGAACAGCATAAACTTGAATTTAGACAGCTTTCCTGACAGCTTTGTAGAGTGTGCAAAAGGTGCTGCAGCTCCCTGGGGACCAGAATTCCACTTCTGTCTTTCACATACTTGGTTGCAGTGAGAGCACAGCCCATATCTGCATTATTTTGTTTCTGTTTCAGTTTAGATTTGCAGAAACAAACATTTTAAGCCAATTATAACCTTAATGTCTGCAGATTGAGCTTGTCTATGAGCCAGTTTCCATACATTTCTTTTCCTTGGATAGCAAGCTGCCTTGCCCTGCATGAGACTACAAATCACTTCCTATGGACATTCGGGGTGGTCTGTGTAACTGAGTCCTAATTAAATGTAGGTACAGTGAATAGTCTTAGTAACCATCAGTCCAAGATGAAGATATATAATTCCTTAATTTTCCATATTCCACCAAGCAAAATAGAGTTTATTGGTGACAGTCAATCAGGTACAAATTTCAAAAACATTGTAGAGGTGACTATCAATTGATAAACTGCTTGTTCTTATAAAATTTAAAATCTGATGAAAACTTGCTTAATTACTTTAGAAAATTCCTTTCTGTATTAACTGTTTCTGATGAATTTTATATTCCCATTGAACATTTTTCTTTGGATTGTGAGGACTCCAGGTATTGACAAACATTTATCAGAACTTTGGATCCAGAGAAGACCAATGGAAACATCTGACCTGCTGATATGTGGTCTATTTTACAACATTAAAATCACAACCTGAGGTAACAGAGAGCTTATTAGCTGTTTGAAGATTAAGTAAGAAAGCAAGAGTCTTTTAAAAAACAGAAATCCTGAAGGTTACAAGGAAGGGAAATAAAGCAAAAGATTATGTTGTTATAAAGACTTAAACAGGTCCCTAGATACAGAAACAGCTGGTAGCAGCAATTAAACTCATTATTTTTAAATCTGACCCTTTTTGTTGCTAGCACACAATTAATTTATATTACATTAGGTGCCACCATCTACGTAAGACAATACAGCTCTGCTGACTGCTCTTTACTCAAGTGCACTCATATTTTGCTCTAGAGTTTCTAAGCTGCTCCAATCATTGCCAGAGAAACTGCAGAAAACTACCCCATTTACTTAAAGACATATATTTTACTTACAGGAACTACTGGCTTTCCACACCAGTACCTTCCTATTGCTGAAGGAGCTTGCAGGGTTTATGCCTGCAGTCTGACTTGGGCCAGACTTGCAATATTGACCTACTAAATTAACACTGTACAAGTTAGTGGAGCAGCATCTAGGGTTCCAACATCAACCCACAATGCTTTGTAACCAGTTAAGGAGGGGAGGCGAAGAAAATTCTCACTTCAGGTATGTCTCTGACTGTCTTTATTCTCTTACGTGAGTCAATTTTTTTACAATGCCAAATCAGGACCTCATTACTTCACCACCACTGTAAAGTGAGAATTTATTCACAAAGATTACAAATAGCAGTGAATGAAGCAAGAAGACAGAGATCTACTTACATAGTGTGAATGTTTGTAAACATCAGAATTGAATGTGAAAGAAGAGCTGCTCAAGATATTTTATGAAGAATGGGATTTGAGCTTTGCACTGGCTGTGAATTTCCCACTACAACACAACATAGTAATGCAAAGGAGGTCCAGAACTTCTGAACTGAAACACTGTATGACTGCAAATGTAGGCAGGTAGAAGATTAAAATTAATTTTAAAATTCTGCATTAGAATGAAGTATTTTAAAAGAGTTAAAATGAAAGTTAATCACTGTCTTCTTTATGCAATTCTGAGAGTCTTGTGCTATCATTTCACACCTACTTCTTGTTATGATTGATGTTTTAATTCCAAGTTTAGACTTCTGGGCAGAGGTTTTATAAACTAATGAGCTTTATCTTGAAAAAAATCTGCTGCTTCATATTCATACTGCTTAATAATTTAAAAAAAAAAAGCATCAAGTGAGTTGCACAGAAATCTGTAGTTTATAAACATCCTCTATGCATAGCATAGTCAGATATTTAATATATGCCTGCCAGGAAGGAGCTGCATTGTATGACAAGTCTGGCAGCTGTACTATAAGTATAACATCAAATTGTGCAAGTGCCACACCTAGTCCAAATGGGCCAATGTTAAATTACAGGAGCAGGTAGGCAGAACCTTAAATTGCAGAACTTACTCTTGGCTAAAATATTCCCCTGTCTTTAAAAAACTGTGCTAGCACAAGTCTCAAGGATATGGCTACACATATACAAATTCATAGTATAAAATCATGCTTTTCAGAAGTTTGTCTAGCCATGGCAAAATTCAATATGGACACGTCAAAATTACATTAGATAACACTGGTAATTTAGAACCCTACATTACACAGTATTCACATGGCTTAATTTTTATTTTCTCTTTCGCCTCCTTCTGCCGGTAAAAACAGAGACGCAGCCAGTGGCGTCTGCAATAAGTTGGAATGCTTGGTCCCTTTAAATGCCAGCAGTGACAGCGCCCTTCTAGAGCTCAGAGCACTTCAGGAAGCGGCCCAGGAGACACACGGCAAGTTAAGGAAAAATCAACAAGCGGAACAACAACTTTTATCCCGGGAAGGGCCCGGCGCTCGCTCGCTCATCCCGCGGAGCGCAGCCGGAGCGGGGCAGCGGCCCCGGCCCCGGTCCCGCCCGGCCCCTGACCTGCTGCACGCCCGCCGCTCCCGGGTACAGATCCACCACCAGCAGCAGGGGCACGTGGACGTTTTTGCCGCTGAAGAGCCGGGGAGCTGTGAGGGGACAGAGACAGACGGAGAGACCGCGTTAGCGACCGGCGGCGGGCGGGACAGGGCAAGGCAGGGCAGGGCAGGGCGCTCACCGCTCTGCCGGGCCGCCAGCTCCAGCAGGTCGCTCAGGGTCTGCACCAGCGTCTCCAGCCGCTTCCTCTCCTGGACGTTCTGGAGCCGGACGACCAGCTTCCTCAGGGCTTGTTCCTCCCCCGCCACCGCCTCCCCGTCCTCGGGGCCGCCGCTGGCCATGGCCGAGCCGCTGCCCTCTCTGTGCCCATCCGCCGGTCGGCGGGACGAGCGCAGGGCTGGGCTGCGCGGAGCGGGCCTGTCCCGCTGCTACAGCCCCGCAGTGCCGCCGCCCGGCCGCCGTCACCCGGCCCTCCCGAGCCGCCCCCGCCGCGGCCTCCGGCCCCTCCCACGGCGCCGCTCCATGGACACGGCCAAGGACCGGCCCCCGCGGGCGGGCGGCCCCCGGTAACCCCTGGGAAACGCCCGAGGGCCTCGCGCAAGCGCCCGGCAAGTAGAACAGACCCGCGGGCAGCTCCCCCTCACAGTGATTGACGAAAGAGCTGCCCAATGGAGCTGCCGAGCTGGACCCCGGTCCGCCCAGCAGCGCCTCGCTGTAAAAACCGGCCAAGGGGAGCTGTGGAACGGGTGATTTTGGTTTTCGGGTTGGGTGTGCTTTGGGCGGCGAGGGTCTGTGGCCCTGTGGGATACCTACACTGGGGCAGTCTGTTCCTGAAAGGCTGAACCCTGTGGAAGGGTGTGGAGTTGAGCCTTGGAAGAAGGGAGGGGTGAGGTGAAGGTGTTTAAAGACTTCATTTCCATCTCTAATTGCCCTACTCTAATTTGTTTGGCAATAAACTGATTTACCCCAGTTGAGTCTGTTTTGCCTGTAATGGTGATTGGTGAGTGATCTCTTCTTGTCCTTATCTTGACCCGTGAGCCTTTTACAATGTTTTCTCTTCCTCCTCTAGATAAGAACCTGAGCTAGAGAGTGGCTTTGCTGAGAAGCTGGTACCCGGTGGGGTCAACCCACTACAGTCCTTTTTGGCCCCCACCACATTACTCTTGCCTGAAACCAGATGTCTGAAATTTTCAGTGTGTATCTTCTGTGCACCTTGATAGTAAATATTGTGTAGTTGAAGTCTCTTCTTGTTCCAGCTCACAGCTGGCTCGAAATCCTGGATCACTTTAGTTCCTTCAGTAAATAATTTGTTGCATTTGTAGATTCCTGAACTAGAGAGCTTGAGCCTGAGTTAGTGTTTCCTCCTCTTTCCACTTATGTTGGCAAAGAGTAAAAAAACTGTGCTAGTGTTTCTGATGTTCCTGAAGAAATACAGGAACTAACTTCTAGAGATCAGGTGTCTCAAACACTGATCTTCCAACATGTCTCCCAAGGTTCGTTCCTCTGCAGGTAGCAGTTCTTGGAGTGCTGGTTGGAGAGGATGCCAGCTTCTGCTAAGTCTCAGGAAGTCTGGTAGAGTTTGGTAAAACTCTTCTGAAGCATACTAATTCGTTAGACAAGAGGAGAATTGAAAGAATGAGGTAGTCTTGGTAAGCATCTATATTGTAGTTTTCCTGGATTTTTCTAGCAAAATACAATGAACATACATTAATATCTTCACCAGTATGAATGGGAAGAATGGGTTCAAATTCAAAACCTGAAAGTTTAGGTTGAATACTAGGAAAAAAGTCTTTACTGTGGGGGTGGTGAGGCACTCTAATAGGCTGCCTGGGAAAGTTATTGATGTCCCATCCCTGGGGATGCTCAAAGCCAGGTTGGATGGGCCTCTGAGCAACCTGGTCTAGTGGAAAGTACCCCAGCCCACAGTGGGAAAGTTGGAATGAGGTGGTCTTCAAAGTCCCCTTCCAACCCAAACCATTTTAGGATCTGTAGAAGTGATTAGAGATTGTGACTGTGCTGTCTTGTGTTGATGTCTGGCAGGAAAATTGAGGTCTGGTAGTAAAGTGTAGTTCTCTGAATGTCATTCTTAGCATGAGAAAAGGGCAAAAGACTTTACCTCTGGAGCACCTCTTAAATGTTTTTCTGCTCTGGAAGTTTCATGTATTTCTGACCTCATTCTAATGTTCCATCAGTGAGAGTGGATGGCTTTCATGAAGACCACAACAAAAGGCCCCAGAACTTTAACTAATTTAAACAATTTGTTCTTTATCTGTTGGGTCTCAGTGTGTCCATTCCACAGCTTCTGTTATCTATCAGCTGTAGTGTGTTGTGTTGGTGTATGCACATAGTTTGAAAATACTGTACAAAGTCACAGAATCAACGGCGTTGGAGAAGACCTTTGAGACCATTGAGTCCAACCTACCACTAGCTCCACCTTTTCAACTAGACCATGGCACTAAGTGTCACATCAAGGCTTTTTGTTTTAAACACCTCCTTTAAAAGCACAGGGACTCCATTTCTTTTTGGCCACAGGCTGAAATTCCACATCATACAGTCTTCTGGTTTGATTTAGCAATTTCCATGGCCTCATCATCCAATGTATAATGCATATTGTTATATTTTCTTGAAATCAGTGTAATATATGAATAGAGGATGCCTTGACCACTAGAGAAACTAAGTGACCACAATGTTAGATTTGACTGTATTTGGCTGTAACAAAACTGTATTTTGTTTTAGCTCCATGCAGAAGTTGATTGGGATAGGAGCTTCTGTTGGAATAAGGCTGCAAATGGGACTCCAAAGGAAGGGGCAAGCTGCTAGAGAACACATTAGAAGACCCTCAAGAACTTTTTTTTCTGAGTTATGGCCCATGTCTGGGCCTGTCTCATCCCATTCCTAGGATTTGTTTTAGAAATGAAATCCAGTTTGGAGCTCCAGGTTGATTTGGGTTGTTAAGGGGCCATTTTCGCCTTCTGTTCTCAGTCATCTCTAATGCTTCATCTGAAAATCATTTTCTTGTCTTGGGCCCATTTCCCTCTCTTGTCAACACACATTTTCAAGTTTGGAATAAAATTTTCTGCTACATGTTTTAATTCACTCTGTCCTTGATATTATCCATCTCTGCTTGGCTTTTGCTATCAGCTGTGTAGCAGGTCAGTCATTATTTCATCCTTCCTAGCTTTGGTGCTGACACTGATTTAAATGTTCTGTGGTGCTGATAGGGTGAGATATCTAGATGCAGAGAGGGATTCTGGGTCAGCTGTGAAAGGACTGTATGTTGCAGTGTGATACAAGTACTTTTCAGAACTGAAACTTCATCTTTTTGACAGGAGAGGGAGGCTGTGTACAAGGAAAGACTGTAGGCTGTTGTTTCTGTGTTGCTGGGAAGGAAGGTGTTTTTATGGAACAGTTCCTTTCCCTGAATCCTTGCCAGTTCAGCTGGGCTTTTGGGGGGCTGAACTCTCTTTGGGTTTTCTTTTTGTTTGGTTTTGTGGGAAGGAATGTATGTGAGAGTGAGTTTGGGTTTTTGTGGGGGAGGTTCTGAATGGTTTTTTTGTTTAGTTTTGTTTTCTGAGGGTTTTTTGTTGTTATTGTTTGTTTTTGTTGGGTTTTTTCCTTCTTCCTGCTCTCCCATTATTTTATTTGCAGTGCTTTACACCACCTGGTAAGCCTGCAGAAGCTGTATTAGGTATTGCCTGGGGACTCTCCTTTGCAAGCTATTTCTGACAGAGAGCAATGTCAGTCAGGTCCATTTTTTCACATTCAGTTTTGTCTCATCATGCTTCCCCCAGAGAGGAGAATGAAAATTTAATTACACGAGACTTTATAACCACCTTTTTTTGGTTTTGAAATCTGCTTTGAAGAGCCCATGCATATTTATCACTGAAGGTATAATACTCTGAATAAATATTCTTTCCATTGTTGCATCTCCATTCTGTGTGTTTTAACCCTGCAGCTGGAGAGGGGCTGATGTTAATTTGAATGACAGAAAGTGCTCAGACAGAGCCTGTTCAGAAGTGATATGACAGTTATTTGATTTACCCCTGGACAAAATGCTGATAAATGGTCCCTCTGCTTTTATGTCGTAACCAGCAGGGGCTCTGTGGTATTAATGAATTCATTGCTTCAGAAAACAGTGGCAGAGCAGGTATTCTGCCTCAACCTTTTCAGCTCTCATTTTAGCTATCAGGGATTTAAATTTTGAAAAGATTAAGTACTGTGCATAGGCACATACTTATCCACTGCTCTCTGTAAGTGAAGGTGCATCATCTCCACAGCTTCCAAATGGATGGGCTCGGGCAGGCCCTCTCTTTGCTGGCTAGGGAACTGGCTGATGGCTGGGCCCAGAGAGTGGTGCTGAATGCTGATACATCCAGGTGGTGGCTGGTCACAAGGGATGTTCCCCAGGGGTCAGTATTTGGATCAGCCCTGTCTAATACCTTTATCAATGATCTGCACTAGGCGATCAAGCGCTTCCTGTCAGTTTGTGACAAGTTGGCACCAAAGTGGAAGTGTTGATCTTCTGAGGGTGGGAAGGCTCTGCAGAGGACACTGGACAGGCTGGACAGAATTGCTGGGCCAAGAACAATTGTGTGAGGTTCCACAAGGTCAAGTGCTGAGTCCTGCGCCTTGGTCTCAACAGTGGAGTGCTGAAGGCTGGGGCAGAGTGTTTGGAGATCTAGCCAGTGGAAAAGGCCCTGGGGGTACTGGTCAACAGCAGCTGGACATGAGCCAGTGTATGCCCAAGTGGCCAAGAAAGCCAATGGTATCCTGGCCTGGATCAGAAATATTGTGACCAGCAGGACCAGGGCAGTGATTGCCCTGTACTCAGCCCTGGTGAGGCTGCACCTCAAATCCTGTATTCAGTTTTGGGCCTCTCACTGCAAGAAAGACACTGAGGTGCTGGAGTGTGTCCAGAGAAGGACAGTGAAGCTGGTGGAGGGTCTGGAGCACAAGTCTTATGAGGAGCAGCTGAGGGAGCTGGGGGTGTTCAGCCTGGAGAAAAGAGAGCTCAGGGGAAACCTTATTGATCTCTACAACTGCCTGAAAGGAGGCTGTAGCTAGGTGGGGGTCAATGTCTTCTCCCAACTAGCAAGTGATAGAACAAGAGGAAATGTCTTCAAGTTGTGTGAGTGGAGGTTTAGATGTTAAATTAGAAAAATTTCTTCCCTGAAAGGGTTGTCCAAGCCCTGGAATGGGCAGTCCAGGGAAGTGATTAATTCACTATCCCTGGGGATATTTAAAAGACATGTTGATGTGGCCCTTAGGGCCATGGTTAATGGTGGACTTGGCAGGGCTGGGTTAATGATTGAACTCAAGAGTTTTAAAATACTTTTCCACTCTAAATGATTCTATGAAATGTACCTTTCTGAAAGCAGGTGCTCTACTTGCCTTTCAAAAATATTTTCATTAATAAGTATTTAAGTGTAACAAAAGTAAAATTTGATTTAAAGAAATTGTGCATATGTTAAATTGGGCTGACACCTAGTGGTGGGAATACTTCTAATACAGTAGTACATGGCCTGTAGTTCCTTTGCTTCTGTGGGTATTTTAAGTTAAACAAAGGCAGCTTGAAACTATGCTGTTCTTAGAGGAGGCCAGAGAAGACTTGGATTTCCTCAAAAGAAGACTGTCCCTGGAGTTCCTGCCCTTTATCTTTCTGAAAATCATCTTCCCTCTGCCTGCTTTTCCCTTCTCATCATCCTTTGGGGTACTCTGCATTGCTATATACTCAATATGGTCTTTATGTTAACAGAGCAGATGAGTACTTCAAAGCCCAAGTAAGCTTTCCTGCTGTTTCCTGCTGAATAGCTGATGATGCACTTTGTGATTCTAAATTAGAAACTGAAGGAAATGTTCAGGATGTTTTCTGCCAGTATCCAGCTGATTAAACAGCTTCTGTTAAAGGGACAAAGCTTTCACTTCATAGAATCATGGGATGGTTTGCATTGGAAGGAACCTTTAACACCATCAAGTTCTGACCCTCCAGCCATGGGCAGGGACACCTTCCACTAGACCAGGTTGCTCAGGGCCCTATCCAACTTGCACACTTCCAGGGATGTAGCATCCACAGCTTCTCTGGGCACCTTGCTCCAGTGCCTCACCACCCTCACAGAAAATAATTTCTTCCTAATGTCTAATCTAAACCTGCCCTCTTTCAGTTTGAAGACATTCCCCTTTGTTCTGTCACTACATGCCCTTGTAAAAAGTCCCTACACACCTGTAGAACCCCTTCCAGTTATTCTTTGCATCCCTTGCTAAGTCCAGCTCCAATTTTCCCTTGGTCATCCCTGTACAACTGGACTGTATCCCTATACTATTCCCAGGTTACCTGCTCTTGCTCCATTGCCTGTGCACATACTTTTTGCCCTTTAGCTTCATCAGCAGGTCCAGACTCAGTGATTCCCATCTCCTGCCTTCCTTGCCAAATTTCTTGTGACTGGGGATCACTAATTTGTGTGCTCCATGAAGATGTCCTTAAAAATTTGCCAGCTCTGTTCTGTTCCCTTGATCCTGAAGAAAGATTCCCAGGGGATTTTCTTGATGAGTTCCTTGAAGAGCTGGTGTTTACCTTTCTGATCAAACCTTTAAGGGGAAAAAAACTTCTCAACTGAAAAATTATAAAGTGCACTTGTGGCTGGTCTCTAAGGAGGTGTAATAGAAAGCCTAAATTTCTGGATCACTGGCTTCAAGGTTATGTTAGAGAGCTGTGAGGAGGAGGGTTAGGAGCCACCTGGTCCAGAGTATGTAGCACTTGGCCATGACAACTAGCAAAGTGATGTAGGTTTAAAAGGAAGCTCCCACAGCTGAGCATGAAACAATACTGACTGCTTGAAAAAAAAGAGTATGAAACAATCATCACTTTTGGAGTGGCTGGAATACACAGACCTTGGATATAATAGGATATATAAGGCCACTGGTTTATGCAATATGGTGAACTTCATAAGGCTAGGTCTACTAGAAAGTACTGCCTCTACTCATGCTACTTCCTTATAGCATAGACACTACAATGTCTACAGAGGTGAGTTTGCTCACCAGATAGAGGCCAGCACTGTGTCTGACCTGGGCAGCACTGCTCATCCTGGGATTATTTTACTTCTTATTTCATTTTAAAGTATTTTCTTAATAACTGTAGCTATTACTATGCATCACCAGTGTGTTTACAGGGCCATGTATGTGGCATTTTGCTTATGTCTAGGGTTTTGTATATCTTTTCTAATTTAATTTTTATGGGTCTCTTTCATTGTATCATAATGTCTATCTGTCATCAGCTTTTATAAAGAGTAAAATAAAGATGGGGATACAAATGAGTGTAAATCCCTGAAGCAGAATTAAAGAATGTGGCACCAAGGTAAATCATAACCCAGCAATATATTTTTTCCCCTCTCTGTCTGTTCAGTTATTAGTGGATTGATCACATTGGTTTTAGTAAGGAAGAAGGTTCTTGGCTCTTATATGAACAGTTATTCATATGGTTAATTATTTACTTTGGCAATTTATAGAAACAAATTCTTATGGGGTTTGCCAGTGATAAAATAAAAACATTCTAATTCCTACAAAGCTTTTTAGGTTTGTTAGATGTTTTTAGTTCTTCCAGAGAATGCATTGTTGTTCAGGACATGTTTTTGCTCTGGTTATAAATCAAAATAATTTTCTTTATGAGAATGAAGAGAAGGCTTCAGGGTGACCTAATTGCAGCTTTCCAGTACCAGAGGGGAGCCTACATAAAAGTGGGAGGGAGATTTTTTAAAAGAGTATGTGGTGACAGGGCAAGGGGGAATGGCTGAAAACTGAAAGAGTGCATACATTTAAATTAGATATTAGGAGGAAATTTTTTACTGTGAGTGTGGGGAGGCACAGAAACAGGTTACTAGGGAAGCTTTGGCTGCCCCATCCCTGAAAATGTTCAAGGCTGGGTTGGATGGAGCTCTGAGCAACCTGATCTAGTGAAAGGTGTCCCACAGGAGGGAGGTTGAAATTAGATGGTCTTTAAGGCCCCTTTCCAACCCAAGACATTCTCTGATTCTATGATTTCATTAGTTTAAATGTAAAAATTATTCCAAGTAGCACTCACTGGATTTGCAAGTAGCTAAAATGATTGACGACTAGACAATCAGACAATCAGTGTTCCTATGTCTGTCCAAGCGTTCTGATGCTGTATCAAGTAACTGATACATGATAGTTCTGCTATCCCATTGCAGGTCTTAGCTTACCACTGAAAGAACATAAAACTTCCCATTCCCTTTACCAAGCAGACATTTTTCTGAATCAGTTGTTTATCTATTTATTGCCCTTTTCAAACTAGAAAAAAAACCTAATCTACTAACATTCTCAAAGTAACATAAAGGAGTACTAGCTGATAATGCTCTTAATTAGCCAAGTACTTTTCTTAAAATATTAAAATTGGTTTAGCCTTTGTCAACATTGACAGTGGCAAGGCCTGTCCTCATTATTTCCTCAGTTAAAGTCGCAGGACTAGTGTTAACTTTATGAATTTTCTTGAGAAACTGAGAATTTAAGTGCTTCAAACTTGTTTCTTGTCACTGCAAGAGGCTTCTAATCAATATTTTCTCTCTTCATAATTGGAACAGCTTTAGTACAAATATGTTTTACTGCATGAATATTTTGACAAATTACCTACTGTATCAAGTACAGTAATTATTTTTGCAAGGTTTTGTGTACCAGCGTGCTGCTCAGATAAGGTAATATCATTATTCTAATTTCACAGTAATTCTTAATTTCTATCACCAGTAGCAAATCAAGGGTGAAGCAAATGATAGGACTGGAAGGGAATAGTCCTCTGGTTTAACCCTAGTTTATATTTTTCCAAGGATATGTTAGCATCCCTCTTTCCTTCAAAGAAATACTCTGCATATTCTCAGTCCAACTTCTGGCAGATTCTCCCATCTTAGTTCTCTACTGCTATTCTTGTCCCTCGGAGGACTTTTCTTATTCCCTATGACATTTCTTGACTTTGGCATGTTTATTTCCTGTGGTCCTCCACCAGACTGCTGCAGGCACAAGTGGTGCCTGCCCCAGTGCCAGGACTCATGCCAGGCATGCATGTGGCAAGAAGGTCAAGCCCTACTGCCACATCTGGCTGCAGCATCAGTCCCCTCTCTCTTCCTGCTTGGCACAGTGCTTGCGATCCCTGTTGCTACTCCTGATAGTGATTATCTTGCATCATCCACAAAAAATATTGTGGCACTGTCAAATACTGTGATATAGCATTATTAAACTGATTTGAAAAGTATTGAGGTGTATAAACTTCCTATTGGTACAATTCCACCTACTGTGTGTAAATGATTGCAGTATTGAAATTGCATTGCAGCTGGTAGAAAACGACTTCAATCACTTTGGTAAATGCATTGCTGTGTGAACAGTATATTGTGATACTCAGCATGCTGTCACTGACACTGAGCATGTAAACAGAGCACACTTAGGTAGTTCCTGTACTTGTGGTGATAGACTACAAAGTCTGCTTACACTGGCTGTTCTTATCTCAGCAGTAAGATAAAAACCATGAGCCACAACAAAGTCAGTCAAATATCTCAGTTAATGTTCATTGCAAGTGTGCCAAGTCCTCCATGCTTTTTGCCTCTTTCCAAAGGAGCTATGTGTATCAAAGTGCTCATGAGAAAGATAACTGAGCCTGTGACACCAAGGGTGCAACACCCAGTAGCACAGCTGCTTGCTGTAATGTGCATTTTCTTGGTGTTATCAATATTAGCTGTGGTTGGCTTCCTGGCAGGCTTCCTACCACATCCGTAGGTGATGTTCCAACTCTGGAAATGAAAGAGTACAATTTCATTTCTTTCCCTTGCAGTCTGTTAATAAGAGTACTGAGTACAAAGTCCTTATTATTTTAGTCAGTATTGCAGTGCAATTAAGCCTCTCTCAGAATTGATTTGGCATTCACTTCAGCCACTAAACAGCCCTCTATGTCATATTAGGGACTGGATACCTACAGCAGTAGTGGGTCTGTCCACCAGCTTCCAGTAGGACTTGCTAGAACGGGAACTGTGCAATAGGCTCTGCAAGATCACAGGGAACAAAACATGTATTTGGAATAAATGAGTGGGCCTTTTTCAGTCGTGTTGTTAAAGGAAAAAAATCCAGCCAGATGTTCACTATGGAAAAATATTAATTTAAATAAGCTTTGTTTCAGATGAGTTCTTAAATAGAAAGGAAAATGAGGTCTTCATGTGTGTTGGTCATTGCCCGGTCCACCTAAGCAGTGATGCCTCAGGAACAACTCTTCCCAAGCCAGTGCTCAAGTCCTGGCCCACATGATGTGTGTGGGTGTCTGACAAAGAGGTGTGAGGACCAAAGGAGTCTGGCACCAGGGAAACTCAGAGACTTTGCATTGAGGAGAAGGAGGCAGGGCTGACTGGGAGAATGTGATTCCTTTCAGGGCATGGTCAAGTTGAGGGCCTGGCATAGAGGCCACATCACCCTTTCAGTCCTGAGCTTCAGTAGCAGCAGAAGGCCTCAGACCAGTGGCCATGCACAATCAAATGCTGCTGCATCTGCCTGCAGTTAAGCAGCTCATCATAGCAGGGAAGGGCAGCTGACCATTCTTCCTGGTGTGTTAGTAGCTCACTGTTCATTTTTTTCTGTGTGATGCTGGTTTAGGCTACAGCATTGGGCTCTGGTGTTCCCCTGCTATGGTTGCAGAAACAGGCTCTGCCCCAAAGTAAAGGGTAAGGCCCTTTGCAGTTTGCTAAGTTGGTGACTCTGTGGCAAGAAGGAAAGGATGGATATAGGATGCCTTAGAGTACGGTGTTGAGATGTTTGTCAGAGTTTGGGAAGCCACAAATCTATTGGCACAGACACGGTGATGTGATATTAGCAAGATCTCATCCATGTAACCTCTGGAAAGCAATCCCTGCTAGTATCTTACCCCAATCACTCTGGGGTTTCATTCCACACTGAGCCACTTGAATTTCTGTGGTATTTAATACATAGATGAATTGTCTGGCCACTCTCAGGCTTTCTTTTTAGGATTATTTTGTAACATGAACATAGCTTGTAAGGACTTTTTACTGTTACCTATGGGAGAATGTTTTAATCCGTTGGGAGTTCATATGAGTCTTGCAATTGTATGCAAAGTGACACTCAGCTGCTGCTGGTTCAGAAAGTTTGCAGCTGTTCATGTGAGAATCTCACGTGTCTTATTCAAGGTGAATGAGGTTGTGAGTGACAAAATACCTTGCAGTTATTTTTCTTTTCTTCCTCTAAGGAGTAGGAGAAAAGCAGAGCTATTCCTTTCTGCTCCCCTTATCCCCCAAAAGAGTAAGTCTGTATTTCATCTATTTTCTTTTTTTTCCCCTTTCTCTCCCTAATGCACAAAACTAGGTCATGAAATCCATCTGCAGACTGCTTGGCAAATTTCTTTTAACTTGTTTGAAGAATCAGCCACAGATTTGATGTAGTCAGTGTCTTTAAATACCACCTGGTTTTAGAAGGTGTGTGTTGGTATAGACAAATGCAGCATTGCTTTCTCTTGGATAGTCAGCCAATAGTACCACACAACACAAGTTGAATTTCTGCACAAGTGAATTTCTGTCACAAGTACTGTTTAACACTGTTATTTGAGCTGATTTTGTCTACTGTGTGCAAGAGTCTAATACTAAAGACTCACAGACTTCTGTTACTATTTAAAGCATGGTGATTTCCCTGGAGAGTTTCTGGATGGGTATTTGGTCTTGGTGTTTAACAGTTTCAGGAGGTCTGGCATTCTCCTCCTTCTATGCTAAAAACTGAGATTTGGTACCTGCGAATATACTCTGCAATAAGACTTTCAATTTCTTTATAAATTTTTGTAATCAGTGAAGTGGGACTTCCTGTTGATGTATGGCCTCAAGCTTTTGATGAATACTGTGCCACCATGTCTATTGCAAAGCTAAAATTAGGCCATGTTTAGATGCATGACTTTGGAGTATAGTGACAGGAGTGACTGCCTGGATTGTCAATATATTGGCCAGTAGTTGTACTTTCCATAAGATAAATCTTCATAAATACCCTCTGATAATAACTAATTTTTTTCTGCACAGAATAATTTGTTCCCAACAAAATTTGTTCAGTGCTGGAGAGTCTCATTGACAGCATCCACCTCACCGTAATCCTCTTCTCTCACTGCAAAAATTCTCTTTCCTCAGTTATGGCTCATTTGCAAAGCCCAAATCTCAAATATATCCATTCTATTAAAAGAGGCCAGTCCCAACATCCAGCTGGATAATCTCATCCCTTAGTTGTAGATCAAAAATTTTTGGTCTTTCATTAATTATTTGCATTTCATTTTTGATCTCTCAGGATTCATGCACAGTAGGACTCATGTCCAGTCCATGTGCAAAACAGTCTTGTTTCATGAAAAACTGGAACAAAATGGACATGAGCAAAATTTTGAGCCTAGATGATTAGTATGAATTATTATTGTTAGGAATATTTTTAAAGTATCAGTTACGCAAAAACAGTTCAAGTTTTATAAGCTATTAAAATATTTATGAAAATCACTGGACTGAAAAAAAAATTCTCTTTTATGCTGACTTTGTGTGTATTAGTGGCTGACAAATTTCAGTAAGTCTTAATCTCCACATAGGTTATATTCAGAGATTAAGTATTGCTTCTTAATTCCGTGTGGTTTTGTGCCAGTCACTTGAATTTCAGGGTCAGCAGCAAGGTAACAATATCCAAAATCCTGGTCCAGTCTTGCTGATTGGCATTGCGTTTCAGTTTGTCAGAGGTTTCCAAATATATTGCACTGTCTTTAAGTCACTCATTTTTAGTTGGAAGACTGTTTTCCTCATTTTTTGTCATGTATTTATTTTCAATCCTTGTTCTGTGCATCTCCTTGCAGTTGTATTTTGCTAACCTTTTCCCACAAAACAGTGGAGGGTATGTATTATGTAAATGGATTTGCAATCATTAAGAAGTCTTTGAGGCTGAAAGTTCATTTTAATACTCATGAGCTGAAATTATTTCACTCTTATTACAAATATATTTATTCATGTGACTGTATTGCTTGCTGCATTGAAATAATGTTAAAATTCCTTGTACTGCTATTATAGCTTTACTTTTCTGCCTTTGATCACATTGGTTACAAATGGCTGTGTCTTATTCCTATGTGGTCAATTATGCTTTGACTTAGTCTTTTTATTGGTAAAAAATTGGGCATTGAGCTCTTTTGAAGTATGTGCAATGGAAGATTTTGGATTTAACTATTTTTGGCATATCCTATTTTCTGCCTGTCTGGAGATTGTTCAAGGTTTTTACTGTACAATTAATCAGATTTGACTTGGGACAGAGTCATAAAGAGAGACTGTGAAGCACTTTGTATCACAGTCAACTCCTCCAAAATATCTGTTACAGAGCTAGTTTAATTTAAGAAACTGTAATTAACTATATTTTTATCATTCCACCATAAATGGAACTTTTTGAAAATTAAGTATATAGGGCAAAATATTTGTAGTGGAACATAGATTACAGAAATATCCAAATCTGGTTTGTGGCACATATAAATATTGATAAATTTCCTGTATCAAAGGCCTTTCAGAAGTCAAGGTAGATACATAAGTTGCTTTTCCCTTGTCCACTGATCCAGTCATTCCATTGTAGAAGGCCACAAGGTTAGTCAGGCACTATTTGCCCTTTATGAAGTCAGAAATCACAGAAAACAAATATGTTCCAAGTTGCTATGATTAAATCAATATACAACAGATCTCTTTGCTGCAAATGAAACTTGCACCAGTTGTATGTATGACTGGTGGGCTATGGACTAACAGTCTAGGTTGTCCAAATCTCTATAACAATCAAATGATTGTAATACTAAATCTAGTCACTATCACCAAAAAAAAAAAAAAAAAAAAAAAAAAAGGAAAAAAAGGTAATACAGCCAAATATTCAAGTATAAGGTTTTTCAAGGTTAGAACTGCAAGAATTGTTTAAGAGAATATCTATATATCTATGATGACAGTGATTTGGCATTAGCATTGTCTCTGTCAGATTGCTTTTCTTTAGGAATTTAAAAAATATATAAAGTCTGCTTTTGATACCAAAATTTGTGGCATTCACATTTTCTGGAAAAATCCCTTCGCCCATGATTTTTCTCCTGGGAAGCTGAGAAGCCTCAAAGAAAAAGGAAAGCAATAATTATCTGATTTGCTTTTCCTGTGTTTTGCTTCTTTGGAATGTGTTTGGAGATTGTTTACCCACAGGTGATTGTTTCATTGTTTTTCTGCTGTGAGTTGTTTTCACATTTTGGCCAATCAGGGCCAAGCTGTGTCGGAACTCTGGAAAGAGTCACAAGTTTTCATTATTATCTTGTTACTCTTCTGTAAGAATCCTTTCTGTATTCTTTAGTATAGTTTAGTATAGCATTCTTTAACATAATATAGTATAATAAAATAATAAATTAGCCTGCTGAGAACGTGGAGTCAGATTCATCATTCCTTCCTTCATCTGGGGGAAACCCAAATACAATAAAAATTATTACTGTTCCTTCCTTTTTATTTGCTAATTGAAAAATTCACAGATAGGACTTAAATGTGCCATGTTATCATATCCATATTATCTTAGTGCAGAGAGGATTAACTAAAAGTTCATGCAATTCATCCTCATCATCAGCCTCACTACACTTGCTGCAATAATCCCTGTATTTAGCCTTATATTTATTGATCAATCTCACATTGTTTTTTCATTCCTCTCTAAGCATCAGAGGTAAACCTGAAGTTTTATTTTAAGCATGGTTCTGTTTTGAGATCTTAATTTTCTATTCTACTTCTTGTCTTAGACCTGGTAGTGTTTACTGGGGCAAAAATGCTCACTGTGGATGTTGCTTGCAGGAGTTGCTGAAAATAATCAGAATATTGCTTTGTGAGATTGCTACATAAATATGTTGAACTATCTTTAGCAAATTAAAATTATTGTTTATTTGCCAGAGCTTCCAACCACCATGTATTTGCTGACAGGTCTGCATTTCCTGCTGATGAATACATCTTTGAAAAGTATGAACATGCTTTGGAGATCGTTATCATGAAAATCTAGTGACTGCTGCTATTCTATGCGAACATGATATTTTACAGGCTTCAATTGCTCTGGCAAACAGTGGAAGCATAAAACTGATGAAGGTAGCAGTCTGAAAATAAAAGAAATGTGTCAATTTTCTGAGAAGAGCTGCTCTCCTGGAGACAGAATAAGCAAAATTTGAGGGGTTGCCAATTTTTAAGCAAACCTAATACTGCTACAGACCAAAGTAGTCAGCATCTTTGTGAATGGGACATGCCTATGTGCTGTGGTAGAGTCAGGGAGGTTTTATTATTGTCTTCACAAAAATCTGAGGCTTTTCTGCCTTCTTGTTTATAAAAGTAAGTAATTGGTCTCTTGTTTGATATATTTGCTGATGAAAAAGGACTGAAATAGGGGGTTTTTTTCTACACAGAGGGCCAAAAATTCACTTGGTCTTTGCATGTTCTTATTTTATTATACACACAGTTGAAAAGTCATTGCATATTTCAGCTGTAACTTTTGTTTCTATGGTCTTGAACATCAATACTGTGGCTATGACTTATCTCATGAATAGTTAAATTTTGTGGATGCTACTTGTTCCTCTCTTTGCAGCTGCTGTTTCTGTCCTTAGAGTCCTTTTCACTGCCTTGTGTAGAAATGCTGCATTTCCCAGGATTATTCACAGCTCTAAAGCCATCATGCTCCGTTGCAAAGCTTAGCTGCAATTAACATCATCCTCTCTCAGCAACATCTTCTGCTCATGTTTTTTTTCTGTCTTGAACTGTTCATCACTAAATGGATATATTGCTGTATAAATCTATGGTGTACTGACATCTTGAACACTATAATTTTTCTCGTTATCTCAAGAATATAGTAAAACTGGAAATATTCTAGCTAATATGTGTCTGATTTTGTGATCAAGGAATCAAATGATTCCTGTAGAGGGGACAGTTTGCTGAATCCTCATCCAGGCTCTTTGGTCTCAAAGGGAGAACTGGGCTATGCACGTGTAAAGCTGTGAATGACACAAACTACATAGGGAACTCCTTCCACTCTCATTCTGTGCAAGAATTAGTGGGTGTCAAAACCACCTAGCCCATGGTAGGGTGCAAAATATAATTCATCATAACATGCTAGTCAGCTGTGGAACTGGTTGTCACAGGACATCGTGGAAGCTAAAGATGTGTTCCAAAACTTGTGGGATTAATTCATAGAAGAAAAATATCTCAGTTACTATGAAGTACAAAAATTCACTTTTGACTTGGAAGTCCCTGAGATGATGATTCCTGGAAGCGGTGCTGAAGCACTGCTCAGATCAAACCCTACCATTTGGCAGGTTTGGTCTTACTCATTTGTGTGGTGCTGTAATCTGACACCCAGGGCTCTACTCTGAATTCTGGGGAGAAATTTGTCCCAAAATGTCAGTGTAGCTGAAGAAATGAAAGGTATCATCACAATGAGAAAAAGTCCCAATGGCTCAGTGTAGTGGAGGGCGAAGCAATAAATATCACAAAATGGTTGAGATTGGGAGGAACATCTGGATGTCTTCTGATCCAACCACCCTATTCAAGCAGGGCCACTTAGAGCTGGTTGCCCAGCACTATGACCCTGTATACATGGAGAGAGATTCTAGCACCTCTCCAGGCAACCTGTACCAGTGCTCAATCATCTTCATAGTGCAAAAGTGTTTCCTGACGTTCAAGCAATGTCACCTGTGTTTTTTTTAGGTTGTGACCCTTGCCTCTGGTTGTGTCAATGGGCACATCTTGAAAGAGTTTGACTCTGTCCCCTTTTCACACTCCTTTCAGGTATTTTTCTGAAAGCTGCTTTCTTAGTTGGGTATCCTCTGATGTCCTGGTGCATGGGGTTGTTCTTCTTCAGCTTCAGGACTTTGCACTTCTTGTTCAACTTCCTTGGGTTCCTGTTGGCCTGTTTCTCCAGCCTGTTAAGCTCCCTTTGGATGGCAGTGTGGCTCTTTGGCCCTTGCTCTCAATTTTGTGTCATTTGCAAACTGGCTGAGTGTACAGTTTGCATCACCATGTAACGAAGGTGGTAAACAGGATTAAACCTAGTATTGACCCCTGGGGTACATTGCCAGTTACTGGCTTCCCGCTCAGCTTCATGCTGCTGATCACCACCCTCTGGGCCTGGCCAATCAGGTTTTGGTCCACCTCCCTGTCTGCTCATCCAGCCTATACTTCAGCAGCTTCCCTGTGAGAATCTTGTGGAAGAGTGTTGGAAAGTCTTACTGAAGCCTTACTAAATATTCACTGCTCCACCCTTTTCTACCAGGATAGTAATTTCATCATAGAAAAACTTGTCAAGTTGTCAAGCATGACCTGCATTTGGTGAATCCATGCTGACTCTTCCATATGATTCTTGTCTTTCATGTGATTAGAAATGGTTTCCAGGATTAGCTACTCCATCACCTTCCAAGGGATCAAGCTGAGTCTGACTGGCTTGTAATCCCCTGGGTCCCCCTTCTTGAAGATAGGATGACATTTCCTTTCTTCTAGTTTTCAGGCATTCCTCCCAATTTTTGTGGTGAATCAAGGATTATACAGTAGCATTACAGTTCCCTCAGGTTTGTCGTCCATCCCCAGGAAGAACTCCATGATGTTTGGGCCATCCAATATCTAAAAGGGAAGTCTAGAAGCAGCTCTGTCTTGTAAGTTCCTTCTTGCAGGAAACAAGCAACACTGAAGCAAGTCTAAGAAGTGGGAGATTATTGCTAGTGGTTGAAAATTACTGACACATAACAAATGAGTTCAAGCTGGAATTGGTAAGTGTGATGCTTATGCTAAAACCACTTCTGAAATTAATAAATTGCATCAAATTATCAGTAGTTCAGAAGGTAAAGTCCCTGGATGTTATAAAGATATGGGTAGTCAATATAGAAAATTCATTAAACTGGCCTATTTAGCTTGATTTGTATGCATGAACTGTGTTACTGCCAGCTGCAGCAAGTTTTGGCTTTGAAGAACAGCACAATGACACTCTGGAGGGAACAGCTACCCTCTTCAGCTCATCAACAAACTTCAAGTGCGGGTCCGGTCTTAAGAGAAAAGGTTTTAATCCTATAGTCCCTGTCTAAGCTCTTTAATCTTTATTCCCTGTCAAAACCAAACTCAACAGAGTAATCTGTTTGGACAGATGGAGGGAAAGGCTGTCATATTATACTGTTTCATACTGTGGATATTCTGAGTGTTATTCAGTTTGACCTGCCCACAAACAGCTCACTTCATCTTTCCCATTCCTAAATTCCCCTACCTGAAATTCAGTTTTGTGTGACAGCTCTGACACCACAAAGTTATTCTAATTCCCTTCCTCCAGCTCTTGCTCAGTGTCACAAGAATCCAATACATCTGCAATATTTCTTAAGAGAGGTACTGCTTCTCTGCTTTCTTAGCTTTACCTTGTGCTACCACAGATGACAGTTCAGCTGACAAAATAAAAATTTGCATCACCCACTGACTGTGCTAACTCCTGACTTCTGGTAATGGCCATATTCTTCCAGATGCCGCAAAAACAGATCTACAAGTGTGAAAGCAGTAGGCTGCAAGAATTGGAGTGTGTCCACTGACTCCAAGGTATGTAAGTAAAGGCTTACTTGCCTTAAAGGACTAACTTCTCCTGTGCGTATATTTTCAGGATTATTGGAAGAGTGTAGCTTGGGAGAGTGTCTATTGAATATAGTTAAGCTTGAGTTTGTAGATATTCACCAGATTAACTACTTTAAGGACTTGTAGCAAAGGAGGAAGAGAATGCTGCCTTGATGCATGACAAGGTGGCATGTCAGCAGCTTTTTTTTTTTTTTTTGAATGTTGAGCTTGACTAAGATGCTCAAGCTAGTGGAAGCAGAAGCCGTGGTCTCCCTACAGCAAAGTAGAAGCAGATTAGAAAAACACAGAGATAATATAGAATTGGACAAAATATCCAAGTCACTCATGCATGAGAAGATTCCTTCTGGATTCTGAAGGTAGATGCAGAGATGAGTTACCTGCTACCAAGATGAAGGTAGAATGCAGAAAAGCTCCACTTTTATGTGAGTAGCATTTAGTGATCAGCAGCTGGACCCAAGAAAGAAAATGTTTATGTCTTGGGCTTTTGAGTGAATACAATGAGGGTAACAGTGCCATTGTGGGCACTGATCTGGCATTTCATTGGACCTGTAAGCTTCTCTTCAATGCAGGATGGAATGTCTTAGAGCCCATCTTTCAAGGTACAGGTGATTGGAGTCTGTGCTGTAAATTCCATTAATGGTTGCTACAACAACTGGAGAGGAGATTCTTTTTCAGAGCTGTTGTTTAGGATGACCTGTTCAAACTGCATGGGCAGATGCTGGCCTCACTGATCTCTCAGCCTGCCTAGGCAGTTTTTTTAAATTCAGTTTTCTTAACCACAGGTCTGTATAGCAATATCTTCTGCCTCTGAATGTAGGCAGAAATATCATCTCCTCAGGACTGCCAGGATTCTCTACAGCTTCCATGGCTGCCAGACTGTTACTAATGCCAGCTGCAGAGTTTTTAATCTTCAAAGTACAAATTATATCTGGAGCTGAGCATCTGAAACTGTTTTTCTCTCCTTGTGACAACTGCTTCTTTCAGCATTAGAGCTGTGTGCAAATGGCTCTTCTCTCCATGGCACTGACCTTTCAATTTGAAATCATAGTAATTTCCTTTGGGAAACTATCCCAGGGACTGCTGCAGAGCTTTTTGCACGTTTGGGGAAGCAAATCCCACTCCTGGGCCTATTGGTATTCATCCAGCCCCTTAAGGTTTACCATCATGTAGTCAGTTGACAAATGCCCTGGTCAAAGTAGTGAGGTGGTCAAGGCTAGTGGGAGTGCAGCAGTGAGTGCTTGTGTGTTTTCATTAGAAGGAGACACACAGTGTCTGTCAAGCCTTAGGGTGGTATGTGAACCTTGGGTAGGCTGGTGCATCTGTGCCTGGGTAAAGGATCTTGGCTTTACCTTTCTGACCTTGGTGTCTCAAGTGCAGCTGCTGTACTCATCTTTCTCAGCAGCCTTTCAAGAGTGATGGAGCCTTTGACATTTATTTCTTGGTAGGAACTTCTAGGTGGAAGATAACAAATAGGATTTGTTTTTTTGTTGATGGCTCCAAGGCAGCTGAGGGGCCCCTGGGTGGTAGGGCCTGACCAACCTTATATTATATGTATTTGGGAATCCAGCATTCAAATTATTTGGTCTTCCCCACCGAACTTGTTCATTGTGGACATACATGGGTTTCTCTTTCTTTTATTATGATGGCATAGCTCTGGAGGGCTGTATAGTGTCCTGGGAAATGGGGTGTTAGTGCTAAATAGCAAATGTTAGGTTCCTTGACATCCAGAAAATTGTGGTCCCACTGTTGTTTATCCTATGTGTATATAGTCCTATCCTATCTGTTTCTGATAGGACTGACTAATGTATATTAGTCAGTCCTATCAGAAACAGAATGGTGGTGGCTCAGGTGAGCTGGCCTACCACAGCAGAACCATACAAGTGAAAGGCCAGCTCAGACCCTTGACCTGGAGTAAAACCTATGATGTGTGGAGCAATTCTTGTGATCCCATATGCTGGAAAAAAGCCAGCAGGCCAGGTCCACAAACTGGAAAGAGAAGGCATCAGAGACCCTCTGGAAGAAGTACAAGGAGCAAATGCAGCAGATGTAGAAGTAAGATCAGTGAGAGTAGATGTCATTGTACAGAGTGCTGCCTAAAGGTAGGAGCCATCCCTTAGGTGTCTGTTTCTGTGCCCTGGGCAGGCAAATGCACAGAGTGCTTGTGCTGTATTAAAGAAGTGTGCATAGAATAGATACTGAGCACTACAAGTGCAGAGTGAACATGACAGAGCAGATTTGGTCAGTGTGGTGCTCTTTGGGCTGCAAAGAGGAAATTGTTGCCTGGGGAGATGTTTGTGGTCATGTAGATGTAATCTAAGGTAACTGTAATGCAGTTCTTGGCACCTAACCACATCCAGCTTAAATATGCGTATCTAATGAATTAAAGACATTATTTAAATGTCTATTTAAAACCAGGTTTCTACAGAGACTTGCCTTTTACCTCTGGTCATCATAGTGTTCTTCCAAACCATATATTATTATATAATATACATACATTATTATGTATCCACTCAGGCAGTGTTACTAGCCTGGTAGGCAAAGTCACCTGTAGCCATCACCATTCAAATTCTGAAGAGAAGACATAAAGTATGTGCACAGGATGAACTGTGTTAACAGACATAGAGATAAATATGTACAGAGAAAGACCACAGTAACAAAAAACATTTGTTCGGAATAAGGTCTTTTTTAGCTCTAGTAAAGTTGCCTTTTTGTGCTATGGATGTATTTCAAACTTGTTACGCAAAATCTGCATTAACAAACCCAATAAACTGGGCCTGCTTTAATAGCTATTAGGTGGAAATTAGTGTCTTTTGGGGAGCAATTAGAGCTCCTCCTAGTGCCTTTGGAGTAATATTGTAGAGGAGCTGTACCAATTACACTCAAAATATCTTGCAATTTTCACAGAAATAAAAAGTAATTAACAGCTTGCATTATTGTTCTCATTATCTAAGTTCTGAACTGTTTCGAGGCTAGGATTTTATTTTGAAAATTATTGGAAAGCTTTCCCTTAAGAACTATTCCCTTTTTCTTTTTATCTCTCTGTCTTATATAAACAGATTTTAGAGTAGCTGTTTTTGCTACTGCTGCTGGGGAAAATAATTAAATCTTTGGTTTAGTAGAGCCATATAAGACAACTAGGAGAATTTGATAAACCTGTGCATTTTCATGATGAGACTGTTTGAAATTACCCATCAGCATGTGTAATTATTTTCTGTTTATCTTATATTTCCAAAACAAGCGTACACTCTAAAGGATATTAGCTAGGTAATTGTGGGTAGAGCCTAAGTTTTGTATGCCAATAAATTAAACTGGAAGGGAATTCTTCTAGCCTTTTTTATTTTATATTATTCTTCCTGAACTCTGAATTCCTTTGTAAAGAAAAAATTTACTATAGCAAAGACATATAAATGCTAAGTAGTACTTTTGTAATAGAATAGCATTAATATTTACCATAATCTTTATAAATATAAGTGTTTGTTCAGCCTGGAAAAGGGAAGAGAAGGTTTAGGGATGACTTTAGTGCGGCCTTCCAGTACCTGAAGGGAGCCTACAAGAAAGATGGAGAAAGATTTTTTGCAAGGGCTTGTAGTGACAGGACAAGGAGGAATGGTTCAAACTCAGAGTAGGTTTAGATTAGATATTAGGACAAAATTTTTTATGGTGAGGGTGGTGAGGCCCTGGAGCATGTTGCCCAGAGGAGTTGTGGATATCTTGTCCCTGGAACTATTCAAGGCCAGGCTCAATGGAGCTCTGAGCAACCTGGTCTAATGGAAAAGTGTCCCTGTCCACAGCAGAGGAGTTGGAACTGGATGATCTTTTAGGTAATTTCCAATCCAAGCCATTCTTTGATTCTGTGAAATATACTACAATTTCTATTACATAGTTGAAGCATAATGGCAAATTTAGTTTGAGAAGATCCACATGTTCTGTGTCAAACTAGGGGAAAGGTAGTTACTGACTTTGCTCATGTTAAAATCCCACTGTTTCCAAAAGGCAGCAGCAATTTCTTTAAGACTGATGCAGAATCCTGTTCTAGTGAAGTCACATTGTGGGCTTAAAGCTGGTGAAAGTATTGATATGTGTCAGCTGAACTGTTCTTCAGCTTGATCAAAAAAACTGGCATGCATTGGGAACTTAGGTGGACAGTGTAACAGAACTGTCCAGCTTTGGGAAACTGGGATATTTTGGCAATTGAAATCCACTAAAAGAAGATTAAAAAAATCCCAAAGACCTGGAAAATTTTTTTGCTTCCTGGAAGTGTTGACTACAGTTTTATCTCCTTGTAGGTATAAATTGAGAATGTCTAGGTAATTAAATGTACTGCTTAAACATTTTCACTGTGAATTAATCATCTTGAACCATGCTTTTATATTTTCCTGTACTCTTGAGAGTGCAGTTTTAAAAAGCACACAATTATTTTATGTTTGAGATAACAGAGGAGCAGGGCTCTTGACAAGCCAGTGGACTCATTAGGACAATAGAGGATCACACTAATGAGTGGGGTACCAGTTCTGAAGTGATGCAGCATGTGGTGCTCCAAGTATGCATGGGATGAAGATTGACTTTGATCATATTTCAGCTCAGTATTAAACTGATCTCACAGACCACTTGAACAGTTTGTGCAGTGCAAGGACTGTGATTGTGGCACTAAAGCAGGCAATCTGTTTCCAGAGGTTGTGATCCTTCTTGCTGCTGAAGAAGCCTTGTGCCTATCTAGAAGGCAGCCTTGCTAGGTTGCTATGATAAAACAGTGCTTATGTAGGGAGATAAAGAATGGGAATTTAAGCCTTAGCCTTTGAATGATATGTCTTTTTCTACCTTTTGAGGCACTGAGTCCCTCCTAGTCTTTGAAAGGAGCCCAAAATTAAGCAGAATTACCCAGTGCTGGAAACTCAGTGAGAAGAAGAGCATCTACTTGTCAGGGTGGCACATGAATGTTTAGCACCATGTATGTCAAAGGAGGATTCCTTCACTTGCCAAAATAATCTGTAATGAAACAACATACTCATCATGGATAGAAGAGTCGACTGTCTAAAAGGCAAGTGGTTTTGTTTGTTAATATGGCTTCACCAGGACAGTGAAAAAACTTAAGATTTTTTGTAATGTCGGGTTAAAAGGCAGATTGATGTAGAGCACAGAAGTATAATTAGCAATAAGCTGATGAAAGCATCATCATTATTAATTTCACTGTTTGCATAGAGGATATTGTTCAGTTTGGTTGAGTGAACTGAAACATTTCTGAACCTGCTTGGACATAATTTTTTTAAGATGTCATTTGGCTTGCAGTATCCTTTTCTGCATCAACAATCACAGCTGAAAATGGAACCATATATCTCAAGCAGACATTGAATTCCTGTATCTGTTGAATCTGAAGCTGTCACCACTCTAAATATCTTTTCAGTCTTTCTGTTTGAATAGTCGTTAACTGCTGACATTATAAAAGCAACCACTTCCAAGTAGATGTAATGACAAATTTCCTAAATTTGGGTATCTGCTTCAGTATGCTTACCTCTATTTGCATTTCTTCAGGCCTTTTTCTGGCTCCTATTACCACTTGAAATGTTTCTGGTGAATCTGTTCTCATGTGTGAAATTTGACTAAGTGAATGGAAATAAATCAAAGGATCAACCTTTTACTGTGAAAGACTCTGGTACTTGTAAACATGTTATGTTTGTCATGCAGAGAATGATAGATTAAGTACTAAAAGGAAAGCTATATTTTTAATTTGAGGTGTTTTGCTCAATTTAAGGCCTAGTTCAGGGGTATTCAAAGTACAAAAACTAATGGAGCTTTAGTTGCATATGATAAAGGACCTCAGATATTGAAGCCTGTACTCTTGCACAGGACTTGTTGGACACAGCAAGATGTTTACCATGCATTAGCACAATATATTCTAAAATACACAATTTCTGTCAGGCAATATTTTGATTGCATGATTTAACTAATAGTCTCCTGCATGCTATGTAAATACCATCCTTGCCAGGTCAAATTCAAATCACTAATAGTTACATTGATTTTTAGTTGTGCTGTTAGGTTCAGGTGTTATCAATAGATTGTAAATCTGCTAAATAAATTGTATTGCTAGAACATGGAGTGCAGCTGTTGTTATTCCTCAGATTAATCACACAAAATTACTTTTGCTGATGAACAGATTACCTGGAACAATCCAATTGGATATTCAATATTCATATTGTCACCCACTTATTGTAGACAGAAAACTACCCATTTTTAAAATTCTGTTCTTGTATTACAAAATATGTTTGACTGAACATAAAAGAAAATATTTAAACAAAATTACAATTGAGGCCCCTGAAATTTAGGTTCTACTTTTTTCCTTAATTTCTTCCTCCTGTGTGCTTTCCTATGCAGATGCTTCCTAGCATAGGTTTTGACAGGACTTGTACAGTTCCTATCAAATCCCTGTCATTGACAGCCATGCAAGCATGGCTTCTGAATGCTTTTCTTCCATCCTAACAGGCAGCATACAGCCCTTTTTTCTCTTGGTGAATTGCATCTGTTCTGCAATAGAAGGAGAGCTGGCAGAAAAATGGCTGGAGTAGTTATGAAGGTGAGAAAAAAACCCCAGATGAATTATCCTGCCATGATGTGCATTTTATATTCCCTATTCTTTTCTTTCCTTTCAGTTTTGCTACTTTCAGTGTTCCTAAACCATTGGATTAAGAAGCACAAGAGCACAAAGATAAGGTGTGACCTTAGACCTATTTCCATTAACGTGTAGCATAACTTTGTCATATCTTTTCTTTGCTACTGCTGCTGTCAGACTTATTTCTTAATAGCATATTTCAGAGGCTTGAAATTAAAGTAATCTAAAATATCTGTCAGTGGCAGAAGAAAACCATTAAACAGTAGCAAGTGAAAATCTAAGAGCTATCTTAGGCTAAATGTTACCCACATCAGTTGGTATACCAGAAACATGATTTTGAATTATCTTGCAGTCTTGATTAGAAATTTTTTTTTCCCTCCATTTATTGATCTAGGATGAGATGGAGGCAGAATTCCTGAGCACTTAAACTAGCTCAGGCTGTGACTGTGCATTAAAGTAGGTAATGAGAGATTCTGGTTTTTGGGTTTCTTAAGTTTGTCATTTTAACTTAAACTTCTGAAAAGCTGCTCACCATCTCCCCAGGCAACTAGCTTTTTAAAAAGGGTTTGCTCTCCTGCATGGTAATTTCTCCTGCTTCAAGTTACTTGTTCATGTCTGTTATTCTTAAATGTCATGTGATTAAAATAAAACCTAAAATAAAGGCTTTCTCATAGCCAATTCCTAATATCTGACAAATAGTATTGAACTGTGTAAATATAAATGTTTGAATTAAGAGAATGTTATTACCAAAAAAACCCTGCAGAAGTTGTATCACTTACTGGGTTGGTTTCATAGTATGGAAAGAACATGGGCCTCCAAATAATGAGAACCAGACTGCTAATAACACCAAGCATTGTTCTGTCAGGAGCTGGGTCCATCTCTTGGTTCATGTACTATGAAATTTTAATAATGTTCTAATTAGGCTAGTCAACTGGAGAATTAAACTTTGCTTCTGACATCCAGCCTAAAGGAAAGAAAGACATACTTTAGTATATACCAAATTTTATCTCCACAGTTCCAAGTAACTCTGAGTATTACTAAGATCACTTGCTTTCATAATGATTATTAATGTTCACTCCAAAGCTGGGTTTGCAGATGGGGCTATATAGTACCAAGAGAAAGCAACTTTTTCAGTGATGACTAATAATATAGGCAAGCTGGGTGAACTTTGTGGGCAGTTTGAAATAAATAATAAGACAGAATTAAAGATCTGCATTCTGTGTCTTTAAATTTTATTTGAGACATTAATTTTTCTTTGTCTCTCTTTCTATTACCTTTTATGTCATGTGTATTTTCGGATATTTATAAAAGATAGTGTTAGATAAACATCACAGAAAGTGAGTAAAATATAAATTCCGTTCAATATAAAATATATTTATAATATGCTACATTGTTTATAAATATATTTCAATGACTCTACATTCAGTCAAAAAGCCAGGCAGGTCTCTGGGCACAAAGGAGAGGCATCAGAGTGTTGAGCTGTCCTTATAAACTTGCAAATATGGTTGAATTAGGCGAAGCTAATCACTGCTGAGACAAATGAGCACCAGACCTGGAATACTAATAGAAGCTTCTGGCTGCAGCCTGTGGTTCATCCTGGGAGACATGTAGCTGGGAGAGGGCTAGGAAAAAGCATCATGGCAGGACCAGATGGAAAGGAAAAAGTGAAGGAGTTTCTGTAGTGGTACAGACCACTAGTTATTTTGGACAGACAAGCCTAGGACCTGTGTCTACCAAGGCTGGAAAAGGAGAAACAACTACTAAAAAGCAGAGTAAGAGAAAGAATTTTAAAATAACAAAAAATAAATCCAAACTAAACCCTACCCAATGATGAAAGAACTCACAGAAGAGCAATTGCAGGGCATAGGACTGAGAACATAAGGTTCACATTGTGTCTAAGTCTTTACTTACAACTCTGAAGGAGTAGACTTGGTTGAAAGATCATGTCAGCTACTTTTTAAACAAAAGAGGTGAAACAGAAACTGAGGCAGCAAACTGAGATGATGAGAGGACAATAACAGGTAGTATACTTGGGGTGATGTTGCTACTATATATTTCAAAATGGGATTAACATACCTTTTCCCATTGATTTGTCTTGAGCAGTGTTAGCAACCCTGAATGTCATCTGAGTCCGTTTTTCTTGTTTTACAGATGAACTTTTGTGGTATAATAACTCCAAATACTGTTGAGTTTAAGAAAGCCAGAAACAGCTTTTGAGGACTTGCTCTCTGCCCTATTAGAGTATTTTCTCAGATATTAAAGAACAAAAAAGTAATGTTTTGTAGAACAAGTGCTGGTTTTGGGCGCTGTGTAAGAATCAGTTGAAGCCTGTTGCAAATTTCATTGGATTTCCCATAGTTCAAGAAATGCCCTGTGGTGTGAGACCAATCTCTGATGGTGAAAACTTAAAATGCTGTTTAGGGAGAAAGCACAAGTCTAGCTGCTTTCTGCCATCCATTTCACTTGTACTCCTCTACTATCCACATTCATTGTGTGAGGGACGCTGGAGGGGAAAGCCCTGGTCTGTTCCTTCAGCATCTGGTACAACATCTACTTGAACCTTTTGCCTCTACAGCTTTCTATGGCAACAGATTCCACAAGTTTGCTACAACCCATGGGGAAAAAAACAGTTTATACATTTTTAATTGATCCCCTTCTATTTTCAGTGAGTGATCTATAGTTCTTCTACTTGAAGGATTTGGTGGAAAGCTTGTAACTTTTCCTCTGCTTTGCGATTTTGTAATCTTTACTTGCATGCCCTCTCAGCATTTTGAGTTCTCCTTGCAAAGCAGCTGATCTCTCCCTGTCATCATTCAAGTTGCCCTTCTGTGCTTCTTCCCTCTCTCTGCCATTTCCTTCCTGATGTGAGAGAGTGGGGCTGCAAATTGTGCTTGAGATGAGAGCTCAGCAAGGTTTTGCACGGAGGCAGAACGGTGCCCTCTGTTTTGCTCTCCTGCCCTTCTGGGTTCAGAAGACAAATTGCATCATCAGCTGTTCAGTGCTGCAATGTGCAAACCCCTGTCCCAGCCATTTTCCTTTGGCATCTTCCTCATTTTGAGGCCATGTCTTTATGGTGCTCCCCAGAAGTGAAATAACTAAAGACCTCTGGAATTCCCTGACTCCAGCATAGGAATGAATGCTCCTTTTGGAAAGTTGCAAATAGGATTTACTCCTGTCAACGAGAGGTACCCACCCTTTCTCAACAAGGGCTTGGTGATCATAATGATTGCCCATGCATTATGTTGGCACCGTCACAGGGGTGCAAGGAAAGACTCCCCAGAATCCTGCTTGTGGCTCTTGCCTGGTGGTCGTTCACACTGCTGGGTAGGGAGGGAGTTTCTTATTTCTGGCAATGAGTATTTGACTGTACATCAAGTGTCCCCATTTATTTTGATTTCCATATTTTTCTTTCATGAAATGTTTAATAGCTTTGCATCATAGGCTGTTTTCTAAATTAGAAATTCACTTTAATATCAAGTGGTTTTGAAACTTCCATATTTTGAGAAGCAATCAGTGAGGCTGAAATAGTTTACATGACCAGAAACTGAAACCTAAAGGTACTTGGTCACTGCTGCAAGATTTTCATTAACATTTATCCACAAATAATTATGGATATTTCATTCTGAAAAGCATCTTATTCCTAGAGCTATATTACTGCAAAACTAGAATATACACTTTGCACAGACATTTCCAACCTCACATCAAACCAGTCTTTGCTTTCATGGGGTCCCTTCTACAGAAATGGTCCCATTAATACAGCAAATGGCAAAAGACCAGGCAGTATTGTGTCTTGGAAGGTGTAATACAAAGGAAAAGCATATAGGAGCATCCAGTGGGTGACCCTGGCCCTGAAGCCCTGGGATGAAGATACCTGGTTGATGTACTCCATGTGTCACAGCAAGGCTCCACAGGACATTTGCCCATAGGGGATCAGCTACAGCTCCCATAAGACCTTCAGGCCATCCCCTCCTTACACCAGCAGTCTTCCTGGGTTTCCATAAGGCACTTGCACCTTATTGCTTCTATTTCTCTGTGCTCCCAATGCTCAGATGAGGCACTTAGAAGGCAATGAATGGTTTTGGGGTGAAATAAACAATGCATATCTTGGTAAGCATACTTAAGAGCAAGAATGTTCATGAAGCTTTCCTTTCAATGCTTTTCTCCCTTGAAGAAAAGTATTAACTTGAAAATAGGAGAAGAAGCATGGCTTTTCTTTTACTCTTGGTTCTTCTCTTTGTGTAGTTTACTCTTCACGAACTGCAACATGTTACTTGAGAGTGTATTTTATTTGTATTAATATTTTTGTAGCTATGTGATGTGAACAGTATTTGTGTTTGTCAGAGCCATGCAGGAGGTAGAAATGCCTGAGAAGGCACAAGGAAGCATCTGGATGCACGGCAGGTGTTGGGTTTATGCCTGAGGCTGACAAGGACTAATTGTCACTAATAGCTGCCTGAAAGAAGCTGAGCAAGGTTACAAAGCATGTAAACTGTAAACTCAGCAAAGTGCTAGCTCTGAATAGCTGGAGAGAATGCAAACCAGACAGAGGGTGTTCCTCTATGATATCACCTTGTCTGAGTTGTTTGATAAGCCATTCTTCAAAGTAGTGAGTTAGAAATTACCTGCTATAAAAGAGATTGAAACAGCAGGTTGCCTTACAAAAGTCCTATGATTTGAAATAGATCCCTCAGCTTGTCTGCAAGAGCCAGATCTCTGCCTTATGAAAACACTGTGAAGTCTCCTTTAGGAGGTTGGGAGGAGGATTTATGTGCCATGAAGGTGCTTTTGATCCTGTGGGTAATGTTCTCTGGTGTCTGAAAGCTTGCTTCCAGGGAGCCTTCTCTGCAGTTCTGGCTGTAAAGAAGATAATCCTAGCGACATCAGTGTAAATGTAATCCTTTGTGTGTTCAAAGCTGAATGCTTAAAGCATTTATTAAGGAAGGTGGAGGAAGAAAAGTGAAGATGGGAAGATTAGTACCAGCAACAGATTTAAGTTCTAAGGGCTGTTGCTCCTTTTCTTTCAGAAGTCCTCATAATTCTTCAGTTTGTCACAGTGTTTTGATGTTCAGCAGGGGAAATGCACAGGAATGTCTCTTCTGCATTGCTCAGAATTCTGATCAGCATTTTGGGAACTGTAAGCTGTTAATTGCTATTTCCACTCTCTTCCTTTTATTCCTTATGATAATTTTAGCAACTGCATAGGAATGCTGCATTTCACACAAGAGCTCAGCATCCCTGGTTCTGAGCCTGCCAGCCACAACAGCTGTACTGAATGAGGTGAAGGAAAATTATACAGTGTGTTAGGGGTCTTCTTTAAGGAAAAGGGTATAGATCATAGGTGTAGCACCTCCTTCTTGGTCCCAAAGCCAAGCCAAACTTAGAAATAGGCCCTGAGCCTGTTGTCTGACTGCCCTTGGGCACTATGTTGAGTCTCACTCCAGCCCCTGGGAGTAGCCAGGGCTCCACACTGAGTCCCTGTGTTAACAACCAGCCAGCACAGCTGGTTTTGAAGGCTGGCAGTTGTGAAAGTAGAGGTTCAAAGCTTCAAATCTTAGTGCTGATTCCTGGTAACAAAAATGTTACCAATGATAACAACTGAACTCAGTTGTTATCTTTTTTAGCCTTTCATTCAAAACAACTCTTTTAAATGGTAAAGTGAGGCACACAGGAGAAAGGTGTCAGGTGTCTCTTACTGGGCATAACAGTGAGATATTCAGCATCATGAGCATGTTCTATTTTTTCAATAGGACATTCAAACTGCTGCATAGAGGCTCAAGAATATCTGTTTAGGGCTGCTTGATCCTCATGTTTTCACTATTTACTTCACAGCTAAATATTATTGTAAAATGCTGCTAAAGGTACACACCTATTCACAATTTCTTGGCTATGCTGCCTCCCAACATGTTTTCAGTGTCATCTTCAGACAGAAATGTAAGTAGGGGAAAAATATCTATACTTAAGAAATACATCCATGTGTATACACTGAAAATTGTGTCATTGCCAGAAATAATTAAAGCCAGAAAGAAGAAGAATTTTAAAATTAATCTTTCAGTATGAAATGTAAGAAAAGTGATTTCTTCAGCTTTGAAGGTGATTGATAATGTCATATAAATGCTTACATGTGGGAATGAGAAATTATAAACTTCTCAGTGTTTAGAAAAAAGCACAATAGCTTGCAGGTGAAGTTTCCAGCTGGAAGCTGTAATCTAGTAAATGAAGATTTCCACACATGAGGTAAATTTTCTGACATGCATGCACTACCTAGGGACTTAAAATGGGATTAGACAGCTTTCTAAAAGATTATTGAACTCTATCAATTTTAAAATTCTTTTGACTGCTCAGTGCAAGGAAGTCTAAAAGAGCAGAATTGCCCCCTCTGGCATTTGACTGTGTGTTCTGTAACTAAAAATGCACCATGCCTGCACATGGCTTCCTGAAGTTGAACTTGACTTGAAAGTCATGGAGCTTTGCATTGCAAATTCATTATGTGGAAATAAAATATCAGAATTTCCTGGCATTTTTAAAGCTAATTACATCACCTGACACTTTTTCCTTAATATATTGCAATTTAAAATCAGCTTTTAATGCTTTTTCATTCATTCCAGTATCTGGCATACACTAGGTTAGTTTTCCTTTTAAAGTCAGAATCTCCATATGGCAGATGTTGATATCAAAATAGCAGCTGTAATACCATATTCTTATATTGAATCAAGAAGGAAAATGCTGTTAAAGATTAGTAATACTGAAGTGTCAACATTATTAGTCAAAAAGAATGTTACCTCTTACAGTCAAAACTTCCTAACCACTTTTCTTCAAATTGGTGTTGATGTTTCTCAAGCCTTGAAAGTAATGGATGGTAGCACACAAGGTCCATAGCAGTTTACATATTCAAAACCTCTTACAAAACAGTTTCTAGAACTTAGCTAATAAAACTGCTGGCACACTTTTGTGTTTGTTTTACTAGCCTAGGATACTGAAGGATAGTTAATTTGCCTTGTATAATTTTGTTCAGGTCAAGCCAGTCCCAGAAGAGATTGACTTTCGATGAGACATAGCCTTCTTTTTTATCTAAACTAGTGGTAAATTTAATACCACTTGTCACATGAACTTCAGCAATAGATTTGAGTGCAACAGGTAGGTTCAGACACCAGACCATAACAGCAAGGATGCATTTAGGTCACCCTGGAGAATCTATCTTATACCTTTATCAACTGACTTTTGTTAGGGAAAGCCAAAGGGTCCTACCACATGCTACAACTAAAGGAACATGCAAAAATTACAAAAAACTATCTCCACTTGTTGCTTCCTTCTCTCTCAGTCATCTGAAGGATGTTTGAGCAGCTCTTTTTTCAGTTATATTTGAACATATATGACAAGTGGGGCATAAAACACATCAGTTAAGTTTTTTTTTCTTCTTGTTCTTTTTGTAGTCAGGCCTTCAGCACCCTCACCACTGGTGGGTTCTCTGCCCATGCTCAAGTTTGGTGCCTCTCTGTAACCTTGCTTCAGGTTAATTGTGTTTAGGTGAGTTGTGTGAGAAAACTGTGAGCAGCAGCTGCTGTAGTCTGTACCTGCATTTCAGCTCAGGCCCCTGCCCTTTTTTGTGCCTGAGCTATGTCACAGCCACATCCGTGTCCCCTGTCACTCTGCACTCAACTTCTGGGCATGACCTTGGATCAGCATTGTTATCACAAACCTGTCTAGCTATCAGTGACTCTTGGCTGTCTTGGTTACTGGCTCACTGGAACGGATCCTGATCCTGGGCTGACTTGAATGTCCTACTTAAAGTGGTGGACTGATGCTCTGGACTCTTGGCTGACTGTGGTTACTGTCACCCAAGCTACTTTACTCATCTTGCTCAAGTACTGGGGGCCAGCACCCTTGGCTATGATGTTCCTGACTGTGCTTGCCTTGCTCTCACTCTCCAGCCTGGTCTCCCCTTCCCCATGGATCTGTTGCTAGAACTTTTCTCACAGAATAAGTGTAATGCCTTCCTTTTTATTTCTCTTTGGTGCATGCTTATCTTATGAAATAACTTAATACTTTCCTTTAATGCACTATTTTCTTTGGCCTGTTATTGTATCCAAGTGTATTTCTGAACATTTACAAGCCTTGTTGAAAAGCTCAGGGCTTTTCTCCTGCAGGATAGCAGGTATGAGCAAATCTGAACCTTTAAATATTCATACATGTAAGTAGAGTCTCTTGAAACAATTATGACTTCTGGGTTGAATTTTTTAAATGATCAGTCCCCAGGATGAATTCCTGTTGCAGAACACATCTGGTGTGGCAGTTCACTGTTGTAACAGCACTGCTTACAACAGATGTAATCCTCTGTGCAATTGTTTTACTCTGGTTCATCAAATATAGACAGTATGGGGCTACAACATTCCCCATGACTGAATAAAAAGGAATTAATAAATTACTCTCCTGGCACAGGGAAATTTGAGGACCCACGGTTAAGATAAGCAACATGAGATATCTTCTATTAATAACCTTTCCCCATTTTCAGGCAAAGCTTATTAACAGAAGATATCTCATGTTGCTTACCTGAACCAGGGGGGTGTGTTGAGTGGCTTACATGAAGTGCCATAAACTGAAGGACACAAGACAAGAACTAGTGCAGACATGCTACTAAATATCTGGAGATTCAGTGGTACCTGGGTTCCTATTCAACCTGCCTTCATTGATATGGTGTTCAGCACTGCACTGACAAAGCCTCTGTCTGAAGTACAAATTAGCCTGAGCAGGGCTCTGTGCTCAGGTGGTAGGGTGTGCCCTGCTCTAGTTCAGATAGATGTACTCAAGGCTGCAGCATGTGCTCTCACTTCTTCAGATGCCAGCCACAGTTAAAGCTGTTCAGTGCTGCCCACTGGAAATAAAACATGGCTATAACTGTTAGACTTCAGTTTGTCATTTGTGTCAGTCTCGATTTTTCCTGAAAGTCAGTAATTTTTTCCAAAGAGAAAATGATAGAAAAATATGTTGATTTGACCATGTCAGTAAGCACATACCCCATCCCTAAAATCTTAGGATGAAGAAAACCAGCTAGGTCTTTTCTTTGAACTCAGGAGAGATGATCATTGCTGGATAGAAAATCACAGAATCAGCTGAGTTGGAAGAGACCCTCAAGGATCATCGAGTCCAGCTCCTGGCTCTGCACAGGACAACCCAAGAGCCACACCATGTGACTGAGAGCACTATCCTAACACTTCTTGAACTCTGTCAGGCTTGGTGCTGTGACCACTGCCCCGGGGAGCCTGTTCCAGTACCCAGCCACCCTCCGGGTGAAAAACCTTCTCCTCATATCCAACCTAAATCTTCCCCAACACAACTTCAGGCCAATCAGTTGTCTGTTTTGAGATTTTTAAAAAGAGACAATTTTTTTCAGGAGGGAAAAGTGGTAGAGAAAAAAAATTTTAACAGAGACTGGTGAGAGATTCTCAGCTGCTCAGAAGATTAACCTGGTGTGAGTATGCCCTAGTCCAGAAAGTGTGGCCTCAAGCAGGCATTTGTATTGCTTCTGGGCAACAGGTCTGCTTTGGTGCTTTTCATAAATTCATTTGTTTTGTCAAGGGGTGGGTCAAAGTCTCTCTAGAATGGAGAGTTCATCCCTTTCATCAATGAAGAGACCTTAAATCAATGGTCCAACGCTCCAAGGTAACCAATTAGAAAATAAAGCTAGAACAGGGTATTGATTCTTAATGTTGCATGAGAAAGAGAGGGGGAACAGAGGTTCCTAGACAGTGTACCCACACAGGCATCTGAGCACCTAGAATCATCCCCCAGAAGAGCTCCAGCTGCCCACCCAATGTAATAGGGGATAGTCAGGTCTCATCCCAGGATACCAGTCCTGAACATCTTTCCTCTGAGTCTAATGAGTTGTGTTCCAAGCATCATTGTCAGGAAGAGGCTAACAGTAACAGATTTGATGGCCACAGACAGTGTAATACCTGAGAGGAAAGAACATTGCTTGTTTGAAGTCCTCCCCCACACAACAAATCAGTGGTCTACTTCAAAAGGTTTATTTTCTTTTATTAGTAATTATTTTCCTTGAAGATTTTCCACACCCATGGGGATCCTCTCTTCTCTTATCCTAGGTCTCAGATACTTTCTTTCATGTATGTTGAGGAACCCTATTATCCAAATCAGTGATGAGTATTTGATGACTAAACATGACTTTTTTGTCCATTCATGTTCCCAAATAACTGATGAAGAAATTTCAAATGACAGGCACTGATGCCTTAGTACTACAGAAAGTTCCAGTGTAATTTGCAGTGCTTCAATGCTGTGCCTCTCTTCCCTGATCATTCTTCATGAATGAATTTGAGGAATCAGCATGCCTATAAAAAATAATCCATCTCACAGCCTAGCTATTTTCCCTTCTATTTCCCTGGTGGGGAACAAGGAGGACAGTTTAGCTAAACATAATGGCAAACTCCATTTTCCCTATCTCTCTTTTTCCTTAAATGATAAACTTTCAGACCAGGATCTGTTTTCTAATATTGCTATTTGCTCAAAAACCTAACAGTATTTTGAGGCTCTGCTGGCCCCAAAACACAATGTAATACACACAGCAAGCTTATTAAGGAAAATGGAAAGATGGTTGTGATGCTGAAGTAATATTTCCTGTTCAAACAGAATTTGTCAGCACACCAGTTCATGCAAAATGTGCTGCTTGGAGGAACAGGAGGAATGGCATTGTCAGAGATGTAATTTCTGTGTTGAGAGCTGCAGACAGAGTAGTCTGCAGGGACCAAGGTGCATCTGCCTGGAAGGAAGCTGCAGCTGAGGAAAGCCATTTCTCATGAGGAGGCTGATTCCTGTAGTGGAGTCAGAGCCCAGCTCACAGCTATCTTCATCTCTTTGTCCCATGACAATGGTTGCAGAAACCCAAGCCTGGTTTGGTGGTCTCTTACCCTCTTCCAGCAAGGAAGGGCTGCAAAGGGCAGGTAGGAGGCCCAGGATGGAGGGATCTGCATCATGTGCACAGGCCAGATGGGCTGCCCCTTTCCAGTGGGCTCTGATCTTTGCAGCCACACTAAGGGGTGGTGAAGAGCATCTAAGTCTTTACCTACAAATAGCCACTAGGATAGTCGATCTGCACCCATGTGCTCTGCATTGGCTCCAAAAAGAAGACATGTGGGGGCTGGGCCAGCCTGTATTCTCCAGCAATTTCAGCCTTCAGGCATGGGTTGAACTCTCAAGCTGGGAGGGTACTGCTGCTCCTGATGCAAGCTATTATCTGAGTTGAAGGCTGGTGATATT
Source organism: Haemorhous mexicanus (assembly GCF_027477595.1). Classification (NCBI taxonomy): domain Eukaryota; kingdom Metazoa; phylum Chordata; class Aves; order Passeriformes; family Fringillidae; genus Haemorhous; species Haemorhous mexicanus. Next base: position 61,627,504 of record NC_082345.1, on the reverse strand, counting down.
CAGAGAAAGAAGGTTCCAAGTGGAATATTCCATTCCCTTGTCCCTGCCTAATAGAAAGATGGGGCTGGAGCACAAGTCTAGAGAGCAAAAACCAGCTGTATTGAGCCTTGCAAAGGGCCCAACTCACATAAAGGCTTGGGACAGATCCTACTGGAAAATCCCCTGCAGGCCTGGACATGGGGTTGACACTTGGAGGCAGATCTAAAGACCACCCATCTGGACTGTGTGTCCCTGCAAAGAAACCTGGAAAAGGTCTGTCCTGTGCTTCAGCAGAAGATTTCCTTAACCAATACCAGCCTGGAAGCTCTTTGATACGCTGCTTCACCATCAGATTACAAACACATGGTGGGTTTTTAAACAATGTCAATCCCAACAGCAAGAGGGAGCAGAGGGAGAGATTGTGCCACAAACAATTGCTTATTTACTCACCTTCTTTTTCTTCAAAATTATTGATCTTCAGAGTTTTTTGCCTCAAGAGCTGCTGCTTGTTGATTGACTCTCTTGACCTAACCCAACTCAGCTGGAATCAGTGTCTAAAACTTAGATTTCCACCTGTTTACTCACCATGTCTTTTTTCTCCTGTCTCTCTTTTTTTCCATCTTCACTACTTTAAAGTTTCCAGAAACTGACAGATCTATTTTTTTTTAATTCTGACTTCTTCCTACTGTTCTTCAAGATTTTTTTCTTCCTCTGCCATTTTTAACCTCTTCTGTTTCTTTTTATTTTTTTTCCCTCTCACTCTTACATTATGTTATCTACAATAGTGCTATCAATGTAAACTTCTCTAATTGCCAGTTTTGGAGAGATGAATGTAAGACAAATGATGATACAATGATGATTCTTTCTCACTTGCCATTGGTCCTAATAGATAACCACCTCATTATTTACAGAACTGTATCTTTGAAAAGTGGTAAATATATTCACCAAATAGTGTTCCTTGAATAGCTCTTGCTCATTTAGAGAAGGTCCTCCTGTTTACCATTAGAAAGATATAGACCACTTAATTTCCCACTTATTAGTTATTTCCCTCTGAAATCAAATTATCACAAAGATTAGCATATGGGTGCAGATTTGCAACAAAAATGTAACTTTAATAGTCTTCAGTGTTGAGAGTAAGCACACACATTTCAGTGTAGCCAAACCTTTCACACCTTTTTAATGTGTTTACATTCTCGTGGTCTTGTGAAGAATACCAGTGCCATTGCTCAACTCAAGATGCAGTCCTTAATGTATTCTGTTATCTCCCCAAACCTGTACGCTCATATGCCTCCCTGTGGGCTGTTTGGCTGTGCTCCCCTAGGGCATATTGAGGATACCTCTCCTATCGATTAACAGTGGGTTCCTGACATTTATGTGTTAGCTGGTCACTCAATGTCACCCAAGAGTGTTACTGTCAGAGCTAGAAGCTCCACCTATCCTAAACTGCACTGTTAATGTCTTAGAGGAGGCTGAATGCTACACCATTCTTTTTCCTCATCTATTTCATATTAACACATTATACAAAAAGTGCCCTAGTCTCATATTGACAATACCAGGTGTTGCATTCTGTAGTTCAAGACCTCACATTTATGTTGGTATTACACGTGGGACTGTGCCCCTCAGGGACATTGTTTTCTGCTGTGAATGCTTTGGTACAGGCACATGCCCAGTTGCCTACGTTAAGGTGGGTATTCACACTATGCTTAAGCACGTAAGCTGAAGTGTTGAGGCAGGAGCTACAGCTGCCTACATGGTCAGCAGAGGGGCTCTTCTGCTCTGCTAAACAAGGTAGCACTAGTGAGAGAAGTCGAGTGCTGATCCATAAAAGGTGTAAGTGCAAAATGGTAGATCACTTCAGTCTCTGTTTTGGAGCAACCAACAGGACCTGAAACAAATGCTGGGAGTGGCTGGGGATGCATTGCTCCTGGGACCATTCCCAGCAGGCAGTATGAACATGGCTGCAGCAGCTGTGGCTGTCTCACACAGTCATCCAATGTAGTCCCAGCACTACTTGTGCAACATGTGCTCTTGGTGATTGATGTACAAACACCTTTTGTACAGAGGGCAAAGCTGTCTTCTTATCCAGCATACCCCTGTGCTCCCTCAGGTAAATGTCCCAGGAGAAACAAAGAATGACCTGTCCAGGAATCACTCAGGTTGACCTACAGTTCCCTGGATCTTACCTTGCCTTTAAAAATAAATGTAATATTAACCATCTTGCAGTCAGCAGGGCCTCTCCTGCTTGCCATGATTTTCTGTAGATGATAGACAGTGACCTTGCTGGCCAGCAATGTCAATGCTCTTGAGTGACCACCCCCTGATTCCATGGGTTTGAATGCCCATGAGACATCTCAGTGCTCCCTAACTGCTGCTTTCCCACTGCCCTTCTGTTCCCCCCCCCCACACTGATATGTGCAAAGGCCAGACAGCACCACTCACATGTGCCAACTAGTGCAAAAATGCTGCTGATTACTTCAGCCTTCACCGTGTTGTCTCTCCCATCCCTCTGTGGACCCTTGTTATCTCTTTTTGCCTTACTACCCTTTATGTCCCTCATTAATTTTAGTTCCAGCTCGGCTTTAGCTTCCCTGATTTTACTCCTCAGTGCCTAAGCAGTGCTTTTTGGTTTTGCTTCCTGCATATTCCTTGTCTGTATTGTAGTTCACCTGGATGGTCCTTGTCTAGCTTATGGGCTGTCAGCTGAAGCTTCCTGTGCTCCTGCACAATGGTATAGCTCATGCCTGAGCTCTCATTAAGTTCTCTCTAAAAACCAATTAGCTCTTCTAGGGACTTTTCCCCTTCACAGCTGCTTCCCACAGGCTATTTCCTGAATAACTCAATCTGCTCACTCAGAGTCTTGTGGCTCACCTTCCTGGCTCTGCTACATCTGTCACCTCAAGACTGCTGCAGCCTGTGACAAACCACCGACAGCCAAAGCAGTGCTCTGTGACCCCTCTCACCCCCACTTCTTCCCTGCTCCTCAGCAGAAAGCTAGCATGAACAAGTCAGTCGTGACTGCCCTGCTCTTGTGCCAGGAAAATGCTACAATTACACTCTAAGAACATCCTGGGTTGCCTGCCCAGTGCTGCCCCTCCACCAGACAACCAGGTGGCTGAAATCCCCACCTGAGGGGACAAGGTGGGGACAAGGACAAGGGCTCAAAGTTGGAGGCTTCAGCCCCTGACTCCTCCTATTCTGCAGTCTGTGGTCCTCATCTACCACAACATCCCCCAGGCTGCTCCTTGCTGTGATCTTGCCCCAGAAACTCTCAGCAGGTCTGTCTCCAGTTTGATACTGGGACACTGCATTTGTCAAGGAGCTCTTTAACGTAAAGCATAACACCCCCAGCTCTTCTTCACCTGTTCTTCCTAAACACTGTGTATCCACCCATGGCCACATTCCAGCCATGTGCAGCACACCACAAAGTCTCTGTGTCCCTGACAGCAGCACCTGCAACAGTGCCTGGCAGTGCAGCTGCTCCTCCTGACTGGCAGGCACTGGGCACCACTGAGGGCACCTGAGGGAAGGCTCCGAGTGCCTGCCTTTGAATGCAAGCAAAAATGGGGTGGGCTCTAATCTGCCTCATTTAGGCATGTAATTTGTAGCTGTAGAGAGAAGCAGGTGCAGAAATTTTGCATCATTAGTGAAAACAGCCTGGTAGCTTGGAAAGCTGCTAGAAAGAGGTCCTGTGTGTTTAACTCCCATTCTTTCACACAGAGCACCATCAGAAGTGCCTCCTACGTATATCCAGGGCCATGTGTTGTTATTGCCATATTGAAAGCAGAGTCCTCACTGAACTTACAGATGCTTTTGAAAAGTCAATGGCACTGCTTTGTGATGGGTATTAGTGACTGTTCAACACTTCCTACTAAAAATCCAACCTTCCCAGGGGATTAGCACATCCACATATCAAATGCTTTGAAGGGTCAAAAATCACTATTAATGCAATTTTTAAGAGTCTTTAATGTTTAATTCAATATTATCACCTTGGCCTCTATGCTGCTTGTCAAGGAATTGTTAAAATTTCTAGAGGAAGTTACAGAAAACATTTTACAGAGGATGTATTCTGAAGTGCAGCAGATTTTAATACTTACAGCAGAACAAAATAGATTAAAAAACTCCCATGCAGCTACATTGGTGGAAATAGGACTTTTGAAGTACAGATAGAGAAAGAAATAAGCAAGGAAGCTATTACAAATGACAGTGTGCTGCAGCTACATCCTCTTTCCCAGCAATGGAAAGTGCTGGTTTTCAACTTCCACATCCCAGTATGATGCCTGGCATGTGTCAATCAACTTTAGGCACTCTCTGAATGTATTTTGCCTTTGTACAGGGAATTCACATGGTAAAATTTCCTTCTCAAAGTTGCCTATCCCTCATGGTACAGTTCTCTCAGAAAAAATCCCACTAAGCAAATTTTGATGGATTCATAGTCTGTCAGATGCAAAGCATTGACCAACTTAATGAGTCAGTGACTGGATTCTTCCTGGTCTGATTCCACTTTCATTTGCAAACTCAGAATAAGCACTTCTCTACAGTGCTCTGCTCTGAGGCAATGCAGTGTCAGGGCTGACAGCAAAGCAGCTTTTAACCTGCAGCTTACAGAATATGGCTTCCTTCTTGGAACTTTAATTTGATGGAAATACTTTGCATTGATGAGGTGAGAGTTTATAAAGTAGTGAATTCATACCAGGTCAGTTGCTGCTTTTCCAGGGATGGAAAATAGCATTTAGTCATAAATAAGCCTGAAAGCCTTTCTGATTTATTTTTCATTAAATGACAGACAACTGATGTTCTGGTCTTATATAATCTGTAGAAGGATTTGGTTTAGAAGTATTGTCCACCTTTTATGGAAATGGGCTCTCATAAATAAAATTTGTTTCATGAACAATAGAATGAAGGAGGTTTGGACCAAAATTAATGGGTCTGCATGTAGTTCTCTTCTTCCTGTATATGTCTTCCATGTACACCAGATGCTAGTTGCCTGCTGGAATAGAGCATTACTCTGACTCTAGAAATATGAACTGACTGAGAGATGGCCTGCTGTTATTCTGGGCTTACCTGCAGCACTTGAGGAGGTTTCTGTTTGGCAGACAAACAGCTCTGTGTTGGTGTACATCTGTTTGAAGATAACTCCTGGTATCCCTGGAATCTCATGGGTAGTGTTGGGCCAAGTCCTTGATTTTCATGCTGCCGGGTGTTGTAACTAAGTAATTATAACTTTTACAGGGTAATAAGGATTGTAAACTAGCAAAGCATCTTTGCAAGTACACAAATGTAAAAAATCCAAATTGTGCAATGATAAAAGTCTGCATCCCCCTGCACCCCCATCCCACATTTTGCACTGGCTTTTAACATGTGCTGGGCCCTGAATTTTAGAGCAATGCATTTAAATGCACAGCCTGACCCTCACCCCTGCACACCTGCACAGATGTCAGTGCACAACTCTCTATTTTGTGGCTGCAAATGCAGCCATTGGGGCACACTAGATTTAGCAGCATGTTTTCACATGTGTTGCTGCTGCCTGTACCAGAGACTCTGTTTCAGTCAAATCTTGTTAGATCTCCCTTCTGACAGCCAAAGGAAAGGCAGAAAGGAACTGTCCTCCTGCCAAAAAACTGAGTCCCTGCTGTAAAGCATAAAAAAGTTGGAGATTTCAAAAATAGGGAGAAAAATTTAACTTTGAGAAATGTGCTTCTTACAATTGCATTTTCAATAGGATTGAGGTGGGTTTGCTGGAATCCATATTTAGAGAAAGAAAGAGAGTGAAATTATGCAAACTGTGAGCTCAGATGGTTATTTGGTAAAGTTACCTGGGATTGAAACAGCCTGTGATGTGATGTCTTAGCAACCTTAGCTGCACTGCTGTTAGTCTGTTAGGACAAGAATGCTTCATCTCCCAGTTTGTCAGCTTCTTTCTGCCATCAACCATCATCCATACCCTTCTCCAGTGCTAAGGCTGTAACTCTTCCTACTTTTTAAGCAATTTATCTCTTAACACTTGACCAGTAGGATTAAATGCATGGCACCAATACATTCCTCATTAAGAAATTATGATGCTACTTTCATTTTGAAAGGATTTTACAGAGGAGGTAAAATTCTGTGTACAGTAAAGGTTTCTGAATCTTGAGACTGCAAGCAAACTTAACTTGAAAGAAAAGGTTCTGTCATTGCTTTTCTAAGGTTTCAGACATTATATAAGCTGCTGTAATAAACAGCATTTGCTGATCTTTTTTTGTATATTAAGCTCAGGGATTTCCCTCAGCCCAGCACAGTAGTATTTTTCAACTCATACAGCAACTCTGTTTAGAAAAATCTTGTGGCAAAATAATTGACTATTAAAGCAGCATCAGAGTTAAAGGCATCATAACAGCAAAAAACAAGAAATTAGTTTATGAGCTTAAAAGAAAAAGGGGTTGGACACTGTATTGCTGAAACCCACATGAGGGTAAAGACCTCATGCCCACCCCCATAGCACCAACCAAGACAGGAAGAATTCTTGGTTTGAGGATTTGCTGCTTGTAATACTGCCTTTTTTTTTTGGTTTTATGTAAATAATATAGCCACCATTGATAAAGCTGACCTTCTTTTGCCACAGAATCACATCCTTTTCTGCTTCACTGTCTGTCTAGACCCACGGCTCTTACATTCTTGTCTGCACATTAACCCAATTTCCTTTAAGAATCCATCTTTTCTCTATTGAACCTATAAACTTCTTGAGAGGTGAGAAAGAGATTTCCTGGGTCCTGAGTCCTGGGCTGAAGCAAATCCACGAATCTGTCCTCCCACTTGCTGGATGAGGCTACTGACCACCAGACTATCACACAACAGACCTAGAGCATCTCTCTGTGAATCTTGGCTGGAGATTTCAGCACTCTCCACCCACTTCTGAGTGCCTGCAAAGACTCAGCTTACTCCCCTGGTCTGGTCTGGCAGAGTTCTGGGGACATTGCAAAGTCGTCAGTATTTTCTGGAAGACATTTTCTGATGCATGCCATGTATCAACAACATAAAAGCAGTAAAATCCTGTGATTATTCCTGCTCTTTATGAAACACAAAACTTTGAGTTTTTGAAAGCTGGACAAGTTTTTTGATCTACTTCACAACCTCCTGGCAAACAATTGTGCAAAAGGAGAGAATGAGAAAGTGCTGTGAATCTAAACAGTGTTTCAATTAAATATTCAATCTCTTGAAAGCATAACATCATATCTAAAATCAAGCATAATCCTTCTTTGAATCCAATGCCCTGTCTTAGATTACTAGTTATACCTACTGTATTTTGAATTAATGTGAAATCATCTATAAGTCAGCTTTTATCATGAAATGCAGTACTATAGAGAGATGATAACAACAATGAAAATCTACAAAAGAAACAAATCCTACATCTTTCTCATGAAGTCAGTCTTCAGTGTAACGCATAAACTCTCACAGCTGAACTTTTTGCGGTCTTTCTTCAGGGGATCCTTTTAAGAGAGAAGCTTGACAGCACGATCTGATGAGAAATTATGTCTGTGCTTGTGTTGGGCCATCAATTGAAAAAAATAAAAGCTTTTTGTTAGCTCTCTTGAGTCTCTATTAACTGCAACATACAGAATGCCTCCAGCATCTGCAGTGGCTATTAAAAAGACAGGTTGTTTTTGTGACAGCCAGCTGTTGTGACAGTATTCTGTAAAAGCAATCCTTCTAGCTGGCTTGGGATTTGGTGTGAATGTTTTCTGTTTCATGCACTGTGTCTCACTTTTTTATTTGGGGCTTACATAAAAAAACAAAACAAAAAACTAGTGAGTGTTATGCTTGTTAGGCAAGTCTGGAGACTTCTGGAAGATTACAGCTTCTCTCCTGCTTGTGCTGTAGAAATGTAAGCCCGTCTGCTCATGGAGAGCTGCTGGACCTGAGGGGACACTTCCTGGTAGCCCACCTCTTTGATCAAGGGAAGGTGGTTGATGTAATCTTTTTGGATCTCAGTAAAGCTTTTGATACTGTCTCTCATAATATTCTTCTGGACAGAATGTCCAGCATTCAGCAGTTCAACCAGGGAAAGTGCCAGATTCTGCACCTCAGATGGGGCAACCCTGGATGTATGGACAGACTGGAGAATGAGAGGCTGGAGAGCAGTGCCACAGAAAAGGACCTGGGGGTCCTGGTCAATGGAAAGCTGAATAAGAGTCAGCAGTGCCCTGGCAGCCAGGAGGGCCCCCTGTGTCCTGGAGGCATCAGGCACAGCATCACCAGCTGGGCAAGGGAGGGGATTGAGAGAGCTCTGCTCTGCAATGGGGTGGCCTCATCTCAAGTGCTGGGGTTGTACTGTAGTTTTGGGCACTACAATATAGAAAAGACATTAGATTATTAGAGAGTGTCCAAAGATGGTGAAGGACCTTGAGGAGAAGTTGTATAACGGGTGGCTCAGGCCACTGGGTCTGTTCAGTCTGGAGGAGACTGAGGGGAGACCTCACTGCAGTTACAACTTCCTCACGAAGGGAAGAGGAGGGACAGACACTGATCTCTTCTCTGTGGTGACCAGCGACAGGACCTGAGGGAGTGGCCTGAAGCTGTGTAAGAGGAGGTTGATGGGGAAATTGGAAAAAGGTTCTTCACCCAGAGGGTGGTTGGGCACTGGAACAGGCTCCCCAGGGCAGTGGTCACAGCACCCACCTGGCAGAGTTCTAAAAGTGTTTGGACAATGCTCCAGGGCAAATGGTGTGACTCTTAGGAATGGTGCCCTGTAGGGCTGGGAGTTGGGTTTCATGATGCTAGTGGGTCCCTCCCAACTCAGCACATTCTGTGATCCTGTGATAACTTCATTCCTCATGCTAGAGCCTGGAACTGTTTCTTGCTTTAGTACTGGGTTGGCCCCTATTGGTCTTTACCAAAATAAGGAATGCTCAGTGCCAATCATACCCTGTTACCCAAATATTGACTAAAAATAACTGTTAACATGCATTTAATTATTATCTAGTTCAGGCTTCTCCCATGCTCAAACATGCAAGCTGACCTATTGTATTTAGAAATCCACTGCCATATCTGTCTCTAACTGGATTAGTTATACAGACATTATACTGTTATTATAATTAATTTTAGTAACTACAGCTCACTATTTTATTTAGTTGGTATTATCTGAACCAGTATCAGTATGTCACAGCTTGCTTTGAGGCAGAGGGAAACCACCAAAGAGACTGTGTGCAGCTGGCCATGTTGGACTTTGCTCCCTCTTCTAATTTTTAAATTCACATGGCTATGACTAGTACTGCTCACAAGGTGTGGGTTGGTAACTGATCCAGTTAATTACCAAAATTCTCTGGGTACTGGCTGGCCTCATTATGAGACTCTCTACAGAAGACAGTTAAGTCAGAAGGAAAATTTTGTTTTATCCATATGCATACCAACATACAAGAAGTACAAATTATAATATTGTGATATTATGACATATACTTTTCCCCAAAAATGCATTGCATCTGGAAGGCCCTTCCATGCACACTGGGAGCAAAGCTTGCCTGGGTCCTCATGGAGCTGGGCACCTCTCCCTGCTGACAGGATCCACCAGGCTCTGCATTCCGGTGAAATATCCCCAAAAAGACTATTTAAAGGTGGAATTAGCAGAACACGATGCTCTACCTCAAGCACAAACACGAGAACAAGCTCCAAACTCTGCTCCTACATGGCAAGAAACCTGTCCCACTCTGAACAACTGCTGGCAATTTCCCCTTTTTTGGAACAGAATCACAGAATTGTTGGGGCTGGAAGGGACCTCTGGAGATCATTCAACGCCCCGCTAAGACAGGGTTACTTAGAGCAGGTTACACAGAAACACGCCCAGGTGGGTTTTCAGTGTCTCCAGGGAGCCAGTCGTCTCTGGGCAGCTCGTTCCAGGGCTCTCGCCAGGCTCGTGGCAGCAGCGCGGCTCCGGCTCCAGCTGCCCGAGCAGCGGGCAGGGACGGGACGGGCAGCGACAGCCAGCCACTGCAAGAGCATCAGCGCCGAAGGGCTTTTGGGAGCTGTGCAGTCCCAGGGCCCTTCCCGTTAACACCCTGAAAAGAGGGAGAGCAGGGGAGGTCGGGACAATCAATCGATACTAACGATCTGAAATGGTCCCAGCAAGTGAGCTGGGACGAAGAGAGCCGGGAGATCCCAGCAGGGAAAACCCGCTACTTCCGTGCTCAGCAGCACAGCCAGTGTCACCCAGTGCTTCAGAAAATGACTAACGCGGGGGAACGCTGTCTCCGTTCAAACGATCCAGTTATTAAGTCAACTGCGATCCTTACGCGCCCGGCACCCGGACAACGCTCCCCAGGCAGTGCGGAACCGCGCGGGGGGCGGGCGGGCAGCCCCGGCCGGCGGCCCCCTGCACCTCATGCAGAGGAGGGCTGCCAGCGGGAACAGCTCCACAGGCTGGGGGACCGGCCCCGGGGCTTGCGCGGCGCCCACCCGCTCAGGGCTTCCTTCCCGACTTCCATCCCGACTTCCTTCCCGGCCCCAGCGTACACTGCCAGCACAGCCACCCGCGAGTGAGGGCGGCGGGCGCGCTCCGTGCGCAGGCGCTCCGGGTCGCGCCTGCCCCGTACCACGAACGGCGGGGGGGTTGGGGGGGCGCGGCCGAGCCCGCCCCTGCGCCCGCCGGGCCGCGCTCGGCGCTGTCCCCGCCTGCCTCCGCCTCCAGCTCCGCCCGGGCGCTGGGAGCGGCGGCAACTTCCCCTCAAGTCCGCCCGGCGGCGGGGGGACGATGCGACCCAGTTGAGCGCGGCCCGAGAGGGGCGGGCGCGCTAAGGACGGGCAGCGTCGGCAGCAGCGGCAGCCCCGCCGCCCTAGTCTGAGTAGCCCGGCAGCCGCCCGCCTCAGCCCCCTGCCCTCCCCCGGTCGGGGCGGGAGCCGCCGCGGCCGTCCCATGTCCCGCAAGGCCAGCGATAATGTGGAGTACACGCTGCGGAGCCTGAGCAACCTGATGGGCGAGAAGAGGCGGCGGCAGGCGGACGGGTCCGCCGGCTCGGGCGCGGCGGCGGGCGAGCGGAGCCTCATCGCCGCCGAGTCCTGCTCCAGCCTCAACAGCGCGGCGTCGGGCGGAGAGCTGGAGCGGGCGGCGCGGCGCCAGTTCCAGCAGGACGAGACCCCCGGCTTCGTCTACGTGGTGTCGGTCTTCTCCGCCCTGGGGGGCTTCCTCTTCGGCTACGACACCGGCGTGGTATCGGGGGCGCTGCTCCTCCTCAAGAGGGAGCTCAACCTGGACGCGCTCTGGCAGGAGCTGCTCGTCTCCAGCACGGTGGGCGCCGCCGCCCTGTCCGCTCTGGCCGGCGGCGTCCTGAACGGGCTGTGCGGCCGGCGGCCCTGCATCCTGCTGGCCAGCGGCCTCTTCACGGCGGGGTCCGGCGTGCTGGCCGCCGCCCGCGACAAGGAGACGCTGCTGGCGGGACGCGTGGTGGTGGGGCTGGGCATCGGTGAGTGCCGCACCGCCCCGCCCGGCTCCCTCCCCCGCGGGGACCCGGCTCTTGCCCGGCGGGGGCAGCGCTCCCCCGGGGCAGGTTTAACCGAGCCGGGAATCGCCCGTCCCTGCACGCCCGCAAACCCCTTGCGGTGAAGCAGAAGGCGAAGTAGTCCCGGAGTGCCCAAGGCTGGGGAGCTGGCGAGGGGAACGCTTGGCTGAGCGGGGTCCGGGGTGGGGTCCCCTGGACATCGCAGCGCGGTGTGCAAGGGGACGGGGTGTATGCTTGCCCTCTTGGATTTTATTACAGGTGGTGTAGTCCTGCCCCGTTGCTGGGAGAGTTGTCTGGTTTCTGTATGAGGAGAATGGTCTCGCATCCTTCCTGCGGTTCCATGTTTAGGGTGGTCTATCAGTGTCGACACCGCACGCCGCAGGCTTTGCATTTGAGGGGGTTCTGGGAAGTCAGGGACGAGGAGATCACGCCCGTTTTTCTGAACTATAAATACCTCTCTACTGGTTCCCCGCATAGCTTTACTTTTGGTCACTAAAGGAACGCCTCTGGGGCAAAATGAGGTGGTAATCTCCCTGGTCTAAATAAGTTAACGCTTGCTTTGGAAGGGTTTGGATTTTATTAATGATATACTGAACGTGAATTGCTGCTCTTTATTTGCCGTCCTATATGGGTTGCAAGCGTAAAACTTTGTAGTTGTCCCAAGGAACTTGCAGTGATGTTTTCTCTGACCTATGAGACTGCTTTCTGTGCCGACTATATCCTAAATAGCCCTCAAGTTTGAGTTGCTCTTCAGCTTTAGTTGCCATCCTATCTTGAATTATACTCATCTTCTAAGATGGGCTGTATGAGATTAATCAGAATTCTTGGACTATAGTAGGTATTGTCTTGCATCCCTTTCTGTCTGAAAGCACAAGGACAAATTGAGAACTAAGACTGTTTTCATCTGTGTAGCAAAGTTATGTTTCTTAGCCATTGGATAATTTTCTGAGTCCTCGAGCTTGTTATAGATACACATTCTCTGATGCAAATTGTGGCCTTATTAAGGAAGAAAAGTTAGTGAGTCATAATAAGGGCTGTCAGAAACAAAATTGTCTCCATCCATGAAAGGGCTCATGCTGGTTTTCCTGTACGGCAACATCAGGTTGCAGTTTTCCTACCTCAAGTTGCATGGATGGTTCTTTTTTTATTTTTTCTTTTGAATGCTACCTCTCTGCATGTTTGCTGTTTTTTCAAGACTTCAGACTGCAGAATGTTGATAGTATTGGTCATGAAGTTCAGGAGGCAAAACTAAATTTGACTATGGGATTGCACAGCTAACAGGAATTTTTATGGCAATATGTAGTACATATATTTAGTGGTAGATACTAAAAATACCAAATGTGATGTCTTTCTGTGTTTGTAAAGCTTGTCATGTTCCTTTACTGTAACTGGTTACAACGACAACTTCAGGGGCTGTAGAGAAATGAAATGGATGGATGTTTTGCTTGACTCCCGTGTGTGTGTTTTGTAGAGAGATACACAGGCATATTGGAATTGTCTGACCATAGTGCAAATAAATTATATTCAAATTGTTGGAGAGATATGAGACCTGGGACCTAAAACAATCAATATATAACCAGAAATGAAAACTAGGAGCCCTAGATCTCTTGTGTGCTCTGGGGAGAGCGATCTTTCTTTAGCCTCTGTCCACATCAGGGGCAGAAGTGGTGGTTCTGCTGGGACTCTGGAGAGCTGAAGTAAGAAAGGAGAAATGTTCAGAGGATTTTGGAGCACAGTGACAATAATTAGTGTTTTAAAAATTGATGGTTTTGCTTTTTTTTTTTTTTTTTTTAAATCACCGACTGCTCTTCTTTATGTGATGTAGCTTAGGGCCAGAAACAAAGCTCAAAGCTTTACCTCAGGTTGCTGTGACTGAAGCATGACAAGAGACTCCAGGAATTGCGGAGTCCAGTCATAACTCGGTTTGTTTTACAAAAGAAAAAGCCTGTTGTGGTTCAAAGCTGTTCTCATATAGCAAACAGGAACAGTCTAGCTTAAATCCCCCACCAGAGGGAGCCTGGATAATTTAATGAAGGCATTAGAAATTGGTGGAAGTTTTTTCTTCCCTTTCATCTCTTGGAGACTCCTGACTATCATTTTACTGCCCAAAGTGAGCCAGAGTTTCCTAGTGTTGGTGTGCGAAGTCTGTTCAGTAATGTGACATTTTAGCAATAATACAAACTGCTAAAATGTGAGGGTGCAGTGGTGTTTTCCTACCTGAAAACCAGTAAAAACTTTTTAACTGTGTATAATTTTATACACAGTTAATTTCTTACGTTTCTTTCCTGTAGCTCTCTGCAAATTGCCCATCAAAAGTTCTACTCCAGACTCCAGATACATGGGGTTTTTTTGCATTTACTAAGTGAATTACTGTCTTATGATCAGTAGTGTGGTGCTGTAAAAACAGATGTGGTGGTGTTCCTTCTGCCCTTGCTGGTTACAGGATAGATCAGTGTTAATTTTGTCTGTGTGAGAAAATTGCTATTTTTCTTGTGACTGTAATTTATAAAGGAATAAAGTTAAACTTTTGAGGATGAAAACTAGAGGATAAATGCTGAAATGAGGAACATCTCTCATTTGTCTGTCTTGTCCATTTCTTACCATTTTCCTTAGAGCTGTTTTGGAATGGAAAAACTGTCCTTTTTCCACAGCCATTACAGAATGAGATGTTTCTGGAAATAAAGACTTTCTCTCAAGGACAAGTCTAAATCCTCTTTTATTGTAAATGTTGAATAGATTTTTATGGTGGAAACCATTATGTTCCCTTTCTGTCCCTCTTCCCCTCAGTATTAATACAAAATATAGAGAATTCATAAAAAGGGAAAACATGTTCATCATGAGCTTAGAATATCCTTAGATCTTTTCAGATCTGAATTTCTAAATACATAGTTCATGACAGTTCCAGGCTAAATGGCTTAAGAACAAGGTTATGGCTGTTGTTCCTCCCACCTGCCCATTTCCAAGCAGTTCTGGTGCCCTGGACTCTTTAGGAATTTGAGCCAGATTTCAGGAATGCAACACTTGGACAGATATTCATTACAGCAAATGGGGGCAAAAATCCAAGCATTTAGGAAATTGGATTGCATGAGCTTGGTAACACTTAGTATGAGCTTAGCTAGGTAAAGAAGTCTTTGGTACAAAGTGTGTTTGGACCTTTGGCATCTGATAATGGTGAAGGACTCCTCCTGTTGTGTTGGCTACTGTAGTTTGGCTTCTGTGCTTGACAGGAAAGCTGGGTTCTTCACTTGGCTCGTATTTGGTCTGTCCCAAAGCCTGAGGTCAGGCCAGAACTGTTACAATAAAAGCAAGAACCAGGTATGACTGGAGATAAGAGTTATTTCTACTGAACACTTGCTGTCTTGAGAAGGAAGGCAAAGAGTGAGAAGAGTAATCACTGGGGCTAAACCAGCAGAGACTAGAAAGGATAATAATAAACAGCCATGCTTGCAAAATCACTTCTTTCTTAGGCTGTGATCAGTCTGATGTCCTTTTTTGCCCGAACCCTTTGGCCATGGTTTGCCAGCAGCTCATCTGTCTGCAATGGGAGTTGTTTATCCTTCTGTCGTCTGGGGATGCTGAAGGTTTTAAGCTTACAGCTGCTGTAGGTGGGTGTTGGCATGGTGCTTCAGGGAGTGAGCTGTTCAGGTTACTTTTTCAAGAACACTTGCATACCACCTGTGGAAGGAAAGCAGTTTGAGCAGAGTTCAGGAAGTGACAGCATTAGGCTTGCTCTTCCATAGCTGATCTCTGTCTTGATGTACAATCATTAGCTGGATAATTAGATACTCCTGTCTTGTTTGGTATGCAGAGTAAATGATGCTCAATTAACGATCAGCTTTTCAGGTTTCGTTTTCTTGCTGAATGTGTGGCTTAGGCATTACTTAATGCACACATTACCCAAGCTCTCATGAAAGCAGAATTACTTAGGGTTGCAATATGTGTATGTTACTGAGTCTGTAGTGCAATGGGGACCTGTCTGGTTAGGTGCCTTATCTTCTCCTTGACTCCTGTCTTTCATAGGTGAGGTTTCTTCACAATGTAAGCCTACTGCTCAGTGCTTGCTTTGTGCTCAAAATGTCTCTAGTATTTTTTTAAAGGCTGTATTTGAATCTGACATATGTAGTGCTTCTGGTAGCATCTTTTGACTACATATGTAGGTCATTTTCTGAGCAGAGGAAGCAAGACTGTACGAAGAATTAGGCTGGAGTGAAAAGTTCTGGCATATGGTTGTGGCTCCCCTGGTGGGGTTGGCTTCTATTGACAATAAGGTTCAATGCCAAATGACAAAAATAACCAAATTTATCCAAAGGACTTGCATTGTGTAGTACAAACTCTGTATGATATTTGAAGTGGTTAAATAAAGGTCTGCCATATAATCTGGACTACTTGATATGCTGTGGAAATACTAGAAAATACCAGGTATGACATGTTGCCTATGAAAGTTTAGGATATGTGTGCTGGTTTTTATTACCTTCTTTTTTTTTTCTTTTTTGGAATATGACTGAGCTTTTTCAGGTATTTTTCAGTGTATTTTTATCTTGGAAAACCAGATTAATCTTCTCATCCTCCCTCAGCAACCTGATATTTTAAAGGAGTTTATACCTTGGTACATTTTGGAGTCACCCTCAACCCCCAAATATGCTGTGCTGCTTCTGACAGATGCTTGTAATTTTCAGTCTGGAGGTTCATAGCTATTTTTGCCTCTGGAGACAGTGGTTTGTTAGTATAAACGGGCAGTTGGGATGGAGGGGGATGGAGAGACAAATTTCTGGGTTGTTGCAATTGATTCTTGTGCTGTCACTGCTCACAGATGGTCATCCAAGCTTCCAGGATCTAAAGGTACTGACATTACTGTGTGTGCTCAGGGTTGAATCTCTGTATTTTAAGAGCTTAATCTATTCTTGTGCAAAAGCATCTGGAAGGATACATTAGCTTCTGATTGGAGCTGAAATCTTTCAGGGTACCAGGATTAATTTAAGATTAAAAACTGTATGTTTTGAAGTCCTCTAATTTTTGTGCATTGGACAGAATACGCAGTACTAAGCTCAGTTCACTGTCACGTCAATAAGCACTGACTCCATTAATGTTTTGTCTGATGGTGTAATACAAAAATCAGCAATTTGCACAGGAATATTGCTACCTTACATTTAGTGACCATTTCAGAATGCAATATTAAGTACACAGAGTTACACCTCAGAGAATTTTTGGATTTTTGATTCTTCTGGACACTCTTTAAAGTCATAAGGGAGGCGTTTTGGCCTTTTTGCTATTGTTTTTATGTAACTTAAGAAGGAAATTAATTCCCATAGTTCATAAACCTTGAATTTATTTTCTGTCTTTAAAATATGGGAATTTTTATAAAATAATTTTCCCTGTACTTGGTCAAACTATTCTATTGCAGCATAATCCCTGGATTATGTTTCAATTGGATTATGTTGTGTTGGATTATTATAAGTATCTTTGTTTATTTTGGAAAAATATAGAAAGCATCCATTTCATGTGTGACATAAAATTGAAATTATGGTCTTCTTACTCCTGATAAAAAGGCAATTTGAAGGAAGCTTGTAGTGTTAAACACAAGTGTTTCTTTACCTTGAAAAATTCATGTGGGCACTGTAGGTGGGCTTATTTTCAGAATGCTTTGTTTGCTACAGGAACAGGAGACCAGTGGCATCTGTGATGTTAGAGACAGCAAATCGTTCAGCTGGAACTCTTGGGTCTGAGTGACTTGTTTGGCTGAAGTTTGCACCAGTCCTGTCAGCAGAGGCACAAGTCAGGATATCTGGGGACAGTCCAAGCAGCAGATTCGAGGTGCTGGCTGCTGTCTCGTGCTCTGCACTGTCAGAACTTGCACTTAATTTTTTTTCTGAGAGTACTATCTGTACTTTGCCAGTTGTATTCTGAGAAGCAATGAAAAAAGAAAAAGAATCACTGAATGGTGGTGCTGAAAAGAAGGTCTTTTAAATTATGTTTTTCCTTATCTCATTATCAGTAGACTTCAAGATTAATTACAGCTGATGTATGCTCTTAAGTGGAGTTTTATAGAATGTATCCTATTTTAAAATATATTAATTTCTTTTTAAAATACTATTTTAAGAATCTTAGGGATTATTACCTTCAAATGGCAAGCTTTTGGGTTGCAAGTCTTACAGAAGTCCTGAAAATTGGTGATTTCTACTTGAGATGGTTGGACTCAAAGTGAGAAACTGTGGTTGTGTGGCATGCTGGCACCACAGAGGTATAATGGGCCTGATGGATAGCTTTGTTTGCAAAATTGCTTTATGGGTCTTCATCAGTGGGCTTTCACATCTGACCTGTACACTCAGTGTTTCTGGTGTGAAGCTTGTGAAGAGCATGGGTCTGCATTGAGCTGCTGGAAGCCTGAAACCAGTGACTGATGAACATCAGGAGACCAGAATTCCACCTTTGGGTTTTTCTTTGAAGTGATTATGCCTGTGGACAAGTACCAAGAGAAGCAGTTGTTAATTCTGTTGAAGAGATCTTATGTAACACAGCTCTGGACAGGTCTGGAGCCATCTGATTACTTTAGCTAAATTCTCTGTAAGTATTTTGATGCAACTTGGGTGCAAACTCTTCTAAAATGTATTTTGCTCATGATAGTTGTAGAAATGAAGGTTTAAAAGCACATGTTCCCGTTCTTTCAATTTCTGATCTCCCTCTGATTTGTTGTCAGATTTAGACTGGTTTTGTAAAGGATTTATTCAAAGTAAATGCATGTTCTGAAGGGGATTTTTTTATAGGTGGTTTCTTATTTTGGCTTTTTGTATACCCAGTCACTGAACTTAGGTTTCTTAGCTCAGACAGTCTGTCCCTCCTTCCTTCACAAGTCCCTTCCAGACGTGCTGCTGGCACAGATGAAATGCCACAGTGACCCCAGAGCTCCCTCCCCCCCTTCTAGCTGGCTGTGGATAGGCCACAACATGCTTTCAGCCATGGGTTTGGCCAATGTGTTCCCACTTCCCCCCAGGTTTGGTCTCTTACTCAGCTGGACAGTAAGGGTGTCTGCCTCTTCTCCAGTTGGGGACAGACTTCTTTTTGTGTTCCTCCCTTTCAAACTGCAGATTCTTGTTTGAAGTCCCCATGAGTGCCCCAGGGGTTGCACCTGTGTTGACTTTCTTTGGACTTCTGCCATCATTTCATGTGGCTGTGTGCTAGTGGGCTCACACACTGGAGCAGTTGTGTAAATTTAATAAAAAAAAAAAAGATGTGTATGTTTATTGATAAATGCAACTTTTTGTCTTTACCTTGCGCTTTTCCTTTAGTTGTCACTCAGGGGTTTTTCCCCCTCCTTTGTAGAAGGGTTTTTTAGTTGTGTGTATTCAGGACTTGTCAACCCAGCTTTTCTGCCTGAACTTTCCTGCCACCCTCCTCTTTGATTTTTCCATTGTAATTCAGCGAGAGAGCAGCTCTCTGGAGGAGGTTTGTCCTCTGTGTCCAATGTCAGTGGCTTCTTGGTTCTCATTAGAGCTGATGTTTTCTGGGACCACCTGGCACTGGCCTTGGGGCTCATCCTTTGTGAGTGTTCTACAGCAACAAGAATATTCTACTTCCACTCCTGGGTGACAAGACAGCTTCCAGCCAAGAAAATTTTCCAGGCTGTGTGGAGAACCACAGGAACACCTGATGCTTTTAGCACACAGGCTGTCAGACGCTGCAAGGCTGAACAGTCTTTAGGGAGAAGTAAGGATTCCCTTTCTTCTCCCTGAAGGCCTGTGCCAATTGCTTCAGGCATCAACTCTAGAACTTTCTGGTCTCTTTTCAACACTCTTCTTGGGAAGATCTGATTGCCACAAATCTCATCTCAAGTGGTGGCTTTGAGGAGCTCTCTAATCTAATGAACAGCCAGCCAAGCACATACAGCTGCATGCTCAGTTGTCTCTGAGACAGGAGTGAAGTGGCTGTCAATCTCCAGATGATAGACACAAAATCAAGAGATGCCAGAAATGGTGGAGAACCTGCTATGTAAACAAAAATGTGTAGCTGAAATTAAAATCACCTTGACATCACCCATATTTTCATAGTCTAGACAAAATTAAATATTTCTAGAAACTTGGTGCCCTAAGTGGGAGCCCTATGGCAAGAGTTTTCAAACCTTTTCCCAGAAATGGGAGTTTCTGCAGGCTAACCTGCAGAAACAAGAAGTACCAGCCCTTTTGTTTCCCTTTTCATTAGTTTGGGAGCCTCATGTATGCGGTTGAAAGGGAAGCAAAACCAGTGACTGTGGTTTTAATGTGTCTATGCATGTAATCACTTTGGAAAAAGATTGTTTTCCAGCAGCTAGAAGTATTAGGTATGTGTTTGTGTTTAGCCACAGCTCTTCTACTTTGCTGCCTTTCTCTGGAAATACTGGGGAATGCATTCTAGGTCGGAATGAGCAGAAGAACCTGCCTGGGGTTGCACAGGTTGTATTGCCCATGCTGTGGGGTGTATGGCCTTGTAAATATGGAATGTGTTCTGGTGAGTGCTGCTCTGAGAAACATCTACTGAACTGATTGCTGCCATGTGCCAGTGGAAGAACCTTTTTAATTTCTGTTTGCTCATAAGAAATTCTCTCCTGTTCCTTCTCCTAAATACTTTTTCTGTGCAAGAACCCTATAAAGACTGACCAATCTCCCTTTCTTAGTAACATTGCATAGTTCTCTAGGTATGTTTTCATAGTTTTAGCACTCCTACTCTTGGTTCACCAGATAAGAACTTTGAACTTAGGCCTACTTGACAGCGCCAATAATTTGAACTTTAAATCCATCTTGAACTGACCTCACTTCTAATAAATGGGTGAATATCAAAGTTTTGCATTGGGTTGTTTGTTCTTTTCTGTCTTCTTTCCTTCAAGTTGAGAGTCATAAAAGCATGAAGGTGACCTTAGTGTCATTAAATAACTTCATGTTGTTAGGACTGATATGTTGCTGTTGGAGCAGTGCCATTGTTCATAAGCCATCAATTACATTTATTCTAATAGAAAAGTTAAATATTGGTAGTGGTTGAAAACTATAGCAATTGCCTTGATTCATGTCCTTCCCTGTCTTCTGCAGTTCATCAGCTCTTGCTTTTGCATCTCTCTCATTTCCAAGGGCAAGAGATGAGCAGATCTGGAAGTACTCCTCCTTTTCCCTAGTGCAGTACCAGAGCAGAACTGCTGTGCCCAGAGGAGCAGGCAGGGAGCAGGAGCTCTGCTGCCATCCAGTTCTCATGCCTTGTGGTGCAGTTTAGCCTCCAAAACAAGACCAGACCAGCTGGTGGAAATGGGCAGCTCCTGTTTGCATCCCTCTGATTTCCTCCCTTAAATTACCATTGATTCTTGTTCAAAGCCTGTAGTGGTACTACAATACTTGGAATCTGTGGTTCTTTACAGTTTTTAGCTAATATTATGAAAATTCAAACACTATGACCCTTTAGGTTTTACAGCTCTAGTCTTGAAGGAACTTGCAGTACTTAACCTGGAAGTTAAGTACTTGCAGTACTTAACTCTATCATTAGCTCACAAAAAATGAATAAGCAGTTGGGATTCAATAATTTCTTTAAGGAAGAGTTAGATGTTCCTGATGCTGAAGACAGCTAACTTCTGAGCATGTTGCAATTTTTTTCTCATGCTTTTGTAGCATAGGTTTCACATTCCAGCTGTAAAAATTGTCAAAATTCTTATTGTAAAAATGATCAGGAGTTATGAAAGGGAAAAAAAAAAAAAACCTACTATCTTAAAAGTGCCTAAAGAAATTCAGAAGCAAAACCTCTTGATTGAAGCTAATAAATATACTTAATAAAGTACTTATGAGATTTTTATAGGAAGAGTGGTAGCTAACTAAATAAATTATGATGAAAGCCATGACAAGAAGGCTGGAGCAACTTCAGCAGTCTAGAAATATAACAAGCACAGAGCCTACATGAGGTGTTGGAGCCAGGGAATATTTTTACTGCCTCTTTGAACATCTTACTGGAGTGCAAGTGGGAACAGGGAGAGCTGGGAGTCTAAATTCTTGTATAGCTGGTGGAGGAGGGTATACCAGAATCCCAAAGTCAGAGAGCTCAAGTCAGATTTAGTGCTCCTTCTTTCAATAGGTGATAGTAGGGAAGAAATACCCATTCTTATGGCATTTTTTGTATGTTAAAGGTTCAGGTCAGTGTACTTTATTTGCTGTTCCTAGTTGTATGAAAACCTACTCTGCCTGTTATTTTGAATTTTTATGCTTGTAGCTGCCTACCTGGGAAGTTTTGTTTATGAAATTAAGGAGATAAAAATCATAGGGACCTGCCACTAAGTACTTGCTCTCTGATTTGGTTAGTTAATTTTTTTAGGATTGTTGTTTGGAGCTCTGATGGACAGTGTGGAGAGTCTAACATCTGAGGAAGGCAGTGTGGTAATTAATGAATGAACTGGAGCATGCTGAGCATGGAGGAAGTAGTGGATAAGTCCAAAGCTGTGTGTACTTTAAGCATGCACTTCAGCAAATGTTTGCATACAAGTGACCTTTTTTGTTTGTTCACAGGTCCTTGATTATTGGACTGTTGAGGTCAGTAGTAGCTATGTCAGCACAGGAATGGGGAATCTGCCTGAGGGGAAAAGGTAAGACTGGTTTTATTCACTATGGAGTTCAGCTAAGTCTTTTGCCTCGTAGACTCCCTGCTCCTGCATTAATCATAGGTGCTGCTGACCTCACCAGTCCAATTCACATTGGAACAGCTTGGTACAAATGAAATCCAAAGCCACCTGGGCAATTTTAGGATCCTGAAAATAGAGGTGGAAAAGGCTAAATGTTGCATGTAGGCATTCATGATGTTTTACATCTTAAATTCAATCACTGTGAGAATATTTTGAGCTTGTACTTGTGTCTGATTTTGTCCTGTGTGTTGTTCTTGGTTAGGAGGAGAAATAAAGCACAGATCCTTCTTGTAATGATTGACTGGTGTTTTCTTGGAAAAAATCACTGGTGCATTTAGCAGAAACGTGGGCACACACTGAGTAGAGCATTACACAAATAATCTTAACTTCTCTTTTAGTGAGTGGGAATGTACTTTACTAAGTTCTTTGACAATTGGGATGAGAAGTTACTATTTATCATAAAATCTCGCATTGTGTAGGGCACAATATTTGTTTGCACCTGTGTGGTGTGTGTGATTTCCTCTCTGCATTTCACCATCCTGCAGGTTTAGGGCTTCACTCTGCGCCTGACCCTAGTCTGCAGGTTTTTCAGCTGGGGTACACAAAATACTATCATGTTCAACAGCCTGTGTGCTTCTGAAAAAGCTGGAGTTTCATGGTGTATTTGTTAGGTCATGCTTTGTTGTTTCACCTTCTGTTATATCTCTGTTGGTGACTTTAGAATAAGAAGAGATGCTGTTTGTGTTTTGGCTTTGATTCTGCCTACTCTGTCCCCACCTACTCCTTCCCTTCATTCAAAGGCTGTCTGTTGTATCAGTCTGCAGGCCTCTCCCTGACTCAAAGTTAATTGCTTTCCTGACACCCATGTAATATCTGGGCTGTTAATCATTGTCCTCTTAGATGTGGAGTGTTTCCTTGCACAGGAAGAAACAGTACTCCAAGCTTGTTATGCAGAATGCAGAGCAGGCTTCTCCTCATAGCTCAAGACCAGCAGTCCTGTCTCCTCTGTAATACCAGTTGGATCTTTAGCAGAATCTGAGCCACCTGTTGAGAACAGTTGTGCTTAATCTATCCAGAAGCTAATTCTCAGTAATTCACCTTGTAGTGGTGAAACTTTGAAGGCACTGTGTGCTTTTCTGGTGTTCCTTGTCTAGAATATTAACATGTTTCTGGCTGACTTAATAGAGCCTCTGCTTATATGCTCACTTTGATCCCTGAGTATGGATTTGTTTCAGATGGGTTGCTGGGGCATCGGTCTCCTTGGCAGTGTGCTGGTTGGATGAGGGTGAGCCTGGGCTGCCTGCTGTCTCAGGCTTTGCTATGCATTCTTCCTGGAGACTTCGTGGGATGCACAGAATGGAACTGTGCTTGTGTGTTAAGTGTGATGGGCTCTTCTTGTGAACTACTTTGCTGCAGTCAAGCTAGTCAGTTTTTCAGTTTTGCTAGCTGCAAATGCTTCTTACCCCCAAGTTTCTCCAGGGAATTTCATTTGGGCTGGGATGTAGGGAAATCAGTCCTTGCACTGGTGCATAGGAGGTAGAACTGGAAGTGTGAGTGCTAAAGCAGCACTGTTTGAACCTCAGTAATTCATCTGCCATACTTGTCTTTCCTGGCCCATGTTGGTGAGAAACAGAGTCAGATCCTGGCCTTCTAGACTGCCACATTGGGAAGTAGGAAGGAATGCAGGCATCTGGAGAGTTCCACATGTGCATGTATGCACAGAAAGAATTGAGTAATGAAATAAGATTCTATTGCTGAATATTTTAATTAGGAGTTGATTGTATTTTTGTGGTAAGAAAAAAGGAGGTTGAAGATGGTTATGCAAGAGGATACTGTAAACCAAGTGCAAAGATTTTCAGGATTAGTGTGTTTGAAACAGACTCCACAGCTGTGCTCTGGAGGACAGGAGAAGATAGGAAGAATGGCTTTGGGGTATGGGGCCGTTCTTTCTGCTTTTAGTGGCTGCTGCTGCTGACAAATAGAAATACAAACCAAAGAACACTCAGAACAACTGTGAAAAGGAGGCAGAGTAAAGCAAACACTTCTCAACCTATTATTGCTTTAGGGATACATGAAAGGTAGATCTCAAGATGACAAGCAGTAGACATTTGAAGTGCTGAAAGCACACACTGCATTGGAAGCATAGTCCATGAGGAGCTTTTCTACCTGTTATATTATTGCAGTAGGTTACAAGTGTTAGGGAGGAGAATTCTGTTATTAAGGAGGTTATCTTTGGTGACAGGAAGAGTAGCATTCTGCTAGAGCAGTTAATTCCCAACCTCATTGACAACAGCCTGTCATCAACATGTGTGCTTTGCAACAGAGAGTAAAATTTTATGGGGAAAATACCATGGTTTTATTATTTTCTTACTATACGCAAGTATAAATAATAACTAACTTGGCAGGTAGGAGAGGATAGTGACTAATTCAGAGATCCAGTCTCCTATGGGCCTGTTTTGTCCTTCATTGTAGGTTCCTAGTTCTTTATTAGAAGCTATCACAACTCGTTCCATTCCTACTCACAATTACTTTATCAGTACTCAGTTTAATGATTCTTCCCCAGTGGGTAATTAATTCTACTTTCTGATGTTGCTCTCTTGCAGTATTGTCAGCAGTCCCTACCTTTTGTTTAGGGAAATAAGAAAGAGGAAGTAGGCCAAAAATGTTTTAAAATGTAAAAAAAGTGATTTTTGCTTTTGAGTGGAAATTCAATTATATGTAGCTAGGTTTTACCATAATTGATGTTTCAATTAAATGTTTCTATATGAAGATATAATTAAATACTTTAATTAAAAAATCAGGTGAAATGTGATATAGGGAAAATCAAGATGGGAGGTAGTAATTACTCAATAGAGTTTCTTTGGAACAAGTCCTGTGGGGATTCAGACATCCTTCCCTGCTCTGGTCTAAGACTTTTCAGTTATCCTCAAGTATGGAAATTTCTTCATAAATTTTTCTCAGTGAAAAGGGAGTAATGCTGTAATCACAGGGCTTGCAAAGTCTGTTTTTCAGAGAGATCCTGGATTTAGTTATTTTTCTCAGTGGTGGCTTGTGCATGAATCTTTTCCCTTAAAGCTTGAACCTTAAATGAGAATGTCCTGTCACTTCGAAGGAGAATGTGCCTTCATTTTTAACTATAAACTTTTCAGTTTTAAGGATGGAATCCACTTCTAAGTGGGAGCAGGTATGAAGGTGTTAAAATTTACTACCCTCCAGTAGCTGTGCCTCAAGTACAAAAAAGCTGGGTTGCTTGGACCTGGCAGACAGCAAACTGAAGCAGTGGAGTATTTCATTGCCCAGCTTGTTACCTGACAGCTTACACTGATTCATTACAACTTGTCTAGTGCAAGTCCCAGGAAGAGCAGATTCTGTCTTAGAGATACTTGCTGGATCTGTGGTAATTGGAATGGGACTGTCAGATATACTTTTTAGAATTGCAGCACCTAATTTTTCTTGAAATTTCTCATTTTCACTATTCTCTCACTGTGTAAGGGCAACACAGCAGACTGACAGGAGAATCAGTGCAGTGCCTTGAGTTGCAGAATGGCACTTCAGATACCCATCTTTATTTCCTCTTAATCTCGAGGTTATCTAAAGTTATCAAAGACTGGTATCACTTAATGAGATTTACCAAAAACAATGTGGTGTTTTCCCAGCTTTCTCTGTAGGCTGACCTGGAGCTCTGCCTGAATCCTGCCCTGCCAATGTGCCTGGAGAATGAAAAAGGGGCAGGAAAGAGCTGCTCTGCAGGGGAACCTGCAGGAGTTGTGCTTGGTGCTTAGTGAGGACCTAAAAAAGTGCAAAGTAAACGCTGAAGTAAAGCAACTGTTCCCAGAATTACATCTGCTGTTTGGAAAATAACTGTCCACCACAATGCATCTAGAGAGCTGCAAGTTGTCAAAAATTAAAAGTCATGAGAGCAACATTTCCCAGAAAGCTCTTTGGCAGTCCATTTCCCTGACAAAATTTAGCAGTAATTTCTTTCCACCTGCAGCATCCATCCACTCCTGGTTGGCTGAGGCTTCCTCAGCTTTTTGTCCCTTAGGTATTGGTAATGGAGTAGTTGATCTGTTCCTTTTTTCCTTTTAGCACTTGACACTACTGTCTTGCTTTTTTTCTCCCTCAAGTGCAGCATTCTCATTCTTCGCTTGTAGCTTCTTTTTCTTTGGTCGGTATAAGCCACTGGTGGAAGTAAATACACATCAAAAGTGTTTAAAGTAACCTTGTGTCCCTTGACAACTTGAATATTGCACCATGAGTGTGCCAGTTGTGGTAGTCTAGGAGAGCAGTCACAAGTCATTTCCATGTGCAGACCTTTATGACATGAAAAAATTGGCTTATCCCTCTGCTAAGAGCACTCTAATGCAAGATCCTTGTGCTTACAGTTAAAACCCTCTCTGAGACTACCACTTTTCTTGAGAGATCTTTACTTGGGATTCCTCCATAGGATGCTCTTCTATTAGAGTTGCATTGCACTTGCACTGAGCAGCTGTTTATTGAATTGGTAGCAGAGAAACTCCAGATCATGAGGAGAAAGACACTATATATCACACTTAAATATCTACTGGCAGTTAGATTTTTAAGCTGAGCTGCTTCTCTTAAAGCAAAAAAGTGTGCAGCCCTAATTGACTTAACCCATGGGCACTGGGAAAGGCCTTACTCTCCCTGGCATGCAGAATGTGGGTGCTGCAGGAAGAACCTTGAGGAAGTACTACTGATTTCTACCACCCTCCACCCTCCAGTACTGCAAATATTTTCCCTTATGGTCATAAAGAAAGGAGTTTTATTATCTCTGCATGGATCACTTGTGTTTGTAGACACAAGCTTGGTTGCATGTGAATCTACTTGTGTAGAAAGAAACTGAGCAATTGCTGTGATTCCTATATTTTCATTGTAACTGTTATAATGTAAGTTATACCTACATTACTGTCATGAGTGCTACTTGCATTATAAAGACATAATTGAAACTTAGATTTTAAAATCAAACCTTAGGCTGAAAAAGGCTTGCAAGGCTTTTGTTTATTTTTTAGAGTGATAGTTGCAAAGCTATATAACTGGTACCTGTCTTCCTACCAGTCATGCTGTTTTCTGCACAAGTGGGTAAATGTAGCAATTCCTATAAAAATATAGTTCTGTGTGTTGATGTTTACAATGTATTTATCCATGGCAAGCACAAAATTATTTGGAATTTACATTAGACAGACAGTATTTTTTGAATGGCTTTCCTGAATAGGGAATGAAATCATTCAGTATTATTTTTTGTCTAAAATGCTCTTTTTTTTCTCTAAAACACTAGGTTTGCAATGAGGTTAGTCTTTCTAATGTTTATTTGCCTTTTAATTAACTGCAAGTTTTAGGTAAGAAAATGTGTTCTTCTGCTCATCTTCATGTGAAGCTTCATGTTTGGAGACAGTTGCTAGACTTTAAACCCAGTGAAACCTAAAGCAATTTACAGAGAAGTTAACCAGTTTCACTTGTAGAAAGAGGCACGGTTAAAAACAATTTAGGTCTTAGTTGAAGCGTATAACTGTAGCTTTCAGGTATAACCTGAAGGCATGCTTTTGGCTGAGTTCAGCTCCCAAAGCTTGTTCATGTTTATATAGATGTCACTTCCTTTAGAATTCTTGTATCACTGATACAAGCATCACTGTAGTAGAATTAGGGAAAAAATGGTTTATAAGCAAAAGTGTAAAGTTAGAAAGAAACATTTGTTTTCTGTATAGCTTTCAAACCATTATCCTTGTCCTCTGAAAATAAAATTTTTCTGCACAGAAAATATGTGCTAATCCTTGAAGCATTCAACCATTTTTCTGAGGTTTTTGATGTGGGATTGGTTTTTTTCAACCATGTAAAGATTGTGTTTATAATGCTGACTTTCTGGCATATATGGGCTATGCAGATGAGCCCTGATGAATCTTTCTGGGTCACTATAAAACCATATTTCCCTGCTGGAAATTGCAGTTCGTGTGACTGAGTCAGCAGAAAGAGACAGATTGGCATCCCCAGCCTCTCAGTGAGTGCTTATGGTGACCTGTGCCTCAGCACAATTCCGTGCCAGCCACCAGAGCCAAAGCCTCCAGTGGGGTAGCTCAGATGGGGATACTCATCCAGATCCCCTGCCTTGCTGGATGGGGAAGCAATTCCTTATCTGTGCCTCAGGACCTGAGCACCTTCACCTGCAGGTTCTTCCTAGGCGTGAGCAGCACCAACAGTGCAGTCTGCTGGTGCTAGAGAATGTCTACAGAAAAGCACTGCTTATCTCAATTAGTATTTATTTAAACTGAAACCACTCTTGAAGTAGATCGAGTAGTGCTTGACTTACATGTTTATACAAGCTGTCATAAAGAAAACTACTATGCTGTATTCATAATTTTCAAGTGAAAATAAAAATGCTCTTATTTTCTCAGGTGAGAAGTTTTTGCCATGTGGTAGAAATAAGTGTTGAGTGGTATAAACATCTAGGCTGCTTTACTCTTTTAAAATGAAAGGTCTGCATCTTACAATGAAGTTACAGATCAAAATTAATGCAGAAACAGAACAAATTAGAACTTTTTCCTAGTTGCTTTTTGATAGCTTTTACTCACTTCTAGGGTTGATTGTTATTCTAGTATTGCTATAATCATTCAAAAATGCATTTCTTCATGATTTCTTGTATCTTTCTGAAATGGGATCTCACAGATATGAACTACAGGCACAGATTCCCAGTATGGCATTCTCAGTGGGATACTCAGGAACTCAGGCAGCTGGGTGGGGTCTGGCTGGGATTTTCCCAGCCTGGATTAATAGGAAGAGATGGTAGCCATAAAGAATGACTGAACACAGGTAACTAAATCAGGTTGCTGAGAAGTGTAAACTGACATCTGTAGTGCTAGGTGTGGTCAGAGGCTTGGACAGTTGCAACGAACTTTGCTTCACATTTTCTGGATAATTGTCTTGATTATTTTGCCTCTGGTTAATTAAATCCCACTCTCTGATTATGTCACTCAAGATAAATTTCCTTTTAACTTTTTTTTTTTTTAATTTTTAATTATTATAACCTTGAATAATCTCAACATAATTTTGAATAAAAAAAGTTATTTGTTTAGGAATTGTTTCTCCCCAAAATGAGCTGTTCCACAGATGGTGCTAATGTTGAGTTGAATAGGACCCCACAGATGAAGTGGTTCTAACACTTAGAATCATAGAATATCCTCAGTATTTTTTAAATTACTGCCTGATTATTATTAAAGATTACTACATTCTTTTTGTAACTCCTAAACTGTTTTCTTTTAATAAATTGAGTAAATTAAGCTTTATTTTAATAAACTTTCACACTGTAGCCTGTAGGTGGTTCTTGTCTGTCTTCCCTCAAGTGTCATGGCTCACTTGTTTCCATTTCATAACGAGTAAATTATTAAAATATTAAAAATATTCCTTGACTTGAAGAATTTCAGTGTAGAAAAATCACTGCCGTGATAAATAATCCCTCCTTGATTATGCTTTGTTGAATATTCATGTCTCTTTACTATATGTGATTACCCTAGGCTGTTCTTCTGAGATGCTGTCCTGGAGATGCCGAAAAAAGGCCTTAACACTTTAATTATGGAGGAATTGTATTCTGGGTTGGCATGTTAATTTTGTTATGAGCTGGATTTACTTCTGTATCTTTTGAACAAGGGAGTGCTTGAAACTTGACATTTCTCTTGTGGACTAATGCTGTCTTCTTGGGGCATTGCATTTACTCTGTGACAGTTGTGGTTGTTTCTACTGGATGCAATTTGAGGTTTTCTGAAGTGAAGAAGGATTTTGTGGTTTTGATCCATGCTGATAGCACACAACAATAAAAAAAGCCTTCTTGTGGTCATCAGAAAGAATTATTTATTAAGGCTCATTAAGATATGATTGTTCTATAAATCTGAGCCAATATCAACTAGTGAGGAGATTTATTTGCATTTCTTCAAATTGCTCTGGTCCTTGACTCCTTCACGGTTGGATGCCACATAGCAACATAGGGCTTTGCTCATAATTGCAATGTTGCTCACACTGATTTGGGCTGATGGCTAGTTAGGGATGTAAAGGTCTGGAATTACTTTGTCTATTAGGTGTTCAACAGTACAGGTTTTTTAGTTATGATGAACCAGCTCTCTACAAGTCAGTAAATTAGTGTTAAAATACCAGACTTGAATGAGGGTTGCTGATGTTGAACCCCATTCTAGAAGAGATGCACCTCAGTCTGTCCATTACTGTGATCTGTGTTCTCATGTGGTTTTGGTGCTGCTGGTTTGTACCACTGCCCTTGTGCATTTCAGTGCTCTGCTGTAGCCTGTACAGTTGTGCCACAGCTAAGAAATTGACTTCTACTAATCTGACATAGGGGAGATACTAAATGGGGAAGTGTGCTTCCAGTCATCCTTGAAATAATTTCAGTAACCAGTTATAAACTGCTGATAATGCCTTTACTAGATATGTGCAGTGGGTGGGAAGCCAAGATATTGGAGAGGACTTGAGCTTTCACTGATATTCACACTCAAATACAAGCTGTGCAATGAATATTTTAACTTTATCTACTAGGGAGATGGTTAGTGTACTAGAACAGCATTTAAATGCACTGCTCTCTCAAGTATTTCCTATTAGCATGTTTAATAAGGCACTCTGTTATCCCCTTAGGTTGACTGTCATTGCTGAAAGCTGAAGTGTTAACTGTAACAGCACAAAAGGACTCTATGAGACTATAAAAAGGTTTAATTTCTGATTACTTTGAGCAATATTATTGTAATATGTTGTGGAGCTGCCTGTAGAATAGGAGGTGGCTGATTGTTGACAGCTCCTGTATGTGTGTTTGTGAAGGCTAATGGTCATTTAAAATAAGCATCCTTTGCAGTTAAAATCTATCTCTTTTGTATTGCTATTTAAATAGATTCTTCTTTGATGGTAAAGATGATACAGTTATTGTAGAACTTTACAGTTCTTTCAGGAAGTTAACCAGCATATTGCCCCTGTCCTCCTGAGTTTTGCTACTCAGATGTCAGCAATGTTCTAAAATTTTCAGTTGGCAAGAATGCTGGTTTTGTCAGAGTAAAGCAAAAACCTTAAAGTATAATTTTGTGGGAATACAACTGAAAGAAAACACTTGAAGAAAGTGTTTTTGTCTATATAATGTGACATACTTCTGGGGTCGACCATATTTCCAAGGCACTAAATTCAGATTGCATGTCCAGAATCCAAGATGTAGGACGTTTACCAGATTTCCTGCAAACTTGCGGTGTGAAAACATTAACTCTGCTGTAGGCTGGCAAGTTTCCCCTTGTCACCTTAGGAATTTGCTGTTATTTATACTCCTGTTGCACCCCCACTAAAAGCTCACCTTGACTTTGTATTCAAATTTTCTTGTAGCATAGCAACCTCTGCTAATATTTAATTCCTACTTCTCTTTGCCATAAACTTGCTTCTTCATCAGGTTGCCTCCATAAATCCCCTGTCTGTGGAATCACTTGCTGCTTGGAATCCTTACCATTAACAGAAATTATTATGGGATGCTTCATAATTAAGTGAATTTTAAAGTTGGCAGCATTAAAGCTTAACATTTTAATGCAAACTTGCTCTTGCAAGATATGTGAAATATTTTACCTTGGTTAAGTACCTCGGTGCTGCTTTATAAGTTAGTGAAGGATGTTCTGAAAGGAAACATTTTAGTTTATGCCTGTTCATTTGAAGCTCCTAACAACACAAATTTTTGTAATAAGCTGTGTATGTTCTTGGTTTTTAATAGAGATTAATTGCTGTGTTGCTGTACTCTGAAATAGGAACAGAGATTTCTTTGCACTTTTTAAATGATTATTTCGCATTTTAATTTTAGTTTCTCCCTGGACAGTCTGGAGACCCATGGTGGTTCAGGTTACTCCATTGTCATAATTAGTCCTGCCTGGAGGCCGGTACAGTCATCTGATGTCACTGTGAACAGTTTAAAGGAGATAAGTGGTACGAACCCCTTAAGAAGCAGGTGGATTCCTTCTAGCTGGTTGTATTTCCTGGTTTGCTTGGTTTTCATGCACAGGCTGGACAGAAGGGACAGAACCATAATACAAAGAGACATCAGCTCCTGGATGTGCCTCCTTAGCACTTCTAGTTAACATCAGTCCTCTTTATTACTAAGCATGGAAGACTAATTGAGTTGCAGTAACAACAAAAGTCTGTCAGGAACCCTTCCCTGCGTTTTTGCTGCTCCTGATGCTGGTTATTGGCTGATGCCAGTGAAAAGACTGACACATTTCTACTACCTTAGAGCTCTTTTATTGTGCTAGCAGTAAAAGTGCATCTCATTCAATATCCTGTCTCCAGCTTTTGTTGCTCATCTGTTGTTCTTATGATGCACCTTCTCTCCTGTTGGCAGGAGACATGACAGGAGTGTGGTGGAAGTCCTGATCTGGACAGGGTACATTTATGTCTGTCTGATCTTGCACAAAGAAGTCTTTAAAATGATTCCATTTCCTTAGCATTAATGCTCAAATGCATTTTGCAAACAATAACTTGGATTACTTTTTTAGTCCTTGTCTTTTCTACTGTAGTCTCATTTCTTAACATATAATTCTAATTATCATAGGAACTCTCCCTCATTGACCTTTTTTTTCCTCTTGTCAGTAGATTTGTTGACTTAATTTCTGAACTTTTAAGTGAATTCTTTATGATGCTTACATGTTCATACTGGAAATACCTTTCTGGCTGATAGGGTGACTCTAAGATGTCTTTTCACACCCCTGGTCTATTGATTGTCTTAAAATTGAGCTGTGTACAGACTTGTCTCTGCTTTCTACTGGTAAGTCTGCAGATTATAGTAGGAGCCCTAGCAATTAGTCACCTAAGTGATTTTAGGAGTGGAAAAACATTTAATATGATGATTTCAGCCCATTGTGTCATCTGATGCTTTCCATAAAATAATTGGATGCATCTTCTGGAAGAAATTTAAGGGACCTTCTGTTATGTTTTTTCTAAGCTTTATCCTTTAATGAGGTCAGAAAGTTCATGTCTTGGTTACCCAAGTGGATAAAGACTGGACCTCCCTGCTCTCTTTTTTCATGTTTCATAGCTGTGGTGCACAATGTAGAGCTTCAGCCTTCTCTGACAGATTTCCAGTTAATTATTTTCATTTTCTATTTCTCATGTCTTGTCACTTATCATCTCTGCTAGTTAGGTAGTAATATACTTGCCTGCAGCAAGAATCTTTTATTTGGTGTGAGCAATTTAACAGTGAGAGCATATTAGAAAATGTCATCTAAGTGTAAATGAAAGCATTCTCCTATGAAGGATTAAGGAAAGATTCCATTGCAGCTATATTTGTTTTGCTAGGAAAGCTGTTCTTTGTTTTCAAATTTCTTTAATATCTGACTATTAAAATAATTACATAACAGATACTGGTTATGTATTTTAGAGATTTTTATACTTGACTAATACTTAATGCACTGCTTCTGACTATGCCTTTTCAGGAGAAGTTACTCTCCTGTGTTCTAGTGGGTCTTAATTGGAAATCAGAGGAGGAAAGTCTGGAGAACATAGATGAATTCTAAGGCAACTAAAAGCAAATGAGTAATGCAAATAACTCTTGAGAATCTAAAATATTATTTCTTTAAAGTCATATGATTTTTTTTTTCTCTAATTCTGATCAGTTTTAGAATAGCCATTTTTTCACTCCTGGTGTTTTTTCAAGAAGAACTTTGCTTTTGTGTATGAGTGCTTGCTGCATGACAGATAAACTGGGAAGGCTTTCCTAATTGCCTCCTCCTGTTCCCTGAAACCTCCTGCTGTACTCTTTCAGACTCAGAGTAGCAAAGCATATGTTTTGATATTGAAATGATAATTGAAAATATGTAACAAATGTGTCTTTTGAATTGAGCTTTTTGCTTGAATGTTTTGAACCTGTAGGTTTTGGGACACACTGTAGAGGAAGTAAGGTCTAAATAGAAATCCAGAAAGGCTGTTTTAGACAGCAGCATTGTGAGCACATTTCTCAGGGCAAGAAATCTGGCATGGAAACTGCAGAATTACAGAGTCATTTTGGGTGGAGATCACATGTTGACATGGTCAAGGCCTAACTGAGCATGGTTCTGGGCATCCTGCTCTAGCTGCCCCTGCTTGAACAGCAGTTAGACCAGATGATCTTCAAATGTTTCTAGCAATCTAAACAATTCTGTGTGATTTTGAGCTAATACCCTAAATCCTTAGGTTTCCCTGAGAAATCTTGTGCTCTTTATTGCAGTTTTGATAATAAATAATTTCAGCTATTGTTTTAATGCCAGCTGAATGGCTGATATCACTGGCTAGCTTGTGACAGGACTGTTGGGGTGTGCAAAATTCCTTTTCTCTGTTTATTCCTGTAGTTGTCAGCTTGTGAGAAGAATGCAGCAGAAACAATAATAAATCTGTTGTCATGATGCCTCTTGTTCAAGACTTTTTACAAATACATGTTAGCTTTCATACCACTCCTATGTTATGCAACAGGTTTTAGTTTCACTTGTAAGAGGCAAGTGTAGCTCTGGCTTACCCGGGTTCTAGCAGTGTCTCCGGGCTGATGGTGTGCTCTGAACATCAGCGAGAGCTGCTGGTCTGGACAATGGTGTGGCTTTGCTTTGTGGATGCCTGAGAAGCATTTTTGGCTGGCAAACTTTGAAGAAGATTCCTCCGCAGGTTCTGGTAGAATCAGTCTTCATCAAGAGTTGAAAGGGGATAAAAGGTAGCTTTTTTTCAAAGCATGTATTGGTTTTGCTTGTGCCCATCTTTCTAACTGTTTTCTAGTAAAAACCACATATAGATGTGGCCGTCTTTACTTCTCAAATTAGCTTTACTACATGATTAAGTGTGTCAAAGATACATGTTAACATTCAGTCCCAAGGAGCCTGTGGGAAGATGGCCACACCACAGTGGGGGACCAAGCCTGGGCATTGGAGGTGACATGCCCAAGGCAGAGGGGTGGCTGGTGAGCAGGAAGGCCCAGCCTTACCAGGCCAGGGCTACCACAGCTGTATGGCCCTGCCCCTCTGCTCCGGTGGCAGCCACAGCCTCGCATGGGTCCTTGGTGGCTTTTGTTTGCAGCAAGTGGACACACACCTGTGCTTTCCCAAAAAGGATTTGCTGTTATATGTGTGCAGTCTCCATCACTTTAATCATTATTATTTCAAATACTGACATGAAATATTGAAGAGAAACTCCCCTAATGGTGGGCTGGGCTTGAAAATTCACTTCTCTGTCAAATACACAAAGGACTATTTGAATGCTTCTTTCCATAGTACATTCTAGTTGGCTTTGAAAATTGGTTGAATAAATTTTTAATGCTCTTTTTTTTTCCCTGACATTTTTATTTGGGATTTTTATTCTGTGCCAGTTTCTCAGTTGATAAGAGAAGGAAGCATTGGCATGTCCTGGGAGGCCCTGCTGGGAACTGGGTTATCATGCTGAGAGGCTGCTGTGAGTGTTTACCTATCACAACAAAGGAGCTTCTCATGCCATTTTATTATGGAACAATCTGTATTCCTCGCTCGAGCTTTTGGAGGCTCCCAGCAGTCCTGTCAGGCTAACCTTCTAACCTTGTTGCTAAAGATGATTTTGTACTCTTAGTTTGGTGAGTCAGCCAGGCTAGCCAAAGCCTCTGCCATCCCATGATGAATCCCTTCTGCTGTGACACAAGCCAGGAACCATAGCTGTTCTTCAAGAGCCATGTGCTTGCTTTTAGGTGACCCCAATTCCTACTGGGGCTGTAGCACTGGCCCATGCTGGTGTGGGGCTGTCTGTATGGAGCTGGTGGAGCTGCCCCAGGCTGGAAGATGTGTTGTGTCTGGTGGTGCTTGGCTGTGCTCACTGTGCTCAAGTTGTATCTCAGCTGACTTCAGTCAAAATATGGTTTTGGGTGGCTGCTGCCAACGTACTTCTAGTTTGAACTACAAAAGAAATCACTGCTGCTTGTCAGTGTTGGTTCTTGTAAGGTAATAGGGATTTCAACCACCAGAGCATGTGCTGCACCTAGGTGTGCTCTTCATACACTGTTGAACTCTGTTTTTACAGTTTATGTGTGTTTCTTGTGGACATTTCTGTCTTTTGCACAGATAACTTATTGCCTAGTTAGTAGGAAATACTACCAGTGTTGAGACAGAATAAAAAGCAGCTGTGGTTTAGTGTTAGTCCTTGTTTCCTTATGGTGATAGAGGTTTTTGCATTGAATCATAGAATGACTTGGATTGGAAGGAACCTTAATGATCATCTAGTTTCAATCTCTCTGCATGGGCAGGGGGGCCCCTCTCTAGATCAGGTTGCTCAAGGCCCAGCCAACCTGCGCTTGAAATAGCACATGGAATATTTTAAACTAAGTCAAGAAACAAGTTGTTCTATAACAGTAATGAAATTACACAATAATAATAATAACAAAAATAGTACTTGGCCTTGTTTTTGTTTCTGGCTGTGGAAACCATGTTCTTTTTAAACAGAATTTTGTGAACACCTGATGTCTTCAGTTAGTCACTTTGACATATGTGTGCTTACTTGGATCACTGCATCTCTTTCTTTCAAAACTATAGTTACATTTATCCTTTTATTTGATTTCAGTGTACATGCAATGTGAATTGAAGAAATTAATTCTTTGTATCATTACATCAAACCTTGAAATTCCAATACAGCTGCTAGCAACCATTTACTTTTTGAATGCTTCTAGAGTTCATTACTTGCATTTTCATTGTTTTCATCCTTTGAAAGTCAGAAATCAAATTTGTCCAGCTTATTCCATTTAAGTGTGTGCTGATTTCACCTTGAGTAGAGTTAATTTTGTAAGCACAAAGTCCTACGTTTAAATCCAAAATATAGCCCTGGCTGCTATGAAGAATAGTAACTCTAGCCCAGCTGAAACCAGCACATTCTCCACAGCTTATTCAATCTAGATGCAGTGCATTCTTCTTACCCATGAACCCCCTACCCATTCTTTGATATAATACACAGATATCATTCCCATAGCCTATGGACCACCCCTGTGGAATGTCTGTAAAGTGCCTATAAATGTCCATTGAGTTCCTTTAGTCCATGACTTTGGCTCCATCTCTTGGGGTGGTCACGCAGGGCAGGAGAGGTGGTGTTTTCTGTGGAGTTAGTTACTGGGCACCACAGCCAGCTCAGTTTGGGTCACTGCTTGTCAAGCCCAGCCTTGGTCAGCAGCTCAGCCCTGTGTGGCTGCTTGCTCACTCCCTGCTGGTAGGATGAGGGAGAGAACTGGAAGAGTAAAAGTGAGAAAACTCGTGGGTTGGAATAAAGACAGTTTAGTATGTATAGCAGAAGCCACACACATAAGCAAAGCAAGGAATTCATTCATCACTTCCCATGGGCAAGCAGGTGTTGAGCCATTTGCAGGAGAGCAGGGCTCCATCACATGTTACAGCTGTCGGGGAAGACAGCCTCCACAACTCTGAATGTCCTCCCTTTCCTCCTTTTCCCTTAGCTCTCTATGTTGAGCATGATGCCATGTGCCCCTACTTGTGTGCCCCCTGCCTTGCTGGTGGGGTGAGGTGAGAGGCAGAACAGGCCTTGACTCTGTGTAAGGAATAAAGAAAACATCCCTGAATAGTTAACACTGCTTCCAGTACAAATATAAAACAGCCCTGTACTAGCTACCATGAAGAAAATTAACTCTGTCTCAGCCAGACCCAAAATAGTATTTTATGATGAAAACGCAATATAGTATCTCTTTTGATTTTATAACTCTAACTGAACTTATTTTTGTAGGTGTAGCATCTATGACTGTGCCAGTGTACATCGCAGAAGTGGCTCCACCACACTTACGAGGCAGATTGGTCACCATTAACACTCTCTTCATCACTGGAGGGCAGTTCTTCGCCAGCGTTGTCGATGGAATCTTCAGCTACCTCGCCAAGGATGGATGGAGGTTTGTGAGCCTTCCTTGCTAAAAGCAAGCTGCTGTAGTCCTGATTTGGTTGACAGCTATTATAATTCTTGTTGGTAAAACAGAATTTACATAGAAAGTGGTAAAACTGTGTACTAAAATGGAACTTCAATAATTAAATCTTGCCAAAATAGATCCCTACTGCTTTCGCTTTAGCTTAATATTCACAGTATGCACAGGTTTTTTGGCTTTGCTAAACTTTAAAGTGGGAGAGTAATAAATATACATCACAAGTGTGAATGATTGTCATGATGTTTATGAAGGTAGCTTGCCTTTTGCATTTACAATAATTGCATGCTGATTTTTCAAAAGGCAAATTTCCAATAAGTAATATGCTGTATGTGCAAGATAAGGTGAAGTTTGAATATTCTTAATCTGAGCAGCGGTAATCTATTGGAATTGAAGGATATTGTAGCATAAATTTATAGTTAAAAGCTTATGTTATAAAATAAAAAAAATATTATATTCTGGGCTGCACAAACCCAGTTCTCTCAGCTTCTTCTCTGTCACATACTCCAGTTATGCAGCTCGTCTTGGTGATCCATTGTTATTCCTGGTTTGTTGCTTTCTCTTGTATTTGTAGTCCTAGTGCAGCCCGGTGTGTGGAGTAGTGAAGAGCAGTAATTTCTGCAGCCTGCTGGCATGTGCTGGGTGACTTTTGCAGTAATGCTGTGTTTTCAGTGTGTGCCAAGTACTGCTCTGCTGGATTGAATGGGGTGGAGAAAGGCTACCACCTCAGTGATGAGGTATCCAAGTATTCCAGCTGCAATGCTGGAGCTGTTAATTGAGGATGGTGTACTGTCCTCAGCTAGTTTATTGCAACCTGAGGCTGAGCAGGGAAGAGTACAGATGGTCTGTCACCTGAAAGGAGTGGCCAGCAAACACATGGAAAGAAATCACAAATGTCTACTCCTGAGTCATTACATAGAAGAGGGAATATTACAGCAATTATTGTATCTGTTACTGACTGGATGGCTAAGCACCGGAGTACTGCAACAAACAATAAGGAACTTCAATTTTTCTTGGCTCTGCTTATTCTGGGAAATGCTGGATATTAAATTAAAATGAACCAAAGAAAACAAATATTTAGTGTGACACTTAGGTTAGCTTTATAAACCCTGCTAATGCCATCTTAATAGTATTGCAGCAGTATGTCACAGAAGGAGAAATGTTACAGCAGACTTCTTAAATTTCATGCTGGATTTTTTCAGGTCTGCTAGACATCTGGCTTCAAACACAAAGTCTTGTAATCTGTATAGGAAAGAACTATATTAGATTTCTGAAAGCTGGCTCACTGTGTGGAATGTCTAAAATTGCCTGCTTTTACTCTAAATTGATTATATCAAAATGGCTTGCTCTGAAAATTACACCAACTCTAGAACTTGCAATGGATGTTCGCTTTCAACTAAACGTTTTCCTTTTGGCCTGCTCCTTTTATTCAACTTTGATCAGAATTTTGCAGATTGGAAACTAACTTCAGTGAGGGAGCACTGTCTGTACATTTCTTTCTTGCCTTGCCTGTGATAAACAATCCAATAGAGTCCAACTGGTATGAATCAAGCTTTCAGGAGCCTTGATTGATTTTGCCTCCTAAGATGATTGCAGGCACCCAGCTGGTTAGTTCTGGAGGCTCTGCTGCTTTTAAGTGACTGAAGGGTTTTAGAGGAGCAGAAATTTAAGCAATAGGAGTCTGAAGGACTAAATCTGCATACTTAGATGCATGAAAACATACTTCAGCATGCATTTTGACAGGATACAGCAGTTGGTTTTAATCTCTATGAGTTTGTTTTACTCTTCATTTGAAATAGAAAGGCTTTCTAAATATTACTCCAATAAAGATATCAAATCTACAATTTTGTGAGCTTCAGTGGTCTAAGTATTTTGTGCACAGCTACCAGAATGTTTGTGGAGAAGGAAGAGTGTAGGAATAAATAAGGCCATTAATGAATGAGAGCATTAGTGAATGAGGAATGAGAACATTAGTGGATTAGTGACACTGTGAGACATGTTGACTGAAGACTACCCAGCTAATAAGCCTTCCACCAACTTTATGGTTTGAATTTATTTTCTTTCTTATGCTTTTCTTTTTTAGCTAATAGTGAGCTATATAATTTTTAAACTGTTACCAAAAAAGGAGAGCTGCTAACTGAGCTCCTTCTAGTGCAAGTTTTTCTTGTATGACCCTGGGAAATTTCGACTGGTTTAAGAAGAACTTGAGGGCTCAGCTGGGGGTGGGAAGACTGGTCTGCATGCACATTGTCCTGGGATGGCCATCCTCTTTGCATTGCCTTTTGGGTATTCTTTTTATCATTCTCCAGTTTTCTGCTTGTGGTACTGCCCATGTTTTTCTTCTTGTTTTGCAAGACACAAATGCCTCTAAGAAAGTATTTTTCCGTTTTTGCTAAAAATGCATTTGGACTTGACAAATGCATTTGGTTCATTGCCCCTAACATAAGGTTTTCAATAATAGTTATTGTCTCCTTCCTACTCAATTAACAATCTCATGCATGCTTTATAAAAAGATCCAGCTAAGAGGCTGCATATCACCTGTGAAAGCATGCATCCTGGGGAATGGAGAGAGGAGCTAGAGGAGAGAGTAGCAAATCTCCTAAATCTCCTGACTGATGTCAAAGTGTGAATTTGTTTATGAGTACAGGCTACCTCAATATTCAGAGGGACTGATTTCTGGAGGTGTTTTAATGATCATATTCACTGATGTGAAACCCATGATAATTGCAATAATATACAGGTGACACCGACACTGTTTAAAGTCTTTAATGAAAGTCAAAAGAATCTGGGTGAAGTGTAAATGTAAAAAGGTCAGATTTTACAAGCAGAATAAAATTATACATTGTTCTGCAATTCTTTTTATCCTTTTATTGTTTTACTGAAGAAATATAAAAATGTGATGTGTACAGACCAGAGCCACCTATGAAAATTGGTGGTGTGCTTGTCTTCCACAGCTTTTCCCCCACTTTGGATGAAGCAAATAACCCTGCTTGGGTGTTGCCACGGATGTCAGTGCTGATCATTGGAAGCATAACTGTGCTTTTACCAGTGGTAATTCTCTGTTGAGTAGAGAAATAGCCCTGATGCTGTAAATAGTAACCCTTGGACATCTAAAATGCAGTTTTGATTTAAAACCTCACACTGCATCTGACTGAAGGTTTAAAAGCAGACTCTCTGAAAGATCTTGTGTAAATTGCTGTGCTGGTGAAATGAACTCTTTTCAGTGTTTCTCCTTATAGTCAGAAATTTTCAAAATTAAAACTGGCAATGTGTCAGTGTGTATGTAGTACTGACCAAATTATGCATTGTTCTCTGGCTGGTTTGTTTTTTTTCGTTGTTTGTTTGTTTTTAATATGTTGGTGAAACACTTAGCAGGATTTTAATCTCATCTTTGTCATCAACAGTACTTGGTTTTCTCCATGCATTTGCTTTCTCTTTCTGTTGATTATTGTCACTGAAGGGTTTATCAGTTTCCAAACTAGTGTAATATTTTAGGTTTTTTGTTTAGTCTAATTTAGTGTCCTCAGGACCAGTAGCTAGAATCAGTGGTGGCAGAATAGTCACCATGTCCCTGAGATTTCCTGGAAATGAAGGAAAGATCATGTTTTCTAAAATACCTGCAGAATATGAATCTTCCCTGCTTAACTTACAGTGAGAAAGAATACAAGGAGTGGGAGATTTGATCTGTAAATACAGTTTGACTAGCTGTAACTGAATCTTCTCATAGTGTGTTTTTGTAGGCAAATAGTGGATATTTATCTATTTTCTGATTTATTTGCAGGTACATGCTGGGCCTGTCAGCTGTACCAGCAGTTATACAGTTTCTTGGCTTCCTGTTTCTTCCCGAAAGTCCCCGCTGGCTCATTCAGAAAGGCCAGACCCAGAGGGCACGGAGGATTCTGTCTCAAATGCGTGGCAACCAGGCAATTGATGAAGAGTACGACAGCATCAAAAACAACATTGAAGAAGAAGAAAAAGAGGTTGGAGCAGGTATGCTGAATACTTGTTGGCCACTCTGTCTATTGATGAGGAGATAAAAATCAGAAGAAATGTTGAAGCTGTAGCCTGTTGGAGCTTGATGCTTTTGTTTAGCTGAGTCAGTTTTGCTCTTTGAAGTATTTAATGTACTGGTAGCTTCAAAATTGAAGATATTTCTATGATCCTGCACTTTCAAATTAGGTTCTGATTTCTTTAGTGAGGGAAGAGTAAAGTTGTGTAGGATTCTCAGTTTATACCACCTACGCTTATGTGAGAATTGATTTCAGAAAATGGATCAGTTTAAGAATGCACATCTCCAAGAGTGGAAATAAACAGAATAAAGTTTGGTTTCTTTCATCAGTGGAAAAGGCCAAACAGACCACAAGAGAGGTCAGAAGGCATTGTACATGGCTCAGTTATCCAGCAAACTGCATTCTAGACAAGAAG
Organism: Haemorhous mexicanus; assembly: GCF_027477595.1. Lineage (NCBI taxonomy): Eukaryota > Metazoa > Chordata > Aves > Passeriformes > Fringillidae > Haemorhous > Haemorhous mexicanus. The sequence continues at coordinate 61,585,104 of NC_082345.1, read as the reverse complement.
CCTTTGAAAAGGTGTACAAAACAGGGCCTGTAATACACAGATTCTTTTTCTATAAAAGCAACTTCTGAAAGTCCTTTTGATCTGTCCTCAAAAAAATAAGGCACCTAAAACAAACCCTTTTTTTCAATCTTTTGAATCTCTGTGTCGTATTTGCTCAAAACTTTGTGTTCATGTGTGTACTTACAAAACAAGATTACCATTTGATTGACTTTCGGTACTCTGCATATTTTTTCTTTCCTTTCTGCTGGAAGTGTTGACCTGAGAATGTCAAGTAAGACTCTTAAGTGAGAGTTATCCTTGATAGGAAAATACTGTGACTTCTCAGAGCTGGTGGAAAGAAAAATGGATGTTACTTTATATCTGTTTAAACTGAGATTCAGCATCAGATAATACAGTGCTTTATTGAGTTTGTCTTTGAATCTTACAATAAATAATTATGAGTCTAGAAAGAGATATTTGACATACAGTTGAAGACTTTTTAAAATATTCATCACTAGTGTGAAGCAGGGCTGGGTTTTTTTCCCTCACACACATTTTTGAGGCTTTGGATACCTTTTTTTCCCAGTTCCTTGGGGCTGGGAAACGAAGTTCATTAAAGTTAATTTGTTTAAAAGATGAAGTGGGTATTCATAGAACAGCTTGGACTTAAGAGTCCTGTGCTTAGGTTCTTCATTCTAATTAGGGATTGGGCTATTCACTTCTATGGAAAACCACTTAATGTCTAGTACTGAAGTTTAACACTGTAGAAATAAAAGGAACAGGAATTTGGTCTACTCAGTCCCTTGTTTTCCATCACTGGGCTATAGGGTATGAACTTGCTTGTCACTCTTAAATCTTTTGTCATGATGCTTTTTGACAATTGTGAATCAAATGCGTTGTGGTAGGTGCAGTAGGATTGACTCCATTGTTAAATAAATTCTTTATATATTTGTAGCTTGGACTGGGACACTAATTGTGTCATGAATCAATGAGATTGTTGTCAGGGATATGCAGGTCTCTTGGTTCCCCCCCCACATTTCCGCAAAAACTTAATGTGTTCCAGGAATTTAGTTAAATCAATCACATTTCCTAGGAGAAAGCTTGGTTACAGACTATCAGTGTTTTGCTCTCAGGTAATCTACAGCTTCAGAGTTGTTACCCAAGGGCATTGTAAAAATGAGTAACAAGTATATGCTGTCCCATTTGTTGTAAATGCTTGGCAGACAGACATTGGACAGCTATGGTCACTTTTGATTTTGATTATAATTTTACTTCAGCTCATTTAATTAAAGATCTTCATTGTTATAAAGAGATACTTTGTATGTCAGCATCAAGACATACATTGCTTTTGTTACCTTTCTGTGACTTATAGGTGGTATTAAATTGTAATTGCTTTCATTTCTGTGAGGAATTGTCTGGATTCCCAGTGTTGAATTTTGCTTGTGTAGTGCAAAAGCAACTTTCGGTTCATGGTTCATTGGTAGGTTTTCAGGTATCGACAACTTAAACATGTGCATCTGCAAAGACTTTGCATTTTATTTTGCTATGGGTATATTAGTTTGGGTGGGTTTTTTTTTTTTCTTTTTTTTTTGGGGGGGTGGGGGTTATCTATATTAATGTGAAGCTTTTTTTATTACTTTCTCCTATTTGTGGCAGGCAATGTTTTAAAATGCTAGTTAATAGCAATGACAGGTGACTGTAATTCCTATCAGAAATTTTGAACCTCATTCCAGTCTCCCAAAAAACTTTATTAAACCTGAACTGGCAGTGTGTGTACGTGACATTCAAGGAAAGACGACTTTGCAGATTGAAAATCATCTGGCTTACTTTTAGGTAAAAGTGCCTTTTCCTTTGCTGTCTTTTTCTTTCTTGAGAAAAGACAGATGTTCCTTTTCATTGACTGATGCAGAAGCATCTTTGCCAGTTCCTTAGGGCATCACTTTCTAAGTGAAACTAAGGCTGTGTTTGACTTCTCCTTTGCAAGGGAGTAACACAATGTAGCCATAACACCTTCTCCAGTCCCACACTCAAGAACTGTAATGCCTTTTGTAACTGTTGCATCAACTGCTCTCATCTCGGAGGAGTGAATCATATGGAAACTTCATCAGTATTTTTGAAGCCACTTTGAAGTTTGGTTTAATATGTGTCATAAAACTAGAGAACTTCCTTGCATTTTTCACATGGTCATCAAGCAGCTTCTGTCTTCAGAATGACAAAAATGCCTTCTGCAACAAACTTCTGCTTCAGAAGTCTTCTGTACAGTTATGGGATACCTGTTCAGTGAATGATTCACATTTCTGTATGCTTTCCAATACATTCAATCAAATCAGTGCTGCTGATACTGATAAGCAGCTTATGTATTAGCATTTTGAGATTGGCATCAGGAAAATAATGTATCTTTTTGACAAATACTTTCCTCATGATTGCTTATGCAAATGACATTTTTTCTGGCAGCTGTGGATACTGCTTTTGTGTGCTCTGTTATGTACTTGCAGTGTGACTTCTGGTGCTGTACCCTTGCATTTTGAGAAGTGGAGGGGAGGGCATTGCATTCTGCAGTAACATTGCAAGACAGGTCAAATCTTGGTCATCATCTAATCATCATCTGTTAACATCAGCTCTCACATGCTGTACTGCAAAAACAGGCTGTTGATAGGAAAATTGGAATAAGGAAGATTTTAGAAAAACAGTGTTCCCCAAGAGTTTGATGCAGAGTGACCTTCCCCCTCAAATATGTTATGGACTCACAGATTCCCCAGTGCTTGGCTTAGGTTCTGAAGCCTCATGGAGAGAAAAGGGAGAGAATGGTCAGAAGGGGTTTGCAGTTGAGAGAAAGATCAAAGACATTGCTGGGAGAGCATTCTGGCACAACTCTACCTGGCAAAACAAGTCTGACTCACACTGCTGCTGAATTGTAGTTTTTAGCGCAGTTAAGGCAGAGGTTCTGTAGTGCACCTTAGTTAAAAATAGGCAATCAAATCATAGCAATGCAGGTAAGCACTGGCACAGGGGCTTAATTGCAGAATCAAAGATCATGGAATGGTTAGGGCTGAAAAGGACCTTAAAGATCATCTAATTTCAGTCCCCCTGCTAAGGGCAGGAAACTGTCTACTTGCAGCCTCATCCAGCATGGTCTTGAACACCTTCAGGGATGGGAAATACAAAACCTCTCTGGGCAACCTGATCCAGTGCCTGAACACCCCCACAGTAAAGAATTTCCTCTTAATATCTAATCTAACTGTGCACTCCTTCATCTTAAGGCCATTCCCCCCATCCTGTCCCTACATGCCCTTTTAAAAAGTCCTTCTCCAGCCTTCTTGTAAGCCCCCCCTACATACTGGGAGGCTGCTCTGAGAGCTCTTCAGAGCCTCCTCTTCTTCAGGCTGAACAGTCCCAGTTCTCTCAGTCTGTGTTTGCAGGAGAGGTGCACAATGTGCTGATTCCCTGGATTCATTCCAGATCCACATCTGTCTTGTGCTGGCAGCCCCAGAGCTGGCTGCAGTACTCCAGGTAGGATCTCATGAGAGCAGAGTAGAGGGGAAGAATCAACTCCCTTGACCTGCTGGTCACATCTCTTTGATGCAGCCCAAGATGTGGTTGGCTTTCTGGGTGGCTGGCACACACTATTGGTTCACGTCCAGCTTTTTGTCCACCCTCAAGTCCTTCTCCCCAGGGCTGTTTTCAATCCATTCTCCACCCTGTCTTTGTGCTTGAGATTGCTGTGACCCTGCTGCAGCACCTTGCACTTGGTCTTGTTGAACTTCATGAGGTTCAGCTTCATGTTGAACTCACACACTCACCTGTAAAGCCTGTCAGGATCCCTCTGGATGATATCCCCTTTCTCCAGAGTGTCAGCTGCACCACACAGCCTGGTGTTGTCAGGAAACTTGCTGAGGATGCTCTTGATCCCCCTGTCCCTGTCACTTGTCAAAGCTGTCACCATGCTGACTCCTGAGGATTGTCACTTGTCAGTCTCTCCACTTGGACATTGAGCTGTTGAGTCTTTGAGTGTGACCATCCAGCCAATTTTTATCCACTGAGTGGTCCATCCATCAAATCCATGTCACTCCAAGTTTGGGCAAGGGTGTGGTGCAGGACCACATCAAATGCTTTACACAAGGTCATGATATTTTTTGCCCTTCCCTTATCCACGACTGCTGTAACCCCATCCTAGAAGGCCACCAGATTTGTCAGGCTGTGGGTATAGATGAAGTAGCTTGTGCTCTTAAGCAAATTAAAGTGTGGGATTTGTAGTGTTAGTTCTAGAGCAAGCACTTGGGAGTGAACTTAATGTGGTGGTTTGTGCATGAAAATAAAGCTGTCTAGCAGATATTTTGTAAAAGTTTTACTGGCTGCCAGTCTAGTAGTCACTTCTGACTGGAATGAAATCATTATAGCATCCAGTTGTGTTTTAAATAGATTGTTAATTTTCCATATGCCGGACAGTGCTGCAATATTCAATGCAAATTGGAGAAAAGTATCCATTTGTCCTGTCTTTCTGGGTGAAAAGTGTCTGCAAACTGCATGGATTTTCCTCCCACCCCTGCAGTAGCTATCCTCAGCTGTGATGTGCCAGGATGCACGGATAGTGTTTCACACAAAATCAGAAGTGATGTGTTTGGTACTAACTTAGCATCTTGATGAAATGAACGTCATTTGCATTAAGACTAGACATTTATTTTTGTGTAGATGAAGGATGTGTAACTGTGAATTGTAATTAGGAGAGCAGTGTAATCCCCCCCAGCCTTATTTTTCCCACATTTCTCCAACCTGTGAATTAGGGTTGAGATTCTTGACTTTATCTTCTCTGCATGTGGACCTTTGCCTTTTGTTATCTGTTATGCATGTATGTGTGTCAGCTTCTGATCATGAAGATGTCTTCTTTGCACATGTCACGCTTGCTGATTTTGCCATGTAGAACTACTGGGGCTCAGCAGTGCATGGAACCATGCTGCTTCCGTGAAATTCAGTGAGACATTTATAAAATTGATCATTACAATGTAATGTTGTTTAACCTTCCATTCTGTCTCTGCACCAGAATGTTATGTAATGGGCACTGCTTCTAGATTAGACATTTTTCTGTGTTTTCATTATTTTAATGCACTTTTATAATAGCTGAGCTTTTTTTGTGGCACCAAGAAAGATGCCACTCTTTCAGTCTGGTAGGCTTGACTCACTTAACTTTTTTTGCTGTATTTCCTATTTCAGCAGTGAGTCAATCTCCTTTTTAACATTTTGTATTTCCCTGTTGGAGATAAATGTGTTATGACAGAAAGGTAAAACCACCTCATTGCTTTTAGGTTTCAGCTTGTAATTTTATCCATTTAACTGAAAGTTAAAATATGACATTATGAGGCAGGAAATCTGGACCCTTAGTCTTTCCTGGTTCCAGTATTTCTATTTCTTGCACCTTTTTTTCTTAAGTAATATTTTAACTTGTTAGTATTCCTGACTGTGGCTTTGGCTGGAACCATTTGATATGCATCTTTCTAGGGAGGTACTTAGAAGCTTGCAGTGTTTTCATTCTTATTCATAATTCTCCTCTTGCTTCTGGGAGTCCTTTTTATCCCAAGGCCATTGCCCGACATGCTTGATGTTCAAAAAGAGATAGTCATGTTATTATTATTGGACATCAGCTGGAATCCTAGTTAATGAAATGTGGTAATACTGTAGTGCTCTGGTAGGACTGTGCAGATCGCTGAATAATTCCACTTCTGGGCACTAAAATCCTGATTTGAAGTTAATTCTTCTTTTCTGATAATCGGTGGCTTTTGTTACCTGTAACCATGAAATTAGATGGAAGACTTTGGGGCAAGAGGAGCAAAGGATTTGGGTTAAGGATTTGTTGAAGGAGTCCCCAGATACAAAATGGGCGGTAGTCGTGTCCGCCTGAAATTCTTGCTTCTGGCAAACCATACGCCAACATCAGTTCCAAGTGGGTTTTGCTTTTAGGTTTGTGGGATGCTTGGCTGATGCAAGAATGGAATGTCTTGGTTTCATTCTTGTACTTTAACCATTTTATATATAGAAGTATTGCTTTGTTCCCCCAAGAACACAAATTCTTTCTGTGTTTGTCTCCATTGGAGTTTGTTTGGAGTTGAACCCATTAAAAAAAAACACTCCTGGATAATTAAAATTCATACAATGCAGGCAAATAAAACATGGAGACATTTGATCTTGAGAAAGTATATATATTTAGTGTACAATCAGGTAAAAGAAAAAAGCTCTCTACACAACTTGGCAAAGAATATTGAAAGTATGCATTATTGTATGTAACAATTAATAGAGACAGATAAGACTTTTGGTTCCCTTTCATCCTAAAAGTCTTTTAAACTACTAACTTATTCTTGCAAATATGACCTTTGAGACGTGTAATTTATAAAAAACATAATTGTTTTTTGTCTTGTACTAAAATGTGACTGCTATATTTTAAAAACAGTAGGTTGTTTCTGGTATCTTAGAGCTCTGCTTATACTTTAAGAATCCTGCTGTGAGTTTGTTTACCTGGCTGAGTGTTTCAAGTTGGCCTTGCTTCAGTGGCTTATAACCAAAACCAATCCCTTAATCTTTCACCTCCTTTTTCCATGTACTGGCATAAAGTGAACATTTAGCTGGAAATGGTGGTTAATGGCCAGTCTGAAAATCACACATCAGTTGTATGTTTTGGAACAAGCTCTGCTTTGCCTGAATAGGATTCCAGACAGATTTCATGTATGGTAGTCCTAAAGGGGAGGAAAAGTAAAACTTGGTAAAGCTTCTTTTCAGTATAGGGAAGCACTGAAAAGCAGGACACTTTCAGGTTTAGTTTTGTTTCTTTGCCCCACTTTAGATCCATTATGAAATTTCTGGAAGTACAGTTAGCTTTTTATTGACAGTGTTAATAAGCTTTTTATTAGGTCACAGCTCCTGAAGCCTACAGAAAATTCAAGCTACAAGTCTGGAAAATAAAATTTAAAATACTTCATCTCTTATCAGTTCAACAATAGATTTGAGCATAATGAATTAGCTTTAAGCCAAATGACATTCACAGATTGAACCTGAATTTGCTGATATTTGTATAGTTCAGAACTGCTGCTCTTCTAAGCCTGATTGTGGGACTACATGTCTGGAAACAGTATTGGAATGCATCACTGAACATTCTGCTGCACCCCATGCTTTGTTTAGGAACAGATAGCTGTGAAAAAATAGGTTTCAGAGTGAAAAAATATTGTAAGAATACTAACATCCTTTTATCAGAGAAGGTGGGTCTTCTAAATCAAAAACTGTCCAAAGAAGAGGCAGTGAGTAAGGATAGTATGTTTCAGTCAAGTCTAAGTGAATAGGAATTTGTAACTTGTGCTACAAAAACAAAGAAATCCCTATGCCTCTTCCCCCTGCCCCTTGGACAATTTAAAATGGAATGGTTTATTTTTCTTTCCTAATATGAACATCCAAAACTAGACATTTTTGGCTGGCTCTCAAGTGTTAAAAATTATCTCTATTTCATGTTAGGGATAGCTACAGAAATTTATATTTATAGAAAAGTATCTATTTCTTTTAATACAAAAACGACTTGTTTTTGGATTTAAACAAGTTATTCCAAGTGACTTGACCTAGATCAGTTGCTAGAAGGTAATGGCTTCCGGCCCCAGCTCTTCCATGTCTTCTCAGAGCTCAGTTCAGTGCTGCAAAGTGAGAAGCTGGACACATATCTTGGATTTTCTAGAAGTAGTGCTTAATTGTCTAACTTGGGCTGTTGTCAAAAGTCTTCCATATAATAGCATAAACTTCAAACAATATTTCTTACATTTACAATAGTGCCTTCTCAGTCAGGGGAAAATCCCCAAAATAGTGTGGTGTGTGATGAAATTTTGGGAAAGCTGGACAAAAGATTCCTGCAAAATTTAACTTGAAGGTCTTGGGTGGGGGTGGAATCTTCTTGATCAACAAAAAGAAAAGTGGATGTGTACAACATGAGTAATAGTAAAAGAAACAAAAAAAATTAAAGAGTCTGCCAGGGTGCTGGAGGGCAGCTTGGGTGTGAACTGGGTGCCAGCAGTGTGGTAGCTTGGTTGTGTTAGAAATGGGAAGCCACGGGTTTGAATTTCCTGTGTACTCTTGTGGGAGAGGTGGGCACTCACTGCCTTCACAGTACATTTGTGTTTTGGCACCTGTGTTATTTCTGGCATGGATACACTGATGTACTTGTTTCTCATCTGAAATTGTGAATCTACTTTTCCTATTTATGTATATCATTCTTAAGGAGTAATAAAATTATCGTGCCTCTAGAGCTGCTAATGGTATTCAAAAGCAGCTAATTAGAAAAGGGGGGAAAAAAAGGCCTGGTTCTTCATCATTTCTCTGCTGAATCTAGCATCTGCACTGAATACACAATTCTAAGTCAAATGCTCCTGCTTGAGCCTCCTGTTTACATGCAACAGAGATTCAGACAAAATATAGTGTGTGAAAATGTTAATGACTATAGGAGGAAATTTTTTTATGGACTGCTGAGGAATATTTTTAACACTTTGCTAAGCTTAGTACTATGGTTCTTTGAGCTAGCTCTTAGAGCAGGTTCCATAGCAAAAGTTGGAGATAATCTTGGTGCTTCTTTGCTCTCAGACCTTGTGAAGAAATTCAAAAATAGATTTAAGGATTTTAATAACAATACTTATATGTAAATGCCCATATGCAAATGCCCAACAGGTAGTTGGGCAGTGTTTATCTATTGGTCCCACTTTACCCTTTTCAGTATAATCATTAAAGTTTTGGGGTTTTTTTTATTAAAGTTGTTTTGCAGTGATGTATGACTCTTCCTCGGCAGCATTTTTATGTGACCGGCTTTGCACAAGGAAGGGGCTTGGTCCACCCAGCACATGTTATTGATTCTGCAACAGCAGTAGTTCTTAGATTCAGTAGTCAGGTGAACACAGTGTTTATGCAGCCTGTTTAAGGCATTGAAGTATTTTTTTAATAGGAAGAAACCATTAGAGAGGAAAAAGGTTATGCTTAAGTGCTTATGCTTACTTCTTTTACATAAGGCCATGTTCTGCTCCTGCAATACAATAAAGTTTTGTTCTTCCTGGAGACCTTCACTAAGGTATTGTCTGCCTGATTTTTGTCCATGCTCATCTTTTCCCTTGTCTTTTAAAATAATAGCATTGGGTGTTTTTGGTTTTTTTCTCTCTCTCCTGCTTTCCAGACCCTAGTTCTTCCAGTTTGTTCTTCTAGTGAACCTGAAGAGTTTGGTTCAGAATAAGCAGCTGTCCTTGCACACTGCCTGATGGTTAATCTAAAGTATTCATGCACTGAGCACTTTGGTAAATCTTGTCAACCAGTGTGACATCTACCAGAACTGACATGCTGTCAGATGTGGATTGTGTTTTGTTTGACAGAAAATGGATTTGAAAAAAGAAACCAAACAAAAGCTTTAATGTTATTGCTGTGTACGTTGCTGCTGTGTTTTACAAACTACCTGTGCTCCTTTACACAAATATTTTCAAGCTTTCCTAGGTTAAGAAAGCAAGTTGTTGGATTATTCCTTTGGAAAAAAATTGAAAAATTGTATGGTACTTCCATGTTGGCTACTTGACTAGAGTATGTATTTAGGCCTAGTGCTTTCATCTAGGAGATAAGAAACAGATTCTTTCTTTACATCCATTCTGTTTGACTGTAGTTTTTAGAAATGGTGAACCGGTTCAGAATTTTGTTTTATTCATAACTTTTTGGGCAATAAGATGTTAGAATTCTGCTTTCCTTTTCGGTCGTGTGCTGTTTATATTTTTTTAGTCATATCCCCATAGCCACTGTGATGCTCAACAACTGTAGTATGGTAGCCTCGCTCTTGAGCCAAATTCCTAGGAAAGAGCTTTCACTTTGTGTTATTTCACTCCAGAACAGGAAGGGTGAGCACAGCCTCTTCCTTTTATCATCTGAATGAGTGTGTCTGGGGGGTTACTCTTTGTTGGAGATGTTTCTATAAGTGAAACATTTTCTAGGAATTTTTTACACTATTTTCTATTCTAAAATACTACAAGTCTCCTGGAAAATGTCCACCTAGATTTGAGAGGGTTTATATGGCTGAAGTGTGTGTGTGTGTGCGCGAGATAACTAATGCTGCATGAATAACTCACAGTGAATAATTTTTTCAAATTAATTTAGACTTTCTTCTTGCCGTTTTTACTATGAATTCTTTGGAAATTGTGGCTTTTACAAATATTTAGCTGTATTTCAATCATGTTCTAGAAATACCTGCACAAAGCTCTGATTAGCTCAGCTGACAATTCAGAAAATAGTTACAGAAAAAAAAAAAATCAGTATGACTGGTCCCTCTCCACCCCTATTTTCAGGTTTTCCTTTTCTTGAAAACCAAACCAACTTCTCTGCAACAAAAATCCCACCCCTTCCATCAACAATTCCTTCACCAAAAACCACTGGTCGTTTTTTAGCACGTGTTTTCCCCCTCAGGAAACCACTATTCTGTTAAATGTCTTTTTCCTATGAGGAGAGGATCACTGTTCCTGTAGTGGTGTTTGTTATGGTTTTTTTCCTTTCAACAGTTAGAGTAGTCAGAGATAAATATTGCATTTATGGATAATAGGGGTTTCAAAAATTTTTGTTGTTGAGTATTTCTATTTAAGAAGAAATAATCTTTTCTAAGCCAGTATAATTTAATATCTATGGATAGTTGAATATTTTCCAAAAGTCATATGGAAAATGTTGTTATCTAGTCAAAGTAAGTTATCCTGCAGTACAGCCATGGTGATTTATTAATTTTTCTTCCCTCCAATATTGTAAATTATATTTAGAATTATTCTGTAATTTAATGTTGGGAGAACTTGAAATTTTTTTTCCTTTTCCCAGACACACAATAGTGAGTATTCTATTCCTCCCTTAGGCAGTGGACTTCAGGCTAAAATTTAGCATTAATAAGCCTTACATGCTGTTATTTTTCCCCACTATTGTTGCAAGGAGATAGTAGAGTTGCTAAGAAATGCTGAGAGCTCAAGTTGCTCTATTGCATGTAACAGCTTAAATATATCCAGTTGAACATGCTGCATGTTTACTCTGCCTTTCCTGGTGAAATGACTGGTTCTCCCATTTCACATTTTATTGTAGAGGGTCACAAACCAAGCATCTTTGCTGTAACACACATCAGCCTTGTTCTGTTGGTGGCTTTGCAGAACTGGGCAGGGGCTGGTGGGAACCCAGTGCTGGTCCTGGGGTGTCTGTGAGCCCCAGCCTGTGTGAGCTGGGGTTGGGAGGACTTCGGGAACTTCTTTGCCTTGTAGAACAGCACTTTAGTATTTTACAGAAATAGTTTAGATCTTTGTTTTGGTACTAAAACTGCATGAATGTATTTGGGTTTTTATTAGCACTGGATGTCTTTAGTTCTTTAATTTTTTGGTGTGCATTCACCTTGGTGTCAGTGGCTCTAAAAATACCATTCTCTTCTATGTGTTTTGACTTGTTTCCCATCTCTTATTGAACACAGAAAGGTTTAATTACAATTATTTAATAAAATAGTGCATGATTGCTCTGAACAGTACTATTGAAGTCAAAGTCAGCAAAAATATACTTAAAATTGGATTGATTTAAGAACATTAATAAATTAAAAGTAATTCTGTCCTTTTGACTTCATATAGAATAGATTGAAGTATTTCATTTTAATATAAATATTCTATAACCATTTTATCTAACACAAACCACATGTGATTTTTCATAGTAGCTGAGGTGGATGTAGCTTATGTTATGCAAGTATGGATGTGTAAATGAATAAATTGTCTTCTATAGTGTATGATATAGAAAGTAGACGATTGAGCCAGACTCAATTTTGTCAAGACTTCATTTTTAGTTAAAGCAAATTTACGTTTCTATGGCAATAAAAGCAAATTTAAAATGTAGGTGGTTCTGACTGTTGCTGGTCCAAAATAAAGGCGGCAGTTGCAGAATAGTACATTTCATAGCCAAAAAAAAAGCCAAGATTTTTATCAAAGAAAAATACATCTATATTGCCCCATACTTAATTTTTAAAATTTTTGGATTGTAAGCTCTTTCTGGTATATATACTTTTCCCTCCTTTAATTTTTCCTTTTTTCCACTGTGTGTAGCAAAGATTTATATAAAATCTGCATATATGCAAATATTTTATCAAGTACATGTTAAGTGTCTTTAAATGGTGATACTTATTACCTTTGCATCTTTCATAATTTGTCGAGACTTTAAATTTTTAGTGCTTGTGAAGTGATGATTATTTTTAGTAGTACTCAAGAGACGAGAGGCATGAGATTATTTTATCAGAAAATAAATTAAAGCAGTATTTACCAAAGAACACGAGATTGGTGGGGTGGGTAGGGGATAGCAGGTTGCAAATAAATAGGGTAGAACATAATGAGAAATGATAATCCTACTCTAATTGGAGTTCAGGGTAAGAATGGAGACACCATTTCATTCCAGACTAGATTGTTCAGGACTTCACATCCACTGAAGCACATTAGTAGAACAATCCATTACAGAATACCCAAATACCACCTATTCATGAGTGAGTCGCCTCAAATTCATCATCCTGTCCTATCTGTCATTTGAGTATCATTCAAGCTGTGTGCTTTTTTTGTGCTCCAAGTCTTACCCAAATCCATGGGCTAGACCACAGAGAACTCAAGATTCAGTATCTGTGGAAATTCGTCTTTTTAAGAAGGGAGTATGGGCATCCTAATTCATATATTAAAGATTATATTTTGCATCCAAAATTTCTTATTATTAAAGCATAGTGTGCATACATAAAAAACAAGTTGTATCTTTTTGATCACTCATTTATTTACTCTGACAGAGCTTTACAGGAATTCAAATTCATTTAGCAGGATGGGAACATGTGGCATTAGTCCAAGGTTGAAACTGGATCTTTCAGTTGATATAATGTCAGATTTCGTAAAGTCATGTTTAGCAACAACAGTCTTTTCTTAAAGTTATAGCCTGGGAATATTTTGTGTGAATATATCAACCTAAATTTGCAGAGATTCTGGTATTATCTACGAGGTACACAGTGATTTGCCTCTTCACAGTGGGTGCTCATGTAGCAGTCCTTGATAATTCAAATAATTGGTGTTAACTACTCAAATACAATAGATGAAATGTCTTGAAAAGACACAGGGTTTGTGCCACCTGATTGCTGCCTGTGCTACTGGGATAGTGGGTTTGTGCTCCAGCTCCTATCTAGCAGGAGCAATCACGACCTAAGCAAAGGGCTTTGGATAGTTGAGCTGCTGGTGGCCAAAGAAGCTGTTGGTTTTGAATGCTTTATCACAAAAAACCAACCAGCTTTATATTATATAAATCTGTGAATAAATGCACCAAATTATGCTTGATGAATGATTCTGTAAGCCTAGAAATAATGTATGTACTCCAAGGCTGCATCATGATAATATTTTGACATGCAGTATTTGATGTAAATCCTGGAAATAAACAGAAAGACACATTTTGAAATGTAGCTTCATTTATTCTATATTTGAATGCAACTGTAGTGTGACCCAGCAGCATTACAGAGGAGATAGAATTTATATTTTTTGTTATTTAATTATTATAAGGCAAATTGTTTGTATTTTACAAATTTGAGATGTTATCACACAGCTTAGTGTTCTGATCCGGGAAACATTCCCAACTGTCTGCAGCCAGGTCTGCTGTGCTGTGAGAGCCTGGTTCAAAACACAAAATATCATCTGGGCTCTGTAGCTCTGTCTTTGACAACTCCTCCCAAATGTGGCTAATGGAGGCCAAAGATACTCTCTGTTCAGATGCAGGCAGATACATTGAAAACATGAATTTTGAAAAACCTTCATGGGTCTTTCATGGATTTGGATGCGTTTTACTAGACAGCAATTTATAATGGATATACTAAGAGATGTGGCATCACAAAAATATTTTAAAATAAGGTCTTCTAATATGCTTTGATTTTATAATTCTTTTTCTTATCAGCTGAAACTGGATTTCAAATTCAACTGAGAGGATTCTTTTTTTTAATATGCATTTAATAAGCTTGCACTCTTCTGCCATGATGATAAACTTATGTTTTTTTCTTCCTTAACTTCAGTAAGAAAAATTAACCTGCAAAACCTGTATATACCTTTTCCCTACATGTATTTTGGAACCTAATAAATCTGAAGAGAAGTGTTCCATTTTACCAGCAGTTTCAAAGCAGATTTCTTTTATCATGACTTGGATAATTTCAAAGTCTTCTTTTCCTCCTCTGGTTCTTCCTAAATGTATTAATTTTATTTGGTGATAAAACTTTCCCTCTAACTTTTAAATAGTTTTTCCAAATTTGAATAATGTTTTATGCTGAAATCAGTTGTAGAACCAGTTTTTGCTTATATTTTGTTATAATGATATTGAGACATTAGTGATTAATGATATTGAGATACTAGACAAAATTTGTGAGTTCTAATGGTAAGACATAACAATGGATAACTACTCATCATTTTTTTGTAAATCTGTATGTATGATATCATATGAAAAAGTGTAATATTTTGTTGCCATGGTGGTAAGCACAGTTGTGTTTCAATTTTATTTTTTTGTAGCAGCTTATAATAGTTGAAGTAGCTGCAAAGGGAAAAGTGTTATCTGCAACTTGAGTTCCACTGAGAATATAGGCCTTGAATGACTTATAAGCTTCTTTTATTATAGAAGGTGCCTGAATTGTACTAGTGCATTACAGCTAAACTTTACCTGTAGAATAAACTTGGATTTGACATTTAAATTCATTCAGGAAGGTTTTAAATTTATTTGTTCAATTGGGAGAAAAAAATTGCTGGTGGCTTACTTAAAAGATTTAATTACATGGAGTACAGACTCGTGTTTTACTTAGGGAGTGTCTGTGTGGGTTTTTTTCAGTGATTCATTTTACGGTGTAGTGAGAGCAGAGAATGTTTGGTGTAGCTCTGTATATTTTCCTATGTTATATTTCTTAGTAGCAATGTGTAAGAACATCTGTTACTACAGTAACTGCCCCACTACTGTGATAATCCATCAGCAAAGTTTTTGTGTTGGGTAAAGTAGCCTGTAATTGTGACCTACTGGTGAGCCTTAAAACCAGAGGATTTTGCCATTTCTTCTCTTCTCAGAAAAAGCATTTCTTGTTGAACTCTAGTGTTGGGAAGCACAGCGTGGAACCAAACTCCTTAATATCTCAAGCAAATCACTTTCTCCTATTTTCTTCCATCTGGAGTGTTATGGGCAGGGGGTGTATAAGATGGGCTGGAAATAAAGGCTTCAATTCCTCTTTTAGCTCTTCCCCTGGGTACTGAATAGCCTATAGGTAGTTGTTCTTAGTCAGTTTCATTCATGAGAGATGAAGATCAGCTTGCTATTTGACAGGATAAATAGTTGAGGCAGTGTGATTTAATTTCTGGTAGAATTGAGAATAGACTCAATGTATCAAGTCTTTTGACTTCAGCATATTTCTGAGACACAATATACTTCACATACTGTAGGTGTCACCTATGGAATGTGTCTACACCATTTACTATTACTGTTACATGGCATCTTCTGGTGGCAGTAAATGTGCTGCTAGATGACTCTTCTTGTCTCATTTACTACAGGTGATGAAGGGACTCAAGTGACTGCAGGCAGATAGTTGCACATTTGGGTTTTCTTAATTAATAAAGTGCATGTGTTGGTAGCATCAGAAGAGCATTCAGCAGTAATGTAAGAAGGACATGCAGAAATAAAGTGTTCTCATTTTTATGGAAATGAAAGCATTCAATTGTCTGTAATTCTGCTCATGTGTTTGCTTCTGTAGTCCCATTAGCTGTGTCTTGGTTCAGCAGGAGTCAACAGCAAGTGTCTGGGAAAGAATAGAACTTCAGCATATATGGTATTTCACCTAAGTAAATATCATATATATATATATATAGTTTCTGGTGATTTTGGATTTATTATCCATGAAACTCTCTGGTCACATGTAAACTTTTAGTACATGACACCTATTTAAATGCTTGCTGTTGTTTAACTCCAGTATGGAAAGTTAGTGTTTAATTCTATAACTATTTTTTTTAATTTGAGGTTTTTTTCATCTTTTTAGGTGTTCTTTAGTCTGGTTGGGTTATTTAGAGTAATAACTAAGGTTTCCGAAAGTTTACAGCAACTAATTTGGGTTTTTTGAACAGATTTTTTTTTTTGTAGATTTGTCTTCTGTTAACGGAGTTCTTCAGTCTGCTTCACAAAAAGTATTAGTTATTTTGCAATATGATTAGGAAATACCTCTATATAAAAATTATGCATCTCTTGATTTCTGAACGACTGTATTTTCAAAATCCTTCATGCAGTGAAGTTCTACTAATCCCACTTCACAGAGAATGAAGAGACAAGGGCCTGGCACCAAAGGAAGTTTCTAAGGGTTGCCTGAAGTTTGTGATGCAATTCCCACAAATACCCCTGGTAATTCTAGACCATCCTCAAACTAGACCATCCTCAAACTTTGAAGCTGAAGTACAGGAGCATGCTGTGTGCACTTGGAGGGGAGGGCAGTGGGTGTGTGCCAGCCGTGGGTGCAAGCTGTTCAGAAGCTCCAAGCATGGATGTTGACAAAGCTGGCTTCGTACCAGCACTTCTGTCAAATGTGCCCACGTGGGTGCTGCTAAACTGAGCAGTGCTCAGGCTGTTATTCCATGGTTCTTGAGCAGAGTCCCACTTCATTCAGGGTGACATTCTCTGGTACATCCTTGTTTGGAGGCTAGTTTGGGTAATCTCTGTGCAGGTGAAACTACAACAAATTGTCTCCGTTTTGTGGTCAGATCCTAGATGCTGTGGGGGATTTCTCTGTGGTCTGTAGGTCTCACACAAGTCTGAAACAACCAGATGGGGTGGGACAGGGGCTGTCTCAGACATCTGCCTCAGCTGGCTTGACTGTTTCATTTGAAGCTGGTGCTTTGACATGTGTTCTTTCACAAGCTTAGGGTGTTGTAATGCTGTTCCTCAGTGTTTTAGAAACCCAGCACCATCAGTGGAGCCTGTTCCTGTGCTCTCTGTGTGTCAGCTGAGCTGCCATGCAAAGACGCGGTAACACTCTTACTGTCTCTTTAAAAATTAATACTAAACAACACAAAGAAAAAAACTTAAGAAGCAATTGCCAAAAATTGCATTAGATGGCTAACTAGGTCAATGCATCCCCAAAGACAGATGCAGACAATCTCTTGCGTTACGTCTTGACTGGTTCTGAGATGAAATGTAATTTGTATAAAAGGCTTTCTAGTCAAAACAGGAGTCACAAATTAATCCCTGATGCATGTTTCAAATACAGACCTCCTGAATGATGAGTTCTAGGGAATGCTCGTTGCCCTGTCACTTTTAGTTGGTTCATATTTTCTTCATTTCTTTAACCTGTTTTTATTACTTCTTGAGATTTGCCATTGGTTTTTCATTTCTTTAATTCTTGTGTTACTTTGTCAGTATAGGTATTGCTTGTTTCTTCTACTGCTTCTGGAACAATGACTAATGAATTGGTATCTGCAAGGCATGATTAGGAAAAATTGAGCTGAGACTTGCTACTCACAACTGCAGGTTTGCAGGTTTGGCTGTACCTTAGGGAAATCAGAACTCTGAATTTTGCCCATGCTTACTTTTGGTCTGTATCTGTCATGTCAGCCTACCTTAAGGGAATTTTCTTTTCTTTTATAACTTGTTTACTAGAGGTGAAATCCAGAAGGGTACAGAGTCTTGTGCATTAGTCATTGAGAGCAACCTCCTGACTTTTGCACCCGTGTTGGCAGGAGGTAGTGATCAGCTCTGGGGTTAGGTTGGTTGTTTGATGCTTTCTGTCATAGCATTGTGCCATCAGGTAACATTTTTGGTGAAATAGTTCTGTTTAGTGGAGTGCACCATTTGTGCATGAGTGATGTGGTGGTGCATCTCAACAATATCTTACCCCATGTTAATGTACTTCCCAAAGGATCTGTCTGGGCACTTTGCACATGCTATGACACTGTTGACATAATGGAAGGAAAAACCTGGACATGTAGCCACAGCTGAAGTTTCCCCAATAACTCTGAGTCTCAGGAGTCACTGAGTATAAACAACCAGACTCTGGAAAAGAGCAGAAGGGAAGTGCTTTTTTACATGTTAAAAATGTAGTTTTAATGGCATGTGCTTCTTTTCCCCTTACAAGTTTAAGTTATTTAATGATTTTTTCTGTTCAAACCTTTTTTTGGGCTATCCATGTCCAGAAAGATTATTTTTCTTCTGGGGCAACCAAGACCATCAGCTGCTCTTCTTTGGTGTACCTAGGAGGGATGGGTGAAATGTTCATTCTGAGTACATATTTGTATAAATTTACAGGTAACATTTACTTTTTTTCAATTCTTGAAATTTAATATGTGCACTGAATGCTAGGAAAATGCTTTTAAAATGCAGTATATGGATTTTTTCTTCGTTTATATATAAAATATGAAGTGCACTTCAAGAAGTAACTGAATTATTTGAAAATGCTTGCATTTATTCAGTTTACGTTTTTCTTTGATGCCAAACCACTGGTACCACAGTGTTACTCTTTGGCAAAGCAAGAGCAAGCAAAAAAATGTAAACATTTGTGCTCCTCTTAACTGAAAAGTTATTATCATGATGGAATTTGTTTTGGTTTTCAGCTCTTTAGTATCTGCATGTCTTTGAGACTTGCCTTCCAGCAGGTACCAAATGTGAACAGTCAAAATTCACTTTTTCAATGGCAGATTAATGTCTTTATTACTTAATGTCTTTATTACTTTCTTAGATATTTCTTTCCATCCTTGTAAAATAAGGGAAGATGTTGGAGACTCAGAAGTTAGATCTGTATCACAGTGCTTGAGACTGGAATAACTTGTTTTTAGTGTAAAGACTTTCCTTGTTTAACATTCTACAGTGCATTTGTAGAAAATTTGTAATCTATACAGTCTTTGCAGTTGGCCCTTGTAGGGTCATGTCACAGGGAGTTAGTGTTATTGATGAACTTTGAGATTATGAAGCAAATACCTGGACTTCTGGAAGAGTTTAATATAAGTAGAGTGCAGTGTTAGGAAGGGTGTTAAGAGATCTGGTTTGCATGTTGAAATTGAGTAACAAATGCTGAGTCAAGGTTGTTCTCCTACAGCAGTATGTGTTAGGAGAGCTTCCTTGGCTGAAGAGTCAGGACGCTTCAGTGTCACCATGCACAGATGCAAGGGCACACTGGCAGTCTGAAATGGTCACTCAAGTGTTGATGTCACTTTTCTAGACATAACTGTATGTTTTTGCTATTGTTGTGTCATATTGGCTGCTTTTGAGAGCTGCTCTCTACCTGAGGCCTGGGAAGAAGTGTGTCACGTAGGTGACATTTGTGATGATTGTCTTTGTCCACTGAGAATAGAAGAGCCTCTCATTTTAAATCAATGTCATTGCCATACCATCTATCAGACATGAATGGTGAGGTGAAATACTGCTCTTTCAATCACAGAATCGAGTTCCTGTCCTTCACTGAGGAAGGTCACACGTTTAAAATCTGAATTCTTTTACACTGGGGGATGACATTACTTCAATTTCTTCTAGCTGTGCTCACAGGTTAGTTTACAGAGTGAGTTATCTGGAAGAATCAGTGTAAAAAAGCTTTATTTTTTACAAGAAACTCCGACTCGTTTCTTGTAATAAATAGCATCCTGTATCACATCTTTGGAGGCTTGCACTTCATCCATAAAATACTGTGTTATATGTGGTGGATACTGGTGGAAGGTTTGAGCACACACGAGTGAGGCATGTGGCAGAGGGTTCTTGGGTGGTTTTGGGGTAAACACTTGGCAGTGGCATAGGATGGCATCTGTGGAAAACACAGAGGAAAGAGCAGTTGTCTGACTCAGCTGCAAAGCTTCCGGGTGCCGGAGCCAGATCTCCCCTTCTGTGTCCTTTTCCAGTAAGGGCAGCATGTGTTGATGTCCTTTCTTGGTATGTGTGTGGGATTATGCCTCTGGATCATTCCTCTCCCACAAGCTGCTGCTTCCCCATACCCTTTTGTAGAGGATCTGGGTTTGGGTTTTTTGAAGAGGATTTGTTGTTTTTATTAATATTAGGTGGTTTTTTTCTGATAGAAATGTTGCTGCATCCCACATCTTTCCAGTGTCTATTGTGGATGGTGACTTATGGCCTAGCCTCAGTACTTTTCATGGGAAGCCAAGTTATATTGGACCACTTCCTTTTTCACATGTTATTTTAAACATGTAGAATGTAGTGTGTTGTGTTTCTGCAAAATGCTCCATTCAGTCACAGGGGTTTCAGTGTCACCTGCATCACCTCGTCTGGCAGCTGCTGCCCCAATCATACACAGAGTGACCTCAGCTGCTGCTGGATGCTGCCACATCTGGTCTGGAAGTGAAAGAGCCAGCATGTCACCTTCAAAGGTATGCAATGCACCTGGAAGCAGCAGCTGAAAATGCCCTGATATACTTTGAGTCAGTGTGGGAGAATCAGTTGTGTTTTTGTGGCACAAATAAACACTTTCTCGTAATCCCTCTCATGTGACAGCAGCAAATATTTTTCTTCAAAACTATCACTTGAAAGCACAAGTTCCTGCTTTGTTTTGTCCCAATTTAGTGCTGGTTCTTGCTCAGCTTCTTTGGAAGTTTTGAGGTATTTTCTTAATACTGCAAAGGATGGTTTGCAATGTGGAAAAACTTAAAAGCCTGTCATCTTCAGTCAGTTGTTGTTAATTGAAGTCATCATTATCTAAAGCCAATAGAGTCCCCTTTCCTGTGGTGTTTCCAAGCACTGACTGGTGAGGGAAGCATTGGATGCCCAGGAGCTGAGGCTTCCTGAGCTGCTGTGAAATGGCCAGTGCTCTGCAGGGTGCAGCTGGGAAGGGGCAGGTGAGCTGCCATGGAGCTGGGATGCTGCAGGAGACAGTGAGGGTGGGATGCCTGCCTTGAGACCTGCATTTAAATAGTCAGAAGGTGTATGGAGGTCTGACAGAAGAAAATCTGGCATTGTCACTGAGAAGGAGAAAGTAGAATAATTTGTATTTGATGTGAAGGCTTGTATCTGAAACTATCACATTTGAAATGTACTAAAATAGCTGTCTTCCCTGGAGCTAGGACTATCAAGACACGTTGCAGTAACATTGATATGCTAATCTCTTCAGTGTTCACACTGCCGTTGGCTTTGTAACAATAACGTGTACCTAAATGTGTTTCCATTGGAAAAGAGTTTTTCTTTCAATGGAAAGCATACTTTTGGTTTCCTAAAAGCTTTCAGTAGCAACATGGTAAACAGTTCTTTAAACCGATTTTAAAAAGTAAAAGCCAATTTATTGAACCTTGTCAGATCTCTTCTGAGGAACCTATACTAAAATTAGAAATTTTTTCCTCCTAATTGATTTTGGTTGTCCCTGGAAATCAAGGATGAAAGAAGAGGGCCTAGGACATAACCAGCTCTCAGAACTTGTCTTTATTTTTCTGCTGTTGCTCCCCCAACCCCAGTTTTTTCTATCACTATTTACTAGGCTTGTTTAAAAAGATGTATAGCCCTAGTTAGGGGAATAGGGCCTTACAATTCTTCTGCAAAATAAAAAAAAATTGTTCTGCAGAAAAAAGTATTCTTCTGTTTCTTGTCAAAAGCTATCAACAGTAATGATGAAGGACATGACGTGGCTCTCAGGTTTTATCCTGAACATGCAAAACTAATGAGGAGGAAACTATAAAAAGACAGGAAAAAACTCCCAAAACTCAGACCTCCAGGGAGCTGCTGCACGATTGAATACATTGTGCTAATGTTACAAAATACTGAATTAATTTTGTCCTATATTTCTTCTAAATTAATTTTAATTAAAATGTAATAGTTCATATGAGCAGCTTATAATTGCTTTTTTCCTGGTGTGGTTTGTACAGAATCATTCCAGCTGCTATCAGTAGAAGATGCATTGACTGCCTCTGCATTAGCATTTTGGCTCTGGGCAGCAGTGTAGCTCTGCAGTGAATCTCTTCTCATCTCCCAATGCCTTCCCCACAACATTTTTGATCAGATCAAAAAGTGGTGTCAGTTCCCATGGAGTAACTTCCCCCAGGGCAGGTTAAACCACAGGTCTGCTCCAGGGATTCATTCCATGTGCTTGCATTCTTTTGGAGATGTGAAGGTTGAAATCAGTGAGAGTCTCAGGGCAGCTTCTAACAGTCCATGCATGGCAACGTTCTGCTTAGAGGACTGGCCTAAATCTACTTAGACATAAAAGCTAAAATGACATGTCATGGATGTCTCTGGACCTCAGCTTCAAACAGCTTTGACCAGGTGATCCCTGCTAGTGCACTGCCTTACTTGCTGAGCTGCACAGGGTCATACTGCTTCCAAACTGTGCAATGCCCAGAGGGATTCATTCTCTTTACAAGTGAACTATCTTCTGTGTTAAAATATATTGTGTTGTGTAGCATACAGGCATGTTGTTACCTGCAAAATAATTGAGTGCAGGGGTTATGTGTATCCTCCTCTTACCCCACTTCTCCAAAGATGGGAGGATTTAATAATATTTTCTATCCCTAAGAGAATTACTTTCCTTTGTGGTGGAATTCATCTCCAAGTTACCATTTTGGCAATGGCCAAAATTTTCTTGTATCTTGCTTGTAGTTCAGTGAGTCAGATGCAGAGAACAAATTGTCTCTTAGTATTACTCTGCAAGTTTTACTATATTTGATTTTAAATATCCACTATTCCCTTTAGATGACTGTTAAGGTACTTGAACAGTGATTACTGCATGGAATTGTTGGCTGGTAGTTATCTCTGGCAAAACACTTGCAGAAATGCATTTATGACTGCAGACATATTTTGCTTTTTCCTTCTTCCATGCTTGTCTGCTGGTGTCTTTAACCTCGCTGTGTAGGTACAAAGTGCATAAAGGTGTATATAGGTGGAGAATGGAAGTGAATTAGCTTCTCAGATTAGCAGCAGAACCTGCATCATCAGCAGTGGTGATTTCTCTCAGTGACACCTCAGAGAAAGCCAGCAAATACAATGTCAGTGAATGGGGGTGTGTGGAAATCCACTCTAAAACATCGGTGGCCTGAATTCCACAGCTTTTTTCCCAGCTTTGCTCTACCTATGTTTTTGTTTACAAGTTACAAGACTTTTTCCTTTCAGCCTGCTCAAAAGGTTGGTGGCAGCTGGCAGAAGGCACAGTTAGGCAATGATGCTTTTGCTGAGAAACATGAAAATATTTTCTCTATCCATGGAAAGATGCAGATGCTTCTTATATCTGACGCTGAAAATTAACTTTCATTGTTTCCTGACCCAATCCAATGCCAACCAGACTGTTGTAACTCCCTGGTGATATGAAGCAGTTCTCCCTTTTACATCTATCAGTCCTTGAAGCCTGACAAAATCTAAGTTAAGTGATTGTCCCCTCCTTTTTTTAATTAAACAGGACCTAGGACTTGATTTTTTTTTCCTGTTTGTTTTAGTGCTTATCCTTCAAATATCTGTTTTTCATAACAAGTGTTTTGCCTCTGGAAAATAGTTAAACATCCTGGAAAAGTAGCTCTTGTGCATTGTAGAGGATAGGCATACCTGGGTAAAATTCTGTCTCTTCTCTGTAATCTTTATGGCTGATCATGGGTGGGAAATCTACAATTTGCCCTGAAAACAAAAAGGTTGTCTGAAATTTCAGCTATGCTAGTGGTATTTTTTCTTTCAAATTTAGACAAACCAAGCTTTTCTTGGGACACTGAAATGCTATTTGATTAGCAACCACTAGTTGCTGACCACATCTTCCACTTGGATACTCAAGAGTGTTTGAAGTTTGTCTGCACCATGTTTGACTTCAGGTAGTGTCATTTCTTTTAGAGCATGGTTAACTTGGAAAGGGTTTAAATGCAGCATAAAAATCTACTTCACTGAAATTACGAGGAAGTATCTCAGAATTCCTGTATCTTCTTGAAAAATGGGTTTCAGGTCTCTAAATAATTGAATACAGCCTTTCTGATTGTACTTTCTATCTGCTAGATCTGTGAGGCTGCAGAGAACCCATGAAAAGGCCTTTGCCCTGCATGTGTCTACCTTGTAGTGCATATTAAACTGGGGAAATAGATTGAGGATTATTTTACACTCTGCTGGACTTCCAGCAGCTTTTTAAAGAATTGCCTTTTAAAATATTTTAAACTTGTAAGGAAGCTGCTAATAAAGATGGCATTTACACAATGCCATTCTGTCTTCATCATGCTGAAAATGGTAAGAAAGCTTTCTGCTTCATGTAAGACTATTTGCCTCACATGAAGATTGCTTGCAGATTTATTCCACAGTATGTGAGACACCTTGAACTGTCCATTATGAATATTTATTAATGATCTTTCTCTATCTCTACCATATTCCTCATTTTGAGATGAGTGTGAGAAAGCAAAGGGGACCAGAGCTCCCTTGGTACAGCACTTAACAGTCATAGAATGGTTTGGGTGAGAAGGGACCTTCAGAGATGGTCGAGTTCCAAACCCCTGCTATAGGCAAGGACACCTTCCACTAGACACCACATCCAGCCTATCCTTGAACACTTCCAGGGATGGATTATCCACAGCTTTTCTGGGCAACCCTAAGAGCAAACAATTTATTTTTTATATCCAGTAGAATTTACCCTCTTGTAGTTTAAAACCATCACCTCTTTCCTTTCACTGCAGGTCCTGGTACAGTGTCTCCCCCCATCTACCTCATAAGCCCCTTTTGTATATTGAAAAAATGAAATAAGCTTTCCTTATTTCTTTGTTGTATTTCATACCAGTTATGGAAGTTGTTGGTTTAGTATTCTACACCTGCTGTGTTCAATATTGATCTGTATCTTCTGCAGAGGTTATAAATTCAGGGTAAAAGCTGTCAGTCAAGTGTGACTGACAGGTTCTTGATTAATGAAGCCTAGTACTGAAATTGCAAAACATCTGCTGCTGGCAGTACAGAGAGGACTGAGTTTTACAGGATTTGTATGTAATGATGTTTTTCCATCACTGTTGTTTAAGATAACCATGAAAAGTGCCACACTTACTTTTTCATTAGTACTGGTTGTAATAACTAGTACTATCCCAGATCTTAGGAATGCTGTATGTTTCATGTAAAAATCTTGTGGATGACCTCTGAAAGTTCTCTAATCCCATCCCTATTCAAAACAGAATAAATTAGAGCAGGTTGTGCAGGAACTTTATCAGTGAAGTTTTTGACCATGACCTGTTTGCATCTTGCTTTCTGTGTTTTTTCATTTCCATCTTACAAAATAAACAGACTTCACACGTGGTCCAAATTTTCTGCATCACAACTTACCTGTTGCCTTTTGTCTTACCCTTGCACTCCTCTGAGGAGCCTGGGTCTGTTTTCTCCTTGCCCCTCTGCTAGGTCTCTGTAGACAGCAGAACCTTTTCCCTTTACCTTCTCTTTCAAAGTGGAACAATCCCAACTGATTCAGCATCTGCTTGTATGTCCTGTGCTCCAGCCCAGCCACCTTGGTGGTTCTGCTCCAGGCTCAGGCAGCACTGGGATGTGCTGTTTCTTCTGCAGGGCTTGCAGCTACAGGGTAGAGAGGAAAAAATGTTTCCTTGACATGCTGACAATGCTCCTGCTCCTCCTCCCAGGATGTGATTGGCCCTCTGTGATGAAAAACGTGGTGTTCTTGAGTGGTAATGGTTGCCTTAGAGCCCTTGGTGTTTCTGGTAGGAGATGGTTAGCACTAAAATGTAATAAATAAGCTGGTACCTTGAGGTAAGGTGTGATCTTAGGCTGCAATTTGGTGAAATATTTAGGTGTGTATCTGTCATTCTGTCTTCAGTGAAACTCAGCTTTGTGCTCAAGTTCAAATGCTTTCCTTAAAATAAGAAAGTTGAAGCAGTTTCTTAAGACATACTATTTTCAGCTACACACCGTTTTGCTGTGCTGTCTGTCAGCTGCATATCCACTGATGGTGATGTCCTGTTCTTAGGAAGCCAAAGTTATAACATTTAGCTTTAACCTACAGTGATCTTTTGGTTTTTCTTTTCACTAGGTTTTGGAATTTAGCTGAGCTGTGCTAAAATTACATTGGTTTGAAAGCAGGTTTTTATAAGCTGTTTAAATGTGGATCTCATCACTATTTTAACTTTTTTCCTTTTATGTTTAATGAAGCTCTTATGATAACAGCATCTGATTTTTAAAAAGTGACAGGATTTTTTTAGACCCCTAGATAAATTGGGTTTTTAAACATTTTAAAGGAGATGGTCTAAGCTAAAGATGCTATTAATAAAGCAAAATATTAGAGTGGACAACTGATTATATTCATAAATTCCCGTGGAGACTTTCATTTCCCTCCAGGCTCCTTTCTCAGTTCTATTAAACTTTGCTTTTTTCCCCTTTCCCTCCTGGGAATGGGTTTCTGAGTCTCATTCTCATGAAGGGCAAGAAGTATGAATCTGTTTTTACTGTTAAACTGCTGGCTTCGGGCAGAAATAAAGATATTTCATTTAGAAACAAGGGATAGAAGGGGCAAAATAATATCACTAACCCATGATTTTTGGCAGAAACAAATTGCAAAAAATGTAAGGCTTGAAGTGTGTTGTCCAGAAAATAAAATACAATATCTATTATAGGTGTTAATACAGTAACAGCTGGGAAGATCAGCTTGAGAGTAGACTACTGGCTAGGAGGGAACTCTTGAGTCATCAGCTTTTTTAGTGCTCTTTTAATTGAAAAGGAACAGCAACACACACCCCTGACTGCAGTTCTTTGTTAAGTCTCTTTCCTCACCTTTAAATGAAAGAAAAAAAGCCTTCTACTTCCAGATTGCTGAATGCTCTGCCCTGCACTTCACTACTTGATGGGAGAGGGGGGTGGGAAGCTCTGCAGGCTGTTACAGCACTTGGCTTATTTTGGTTGGTGCCTGCGTAATGCTCCTACATCATCTTCTCTTTCCTCCTCTGCTTTCTGCAGCTCCAAGTGAGGGTCACATAACTGTTCCCTATGTAAGGCAGGAGTTCTGGAGCAGACCCTAAAAAAGAAATGCTGATTTGCAGGCTGTAGGTATGCACAAGTCTGCCTTAGTATCTGCTGCCTTATTTCTGAGGTATTTTCCACAGCCAGAAATAAATCAAATGTGATCCTTGCTTTTCTCTGCTCCCAGCCCAGTTTTCATGTCAAAGGAGCACCTCCCCCTTGCTCATTCTCCCACTCCACAGGTCTGACAGTATCACAGTGGGGTCCCTTTTCCCCAGTGCAGATTCTTGTTGGTCATTGAGGCCACTTCTCTCAGCTCTCTCTGGCATCACGAAAATGACCACTCTTTGTTGTCTATGTTGTTGTGGTTTCTCTAGTTTAAAAGGACTTCATTACAGCAGATTCTGTTTTCTATAGAGAACAAGTCATACAGAGCCAAAATGAAGTCCTTTTTTTTTTTTTTTTTTTGCTTCCCTACTTGCCACTGCTTCTTGTTCTATTCAGAGGTGTTATTAATTGCTGCTGCCTTTGTGCAAGTACTCAGTCATATAGATTTTCCATCACCAAAGCTTTATATCAAAGAATGTGGTATCAAAGAAAAGATTTTTTCCTTTTACAGATAAAAGAAAATGTCTTTATTTTCAGAACTCCCAAAGACCAACTCAACTTGCTGTCAAAACAAAAAAAATCTATATTAGGGTTTCTTTTCACAATGTGCAGATTAAAAAGATCATTTGGAGAGACCATTTATTTGAAATACAGGTTTCCTGAGCAAACAAAAAAAGCCCTTCCAGTTCATCTAGGCATGGAAAACCTCCTTGCACAACCTAATTCTCTAGAATCCAGGTGGTTATGTCTCATTACCTTTTGTCTGCTTTTTGACCAGGTTATCTGGTTAGAATAGAATTACAGAATGATTTGAAGTGGAAGGGACTTGAAATATCATTTAGTCCCAACCCCTCTGGCATGGGCAGGGAATCTTCCATAAGACCAGTTTGCTCAAAGCCCCATCCAACCTGGTCTTGCACATTTCCAGGAATGGGACATCCACAGCTTCTCTGGGCAACCCCATTCCAGTGTCTCACCACCCTCACAGTAAAATATTTCTTCCTAATATCTCATCTAAATCTCTCCCCTTTTAGTTTAAAACTTTTCCTTTTAGTCCTATTGCTATCTGCTCATGCAAAGAATCTCTCTCTCTCTTTTTTTGTAAGTTTTTAGGTACTAAAAGGTTGCAATAACCTCTCCCCAGAGCTGTTTTTCTCTAGGCTGAACAAGCCTGTCTCTCTTAGCATGTCTTTGTAGGAGAGGTGCTCGAGCTCTCTGGTCATCTTTGTGCCCTCCTCCTCCTGCTGCTTTGGACCTGCTGTGCTTCAGTGTTTGCCTTGTCGACACAGCACTCCAGGTGGGTCTCATGAGGGTAGAGTAGAAGGCAGAATCCCCTCCCTCACCCTGCTGCTCATGCTGCTCTGGATGCAGCCCAGGACCCCTTTGGCTCTCTGGGCTGTGTGCACATGTTGCCAGGTCACTTCTCAGCTTTTCATCCAGGAGAATCCCTAGGTCCTTCTTGGCAGGACCCAATGAGTACTTCCTCCAGTCTGTAGGCATACCATTGGATGGTTTAGTTGTGGAAAGCTGAAAAATGCTAAAAAATGCTAAGACTCAGCTGTTGGGCAAGCTGACAGTCTTTATCCTTCTTGGCTGATGGGGATCTGTGCTGGAAAAAAAAAAAAAAAGTAAAATTGATTTGTATCTTCACAGGATAATTAATGCAGTTTTGATCTTAAAGCTAATTCTATTTTCTTTTGATCTGTTAAATTTTACAGAAAGGAAAAATTAATGAAGTTGATACTTCTAGGAAATAGTCATGTAATAGGCAAGGGGAGGAAAAGGGTGCCTGTTTTAGTATATTATTCTTACTCAGGAAATAATACCTAGCTGTAAGTGCTTTAGAGTAGGAGTCTTAGGTGAAGGGAGATTCTGCAGGAGGGTTCTGCAGATGATGCAGAGAAGGCTGGACTGGAAGCTGTTATTTTGTAAGAAGGAGAAATCCAGGAATAATTCCCACATTTGTCCTCTGTTATGGAGATCACCAGCCCAAAGTTTCTTTTTTTGGTCCCTGCTGTAGACCAGTTCCTTGAAAATTTATCTGAGTGGAAGAGAGGGCATTTGAACAAGAAAGATCCAGAAAACTAATCTGACTCTTTAGCTCAATTGATGCTAAACTGATGAGTGGCTGTGTTGTTGCTTGGCTAAACCTGCCTTTTTTGGAAATGCAAAGAGTACAAAATGCTGGCAGGAGCCCTATAAGGTTTTAAGCTGCTGCTACAAGCTGTTACCTAGATGAGCTGGCAGAAGAATGTTTGAACCTGCAAATGACTTTGGCAGGGCCCAGTCTCTAACCATAGATTCCTGGCTGAGAAATCTGTCCAGTTATTCTACTAATAATTTGAGGGATGGGGAATCACAAGGTTTCCAGGCACCAGATGTCTGCCTGCCTTTGCTGTGGGATTTTTAGGTTGGCTTTATGTCTACACTATAATTTCTTTTTTCCTGGAAGTGAATGCAGTTCGTTTTCAGAAGGAGATATGAAGACTTCATTAATACTAATTTTTCTACTTTTTAGCTTCCATTACACAAGCTCATTTTAGAACTGGGGTTTTTGTTGTGTTGCCTTTGAAAATCATTTCATCTTTTAGTTGGCTGTGGATCATACCCCAGCTCCTATGATTGCCATAGAATCCATTTTGCTCATACAGATGAAAATAAAAATGCCTTACCAGGTGATTCATAATTTCCAAGTCTAACTTGTGGGTTATGCCTAGTAACAAAGATTACTGCTAAAATATAGGAAGCTGCCATTAAAAGTTTCAGATAACCAGTCATAAAATATAATGTTTGGAGTATCACTCACTTTCAGAAGTAATGTTTTGACAAGAACAGCTTCTCCTTCCCTGTTTGGCTCTGCGTCAGCTAATAAGTTTTTTTTTGGATGTGAAGCTAAACTTCCCAATTCTATTTTTGCTTTTGCTTATAAGGATGAATTCTATTTTGGTAGACAGATTGTGCTATGAAATATCTACTTGGATCCCAGCAGTCCACTTTGTGTATCACCACTTCAAGTAGTGTCACCTTCAGCAGTATCCTTGTTTTTCCATTGCTCTTTATCTCATGTTGTTGTTTTGCATAGAGGAAGCTCCAGCTGCCCTTTACTGTAGCATGTTTTGAACCTTGTAAATATTATGTGTTAAAGAGTTTTACTTCAGTTAAAGTAATTATCAGAAACAACAGCACAAAAAGTCCAGCCAGATCTATTCTCATTAAATTCATCAAGGCATTAGGAGGTCTCATCATTCTGACTTCATTTTTATTCACAGAATTGAAGAAGGAAAACAAGCATCTTGGTGTTTCCTCAAGTTCAAATGAAGTGATTCTGATGCAGGAATATGTCTAAATATCTTAGATGAAAAGAAAACCTCAACAATTAAGGCAGAAGTATCACTAACAAAAACATTGACTTTTTGGAGACAAATACCTATTTTGTCCTTTGTAAAAATTGCCAAATATTTTTTTTCTGTGGCATATGTTTAAATCATCTATTTCCTTCTAGTTCTATGGGAAGTTAAGCTGTTCCATTCTTTAAAGGTGGAATGATTTTATTGTTTAGTGGTATTTTAATCTGTTGTCATAACTGACAGCATATTTAAGGGTTATCATAAACTACTGAAGTGCCATTTAAGTTTTCAGAAGACTTATTTTCAGAAGAAAAGTGTATTTAATTCTGAAATATTTTTTGGTTTTAATTTTTTAGTTTAAACCCATTTTCTGTTCTTAAAATTTGTATTATGCCTGGAGTTGTTTATTTTTAAGAACATGGTAACATATGAACTCAGCAGTATGGGTGGAAGGAGTGCTGCTAAGAAAATGCAAATATAGTATAGCTAGTTTCAGAGCTAGATGGTGTTTTAATAAAAAGTTTCACACTCATTTGCTGTTATAAGATCAGTTACCTCACAGTCAAAGTCCTTTGGGTTTTTTAGTTGAGTTTGTAAAGCTCCTTTAATGCAGAGATTAGCAGTTTCTTTATTTCTTTCATTCCATTTATTGGTTTGTAAACCTGAATGCTGTGAATTTTATGAAGGAAAAATCCTTTAATTTTGTGTATGCCTGTTGGCATGTGGTGGTTGCCATGGTACATGTTTGGAGCAAAACTTTTTAAACACTGAGTTGAGTATGATAATTTTTAGCATAGTTTTTCTGATAAAATTATTCAGAAGTCTGAAAATTTTCAAGTACTTACTTTTCAAGTACTTTAGCTTGACTGGATGTTCTAAAGGTCTTAAATGTAAAGTTCTGACATAAGGGTCTAAATTTCACAATATGGTCTCAGCATTTCTGCAGGGCTGCACTTCAGATGCACAAACAGATTTGTGTGATGGAGCTTTGTTGAGAGTTCCCAACTCCCTCTGAGTTGCAAACCATTGTCTGAGAGCAGCTGCTTTAATTTCTCACTATTCATTTTAGTGCCTTCTTCCCAATTGTTTTGCACAATGCTGTATTGTGAATGAAGTTTTATAAACATCTATCAAATAGTTGAGTGATTCAGGAATTATTAAAAATCTTGCATCAGTTCCTCAGGACATTTGTGCCTCCTTTCCTAACAGTCCCTGCTGTAGAGTTCCAGCTGATTCAATGAGCAGGATCATTGATGGTGGCCTTGAAGATCTAGGTTGTCTAAAATGTCCCTTGAAAATAAAGATACATTTTGAACTCAGTTAAGGACCTTATGCAGAGTTTATGAAGAATGAAAGCATTCAGCAGCCTGGGTTTCCAAGAGATGCTGCAGAATCAGTTGCCAGACAAGATTTTTAAGTCCCAAGACTTAAAAATGCTCACGTGTGACACAGGGTCTGAGAGCCTTAGGGCTGTTGTTTGTGAGTTAAATTTCATGGGTACATGTATTAGTAAATCTTTTTTCTTTCTGAAATTTGAGCTCTGGACTACTCCTTGCTAGCAGCTGGCTTTGGTGCTTTTCCACTGAGGAAATGCCACTTTGAGTATGGAATCCTTGTCAGCCCAGTGATGTCATGTGTCTTGCCTGAGAATGTCTTATGAGGTCTATGGATTGACTAAATCTGTCACTTGGTTTTACTTGGAGACTTTTTGAGGTGATGGTGTGGCTAAATGGCAGGACATGTGGGACTGTGTACTGTCTGAATGTTAGTGTTGCTTGAAAACCAGCTAGAAAATTTGTCAGGCTGTATTCTGCTATTAAAGGAGCAAAGTTAAATGATGATACAATTAAGTTATGAATTGGAAATACCATGATTTTAAATGAAAATAAGTTTTTCTTAGGCAGGTCTGATTATCTTTTAATGAAGGAAATGTAATCTAAACCCTCTTCTTGAGTCCAACTCTTGAAACTCTTCATAGCTTGCCAGCTTTCTGAAGCTGAAATTCTGCATGTAAATTGTTCTTCACTAACAGACTCATATAGGGTTTTTTACTAAATCAAGACTTCTGACATTTTCTCTATGCTCAGAAAGCACTGAAAATATAAAAATGTAGATCCCCTTCACCTCTCTTTTTTTTATTTTTCTTTGATGGCAGCTATTTTGACTTATTCATATTGTGATTAGATGTTCTGAGTAAGTATACTAGTTGTGACAAGATGTATAAAACATAGAATTTTTCACCAGACTTTACTAGTGAAAAAGCACTGAAAGCATTACTCTGGGCAGAGAGAAGTTCAAGTCAATACTGTGGTCAGGAAATTTAAATTTTTGCCTATTATCTCCAAAGCCTATTAGCTTTCTGTATATTTTTTTTTAATAGGATACTTTTAAAGTTATAGAGCTTTCTCTGTTAGCCAGAAATTTTTGTGGTTTTTTTTTCTTCATTGAATCTTAAATTCAGCCTCATGCCATTGCTACCAAAGGTATAGAATAAATGTAATTAATTTCTGCTCCCTCTGCTGGCCTTCGAGCTGTGCAGAATAAATCTATCCAGTACTTTCAAAGTACCCACACCTGCAACTGGTCTGTGGAAATTGGGTCTTTTGGGGACTAAGGAGAACATGTCATCTCCAATATCTAGACCTGAGTAGTGGCATTTCTGAAATAACCTCTCAATAAAAATGGAAGCTTTTAGAAAGGAAACAAGAGTGATACTTTGTGGTAACTTTTGAGTACCTTCAGGTGCAGCCAATGTGTGATCTCTCAGTGTGACAGAAGGAGAGCTGTATATTTCACACCAGTAGTAGACACTCTACAAAAGTGGTTTCATTTTTTGCTTGGGCTTCTTGATGATACTCTTTGTAGTACAGTGCAGAAAAACAGAACTGAAATGATCATATTGTTCAAAAATAATTGAAATATTACAAGTTTGCTTGAAACTAAGGTGCAAAGTCTGCTATGCCTGGCAACATTGTCTTGATAGCAATCACTTAAGAACTATTATGTATTCTTTTGTTGTTGTCTTGTTTTTTTTTTAAGCTGGACCTGTGATCTGCAGAATGCTAACATACCCTCCAACTCGAAGAGCCTTAATTGTGGGTTGTGGTCTGCAGATGTTTCAACAACTGTCAGGGATTAACACCGTCATGTATGTATTTCCCAATTGCTTCTTTTTATAAGAATTGGAAAAAAATCAGTGAGACCATTAGCAGTTATGGATGGTCTTCTGGAAGAATTCTGAAAGGTGAAAAATGGAGTGTGAGCTGGAATGCTGGTTTGAAATCCAGATGTTGACATATTTGGCAACACAGTAAATTGGTACAAGAGGGTGTTGATAGAGGGGTAAACATTTTTATAGACATGAGAATACAAACTGTATTCTGGGAGATGCATTATTGTGGTAGGGTTTATGGTCAAGGCTGTGTATGTCTGGACAAGAAAGCACATTTATGGTTTGAATGTGTGTGCAAATAGATCACAGTAAGGTGAGGGTTAGATTAACCGTGTTAATGAGGTGGAACATTACTGTGAAGTGGTAAAGGATGCTGAAGGAAGAAACATTTCCTACTTTTACATGGTTTTGTTATGTGTATGGAGACTTAGTAAATGTGGAAGTGAAGAATAATTTATTGGGTTTTCTTACGAGCTGTCAGCTCATAACAGGAGTAGCTCTTGACAAATGTGCAATGTGCAAGACCTTGTTTAACATGAAATTATTGTTGGGCCGCCCTCCATGACTAATCATAATGAATAAGGTTGCCATATTGTTTTAAGAGCAAGTATAAAATATGTTGCCATAACATTTTAAAGAGAAAACTATGCCTAAGGGAGCATGCATGTTAGGAAATTGTTAAAAGAAACAGCTTAAAGGATAAGGCTTTTAGTGGTATCAAGAGTTACCATATTAAATGTTAGAGTAAACACTGCCATCTGTCATACTGGAAGAAAAATGCCCCAGACTAAGTATTATTAAACTACACAGGAGGGAAATCTCTAACAGGTATAGAAAGACTTCATAAAGTAGGAATTGTAAGCCAGTATGGGAAACACTTGGACACAAAACTGGTAAGTTATGTGTGAAAGCCAGAAGAAAGGCACAGAAAGAGCTTTGATAAATTTTTCAGACACATCAGAAGCAAGAAACCTAACAATCTCCAGGCCCAGAAAGGATCAAGACACTGGGAGTACACTAGCAGAAGAGAAGTGTTTAGCACCAAATCTCACAAAGACACTTTTTGCATTTGTGTTAATTATAGAGGGTATATGAAGCTTTTTGCACTAGTGCCTACTTAACATGTCTCAGGTGGTCTGCTTGACCCTCAAGTATTAGGGGAAAACATCTAGAGCAAGCTGATTAAAAAATAACAAATTAATCAGGGTACACTCAACAGGTCTCAAGTAATTTGCATTCATAATCACTGAATTTGGAAATGTAGCATAATTTACATGAAGCTACAGCCCAGAAAGTTTTATTTTGGTCTCTATAAAAATTAATTAAAACTTCATAGAATCAAATAAGATGTATGTTAATAAATATGAAAAATGAACCTGTACACATAAAACATAAAACAACAAAGAAGAGCCAACATGATTGTTGTAGACATATTATAGCTTGCTTAGATGTGAGTCCATGGTTGTGTTAGAATTGTAAATCCCTCATGAATTAACCATCTTAAGCAACCATGACAGCTGCAGCCAAAGTTTCTTGAAGAAATCATATAGTCATAAAAATGAGAAGTCCTGTCATGTAAATAACTATTTAAGATAGGAGAAAAAAGGATGAGAATAGAAGATCAGTTATCACAAACCAAGAACAGACTCCTACAGTGATCTATATGAAGATCTTTGCTGCTTTAATAAATCTGTGAAAGCAGCTAAACAACAGAGTAGCAGCTTATATTCATACAGCATTCACAATATAAAGATCCCCCAAATCTGTGAACATGAACAGTTGTGGGAAGATAATGCAAGATAGCAAATTAGTGGAATGGCAAGTGCATTAAATACAATGTTATTCAGTAATGCCTGCAGGAGGGAACTGGGTAACTAACATGCATGGCAGTCTAAATTGTTACTACTCAAAAAAAAGGGCTTGCAATTGCATTATTGTTCTATACAAACATCATGATGACATCCATGGCCCATCTGGAATAGTAGGAACAGTTGCAGATGTCCTTTCTTTTAATAAGAGCAAACCAGGTTATGTGTGGGGAAAGAGATACCTGTGTTTGAACAGGATGATTAGAACTCTGCAGCTTGGAAAAGAAATGAGGTCAGAAGGAATACAAGAGGTATATAAAGCTACTAATGTTATGGAGAGGATGGGGAGAGCATGATTATTCATCATTTCTTCTAACACATTTTTGGTGACTCCTAGCTCTTACCCAGCAGTAGGTTTAAAATAAGCATTTTTTCATGCAACACATAATTACATATTGGAACTCATTGCCACAGGATGTTACAGATGCCAAATGCAGAAATACATTTGGAAGTTAATTAGGGAAACTTACATAATAAAAATTATTAAAATGTTATGAAATGTGGTGTGCATGCAGTCTCTGGCCAAGGACAGTCATTCTCACAGTTTGGTTCATAATACTTTGAGATGCCCTATTAGGCTAGAACAAAAAATTGACAGTTCACAAGGCTTATGACACTGGTAGGTTGACTTTGTTTATTTTAAACTTACTATGTTTTAAAATCTCAAACTGCTTTCTGTGTAGGAGGTTTTACAAATAGTTTGGAATTGACCTAATTTACTTGTGGATGTGTAGGAGGACAGAATTACAACTATAAAACGTGGTTGAATCTTAGCTTTAAAATAATAAAATGCCTATAATAAACACATGAAGGCACTGTTGTTAAAGAACTGGATTGCCAACCATTTGCAATATCCAGTCTCTTTTAATATTCCATTATGACTAAATTTTTAGTTATCAGATATGCAAGACAAACATGCTCCTGTGAAAGGACATTTTTCAAATACAAGTAAGCAGCTGTGTGTTGATGGCTTGCTTACATAAAAATTGGTAAATGCCTTTTAATGCTGTAATTAGTTGGTACCTTAAGGAGCTGTCAGATTGTATTAACTCTCTAAGCACTAGTTTTCTCTTCATAATGTTTAGTTGTGTCATTCTGGGATTGCTGTTCTCTTGCAGCATGAAAGCAGGCATTGGTTATGGTTGGAGGGTCTAGTATTGTGTGGGCTTTCCTTCAGTGGTTTCTCAAGAACAGACATGGCAGGTATTTTGACAGTGGATGTTCACTGTACCTTTGGTGCTACTGTAAATCCTGGTTTGTTGGCCCTTTTGAGGCCACAGAAGAAGAGGCTGATGACCCCAACTTGCAGTTGCCTTATCACCGAAGGGATACTGGGGACAGAACAGGTGATACAGACACTCCAGCATCAAAAGGCATGAAAAAACCACTTTATTATTAGAAGTCATAGTTCTTATAGAAACAATGGTGGACTTAAGACCTGATTGGCTTTTAGGAATCTTCTCACACACTATTGGTGAACTGTGAATAGAACACTGGAGAATCATATCTACAAACCACGGTTACAGAAAGAGAGATAACCATTGTTTGAATTCTTCTCTTTAAGTTTCCTACAGCTCCTCACAGCTTCCCAGGATTTTCCTGGGACAGCTCTGTCTCTCTCTGTTCAGGGGATATGTGAGTACCACATTGCCTGACTTTGTAGCAGAGAATTTAGCTTCTGGTTGCCCTCTGACCAGTCAACAGGGCAGCATCCATGACAGGCTCTGGCTTGTTCTAATTTTCTGGCTTGAGAGTTTCTGCTCTTTCTGCTATAAAATAAATTGTTTAATCTTGTATTTTACTGTAAGAAAAGTGAGGTATCAAAGTGAATGTCTGTGTTTCTGAAGAGCTCATTTAAACCCCCATCATCAAATCACAAAGAGCCATGAAAACATAAAAAATAACACAATTGTAGAATGATTTAATTTAAGTATCAAGAATGATACTTGCCCAATAAATGCTTTACTGAGTAATTCATCAATTTTAGAAAAGAAAAGCTTGAATCAAATATTATGGGTGTTAGAGCTCTAGAAATAGTCACTGAGTGTACCCATAGAAGAAGAGATGCTAAAACCCAAAAATTAC
Source organism: Haemorhous mexicanus (assembly GCF_027477595.1). Lineage (NCBI taxonomy): Eukaryota > Metazoa > Chordata > Aves > Passeriformes > Fringillidae > Haemorhous > Haemorhous mexicanus. The sequence continues at coordinate 61,547,659 of NC_082345.1, read as the reverse complement.
CTGCAAGAAACACAGGGAGATAACAATAAAAATCTAGAGCTTCCATGCTTAATAATTCAGTAATCTGGTATAAATTTTCTGGTTAAAAACTGGATATCAGTAGTGAAGCCATTGAGAGCAATGAAGTCCATGTGTAGTTGGAGCTCTCTTGAGGTTGGGGAGAGGAAAACCAGAAATATTGCTGTAAGAATTGTTGAAGGCTGTGCTCAGCCCTTTTCATTTTGTAATAAAGTGATCTGGTTTTTGCACAGAAATAGTTTCATATCATATTTGAATCACATTTGTTATACACATGAACGTGTATAAAATCCAGCCATGAGGAACCAGAAACTCATCAGGAACTGGATGTTACTGAATGGGTGAGAACAGTATGTGGAGCAACCTCTGCATTGAGGAGGTAGATCTAAAAGAAGCAAAATGTAAAAATAGGCTAAGGAGGTTGTGACTGTCACAGGAAAAAAATCTAGCATGATAAATTTAGTCAGCAAAAGGATAAAGCTCAGTGACCTATTGCTTTGATTCCTTTTTTTCCCCTAAGAACAAGGGTATCACTGCTGTCTGATGCAGTGCCTGACGCAGAACAAATGTTTCCTTTTTGTCATGGCTTTCACCAGCTTAACTGCCCTGTTAAAAGTCATACAATTTTAGACAAGCATCTCTCACACTGGTGTGAGCAGGTCTGAAATGGTTTAACTTCTCAGTTTCTTATCATTCTAGTGTTTTCTGATCTTGAAAACAGAAGCTCATTGTTTCAAGCCTGGAGCCCAAGTCTGCTTGGCAGGAGACTGAGAAAGGCCTTGTGAAGGAAGTTGGAGTCCAGGGGAGTAGTTATTACAAATTAGTTTTGTAATAGTAATATATCCCAGAATTTGGTTAAATCAGTGATGTTAAGATATTTTCAAGCCCAAAGTTGCCCATAGTTAAAACCTGGGGGAAGAGGAGCATTTTGAGGTTAAAAAAAAAAAAAAAAAGTTAAAAATTGAAGAAGTTCCATTTTTGGAAGGTGGGAGGAAGAGGGGACTTAAAGGATTTGAACTGTTCCACATTGTGTAGTGAAAACCATCAATGGATGTTTTATCTCTGTGCTCATGTTCCTGCAGAACCAGGACTTCTGAAAACATTTCTGGTAATGTGCAGCCTCGTAGCAGTTAAAATACTTCCAAACCATGGGGAAGAAAGGTTTTGGAAAAAAATCCCAAGTTCTCTTGAATAGTAGGCTGTAACTTAGCCATAATTGAAGGAGTTCAGTATTGTCTTGACAAAATTGCTTGCAGGTGGTGTGACCTATGCTGGAGACTCTGCTGCTCTTTGAGAGGCTTTTTGTCCGTTCCCAAAGACTGCCGGTGCCCTCAAGACTATAAATCTGAGATAAGATTGAAGAGACAGCTGCATCATCTTGATTATTCTTACTCTCACAATACGTTGAGTGGATGTGATGAAAGCCAGACAAAATACTTTGTTCTGTGGTTGAAACACTAAGTTTGATGTGGTGCTAATTTTGTAATTTGCCATTATCTTTTCGCATTGTGTTAGCAAAGCTTTCTGCAACAGGAACGTGGTATGATGTGTCAAGAGGGAAAGCATATGGCCTTCAGCATTTTTGCTAAGCTATTTTGCAGGTGCATATGATCTGTTATTCCTATTTAATAAAATATTTTTTTATTTCTGAGATATCTCTGCACCTCCTAGAAGTTAAATGAATCCACATATAAAATGTATTGCTGCTTGGATTTGGTCCTCAGATGTTTTTGAGCTCTAACAGTGTTGCTTTTTTAATTTATGCAAGCAAACGAAAGAACCAGAAAAAAGGATGATAAAAAGAAGCATCTTTTTTCAGCTGGCAAGAAATAGGGAGGGGAATAAAATACTATATGGAGAAGGAAAAAAGCTCAGAATAATGAGAGAGGAAAAAGAAGTTGGATAATAGAAGAAAAATATAAAAGAAGACAAGAGGAGGTTATGTAACAAGTGGAAACTTAGGGTTTGAAGATAAGAATATAAGAATAATTAATATGAAAAGTGAAAAAATATTGTGCTGAATGTGAATGAGAGACTGCAAGAAAATAGGAATGGGACTGGGAAAGAAGTCGGGATGCTTCTGGAGTTGAATAGAGACCAGAGAGGAGTTTAATGAAAAGCCCATTTCCTGGCAGCTTTAATTGCCAGGTCTTTTGTGCAGCAGCTTCAGAGCTGACACCTGTGAGCAGCTCACTGTATCCTCAGAACCAGCCTGGTACTTCTGCTTAAAATGAGAGTGCAGCTCAATCTCCAGAGGGGTGGGGAAAGTCAAGACTCAGAAACTCATCTTTAAATTCCAGTTTTCTAACTTCTTCAAAATGAAATACTGAAGAGGGAATGTTGGACAATATCTGACATATCTGACTGCAGAAAATCTTTTCATACCTTATTTTGTGAATTACTGCACAAGTAGTAGCAACCTTCTCCACTCTTTCAGCATCAGAGCAATATAGATAGAGATTTATGATTAATGACTGAATGCATTTACAGGTTATGACACATTTATAATGACTAAGCTGGTCATTGAAATTAGGTTTTCCTAGAGCATTGGTTGTTGTTTTGAATATTGGAAAATAGTGTCTGAGATCTGTAAACAGAAGTTCTACTGGCAAAAAGTAATGGTGATTCACATTTTTCTTTGACTTTTAGGCATTGACTTTTAATGTACAGGTTTCTATTGTGTTCTCTGGCTGTGCATTTTAAAACAAAATCCAGAAAGTAGCATACTGTATTTAAAAAACAAGCAAACAAACAGTGGACAACCCCGATCTGGCACAATGCTAAATGTCATCCAAGTTGCACAGCAGTTACTGGAGGAGAGTACCTATTATTGTACTCTTAGCTTAAATTCAAATTGGGCACAGTAAGTCCCAAGCAGACTGCCATGTGGCATTTCTTTTTGGATGGCCAGTAACTTGTCACCTCAGTTTTTCTTGAGTATTCTCAGACCCAGCTGGGCTTTAAGTCTGAGTAAAGGAGGCACTATTGCATTAATGTTCTTTCTAGATACAAACTTTGTAGAATTGTCAGGATAATTGAGAAGATTTGGTAATTGACAAGTCTCATTTTCTCTGATGACTCCATGCCATTAAGGCTGCTGCCTGGTTAGGTTTTCATCCTTCAGTATTTTTTGTGGGTAAACTGTCCAGTTTATATCTTTCTTTTAGATTTTACATTTTCCTCTTAGGCTTTAGGAAATGTTTAATAAAACAAAAAGAAATTCTATGTTGAACATCCACTTGCTTTTCAGATAATAATTCATTAGAGATTTTTTTGGTAGGTTTTCATAAATTCTTTCAATGACATTTTTTTAAGAAGTGACCCTTCATTTTACCATTTTAGCCTTCCTTCATATTGCAAGATGTTTTAGATAGTCCTGTGTGCAAACTCATCATGTAAAATAGTTCAGTGGCATGTAGATGCTTTTTATATAGACTGCAGATATTTGATAAGAACAGCTAAACCAGAGTCTAGTCTAGTCAAACACGCTAGGTGAGGTGAGTGTGCCATGCCACCAGCTGTCTCTGTTGTTTGTGCTATACAGAAATAATGGGATTGACTTATAACAACGCTTGAGAGGAACAAATTGTAGTTAATAAGCAAAATAATTTCATACTACTCACTCTAAAACATCCTAAATGAGGGTTTATGGAAACTGCCTATATCAGTTTCATAGTACTTGAAAAGGAAAATGAAATTCTGACTCAGGCTTTTGGAAAGTTTTGCATTTTCAGCAGCCACTTTTCCTTAGGCAGTGTACTGGTATCCCAGCTGAGCTTGTTTCTTTTAAAGTAAACAATGCATTGAAAATAAAATATATTTTAAAAAACCCAGCTTCAAACATCTCATGGCCACCAAGTGGTACACATTGGACACAAGTTTATTGTGTACAAACAGGTTTATACAGTATTTTTTCCAAGCCCTGTAACAGGTGATGGAGATGATGATTATTATCATTATTATTAAATTTAAAATTATTTTTCCCCCAGTAAAATGGTAGATCTGAACTGAACAATTTGTTTGTGAAAATCTGTTCATTAAATTTGAAAAAATTATCACACAACTTATAGAGAGAAGCAGCGACTTTGGAACTGTGGCCAAGGACAAACTCAGATTTGGAGGTGAAGTTGGCTGGAAGTACAGAGCCTTAGGCTGGGCAGAAGCAGTTCTTGTCAGCAGCTGAGATGCTGGTTGTGTGGGTAACAAGAAATGTGAAATGCCCTTTCATCACATGCTCTCAGCAAGAAGGCTGGGCAGTATTTACAGCAGCTGTGACTTGGCAGAGCCAATCCTTTCCATCCCCTCTTTGTTTGCCCTCACCTCTCCATCAGTGCAGGCCAGGGAGGAGCCCAAACTGGACTCCAGTTTCTCTGGACCTTGCTCTCATATTCTCCCTTCTTCTCAGTCATTAGTAGATGCTGATGTGGGAAGGGAATACCACCTAGTAAGGGGAGTGTGCCTTAGTCAATCTGCTAGGAAGTGGCTGAAACAAATCTGTTGATGACAGGATGCCAATAGCTTCATCCATGAATGAAAACCAAACCAGCCAGCACAAGATCAGCTGGTTAAGGAGCACTGCAGCAGGCCTGAGAGAAAAGAAATAGCTCTTTTGTTCCTCAGGCAGGATGCAGTGCAGGTAGTGGTGACTTGGTATTGAGAGTCACAGAGAGGGATGGGAAGAGAAAACAGCTGGGTCATACAGCTGGGCATCCAATATGGCCCTACAGCTGTGCAAGAGCTATGAGCACAGCTCATTGAGGTCTTAGCCTTCATTCTGGTTTTGTACTTACCAGCAAACTGCACAACTGAGTGACCTGGATGGATGTAGGCTGCAGAAGGCAGTTCAGTAAACTTGAACATTTTTTAAGGCAGTTATATTGCTGAAGTTTCTGTATCATTTACTGTGTTTGAAAAATAACTCCTTTGTTTTAGAATTTTTGTTTAAAAATTGAAGTGTTTTTCTTAAATATTTTTGTGTGTGCTTTTAGGGTGACCTGCAAAACCCTGAAAAACTTAGGGGTTTAATGATTTAGCTCCAAAGGCTGTACTTTGTCAGGTGAAATAATTGTGAGAGGGTAGTTGGGATACAAGTAAGAAACTGCATCTTTATTAAAAACAAGTCACCTGTGTGTCAGCATTGGTAGCAATAAATCCACACTATTCCAAGTTTCCACTAAAAATAAAAAATTAAACCAAAGCTGTTTTCTCCTGTAGTTTAAAAGTTAGTTTAAAAGAATAGATTTGTAATTTGCCATAAAACAAAGAAGTTGAAACTTGAAATTTGGGTTATTTGGCCAATGTCATACATCAGTCTTCAAGACTCCCTCTCAGGCTGAAGCTTCTCACTGCTAATGCCATTTCTCTGTGCATTTTGTGTTCTTATTCCTTTTGAAATAGAAAAGGAAAAATCAAAGCTTTATGCCACTTAAAAGAAAAAAAGAAATAAGCAAAACAAAGCAGTGAATCATGATGGGGTAGGTAACTAGATTAAAGTTATAAAATACATATCCTGCTTAAGCTGCTTGGCCTGTTGATCAAACTAACCAGAGTTTTTGGAAGATGGTTTTTACAGGTACATCCTCATTCTGACTGTTGGAGATCAAAGGATAGGTAATTCAGATATAAAAGTTTTGAAGGTTTATTGGAAGATCAAGGAAGTATTTCAAGATGCTATATAATGGGACTAATGGGATGAAATGAAGTAAAATGTAGAATGATTATTGGAACACAGTTCAGTGCTTAGAAGTACTATATTGAGTGTCTCGAGGGAAGTAGGAAACAATTGTAGTTTCTAATTGCTTAAACTGTTACAACAATAGAGAAAATATCAGAAATAACATACCTGGGGGTTTGGTGTTGAGATTAGTAGACATACAAAGCAGATTAATTTAAGTTTATAAGTAAAGACTAATTTCCTTTATATTCAACTTTTATACCCATCTTCTGATAATTCTCATAATCTATCCATTATTGTTAAAACAGTAGAAAACCAAACGCAGCCCCCACCTAAAACCTCAACTTAAAAAATCCTAGATTACCGAAAACATTAAATGATATTGAGGTGGATTTATTTGCATTATAATTTTTGTCAGGCTAAAAAATAAACAATGAAAACCCTTCTGAATGTGCACAGGAGGCAGGTTCAGGGTGCTGATGTGAGGTATTGTAAGGGGCTCTTAACCATAGGCTCTCACTCTGTTTTTGAAGCAATGGATTATTTTTTTTTTTCATTTCATAAATCTTGTAAGTATTACTGGTTTTCCTTATTTGTCTGGTGCTGAACATCTGCTTAGCTGTAGGAGTTTTGTGTTGTTTGGGTTTTTTGCCCCCAAATCTGGACCTTTAAATTCATGAGTTGAAGAATGACCACATGAAATATTTTCCTTATTTATTGCCCTTTTTGGGTTCTATCCTGGGTTACTGGTTAGAAGAATGTATACTAAAGAATGGAATAGAATGAAAGTTAAGTAAATAAAAGAAAATAAAAGTAAACCTCATTGTGTGACATCTGCAAATGATTTGCCACAGTCTGGATCCATCTACTGATGGTTTGGTTAATAATTTTTAAAATGGTGCAGGTGTATTATAAAGGATCTGAGTATGAACTGATACTTCAATAAAAGAAAAAGAAAAATCTTCAACAAAACCCCAAGTTAAATGCCTTTAATAAATTGGTATTTTTCAGTGTAATGCTTTCAGAAGTAAATTCCTTGTAAATTTTGTGCTGACTGTGACTAATACAAAGGCTTGTAATATTTTCATTTGGAAATCAGGGTTTATTTTTATAACATGTTCAAAAATACATACTCAAAGAACTGTATAGGAGTCAACATACCAAATTACTGTAAAATAAATTACGGTAAAAGTAATCCTGCTATCTATCTTCTCATTTGGCATGTGTTTTATTTTAATCTTGCCTGATCAGCAGAGACTAAGTGCACAAATGCACAATTTTACCCCCAGTTTTTCGTGAATGAAATCTGGGAAAAACCAGTCAGAAGGTTGGACATTTATATTAAAACATTGAAAAACCAGTCAGAAGGTTGGACATTTATATTAAAACATTGAAAACCATTCAGAAGGTTGGACATTTATGTTAAAACATTGAAAACCAACTCAGAGTCCTGCTGATTGTACTCTTTGTTTTACCTTACTGTGGTTTTCTCAATGGTAGCTGATAGTATCTGTTCCTATAGTTCTTCAGGCTGTGAAAGCATATTTAAAGAAAGACTGTCACTTTGGAGGTAGCTTAAAAGCAAAGTATTTATTTAAAGAAGAAATACATTTGAACCCTTATTTTCTGACATTTCTTTTGGTGTTATTGAAGGATTTGTGTATTTACTAGAAATTTTTCGACATTTTTCTGCTTTTGATTTCTGCTCTCCCTTTTGCCTGTAGTGAATTCACAGCACTGTTTGATTTCTATCTGTTGCCTTAGTAATAACTTTCAGGTCACAAATCCAGTGTTAATTTCACTGCAGGGCCATGCAATAGAAATTGTGTGAAAATGGCTTTGCCTTACATGTTGTACATACCCAGTGTAGCTGTTTAGTCAGATAAATGCATCTCATTCAGTTTCTTCATGTGTAGAGCCAAGTAATGAAATGAAGTCAGAGCAGTGATGCTGTTTTTAAATCATTCATGAATGATTGCTGAAGGAAGTTCCCTAAATAGCACTACTGGTTTGTTTGTTTCAATGTATTATTTGCCCAAACAGCTCCTGGAGCACAACAGGTCTCAACTGTTTTTCTTCTGTTGAACATTTCTAATCATCTTGTAAAAATTCCTTTTTCATGCAACAGTTAATGTTTAATATGCATCACTCTGTTGAACTGTACATTTTTGTTGTCTCTAGCATTTATTTTGAGACCTATCAGGAAATCAGATACCATTTTTTTTTTTTTTAATAAAGCACAATAGAATAGTAAGGGGAGGGCTTGGTTTGTGCTGTAGATTTGCTCCCTTGGCAAAACCTAGAGGGCACATATTCAAAAATTGGAGTGTATTTGTAGCAATAAGGAAGTGTCTTCTTCTTAGGTGAAAGACAGGAAATATAGAAATGTGAAACAATTCCAAGTTCACAATGTAATCAGTCTTGAAAAGACACAAAATTAAAGTGTAAAAGGTCACCTGGTTAGGTGGTGCCTGCTACAGCAACATGAGCAACCTCAGTGAAATATATTACTGATGCCATTCAAACACAGAGTAAGAGATAGGATGCCCTTTAGATCTGTTTATTCACCTTTACTTTAAGGGCAGAGGAGCCAGTTCTGTAAATTGGATTCTTTGGAGTCTGTCAATAAGAGTTAAGCTGCCACAGGCTAGTCAGTGTGCCTTGTGCCACAGACTGGAGACCCCCCCAGAAAAAAGGTTGAAAGGTTATGTGCATTGCAAAGATTTGCTGTAAATGAAAATAGTCCAGAAAAGAACCGTGAATAAAACATGGTAGTATCTAAAAGTTAATCCAGACCTTGTTATTGGGAGCAGTCTACAAAACAAAGAGATGGCTGTGGTGAAAATGGGCCATTACAGAAGGTGTGATATAGAGCACAGTCACCAGATTGAAAGAAAATGAGAAATCACTGATGAGACTCTTAATTCCTCAGTGTAGTGAGAAAGAATAATGTCTGTAAGCCAGCAAGAAGGAGAGTCCAGGGAGGGAGGGGGATATCAGGAGGGGGAACTGAACAACACTTGGGTTCTCATCTTTTGGGGGGACTGGTTCTTTCCTGGAGAATTTCTGGCAATCAGGTGGTGTCAGAGCTGGAGGGGTGCAAATTGAGTCTAAGCCTGTGCAGGTGAGAGGGGTCTCACCTATGACTGCTTAAAATCTTTGGGGATTTTTTCTACAGAGTTCTAACAAGTCTGGGAGAATGATTCAGAGAATGATTTTAAGACATTTTCATGAAAGAATAAAATCCTTTGTGATATTTAAATTCTTTTTAATAGTCACTTGTATACTGCACTCTCCCAAAGCGTGTTTTACAGACGTCTTGAAAATAGAAAAAGAATGTGAGAGCAGATTATTATCAGCAACATTTCATATGTTTCACAAGGGGAAATTGGAACAGGGATGTACTGGACTGCTAATTAAAACTTCTGCTTGCTGGAGGCCCCTTCCTCATGTAAACTTGAATCTTTTGGTCAGTTATGAATAGAAGAGGCTTTTCTTTTTAGAAGAAAGAGGGAGAGCCCTGTTAGAAGCCAGGGGAGGAAACAAAAGCACAATAAAAAGAAACAGTTAAGATAATTTGGGCTTTCTTATTCCACTCCCTCTTCTTACTTCCTTGGTTATATAATTTCTATTGTATGTTTGTAGACTGGGGAAGCAGAAGAGAAAATGAGCAGCTAAAATTTAATGTTTTCAACTTCAGGTCTTTAAATAACAGATTTAAATGAAAGTACTGAAATTAGTTCTTGAAAACATAAGTTGACAAAAGCTAAAGTCTTCTGTTACTAAAGGAATACCTATCGCCCCTGCATGTTGGTGAGAGAGGGAAGCAGGTGAAAGTACTGAAAAAAGTACTGAAGGACTTGGTGCTGTAAGGAACACGTTGGCAAGTAAGGAATCAGGTAAGATCTCACTTGGACCAATTTGGCTATTGTTAAACAAAGTTTTGAAAGTTACCTTTTAAAACCTCCTCTCTCCTACATATGAGCCCTTAACGAAATGTGAGAACTGAAACTGTGTAACCACAGTCTAATATAGATGTCAGATGAATTTGTTACAGATGATATACAAACTAAAAGAAATCCTGGCACTACACTAAGCCAGCAGCTGTCTTATTTCCACAGGAAGCTTATCAGAATGAAAAGTGTAAATTATGCTTGTTAGTGATGACATTCCAGGAATTTTAGATTTTTCAACCATCTTAATGTATGAGAACCAAATTTTGTTTCAGATTGTGACACATGCCTGTAATGTCACTAATTTACAGTGGAAATAAAAGGCAGGATACAGTTCATATTTTTTTCTGGTTCGTGTAGGAATGGAGAATGACTTATTAGTGAAATGGAACAGCTCTCAAGGGAAAAATGTACTAATTCCAAGTAATCTTTCTTTCTTTTCTATTTCATTTAATAGTAGAGAAATTATGTGTGTTAACACATTTGCATGAATATTATCAAATATATTACAAACATATTACATCTATTACAGTTGTCCTCTCTATCTTATATGCCTTAACAGAGTTTTGAGTAAGTAAAATTAGTGAGGGTTAGCTCATTGTATTTTTCAGGGCATGTAGCCCTGCTTTTATCTTACATCAAACCCCAGTTTTTTATGATTCTTGTCACATTGTGGTAAACTAACTCAAGCACTGCCGTAATTCTGAACAGAGGCAGAATCAGGATGTAATGTAGAGAGAAAAAAAACCCCCAAACAAACAATCCCCTTCTCCCCACCTCACCCATATATATATATATATATATATATATATATATATATATATATATATATATATATATATATATATATATATATGGATATCACAATTGACCTGGAACACAGGCTCTACAAGATACTGGTCAAGTCTCCACAGATATTTGTCTAGCTATATATTGATTTATCATATTTGTTAGCTTAAACCAGCTAGAAAATCATTTAAGCACATGCCCATATTGCTAAATCCCTTCTCTCCTGCAAACTGGAATGGTCATCTCCTCTTTAAGCATCTCTGAAGAGGATTCTGCTGCCCTACTGTGTCTTCAGTTATGCTTGAGCAGCTCCAGTGGCTTTTCCTTGCATCAGTGTAAGAGATGCCACCATCTCTGCAAACTCTTCAGTGCAGAAATGCACATTAACCTGGCAATAAATATGGGTAAGCAGTTTGAGACTGTGGACTTCTGTCCAGTTTTGGAAATCTTAATTCCCTTAATCGTGTAATATGCTACTGCAGACAGCTGGTGTTGGAGGAAGACTAGCCAATGCTAGATTGGGAAATTAAAAAAAGGAAGTACAGAAAGAAGAAGAATAAAAACACATCAGATGGGATGGACAGTGCTTTGAAATGTCCTGTAAAGCCACTGTTGGAAAAAGAAATTAATTCCATGGTTAGAAGTTTGGCTCAATTGCCCATCCTCTCAGCAAAATCTAAGAGCCCTGTCTAGGTTTTGCCTTTTGAAAACTAAACAAGCAGCTCTTGGTTATCTGTGACAACACTTGAGCCCTCATTTCTGCTATGTTTTGTTAGGATATGCTGAAACAAATGGTTTTGTAAAGAAAAAAGATGATATTGCAAAACTTTTTTTTTCTTCTACAGGTTGCTCTAAAAGCTGTGCTTGTTCTGTTTTCTGTATTTTTTTTTTTTCTGAGGGAATGTTACTTCTGAGACTTACTCAGCTGAGGGACAAATGACACCAGTAGATTCCTGCAAAGAACATGTTATTTTGCCTCCAGTCCTTCTTACAATGACTTTAAAACCCTGCACTATATGCTTGCAAAAAACTTTAAGCACATTTTCTAATTCAGACTTGCAAATTACTGCCCTTAAGTGACACATTTTAGCTTCCTGTAGTGTGTATATTACAATAGTATTCACACAAAGATATGATGTCATACTTTTGAGTTTTTCTCACTCAGACAAGAGACTCATCTGGACTATTACCTTGGAAAAAAATTGTAGTTCACCTTCTGTACAGCTCTTGATGATGACTCAGGGGAGTCTCTTAGTGTTCTGAGTGGTATATGCAGGGTCATGCAGGGTGGCTAGAGCTATGACTGTCACTGGCCTGGGCACCTCCACACTCTGTCTTTTGTCTTCTCTTCCAGTATAAAGTTGATCTTTTCAATAAATCAACTTTTGGGTTTTTCTAACAACATAATCTTGCAGAAATTCCATGCTTGCTGCACTGTAAACCATTATGTACAGGAGCATTGAAGTATATTTGCCATACACCTTCTAAAATGTTTATTTTTGTGTGTCTTAGGTTCTGTGCATTGGCTTATTGCTTCTTGTTCTCTCTAAATAAAGTTATGAAGAACTTAGAAGCAACCAGTATTTATGACACCTCCCTAAACTAGATGTTCTCTGTAGAGAAACCATTTGGGGATTTATTCTGGTTTCATAAAAGACATTTTCCTTTCCTGACAGCAAAATTCTCTGTCTGGAACAAATTAACTGCCATTCAAGGACTAATCTCTTCCTCCACGGCAGAAATGTCTTCCTCTGTGGCACTGCTCTTCAGGCTGACTGCTGCAGTCACTGTCACAGATACTCCCCAGAGGTTTCAGACCAGAATCACATCTGCTGCTTTGAGTCACAACTTCATCCTATCTGGTGGGATTGCAGTGTTCATTAGACTAATTAATGATTAAGTGCAGCAATATGACATGGCTTGGCTGTTTTGTCATGTCAGTCAGCTTTCTCAAAAACTCACAGTAGCAGCTATGTTCTGAATGTTTGGATTTGTGCAAGATTTTAAATGAGCAGCTTTCTCACTAAAGCCTGAAGTGCACTGCTGTCTGGTATAATCTTACTTGAGCTGCACAGAGGTATCTAAACCAGCAAAGCCTGCATTTGTAGAAGGAAATGTTCAGACAGAAACCTCTCTGTAAGGGAGATCTTTACCTACGTGGAATTCGAGGTATTATGAGGAGAGAGGAGCAAAAGCAGGAGAATGGGAGCAGAATGTAATGCTCAAATTGAGTTGCTTTCCTCAGAAAAGCAGAACAACACATAGCACTGAATCTGCTGCTGCTTCATTTTGGCCCTGTGGTTTTCCCTTACAGAACAGGTACTCACTTCCCACCTCTGCTTAGGTACTTAAACTGTGTTTCCAGCTTTTAAAGAAAAGGTGCTTTGTAATTCTTTCCAGGATAAAAATACTTAATTATATTGTGTGCATAAGTAATTGTTGTTTATATGTATTACTAATTTAATAAATGATAACTGTTGTGGATGAGGGGGTTGAATGTACCCTCAGTAAATTCACAGACAACATCAGGTTGGGTGGGGATATTGTCTGCTGGAGGGCAGGAAGGCTCTGCAGAGGTTCAGGCTGGACATCATGAGGATTATACCCTTGGAGACCAGTGTGTATCTGAGTCAAATGGAACCCATTGATGGTAGTATGGCAAGGTCTTCACTGAAGAAATCTGGGTGATCACAGTGATGGCCCTTATCAAGGGCATAGGTTTACTAGCTTTTGGAGAAGATGGAGCAGTGTGTGACCTGGTGGTGAGAAGGCAGAGAGCAAATATTTATCTATCCATCAGGTATTGACCCTGCAGTTTTCTAAACCCATGTTTTCTGTCCATCATGCTTGAAGTCTGACTTGGCTGGGAGAGTGTGACCATTGCTTCAGGAGATGCCACCTTACCTGTGGGATCAGATTTCCCCAGCAGTGGTATGAAAGGCTTCTTCTGGTTTCTAATCTTCTGGTAAGGTATCAGCCACGAAAGGGCAATGTGTCAAATAATAGTAGCCATAAAGGCTGCTTGCCCAAAAAAGTCAGCTAATTTTTTTTTTGTGAATTATGCAGTGATTCCTTTGGTGTTCTTGTGACACAGCTGTTGAGGAAGGTTCCTTCCATGACATGTCTGCAGGTATCTGTGAAGAACAATGAAGAGAGGCTACCAGTCACAGTTATTTGCTGTGTGCATACTATTACTTGATACGTTTTAAATGTGAAATTATTGAATTTTGCAGCTCACGACAGGTCTGCCAGATAGATATTAAAGATTTTTTTCAATGTATTTTTCAAATATGTTGTCTCTGGTTTTCTTCCATGCCTCCTCATGTGAGAATATGACTAGCAAAAGCTAACATTCTGTCAGTATTCCTTCTTCAAAAACTACCTTTGTATCATACACTTTTGCCTCTTCTCAAAACTGTGTAAGTCTGTTGTTCTCTGGTCTCTGTTATGTGGCCCTCTTTATGCCTGTAATAAATGCTGACAGCTCCCAGCTCAACAGTTATTTCCATCAAATGCAGACTGTTACGTCACTCAGATTTCTGAGTGCCAGCCTGAGATAAGGACTTGAATGAAAAGGCAGCTGGCATAAGGTTTGTGTCTGAAGGAAATGTTACTGTGTCTGCTAAGGCAGCAGGAGCATCTAAGGCAAGAGCAGCCTTAACCTTCAAGGGGTGTCCCAATCTCCAGCATTCAAGGACAAAGCACATATCCTTTTGGCTTCTCTCAGTATTCCTAATAAAAATTATTGTGAGAAGGTGAGAGATGGTGCTTGCTTCTTTCCAACATGAAGATGCCATGATGATCCAAGCTTTCAGCACCCTGAACTAGGCTGCTAATGTATTTTTATTTAGATCAATATGTTGACTTTGGGCTCATTCAACGTGCAGGTTTCTGCCAGCCAGAGGTGTCCCTGTGGACAGCACAGCTTACTGTAGCCACTAGCCTAGGTGTAAAGAGCTTAAAAGCTTTAGGGGTTTTTTTTGTACTTTGCTTGTTCTCAGTAAAGGACAAAGCTGACAGGTGGATATGCTGCGCAGTTGTATAATTGACCACTCAGGGAAACTGATGTTTCCTTTCTCTGTGGTAGCAATCTTCCCAATGCCAATTGGTGTTTCCCCAATCCAGGCCTCTCACCTGTGTTATCTACTGTAAGCTGTCAACCTTTAATTTCCTTTTTCCTTGCCATGCAAGTTCTCTTCCTGAATGTGGTTCTTAAAAAAAAGGCACGCTTCTCAAAGTAAAATCTTTGTGAGCAGTTCATGGTGTCAGTGTGCTGACGTAGTCTCAAGTCAGAAATTAGTGGTGCTTCCTCATTATCTCATCTCTCCCCATCTGTCAGCATCCATTTGGGGTTTTTTGCCTTGTGTTTGTATTGCAAGCTTTTTGGGAGAGGTGATTTAATTGTTCTGTTTCTGAGCAGCACTTAGCACACTGAGTCCTTCCTGGTGCCGGAGACAGATATTTCAGTAATGCAGTCAACCTTTAGGAATGAAACTATGTGATGTTCTGCTTCCAACAGTGTAATTCTACCACATAGATAACCCTTTGTATTTATTGCAATGAGAGAAAGGAGCTTTGCTGATGATATGTGACAGCATTTTTAATAAATGAAGCTCAGATTTTAAATTCTTTGTGAGAAATGGCCAGATGTCACCCATTTTTTGCCAGTACAAGTAAGGTCTGTCATTTGCAATGTCAGTGTTGGTGTTTGAGAGTACAATACTAATTAGAACTTTACTTTCTAACCCCAGAATATTTGTATTTTATATTGCAGCATGCTGTATTTTACAGGGAAATATTTATCTTCTGCAAAGAGTGCCAGGTTCTCCCCTGGTCAGGAGCCATGGGTCTGCAGAAGCCCCAGTGGTCACAGAGCTTTGCATGCTCTAGAGAGGTGTGGAAAGTCCAAGGCTTGAGGTCAGACTGAGAGGAAAAGGTAAAATCTTCAGAAAAAAAATGCACATTTAGTATGTGTATTGTAGAACTAGAAAATAAAACAGCAACTTAGCTTTATAGATTACTTTTGCAGAAATTTTGCTTCAAGAACTGTGTTAACTTCTCAGCATAATTTCTTTTCCATATTAAAATATGGAAAGAAAATGTGTTGTTGCAGGTATGTGGTGTTATTAGAAACAAGTTGGGGGGAACAGAGAATCTGCATGTGTGGAGAGTCTTGCTACTGCAGATGTACATATTGTTCTTCTCTTGACAAGGATCCCCAAGCAAACTTCAATTTGAGAAAGTCAGTGTTTCCCTCTTAGACACAGCTTAGTTGGGTGGATTCTGGATGTTGTTCTTGATGGAGTAAGTAGATCCTGGAAAGGAATTAAGCCCAAATTAGAAGCCTAGAAGAGTGAAGACAAAGGCAGCAGTCAGGAGGGAAAATCAGACAGAAACACAAGCAAGAAGTTGGATGAATATTGGGGTTTTAGTGTGCTGGTGTGTCTGCTGACTCCTCTTATCTTGGCCTAGGAAATATTTGAAAAATAAAATTGTATTTTATTAAATGTTTCTTTGTATCAGTTAGTAATACACCATTGCATTTCTGTGGGATTATTTTGTATTCTACATTTTTGAGCTCCGACTTTTTTATTGTGAGCCAGTCACTGTTTGGCTGACCTTGTGTGTGACTAATCCATATGATGCCATCCATATGATTGTACTTTTTTAAATCTTGTGAATCCTTCCAAATCACAAAAGGTAGGTTATGGCAAAACAATAGCATTCAGATTTAATGGCTGGGAATACAGAGATAACAAAAAGACCTCTGTGCAGATTTCCTATGTGCAGAGATGCTTTACTCTGAGTGGGAATGAGCAGAACAAAGGCAGTGTAACCCTACTAGTCATTCACAGTCACCTGCTGACAAATTTAGCTCTGTCTGACCTTTAAAAAAGAGAAAGGAAAAAAATACATGAGAAGTCAAATTACTAGGTCCTAGTCCATGACATAGGTCTGTTAACTCTTAAATAAATAAATAAAGTAATAAATACATGCATATATATATATATATATATATATATATATATGTAATACATAGTTTAATAAGTAATTTTCTCCAAAAATTTTAAGTAATATTTGAGGAAGTTAGTAGGGCCAGAAGAAAATAGTGCAAAATATCAAAACAGTCTCCCAGCATTTAGGTGAATTACCTTTAGTCAGGACTATTCCCATTAAAAGGGGAATAGCCTATTCATGCACAGCTTTGCTTGAAGAGATTTTTCACTCTTCCCTTGCCTCAGAAGCCAAGTGTGTCTTCTCAGTGAACTGCTGCTATTTCATATTTTTGTAGATCTCTATCTTCCATTTGCATTTTGGTTCTCGTCTTGTAAATGCAATCTTGCTCAGGACTGCTAATTGCAATTTCCTCAGGCAAGAAGATCTTTCTTTTGTGCCAATGCAACTCATAGAAATTTCATTTATGTGATGGGTTTTCTCCTCTTAGCTTCACTGTTCCTACCCTTCTGGGATTAATTTATCTTGGCCACTTTGAGAAGAAAAAGACTTTTATTGCAGTGTTATTTCTGGAGTCCTCCTTAGGAGACCAACAAAGCCAGTGCAGTGAGGATCCACAGCCACAGTGCTCCACTGCCTGATGTAGAATACTTTGTGAAGCAATTTATCATCTGTCTTGCATGCCATGATGGCAGTTGTCCTCTGTCACTGAGCTGTCAGGTCAAGATGCTGTTTTTAGCTAAGGTTGCTATTTCTAAAAGGACCTCTGGGAAGAACTGACTGTCTGAAAGCAGATGCCTGTTGCCCTGTAATTGCTTCTTCATTAAAATATTTCAGCTACAATTCTTGTATGCCCCTAAGTTCTCTAGATACCCGACAAGGAAACTGTCAACTGTAAAGTAAATTTTTGTTCAATGTGACATTTTGGAGCAAAATCCCAGTTGTGGGATTTGAGTTAAAGCTGTCAAGAAGACTGGCTTCCTCTGGAGACCTAAACCAATGCATCCATATTCTCACTTGAGTTTCTATGCAGTTCTATACTTCTATCTCAATAGAAATTTCATTCTGATTTCCAAGTAACCTGTCTAATCAGAAGTGAAAGGTATTTGCCAGATAAGCATTTCAGTAGAGCATACTGGATGAACTGTGACTATAAACTGAATGGAGTTAAATATTGCCGCCTACAGGCACTGAACACGTCATCACCATCATCATCCTCATCAAAGAAATAAACAAAGTCCAGAAGGAAAAATCAACATTATTTTTTGCATTTTTGGTAATACATTTCTGTTGGGGTTTTTTTAAGATTCTAATCAAAACCAGGTACAGCCATTACTCTTCTGAATGCAGTAGGGCTGAATTACCTTTGCCTCAGGCTAAATTATGCTGTTTGCTACTTACTACATTATTAACATAAGACCCATAAGATTGTTCTAAACAAACCTTGCCTAGGTTGCCATTTGTTCTTACCTGCTGAGAGTGGTTGAGAGTTGAAAAATGTGTATAAAAACAATTACTGGGTAAAACACAGTTCATCTCACAGATAAGGTAATGGCACAGTCAGTGTGGCAATAGGACCTTTTTCCTCTTTTCTGATTCCATGAATTTGAATGTTTGACTTCTCTGGCTTTCTGTATACATTATGTTGTACTTTATATACTCAGTATTGTTAAAAAAAAAAGAAAACTACAATAACTAGTGTGTTAGAGGAGTCTTGAAAGTGAACTTTTTTTTCCTTCCCCAATCCAGGAATAGCTGAATCAAAGGAAGTTTTAGAAAGGGAAACCATTATATCCATTGACAGCAGTAATTACTATTGGCATATGAATACAGGAAAACATAAAGCTGTTTCATTAAATGAACAATTTTGTGGTAGCTGGCCTCAAGGCTAATAAAATGTATTTGTGTAATTATTGCATTTTAAAGGCCTATTTGAGAAGCAGGATAGTGCTGCACTAAGTGATGTAGAAATGTAAAGCAGAACAGCTCTTGGTTCAAGAGATTAGTTAGAAATTATTGAATACAGGAGTGCAAGCAAAAAGAGAAAAATTAAAGTGTGAAGAATAATTAGATAAAATAAAATGGGATAAATAGGATACAGCACATTGATTTGATAAAGCAAAGTCAAACTGTAGAACAACCAGATACCTATTCTTTGAACAAGTAAGTGGTTTTGATAGAACAAGAAAATGTTGAAAATTTCTTTTATCTGGAAAGTTTTGATTTTTTAGTTCAGCTTTTGTTTGGGGATAGGTGGCATCGCTCAAGAACTATAAGATGAGTAAAGGTATAATGTTGTAACAGAAGATTGTGAGAAGAAGCTACTGGAAAGACTAATTAACTTCATTCCTTTCACTGTGTTCCTGTTCATACTTTCACCGAGTTTGATACTATCAGAAATCAGACCTTTCATGTTTTAAAATGACATTAGAGCTCAAAGAGGGAAACTTCCAACATAATATGCAGCAGACTACCTGCATATTAAAGCTTTTAGTTTCAGCACTTTTAAAGCTTGGTTTTATTGTAAATGTATATATTTAATATATACATTGATAGATTGAAGTAGTATTAACATGGGAAATCCCAGGGCCTTCTCATTATACTAAGGTGTGTATAATAAATCTTTATTTCAGCAGCATATTTTGCTTAACTCCCAATGAGGCCCTTTGTTCTACCTAGCTGAGAATTGTAGCACCCTGGGTATTACTGTTTGGTACATTAAATTCATTTCCAGTAAGGAAATATATGCATCAATGGGTATAAAACAGATTGTGTAGTGAGGATAGGATTAGATTAATTTTTCACTATGTTGTAGCATTAATACACAACTAAAGAAATGTAATTATTCTTCCTTATTCTTTATCTCCATTTTTTTAATTAAGAAAGAATACCTTCATTTTTCTTCACTTTGCTCTTGTGATTAGTGTTTGCCAAGTGCAGAACTTAGTGCTGATGCTATTACTGCAGCCTTTTGAAGCATTTTTCAAGTACCTGTCACTTGAGCACATGAATGCTGAGGCTGTGTTGAGAATTGCTGCACGTTATGTTCAAAGCAGAGCCAGTCCGTCCCGTCATTCTTTCCAGAAGAGGCTCCTCATATGGAAAGGAAAATGACCTTGACAGCACTTTCTTAATCAGAGTCTGAAAGGTAGCAAAAGACAATTTCAGCTTCTTAGCACTTCAGAAGAAAGATCTGGATTGCATTTTCATTCATTGCCCTGAAGAATAACCTGACTCTTCATCTCCCCCTTTTGGACATTTCCCCTTGTCCAACGTATTTCTAAACTGTAACACAGACCTCCAGCGTGTACTTGTGGTGAGCATAAGGAGAACTGATCCAAACCTACTTTGTTTTCCTTTTCTTTTCTGCCTGTTTTCAAGAATTATCCACATATTAATCTTCTCATGAGAGGCATGGAAAGGTATTTAAAACTTTGCAGAGAAGAAACAAATATGAAGAAATTAAATTACATCTCCAAGGTTACAAAGTCATAGAACTGAGATTAATATTTAGATTTTTTTTATCTTGGTATTCAGCTCCCATGATGAATTCTGAAGGACAGAGAACATAAATTTATTGTAGTCAAGCTGTCCTTGCACATAGAATAATTGGTCTGAATTGGATAAGCTGCCAGGGATTTAAAACTTGGCAGTTTAATTAGTTGCAACAAGGAAATGATAAACATGAAAGCGATCTTTACCTGGAGGTAACAAAGCAAGACTGTGGATGAGGAAAGTATTTGCTCAAAGCAGTTAAACACAAAGACTGTTTTGTGTCTATCCTTTATTAGGTGTTTCCAAGTAACAGTGATTTATTTCAGAGAGGAGGTAAAATATATTTTCAAAAGGGACTCAAAAATATCTAGCATAGAATCTTTTCAGCCGTTTATTTATTTTGTGTTGGAATTTTCATCCAACTTTATCTAAAATTTTGTTTTACATGTATTTTCTAGCAGCTTCACTGAATTTTCAATGTAAAGTATATGTAAATACTATACAGAAGACATAGCAGTAAATGGTGGCAGCAAGTTCTCTCCTATGTGGTTAAGTCATACATAACTTTTAAAGAACACTGTAAGGTGCTCTGTATAAATTTAGAATGAAATTTCCCTGTTGAATAGAAGTATACAGAGTGTAATACACTCCAGGTATTAGCAAACAAATCTGATGTGCAGCATATGGTTCACAGATTAAAAGGTTACTATTCTGCTCTGTAGAGAATCTAGCTCTATTACATTAGCCTTTAGCTCTGAATTACATGAGTCTTTGCAGTGCTTTCTGCAGCTGTAGCAGTTTTGATGTGGTGCTTAAGCACTCCTTTTTGTATTGAAGAGCAATGTGTTTGTCCCTTCCAACAGGCAGCACACTCACAGCACCTCACTTTGCTGCCATTGTGCAGGCTATGCTGAAACATATCTCACAGCACACTAGAAATGGATTGTAGCCCTCTGCTAGAGGTTTGTTTTGTAGCTGCTTTAATGATAATTGTTCTTACCGTTTATGAACAGCAACTGGTGCAGACTTCACCAACTTCCAGCACTGGGGAAATGTTTTTGCACTCACATAACAAATAAGTAAGTGCCAGCTAAAAGCTAAATCCTTGGAGGAGTGAGTAAACTCAGTTTCCTCAGGTAAAATTGCTGAAAGAAGCTCAGCTTCTGCAAGTGGTTCTCTAGTGGTACTAAAAGCTTGTTCTGGGTCTTTACAGCTGATATATTTTTCTATTAAAGGTTTTGGACTGGGAATTATACTCCAGTTCTCCCCTCTGCTGTAAGCAGAGCATCTCTGCAAAGCATAGTCAGGGCACAGAGTGAAGCAGCATGGGTAGGAAGAGGTCTAATGGAATTCTGAGGCTAGAACATCAAAAATTGAGGCTGATGCTTTGTTTATTGGCAGAAAAGCAGAAATGCATAGTTGGGATGCTTGCAGATTCATTTTTAGTAAGTGAGAGGGAAAGAATGAGGCTATTCTAACAAGTTTTACTGTTGAAACTGAAGAGGAAATTTCAAAAGCATCATCCAAATGCTGCATTTGGGTGGATTAATCATTCAGACATCAGAAATTAAATCCTTTGGGTTTTTTGATTGCCATTTATGTGCTATGTTAATGAAATCCTATGGTTTTACCCATCCTGAACATGATATGAAAAAAATCTATCTACATTGGTGATTCCACCATAAGAATTTTTTTGGGTCTGCCGTCATTTTTTATTTCTCTGCTAGAACAGATGGGACAAAGGACAACAACAACAAAAAAATTGTGTAATACAAGCAGACACTGCTGAATTAATATTCACACTGCAAATGTTTTAAGTTTGCTGTGCAATTACTTTTGTTTTCTAAGCAAGGAGAATATGCGAGTCTGTTGAGATCTTGATGATGTGCAGTGTATGTCTGAAATCTATCACAAGGGTAATATTTGATTATATGAATATTAAAACCTGAGACTGGATTGAGAAATTTCAATTAAAGCGCCACAAGTGAGTGGCATGGATTTGAAAGGCACTGAACACCTGCCATTTCTTAGAACTTGGGTCCAGAAAAATCTAAATATATGAATTCTTGGATGCAGATTTAGAATGGTCAGTTGAGGTTGTCAAAACAGGATATTTTTTGCCAAAACCTGTAGTCCTGAAAAGAATCTCATCTGCCACCACAAATATGAGCTCAGATGGAGTCACTCCAGAGTTACCCTTTTGGGTTTGTTTCATAAACAGTCCTGAAATGACTTCTGGTAGTATGGGTACATCTGTGCGTTTAAGTCCAGGAAAGACTTTTGTGCCAGTTATTTCCCAGAATTTTTTTTTTTTTTCTTTTAACAGGACATATGCTTAAAACTGTTACTAGTAAGGGCATTGTGCCCAGTAGTGACTGCAGCTACAGTGTACTCATGTGCACATATGCATGCTGCTATTCCTCATTGCTCATCGTGGAGTTTTCCCTGAATGAATGTGGGATTGGTGCCAATAGGTTTTTAAGGTGGTGGTTTTGTTTTCTTTTTTTTTTTGTGTGTATGTGTGTGTGTGTGTGTTTCTGGTTCTGTTACTGGCTAATTAAGAATGAAATGAAAGTGTATATTTAATGTAACACTGTTAAATAAGGCTTCCACCATTTATTCCAGCATCAGGTGTATGTTTTGGGATCATCCCAGGCCCTTTAGGTGCTCCTCCCTACCAGTGCAGCTGTGCCAGAGGCTGCTGTGGCTGCCTTGCTCTGTTTGGGCACTTCCACCCTGCCCCATGTGTCAGGGCCTTTCCCAGCCTCACCTTGCAGAAGAGTTTTTTCTCACTGAGTCTTCAGCTGTTGGCTTTCTCAACTCTCCTGCTCCTTGTCCAGCCCCGTGTCCCTGGCAATAGGGTCTGAGATTGATTATATTTTTTCCATTCTTTTCTTTTCAGAAGGACAGTTTGTCATCTCAGTAGCATTACTTGTGGTTAAATCACTTTTATCTGTTTTGAATCCTCTTGCCTTTCCAGAAGTGCAGCCCATTCTCTGGCCTGTTATGCTGTGCAAGAAAAATGTCTTTAATGCAATGTCTTCTAATTAAAATTAAAAAGCACAGAATCATAGAATGGTTTGGGTTGGAAGGGACCATAAAGACCATCCAGTTCCAACCCTCTGCCATGGGCAGGGACACCTTCCACTAGAGCAGGCTGCTCAAAGCCCCACCCAACCTGGCCTTGAACACTTTCAGGGGCGGGATGTCCGCAGTTTCTCTGGGCAGCTGTTCCACTGCCACACCACCCTCACAGGAGGGAATTTGATCCTAATATCTAATCTGAACCTACCTTTCAAGATCCCATTGCTCTAAGCATGCTGGCTTGAGACTACTGTGTCTACAGTCCCATTGTTTGCTGCTGGCCTTGGCTTTAAATTGATTTTTCTTTTTTTTTTTCCTAGTGCTATGTACATTCTGCAGGTCTATTGATTTTAATGAGGACTGATTTCATTATTTGGGATCCCAGAGAACTTACAGCAGCCATTAGAATACCCTGGAATATATTAAACCTAATTTAAATTTAACTGAAATTGTCAGAATAAATGAATAATTGAACAAGGTATGTTTTGTGAAACACCTGGGGGATTTTCTTTCCCTGCTTTTGTACTCAGTAATTTGCAGACAGCCCTTATCTGCATTGAGACTCTGGAGTGTCATTATTCTGCTGCAGGTAGTACTGGTGGATAGCTGCACACAGTCGTTCTTCTTCCTCCTCTCTCCCAAAAGCTCCAGTGGTCTCCATTTATAAAACAGGGATGGCAGTGGTGATTTTCTTTCATAAAAGTTCTGATGAAGAGTTGGGCACTCATGTACTGAGTAAAGGCGCTGAAGACAAGGTGGAAAAGTTGTTATTACTGTTGCAGTGCAAAACATACAAGTGTTATGGACTCCAACCTATTTTTTCTGTGCTGGAAACTGATCTCTGTTTTAGGAAGAGAAGGAGGATAATAATGACTTTGTTCTTTCCAGTGCTTTCATTTAATCTTCAGCTCTGCCTATTACTTTCCAGTTTACCTCTTCAATAAATTCAGCCTACCTCTTCAGTGGATTTTAACTGCAGGGCTCTGTCGGGAAAATTTACAGAACACTATTTTGCAGCCTGATAGATAGTTTGGTATTATTTTCTTGCATAATATTTTTTTCTTTTCATAAATAGATCCAGCTCATTGTATTTTACTATTTTTCTGTTATGAAGAACAAAACAATTTCTGTCCCTTGAAGTTTCAGACCTGTGAAGGACCCACATGAGTAGGTGAAATAAGTGAATGTGAAAAGCACACGGACTGTTGGCAAAGAGGTATCTTGTGCAGAGCAAATAAGTTAAAAAAAAAAAAAAAGGATTTTTTTTTCAATCTCACAGCAGATACTCCAACGGTATTTTCACATGACCCAATAGGTGTGTGACAGTACTGTGGTAACTTAAGAAAGTGAATTTCTTTGTGTATCTTGGTGATCCTAATCCTCTAAAGGTTTTTAATCCCTGTCAAACACTTGTACACTTATTTTGCTTAATAGCTATAGAGTTTAGTCTGTTTGGACACTAAAAAAAATCCAGTGTTTTCTTCATTACCATAATTATATGGTAATTTTCAAATCATTTTCATGTACCTTGTACATGAATAACACGTGCTATGTCAGAGAACCTATTGGATGTATATGTTATCTGTCAAGCAGTACTAAATTCTGAGTGTTTGTATTACCATAATACTCTGATTGTAATAAGGAGCATTCACTATGTCATTTCAGTCTGTGCTGAAAGCATTTATAACACAGTGCATTGTTACTGCCAAACAGGGAATGTGAAGGTTTAATTTAGTTTAAGTGTATAGTGGCAGCTCCCCAGGTTGCCTCCCAGGTCCTGATTCTGAAGAATCTCTTATAGACGTAGAGATGATGTGGCAGCCATTTCCTTGAAGAGCTCCTCAGGCTTCTGTAAAGAAAGCCTTAGATTTATTCATTACTTTTACAAGAGTTATAAATTCTGTCCAAAAAGGCTGAAATCCTGAGGCAGAAACTTTGTTGGAGTGGGCTTAGTATGACAGGTGGGCTGGAGCAGCATCTTGTGGGAGATGGGGACACTCAGAGCAGTGATGGCACTTTATGGACAAACATTGATTTTCCCTGGGAGCTACAAAGCCTGGCGTGGTGGGCAGCTTCTCTGCTGCTGAAGATGCTAAGCTGGGAACCCTGATGCATCCAGAGCTATCTGTAAGATCTGCTTGAAGGCAGGAAATTATCCTTTTCTTCAAACATTCAACATTGTTGCTTTTAAAACACCCTGACTCATTAAATAAAAAAAGAGAGGAAAAGTGGTTTTGGGTGCTTAATTTCCTTTAAAACTGTGCATTTTTAATATAGAATCAAAGGATTAGTCTGAGGAGGCTTGAATATGGGAGTGTTTTTGGGTTTATTTTTCTTCAATGTACTGCAGCTTTTGATATAACAATTCATAATGTTGAATTTCTTGATAATTTTGACATCCTCAGAAATCAACTATATTAAAAATCTTTCTGTATATATCCAACTCAGTTATTTTGTGTGGCTTTGAATTTGCATGTATTTATTTGTTTTCTAAGATATGGTGTTTGCTTAAAAATTCGAAGGATCCACATGTGTTTTAAATTTTCTTTACATTTTAGAAAATAAGCTGTGATTGCACAACTTTGTCACTGAAGCTGTATTCCCTGCAGGACTTGCAGTATTAGATGTGTCTGTATCATACCACAATTTAACCTTTTCCTACCACGTAGGTTTTTTCCCTTGTCAGGAGGAACTTGGTAAAGACTGATGCTTTGTTACATTAATATACAGGCAGGGCTGCACAGACTTGGATAAAAAATGTGCCCACTAAACCAGGTGAACATACTAAATATATTTAGTAGTTCTTATAATCTATGTAAGTGCCCTTTTAAATTTTGGAAATTAAGTTGCTATGCCATAATAACTATGAACATCACTGCTCAACACCCAGCCTTTCGTAGCTTGGCATTTGGATTTGCAGATTCTGAAGTTCCCTGGTTTTTTTTCCACAGAAATGAAATTTGCTGTTTATTTATGGATAAACAACAGGCTTCTATTTGAAAATATATAACCTGTGAGTGCAATAAGCAACCAGAAGGAATGATGGGAGCAAAAGGTGCATGTTTGTATGGGTTAGGCAGTAGACATCTACATGCTTTTATGTGATTTCTTAGTCTTTGCTTTTCTTGACTGTATAGACAGTACATTATACATCGCTGCTGACAACTGGCAATTTCTGACTTCCCAGTAGAATTGGATTTTAAGAAGATTTAGATATGTAGAGTTAAATTTGGCTTCCTGAAACCTTGTCTGGGGGAAGTAAATAGGAGTTTCATAGTAGGGGTCAGCAGGTCAACACTTGACATTTGTTATTTCCCTACCCTTATGCAGAAAAAGAAGCATGTATTGGGAAATCAGAGACTGGGTGATTTTGGTGGCTGAAACAGTGCAGTACTATGTAAGGTTTGACAGGCAGTCAGCAATTTAATTTAGAGTGCCTTAGGACACGAGGACACATTAATGTTTTGATGTCTATCCTTCATGAATCGTCCCTCCCTAAGAACCACAGCCTTGCTGGGATCTCAAGTGGGCAGCTCTTAGACAGGAGCTGAGCCTGGATGAGTCACTGCAGTCTCTCAGGGGTAGGCAGAGACCCAGAGACCCAGCCTGACTCAGAAGCCCGTGTAGGTCCCGTGTCCTCAGTGCCAGCAGGTTCACTCTGGAGGCCCTGTGGTGCTGCACCACCAGCTGGTTGTGTGGGCATTGCCTCCATGGCTGCGCTGCGGAGGAGGAGCTGGGGAAGGGGCTGGGAGAGTCTCAGTGCCTTGTGGGTGAGGGGGTAACATCCAGCACAGTCATGGTCAGTTCTGGATGGCAGTGTCTTAAATGGCATCTCAGCATATTGCCCCATCACGGGCTGTTGATTTGAAGTAAAAAGCAGAATGTGCTTGCAATGGAGGAATGGGAACTGCTGGTATTCCTGAGGCTAGCACATCTGGGTGTTAAGACAACAAGGGGACATAAAGCAAGCTACATATTGACCAGAGACAAAAAAAAGAAGCTTTGACATTCTTGATGGTTATTCTGTGTCATAGCCTGTTGACTGCAAGGTGTTAGAGGGCTTGAATATTCAGTATTTCAGTCAGCATAAACTCAGAGAAGCTGAAAAGTGTTTCTACAGCATCAACAAAAGTACTCGTGTTTCCTTGGCCATTTATTTAGCTCTCCCTGAGATCATGGGCACAAAGTCTGTGTTCATTTGATTGCTGTGAAAAATGGTAGAAGGCTTCCACTCTCCTCCCTTTTCATTTTGCTCAGTTCAATTTTTTATGAGTTATTGTTTGTGTGGAACAATTGATTCCGTTTAGAAAGAAGGAGAACATTCTGTCAAATGCTCCTGTTGGGTGCAGATTCACATATCTGCAGTGTGGTGCTAAGGCATTTCAAAGCAATCATTTTTTGGTTTAGACAAAAGGAGAGGGTTTTGTGCATATCAGTGGCACTGAAAAAAGACTGCAAAACCTAAAACCAAGAGGATGCAAGTGTCACTTGCAACATGTTGGATGCCATAGATTATATGACCTTTAAGAGGACTGAAAATCTATTTGATTTTGAGCTGTCTTTTCCTAGACAATATACAGACTGCTAAAATCCCAAAAAGAGCATAAAACAATGGATGAATATGAAAGGCAGATTAATTTAAATTAAAAATGCAAGCCCCATTTCTAGCAGAATGTGATTGACCATTGAAAATAGAAACAGCCAAGAGAATGGCAGTTCATCTCTTGATGTCCTCCAGTCAAAACTTTAGTCAGGTGCAAGTTATGCCTTGGTTATGCCTGATTTCCCAAGGTGATTGTGTGTCAGTCTTCAACTGCTTTATGAAAGAGGTCACACTCGATATTTGTTATCATCTTTTTCAAATTGAATCAGAAACTATAACAGGAGCCAAATTGAAATAAGCAGTGTTCTTATTTGTTTCTCCCTCCCTTCACAGGTACTACAGTGCTACCATTTTGCAGATGTCAGGAGTGGAAGATGACAGGCTTGCAATCTGGCTGGCTGCCCTGACAGCATTTATAAACTTTATTTTTACTCTTGTGGGAGTCTGGCTTGTTGAAAGAATGGGTCGCCGGAAACTTACACTTGGTAGCTTAACAGGTGAGTGTTTCATTAGTTATTAATTAAAGGAAAATAAAATTTCAAGTGCAGTTTTTTTTCAAAGTATTCATCTTTAAAATTACGGTGTTGATGTCATCTTCTCTCTGAAATCTTACAGGTTTTCAAGTCTATTAGTAAAATGCCACAGCTAGGGCTAATTTAAAAGTGACAGATGGTTATTTTTTCAGGTGCTTTTCTCCTTGAAGCCATGTTTTACAATGTTTTCATTTAGCCTTTTTTTCCAGTTTAAGGAATCAAATGCCTGGAATATCACACGTGGTTAGTTTTTAAATCTCATATTTAATTTTGGGCTTATTAACTGGAATTCAGAACCATCTGATGAAGGTGTACCAGAGAAAGCATATTGCATAGCCATTGCAGCACTTTGTGAAGAGTAATGCAGTTCTCTGCATAGTTACCTCAGAGACAGTGCAGTAAATACCTTACATACCTTAATGTGATTTTAATTCACCTCCACTATGAGATACACAAAGACAGAATTGTGGTTTTGTACAATTTGTCCAAATACTCAAACACCTTAACTCATCACATAGTCTTTTCTTGAAAGCAGAGAAAGGCAGAGCAAGCAGCCTTCCTGTGTTCAGTGTGTCCTGTTAGGATGGTAACTCCCTGCTTGTTCTGCCTTCTGTGCTTGTTTTTGCTGAAGTGATCTGTGACCAAAGTTGCCTCTGGCTGAATGTCTGGAAGGTTCAGATGTTTCCAAGAGCAGGGTTTTGCAAAGAGAAACTGTTCCTGCTCCTCTTGAAATAGTGTTCACAAGTGTTTAGTTGTAAAGGTTTAATGTCTTCATATTTTGTTCTGCTGTTGCTGTCAAGGATCCAAATTTCTAGTTAGTGCAACACAGCAGAGAGGGACACCAGCTGCCATGTCACTGGATGTGCAATTCCCAGCTCTCAGCTGAGTTAATCTACACTTGAGTATTTGAATGTGTTTATATAGGCAGAGCAGCAACAACACAGTGACATGAGTTGTTTGGTACACAGTTGCTCAAAGGATGCTTCTCACATTTTAAAGATATGAAAAAAAATCTCAAATTGCTACTTTTAGTCTGTTCCACATCAGTTACAATGCATCTCCCTTATATGTCCTTCTGTGCCTCCAGACAGTTTATTGTCTTGTCATCCTGTGGTGTGGATCTCTCCAGGCCTTGCACTGACCCTCTAAATCTTGGGTGCTGCCTCTCCTTTAATGCCTATTGAAACAGGATGGATGGATGGATGGATGGATGGATGGATGGATGGATGGATTGATTGATTGATTGATTTTTAATTGGCCCCAATACTTTTGCAAGTCTGACCAGCCCCTTCAAAGAGTTTTTTGCTTATCTAGACCCAGCTGTATAGCTGTGATAACCAACATGGACTTTTCATATTATCAGAGCTCTTGGCTTTTGGACTCTGCTTAACATATTCAAAGGCTGTACATCTGAAATGTGGATACAAATGTCTCTTACAAAGCATGTTAGTCATGGATCAGAGGAGGATATAGCAATAAGACACAGAATTAACAATGGAGCATAATGCATTAAAGAGTTATTGGTTAATGATGTTTGGACACAAAGTAATTGTTTAGTAAGAGTGGTCTTTTTTGTGGCAGGTTGCTGGCTGCCTGTCTGCAGCATCACTTGAGCCAAGCTCTAATGCTTGCTGTGGTTTTATCCTACAGTCCCTCCTTAAGGATAATACAAATAATGACAGTCATGAAATCATACATCATCCCTCTGTACTAGTTAGAATTTTGTCATGCAACATTTGATTTAGGTAGTGTGGATATGATGTGTTTTCCTGAGCAAGAGGGCTGTGTAATAGAATGATAATTACTAAATCTACTGATGGATTTGTTTTCCATGTCGAGTTTTCTCACGGGGTGAACATATCTTACAGCTCTACTTTGGTTTGCATTTCTAAGGATATTACAATTTACACTGAGTTATTACTGGCAGCTTCTCTTGTCTTTGGGGAAGCCAGGTATGCCCCAGTCTCCCACTGCATAAAATGAAGACAAAATTGCTGCTGCTGCTGCAAGGATGTGGGGCTTTGTTTTTTACTAAAGCCCAATTGATTAGATGTTTATTAGATAAAAACCTACAAGTATAATCAGAGAGTAACATTAATATTTTGATTAAAAGCCAATATACTGTAATTTAATTTTGTAATCTTGTGCAACTTTTCTTGATTTCTGAAAAAATTTGGCAGAGATGTTTTATATTTCATTATGTCTTTATCATTCTCAAAATATTAGAAACTTTTGAAAAATGGAACTTTCCAGATAACATCATGAAAAATTATAGTAAATTTCTGGAAAAAAATCCCACTGTTTTAGTTCTCTTTACTACAATTACTGATTTGTCTTCATTTCCTGTCCATTTTATATCTTTCTTTATCTTATCTGTATAATTTCTTATTTTTCTTCTGCTCTTTTTCTTTAGTTAATGTCTTTCTTCAAAGCTGTTAGCTGGAAAACATGCAGGAACTCTTACAAGTATATTATTCATTTTATTTATCCCTTTAGAAATAGTCAATTTGAAAGGTACTTGGGCATTGTACAATTTGTATCTCTTTTTGTAACAGAGGGGGTCTAAAATATCTTCAGGATGTTTCCTTTTTCTTTTTCCCACCTGAGCTAATGATGCACTGTGATTTTTTCACATGCTTTATTCACATACTTCTGGTATGTTTGCCAGCTAGGAAACCTTTATGCAACACAGATCTCAATGTGTCATTGAGTAGCAAGAGGTAAAGTTTTAGAAGTCTGAGTTTGAGGCAGCTGCAGTAGTATCATGAGTAGTGAGGTTTATCAGTTTTCATTAAAATGATACAGTATATTGTGTTTGTGGCAAATAATATGAGTTATGTTCCAGTACTGTCCTGTTGCACAAAGTGTGAACCCTTGTTGTCATCTTCCTCTTGTGATTTTGTCCATCTTGTGCACAAAGTATTTGTTGGGGGAAATGGAAGCCAAAAGATGGAAGGGGACTTCTTCCCAGCAGATGTTGTGCGTGCTCTTTGAAACAAGATATGTTGCACTTTTTGATTCTGTTTCTATGAAAAGTCAAATTTCTCAAGTTTCACAAAAGGAAGTAGAGTCAATGAAAAAGCTGGTGCTACTTTCTGTTTTACAGAAAAGCCTGCAAGTCTGGGTGTGGGAGTGGAGAAAAGTATGGTGATTTCAAAGCCACCAATTAATTTTACCTTTGCAACATTATTTTCAATGCCAAAAATAATAATACCTGTTCATTCAAGCAGTCATCAATTCCACAGATTAAAAGAATCTCAACCTACTAATTTAGTACCTGGACATGAAAGCTGGTGCACTTGACTTTAATATCTAACCTAATTTAGGATGTGGATATAGCAAAGAGTATTTTTCTTAGGTTCTCATCACAACTCCTTAGGGAATGCTGTATGCATAGTGATGGGGTGCCTTGCTTTCCCAAGCAGAGTTGATTCAATGGAGAACTATTTCATGTGCTCTGGAGAAAAGTGTCACATTGTTCTTTATCTGTATTTTTAGGTACTGCTGTAGCACTCATTATCCTAGCTTCGGGATTTTTGCTATCAGCTCAGGTCTCGCCAAGAATCACACTTAATCCAACAGATCCTTCACATCAAAACTCTACCTGCACAAAATACAGGTGAGATTTCATGGTCATTCATCCAATCTTCTTGAAGATTGCTTCCAATTAATTTTTAAAACCTAGCGTGAGTAATAGACAATTATTCACAAAGCCTAGTACAAGGAACTAAACTAGACATCTAAATTCAAAATCCTAACTTCCCTCTGTAGAGAAAATGAGACTTTGGATTAAATTCTCTGAGTATTCCTTTGGAATTTCTTGGACTAAGTAAGGTGGTTAAGTGGCAAATTCCACATATGCCTCTTCTAATATATCACACCTGCTATAAGTTACAGTGTACACAATGTCAGGAATATTTTATAAGGAATTTATAAAAATGCTTGCTGTTATTCATCTGCTTGTCATGTACAGCAGCTGTAAACTCTTCAAGAAGATGGGTTCCTTGCCTGTTGTTTTCCTGAGCAGAAAGAAGTAATGTTCAGATAATTGCATACCAAGAAACAATTATAATAAATGTGTGGGCTTTGACCTATTTTCCATATGCAGTCATGGTTTCAAATAGCATTACTTCTGGGGGTCTAAGAATGTGTCATTTTCTATATTTTGTGGGGTTTATTCACATGTGAGTGCTCTTATGTTCATTTAGCTGACAGACTAGAAAATTTCCTATTCAGAGAAGACTAGTTCAATGGCTGAAGAAATTCTAAATTATGTTCAAAATCTGTCTTTTGGTAGTAGAAATAAACATCAAGAAATGAGAGGTACACTCCTGGTTTTGTAGCAATATTGGCTAGAAATACAGTTCATGGCTTTTCTTATGCCAGAGCAATGTCTTAGGTGAAAGATTCTGAGGATCTGAAGATTTATAGAAAACTTGGGAGGGGATGGAAGGTCTTCATTGAGTGTAGTTACAAATAACCACGACACAGGATACTATCAGATATAATGACTCCTGTATTAAAAATTGTCTTCTACTGCAGAATCAGCTATAATTTGCAATTTTTGAGATGGGCCTGTCTACAAAATGGAGAGTAGTCTGGTTAAAAGAGGTGAAGGGGGAAGATGCTCTCCTTTTGCTATCAGATTACATTAAAACAAAAATGGGAGAAGGATTTGCCTAGTACTTCAGTTAACTGTTTGGGAAGGATGTCTGGAGAGAAGAGATGCACCCTTTGCAGAAGTCATAATTTATTATTTAATAAAGCTAGATGGTTAATGTAACCTGAAACCATATAAAATTTATGTACAGGAAATACAGGCTAGTCCTACTTTAAAAAAAAAAAGAAAAATATTCAACAATATTTTCGTGTTTGAGTTAACCACAGCCAGTCAATAAGGAAATTTTCATGGCTTTCAGTGTGTGCACTTATGGGCAAAAGCATGAAAAATTAAAGCAGACAGTTCTCGTAAAGGCATGTTACTTCATGAATTATTGGAATGCTTGTAACCTGTTGTGATTTCTGTTTCTGATGTGAAGTGGGGAAAAGCAGATAAAATAAAAATGCAAAGGTGCTGGAAAAAGTGCAATAAAATAATTTAAATATTTCCATTTGAGAGTATTTTGAAAGAGAAGGAGCTTTTTGTTTAAAGATCAAAGTGAATGGAGGGGGAAATAATGAGCAACATATGGGAAAGCTTTAGGTGCTTCTATTTTAATCTTATGCTATACTTTAGTAGAGACACAAAAGCCAGGAGAGCTGAAAATAATAAATGGATGCATTTGCCCACAAAGCACAGAATTAGTCTACAGCACTCAGTATTTAAAAGGTTTGTACAAAAAAAGTAGGGTTTGATATGCCTAATAATAACTTTCACACTGGTATACCTAAAACTGTATAAATTTTTATGCCTCAAAACTTCACCAAAGTGTGATCCAGATGGAGCCAAAGGAAGAATTCCTTCAGCATCATGAGTATTAGTATTAATTATTTCTGAAGGGTATGACATACAAGCATATATTTGACTTGGAAGAGTGGCTGTGCCTGCTTTCTATGCACGTTGTCAATAAGCTGAATGAAATACAAAATACTGGTTTTGTCACAAGAAAGTAGATGGTGTTTTTGGCATTCCACTTGGGTTAGAAGAACTTCAGCATAACATTTATGGTCTTGTAAGGAAGAGGATGTGGGGATTGCACACCAGGGAAAAGCTGAAGGCTGAGCTTTGTGACTCTCCTCTCTCTCCTTTTTGGCCTTGGAGGTATTCCCCATGGCAGTTATAAAATTGAATCAAAACAATTCCCAAACCCGAAGCTTTGGAAATAAAAGTCTACTCTGTATAACATCAATCTTGCATATTTTATGTGTTACTCTAAGAGTAATAGCTTTACTGTACAGATATCCACAGTGAGGGGCAGCAAGTGTTGCTGTAGAAACAGGTACAAATAGACTATCCAGTCAAAGTAAAGGGAAGTCAATTAATGGCAGTGGTCCCTTGCTCCTTAACTCATATTTTAGCTTGTTCTAGTAAAACTGCTGGTGTCTCAGATTGCTTAGCATTGTATCTTGCAAGTCTTCAAGAGGTCTCAGAAAGTTTGGGGAAAGCAAAAGGCAGCAGGAGTTCAGAAGATGAACACATAATGCCAGCTCCCTGTAACTGCTTTTAAATATGTGCCTGCACAAGTGCAGCTCGTAGTTCTCTTCCTCTTGTGGGGACACAGTGCTTCTCTGAGCTGAGGTAAACTAAAAAGTCTAAACCTGATTGCAGCTTGGGCATTTCAGAGTGTGGGGCTCTTTCCTAAATATAATTTCTGTTTGTCTGTGTCAAAAGGTATTTATAAGTAATGAAAGCATCAGTAGAATTTATTTTGCTGGCAGAAGCTTCACTGATACTACACAGAGTAAAAATGCTTTTTATGTTAGTAAATCCATTGGATTAAAGTGTGGGTGTCCATTAAGGAACCCTTAGAGCTACTACAAACAGTCTGTTTGCTTGTTGTTCCTTCAGATCCATATTCCTCTGCACAGACTAATCCCTGCTGCTAGAATAACAATGAAGATAGAAAGACTAGCAGATAAAGAGCACATTGTCCTAACTCAAAAAAGCATGTAGGGCTGAGTACTGTGTTCTCAAAGAGCTGTGCCATGCAAATGGAGTTACAGGACACCTGTACACGGTTGCAGAAAACAAGCCAGTAAGATATGCTGTGCATAAAATAAGTAAAATAAAGTATTTTCATTTGGTCTGGAGATGTACAATATTATAGTTGAGCAGCCAAAAAATAATTCATTAATGTGTGGTAAAAAAAAGAGTCATGGAAATACCTCACATTCACCAGGGTACTCCAAACACTGTAATTTGTTTTGCCTCCTTACAGCTGGAAGTGGATATGTGTCTCACTGAGGAGAGGCAGGGTGAATGCTCCTCTCTGCACCATCCATTAATCAAATTTCATTTTCACACTCTGCTGTATAAGGTTGTGTAGATATTTGCAGTGTGACCACCTGTTTTATTTGATCTGAATCTCCTCAGCAGCTGTGATTGTACTTATCATCAAGGCCACAGAAACCTCAAAAGGTAAATTTAAGAATACAAAGCAACACCATTCCAAAATTTGTCACCTTAGAAGTAAAAAGATGAACTATCCATTCCTATCATTATTCCAACTACCAAAACTCTATAAACATTCCCATTTTTACTGGGAACTTGCCTGATTCTGGAAGGAGGTTTAGGTTAGGGCATATGTATTAGCAACCCTCCCACCTTTTCCCAATCTTTAAAGAATCAATGATGTGGCTGTTTGGGACATTGAGCCATTTCTGTAAAATGACTATGTTCTGTATTCTTGCTTGTTTTGTCTCTGTTCATGTCTTTCTCTGCACTTCTTGAAACTTGGTCTGCTCTAGAAGACATAATGCAAACCTGTTCTGCCTAAGCAATATTTTTTCTGTCAGTTACTATATAGAAATGGTAAATATTGTGTTAAGCTTAGGTCAGCCCTCATATCTTAGGGAAATGATACCTGAGCACACAAAGTTTCTCAGAATCCTTCCTGTACAGATTGTCTTCAGACTGATTAAAATAACACAGGCAGTGCCAGCTGTGCTGGGCACACAAGGACTCTGTTGTTCAGTTTTGAATTAGTCAGCCTCACGTGGTTCATGATCCTTTGTACAAATACACTGAGATGAAGGCAACAATATTTAGTACTCCAGCATAGCCATTTAGGAAGATAGCTAATGCACAGAAATATATATTTTCTTTTAGAAGTGTAGCAGAAGTATCTAATTGTGATCAGTCCTGAAAAACTCAGCTAACCTAGTAATTGAAGCTGGTTTTATTGTACTTAATAGCCTTAGGATGCCTATAGGTGTATTAGGTATTGAACTTTATTTTATTGAGAACTAATTGACAATCTGATTTATGAGCAAACTAGGCATTGCTGTTTTTCATAATGTCACTGTAGCATGGAACCAGTATTTGTTAAAATATAATTCTCATTTTCTCTTTCTAATGTCAAAGTGCCTGAGTTACTGGTCTTGCTGATAGTTGAGAATTGCAATAATAAATACAGTAATGTGTTTTGGCCACTGAGGTCAGAAAATTATGAATATATAAAGAGATAAACATGTCTGAGAATGCTTTTGCCAGCTCCTATGAAGTATAGTTGAAATTCTAATAGTTTATGTTGCAGAGCTGTGAAATGACCTCAACACAGTCTTGAAATTTATTAAATAAATAATATAGTGGTATATTGCTTGGTAATGATTTTCCCTGTGCTGGCATGTTGGTCCTTTCAATCAAAACTTGTAATTTAATTTTAAATGATGAAGCGTAGGAAGGAATATATCAGTTCATGTAGTAGGCATCTTTAATGTGAGTGGAAAAAACCCTTCTCTCGTCAATTTAAGCACATTTTATTCAAGGATCTGAAAAGAAACTTACCTGAACTATAATGTCTGAGTGCAATGCAGTTCCTGTAACCATTGTTAAGTTTTCCACATGCTGTGACTCAGACTCTGCATTGGTGAGGAAACAAGGTGTTATTCATATAGTAGCCTTTTAACACTTCACATCTCTGCTAGTACTTCTAAGACTTTGCTGTTTAACAAAACCCAAAACAATGCTTAGGGAATGATTTTTTAATATCTTCCAAAGTGGTGGTGTTACACTTTACAAGGTCTGCAGATTTTAGTCACACAGGAATGATTTTAATCAAGTTTGAACAGGGCTTCTATCTGATCTGCCTGGAAGGTGAAAATAGAGTATCTGCCTGTAGGGTCTCTTTGGAAAAATAGTTTGGAAAACAAATTATTCTACGGAGACAGCCACTCTGTCCAAAATAAAGGCATGTGTAAGTCAGTTGTTTCTGTTCTTTATTGTCTGTGCTGCTCAGTTCCAGGAATAAATCAAGAAGCTCTGTAGTTGGAGGCTCTATAAATTCAGAAAAAAAGATCATCAAAGACAAGAAGCAATTGATACTATAAGCAAGTAGATTAAGACACTTCTCATGTCATGTCAGCATTTCAGCTGCCAAGGTGCTGGTAGCAGTAGGGGGCTTGCCCTAAGGACTAGGCAGGGTTTGTAGAGTCATTATCCTCCTAGGACTGTGCTAGGTGAGGAGCATAGATGAACTTTCACATCCTCACCACACCTAAAGCACAAATAGCAAACACCAAGAGGCTGAGAACAATTTCTGGGAGGCTGTATAAATTATGTTGCATAGTTGAGGAATGGGAGCCTTTGTGAAGAAGGTTTAAGGAATGTTTGAAGAAAGAGAATGTATTTGTATGTAGCTGGCATATCAGGAAGGGTGAAGATTCAGGGCTGGTCTGGAGCTTTAGGGAGGACACCAAAGAATCATCTCAGTGGAATAGATGGAGCAGGAGCCTGATTTGAAGATGAGAAAGGGTTGATCATACTTGACATAACTGTGATTTAGATCTGTTGGAGTATCTGTGTGGCAAACTACAGAACTGCAATTAGCATCCAAGTGCTGTGATTATAAATTATAACTTTTCCTTATGGACACCACTAAACAGATACATGTGTTATCTCACAGAGTGTTGGTAGAACTTAGCAAATACACTTGTGTTGCTTGGTCTCTTATCATAGCAGGGAAGTGCTTTTAAAGTTCAACTGGATTTTTCTCATTCTTTGCTAAGTAATTTGTATCCTATGTGCCAGATACAACAGCTGGAAGTGGTATCTGCAGTTAGCACACATTTTAACTGCTTAAAGCATCCCCTATATTCTTGTCCAGTTATATGTAACCTGAATTTAGTGCTTCACTTCTGGAAGCAACACAGGGACCATCAGAAGTATAAAGAAAGGCTTAATTTCATGCCTGAGGTGCAGTGAAGCCTGTGCAAAGAGCACAAGCCATCAGGTGCAAGCATCAGGCAGTTTTAAACATGGTCCTAGGACCTAACTGAGATGAGTTTGTGTATAAAAATGAAGTAAGCCATTTGTCAAAAAATCCCCAAGATCCTCAGTTGTATATCTGTCTGAAAGTATCAAAATCCTAATATGTCAACAGAGGTAACAAGTCTACTGCAGTACTTGTCCAAAAGACCTTGGTTAGATTTTTTTGTTGTTGAGCAGCCTTGGCTGTTTGGGTTCATCAGTTGCCCATGTCCCTTGGTGAGTGCAGCTGAGTAGGCCTGGCCTGAGCAGTGATGCTCAGCTCAGCTGCCTTGGCCATTTTCTTTTGCTCAAGGCTGGAGGAAGAGACATTGTCTTGTGTCTTGTAGATAGAATACAAGAACAGAAGCAAGGAAATCTTGATCCCAGCTTGTTATTGTTCCGAAAGGAGATGGAAAGGAACTGCACTGCATGCTAAGGCAGGCAGAGAGTGTGTACATAGCCAGCCCTGGGAGCAAAGAGTAACCTGAGGGTAGGGTGAAAGATCCACCTGGCCTAGGATCATGCTTCCAGGGTGGCAAACAGCAAGCTGGAAATAGGAGACAGCAGCACAGATGTCGCTATCGAACACGAAAGAACTAGACGCACACTGCTGCTCAAAGGTGAAGAGCAAAAGAGGAAGTTTATTTTCTGACTCAAACATTTATAGTTTTCCAAAGGTGACAATGGATTGGAGGGTGACTGTGCCACCTCTCCAATGTCACTGGTCAAACCAACAGTCCATCAAGTCTCTCTTCCTCCGTAAAAGAATGCAAAACAATGTGTTATCTCTAGACAGTGTGCGATAAAGTTCTCCACAAGGAGGTAAACATCAGAAGGCTTAGAAAATCTTAGAAAATCAAGGCGACACACAGTCAAAGTGACATTCCTTCCAGCCTGCAGTGATTTGCAGCTTATATTCTCTCTGGGTGGGATGTGCTAATCCTGCAAGACCCTCCTGTCCCTGCATTTAGCCTTTCCTGCCTGAGTCACTTTTTATTGTTCCTGCAGTTCTGTGAGGAAAACCATGTTCAGGAATATGAATATTTGCATTATACAGAGCAGGGGCAGTGGGTTAAAAAAGTGCACAACAGTGGAATTTACTCTGTGGACAAGAGAGGACATGAGCAAAATGTCCTGCATATAATATCTCAGCTTGGTAGGGACCCATAAGGATCATCAGGTCCGATTTGCATGTAGCAGATCAATCAGATTTTCCCATAAAAAGTCTTCTTCACCTACTGAGGCTGATTCTGCAGCATATACTCAGTGTGAATGCTGGATCTGAAAGAAGTGGAAAGAGTCTGTCCACAAAAAGAGTCTGTATTTGGGGATGTTCTGATACTCTGAGTGGCTGTTCTGCTCCTCATGCAGTAGAGTATTATGAAATCAGGTGCTACATCCTGTACAGCTGCACAGTCCAGAATGCATTATCAGGTTCAGTTTGCATTTCTGTAGCTGGACAATAGGAACATACTGATACATTTTGTAATTGGATAACAGAAAATAGAGAGCAAAGTTGAAAGTTCTTCAAAATGTGGCAAAAAGTGAAAATTGATGACATTTTTTTAATTGAGGTTCAGCTTGAAAAAGTCAAAATTGTGTGAGAAAAAGACAAATTGTGCTTGCAGAGCAAAGGCACTGGGCAGAGGTCTTTTAGTGCTAAATCACTCAACAAAAAATGGCAAGGTAAAACTTGCATCTTAAATTACAAGACTTCTGAGAATTGTAGGAGAGTCATTACTTACAAGGTCATTTTGCAGATTTAAAGTGCAAAATGTAATGATGAAACAAACATAAGTATGGAGTATTCCAAGCAGGGGGGTAAAAGTAGTTAGGAACCTTTCTTCAGCACTTGGAGAGTCACTTTGGCAGGTCAGAGATTTTATTCAATATTTTTAGAGACTGCATTAGAGCCTGCTAAAACACACTGTTAGAAAGAAAGAAAACAGTAATTTTGGTATCAAGAAAAATGTCCACAGCTAGTCAATTAGTAATTCATCCACATAGTGTAAGATCTCTGTGAGAGAGGATGGCATTGAGGCCTTTGTGATCAGCCTCTAATCTCAGGAGCAGTTAATTGTGCAGGCTGATCCAGAGCGTTCTGAAAGTTGCTGCTGCTTAGGCTGGCAAGAAATTGCTGTCAAAGAACCTCAGAATTGGTGCTGTCAGTCTTTCTAGATATCAGTTATTGCTGTGGGGTTGGATGAAGGGGACATGTGTTGAATGTGTTGGCAGAATCAGTGAGGAATCACAGGGTTGGGGATGTGGTGTTTGTGAGGTCGCCCGGATGAGGTGAGAGATGAGAATTTGACTTTATGTTTTCAGAAGGTTGATTTATTATTTTATGATATGGGATGATATATATTATATTACATTACATTACATTACATTATATTATATTGTATTCTATTATATTGTATTCTATTATATTGTATTGTATTATATTGTATTGTATTATATTACATTGTATTATATTACATTGTATTACATTACATCGTATTACATTACTTCATATCATATCATATCATGTTATCATATATGCTATAGTAAAACTATACTAAAGAAAGAGAAAGGCTGTATCAGAAGGCTTAACAAGAATGATAATGAAAGCTCATGACTGACTCCTCAGAGTCCGACACAGCTGATGGTGATTGGTCATTAACTCAAAAACATTTCACATGTTTGGATAAACCATCTCCAGATCGCATTCCAGAGCAAGAAAACATGGAGGAGCTGAGGCTTCTTATCTTCCCAGGAGAAATCCTAGGGAAGGGATTTTTCACAAAATATCCCAGTAACATGGGGCTATCTACTCTGCTGACAGTCTGTCAGCTCCTCAGCAAACATGCTGTGATGCTTGAGCAGGACCCCAGAAATCCCATTCCATGGCAGCCTCCCATAGACTGAGAGGCCAGGCTACTTTGTTCTGTTGAGTTCATGCCACTGATCTGCGAGAAGCTGGGCATTTTTGGACCTGTGGAGCCTGGCTGCTGTTGTTCTGCCTCATAGGCTGCAGCATCTGAAGTCCAGACACTTGCCTTCTCTGGGTTGCCTAGGAGCCCAGCTGGCAAGCAGGGAGTGAAACAGGCTCATTGTAAAACCTTTCTGCTGTAGTGCTGCCTGGTTTCATCAAAATCAAATCATCTCTCCCAGGTATTTCAGTCTTGAGTTGTCAGTCTTACAGACCACCAGCCTACCTGGGAATGTTGAACTGGCTTTTCACAGATGAACTTGTTTTCAAGACACTAGCTCATAAACTTAGCACAAATATAAATATCTCAGGATAACTAGAGGAAGCATATCTCCTGTTTATGATTGGATGCAAATTTCCTTTCCTACCTAGACATCCAAGAGTACTCTCATATAGAGCCTTCAAGGCCATAGCTGATCTCTGGTGTGGATTTGAAGAATTGCCAATATTTTTAAAGATTCATCCTGTGACATATATTTTTATATATATATATATATATATATATATATATACACACATATATATAGATAGGACTGATAAGGTACTTCTGAGGACAGGAATGAGCTCTGTAGAAATTGTTTCATGTCAGTAAGTATTAAACTGTGCATTTCTTTTCCTGATATATTCTATATCCTATATTATTTTTATCACTATGAGCATGTATGTCAGAATATGTGCTCAAATTCAAATTGTTTAAATAGTTTAGCAGATAATAATGGGTCTAGAGGGAAGAAGGAACCTGAAACTGCTTTATATTTTATTTCTAGAGTGAGCAGCCTCAGCACACGGTGTCTGTGATTGTTTTTTAACTGCTTCTTTGAAAAAAGAATCTTCCTTGCTCATTTCATGGTGCATCTTCTATTATCATTAGACTTAGTAACTGATAGAGGTTTCTTTATTGTGTTATGAAACAGTTTTAATGTGTATGTGCTAGGGGTTTGGAGGAAAAAACCACTGGTCTTCATCTTGGAAAAAGCAATGACCATGTACCTCGTCAAAGACAACATAAAATTTTATATCAGTGATAAGACAGGGCACTGAAAAATACTAAATGTTCTGAATAGCAGCTGCCTGCTCTTAGTCTGCTGGGAGTTAGATTTGAAGAGGCTTGAGGTCTTGTGTGTTAGATTTCTGTGTTTCCTCTGTCTGGTATAAATTAGCCTTGTCTCCAAAATCCGAAGTCGGGGTCTGCTTGTATAGACTCACTGCATAGGATGACAGGAAATCCTAGCATAAAGGGTTTATAAAGAGCTGCTGTTTAACTGTTCAATCTGAAAGACAAACTTCAGAAAAAGCATGGAAAATAATATTTTTAAGTTATTGAAATTGTTAGGAGTAACTCTGTTAGGAGTAACTCTGTATAACCTCTGACATTTGGCAAAACATGAAATCCAGCAGCCTTTATTACATTGAATGCCACCAGGAGGACCAGTTGGATTTGATGGTGTTAAAGGTCTTTTTCAACCTGAATTATTTTACAATACCCAATAAAGCCAGGGGATCAGTTGAACCAGCAGCCATGTAGACAGACACTGGAATCAATACTCAAATCTCTCCATTTTTTTCTGGATGGGAGTAGGAATAAATAAGATCCCTTGTGCTTCCCACTCGACTGGTTTCTGGTACCAGCACTACATGAGGTTATGTGGAGTTACCCAGCAGGATGGAACAGACAGTGCAAATTCAGCCCTGCTGTTCATCTCTGCATTGATTCTTGTGCAGACACTGAGGGAACCAAGAGGTGTCCAGTGCCTGTCCTGTCCTCTGCTGGTAACACCATAAAGATGACACAAATCACTGTGTCTTGTTAGAAATTCATGTTCCTTACAGGCACTT
This sequence comes from Haemorhous mexicanus, assembly GCF_027477595.1. Classification (NCBI taxonomy): domain Eukaryota; kingdom Metazoa; phylum Chordata; class Aves; order Passeriformes; family Fringillidae; genus Haemorhous; species Haemorhous mexicanus. The sequence goes on along the minus strand of NC_082345.1, from coordinate 61,504,841 downwards.
TGATGACCCCATTTCAGTGGAAAATGTTCTATAGTTTGAAAATCATATGCCACAATCCTGTTTGCTGTCACAAGATTCTTTTCAATATAAGAAAATATTTTAATTTTATACATTTTTTGTATTATTATTGCATATTTGAATGCATTTGTGATTTATAAAGATGTTTTCATTCACTTGCAGTCTTCTGTTCCTGTAAACTCTTTTGGTCACTGCCCATTGATGTACTAATATCAATGTAACAAAATGTAACTAAATCTCACTACTGTAATAGTGCTATTGGCCTTTCCTTTGAAAATTGCTAATTGCAGAATTACAATTTTCTCATTTATCTTTGCAAGAGAAGAAATGTTTTCTACAGTTAGATAAAATGATTGTCTTTCATCTGAAAGTTTTGTTTCATCTCCAATGTAAAAATATTTTCTGCAGTCTATATCTCAATTAAGATCAGATTTAATGCAGTTTTCCTAATTAAAAAACCACAAACTGTTTAAACTGGAATTTGACCAATCAGTTAAGCAGAGGAAGGTGTGTTTAAAATAGATTTATATTCTAAATGTAGACAACATAGAAATTCTGCAGTAATTTCATAATTTAAAAGAACACAATAGCAAAGAGTATATTTTTCTGAACTTGGAAGAAATAGGAAAATCCAAATGAATACATTTTCTAATCACAATGCAAGCCCTTTTTTTGCCATCTGCCATGTGAGTTGGCCTTATAATTCTTTTAGAAACATTATAATACAAAGAGTTTGAATAACTAGATTTTAAGCATATACTTTCAGACTTTTTATATCCATATAATCTGCTTTGCTGTTTTAGTTTCTTGAGACTTTGTTATACAGTTATTTCTACTTTTTCTCATAATGCTTAAGTAGTTTAAGCAAGATATTCCTTAATTCACAAATTCCTTCTTGTGTTAAAGATATGCACTCAGAAAATAATATTTCCTTGATATTGTTGTTACAGGAGTGTATGTTAAAGCTACTTTGGTCACCTTAATTATACATTTCCAGATGTTGCATTTCAAAGTTAAATTTTATTTTCAAATTCCCTGGCTCACTCTATGTTTTACAGTACCTATTTTTTTCTAATTTTTACTGGCTAAAGTCATCCCTTGGATATTCAGGTGAAAATGTGTGTCTGAATGTAAAATGGCTTCCAGGGAAGATAAAATACCTGTGGAGTTTAATCACAGGAGCAGTGAGTGAGTGTTTGCAGGGCTTTGTGCCAGCAGCTTTCAGGTACCTTGCACTGCATGGGGAGCTTTGGGATGCCATTGTAGCTCAGGTAACTGCATCCCCCATCAGTCAGAACTGAGAGACAGATTTTGGACTGACTCCTCAGTGAAGTATCTCTAGGGCCCTTGGTGTCTAGGCTGCCAGAAGAGTCAGTGGGGATGTGGTCAGTGCAGCCAGGGACTGAGAACAGTTTTGCTGTCCAGTTCCTTGAGCAACTGACAGAATGGCATTGAGGAAACTTAGCCTGAATGTTAGCATCTCATGCTTATTGAGACTCCCAAGGAAATCAGAGGCAGCTCCACAGAGCTGGCAAGTGTGATGCCTGGGAATACCCTGCAAGAGCACTGCACACTCTGCAGTGACAGCTAAGGGGCAGATGGGGTATTTTTGGGCACTGGGTGCCTGTATGTGAATTGCCTCCTCTGACACAATGACTCCTTCCATCAAATGTGCTGGAAATCCAGGTGCTGAGCTTGCTCATGGAGACACGTGGTGTTGTGGTCTCTGACTGACTCACATCCATGGATGCCCAAATTCTAGCTTGGTGATTAGGTATGATGTATGATAGGGCAAGGGAGAATGACTTCAAACTGAAATAGTGTTTAGATTAGACAGTAGGAAGAAGCCCTTTTATTTGAGGGTAGTAAGTCACTGAAGCAGATGCCCAGAGAACTTTTGGATGACTCATCTCTGGAACTATTCAAGGCCAGGCTGGATCAGGCTCTGAGCTGAGGTCTAGTAAAAGGTGTCCTGGCCCATGGCAGTGGGCATTGGAACTTGGTGATCTTTAAGGTCCCTTCCATCTCAAACCAGTCCATGATTCTATGATGATTCTTTTTCTTCTACTCCAATCTGTCTTTTTTCAATTTAAATTTATTCTGTGAATGAATTCTCCTACAACCTGATCAGGTATCACAGGGTAGATGCAGATGGACCACCAAAATGTGTTACAGAAGAGGTTGAAAGCAATATGTGATCCCTTTTGGAGAACTTACTGGTCTTGTCTCCAACCCTGACAACTTAGCTATGTGCATTCCAAGACTTATTAGGAGATGCTATTGGTTTTGACATCCACAAATGAATGAATTGTTGCTTAAGTATTTATTTTTTCTCTTTCAGTTACTGCAATGGATGCATGTTAGATCCAGACTGTGGTCTCTGCTACAAATTGAATAAATCAAGTGTTGTTGAATCCTCATGCATTCCTGTTGATAAACACTCTACAATGAAAGCAGCTTGGGGCAGGTATGTCACTTGTCAAGATTTTTTAGCCTTGTGCTCTACAGAGAGTGTCTTTTATGCTATTGAGAACAATTTTGCTTTTACAGAAAGTGTTAAATTCTTAAGATGTTTGGGAAGAAGAAAATAACTTGGCAGTGTCAAAAATGGGTGATTACTTCCTAACAATAAATTAAAGCCTTGACCCTGATGTGTGCAGCCCTTTTGGTATAGTCTGTCACTTAGGAAGCATGGCAAAAGTACACTAGAAGTGAGGAAAATTACCTTTCCTTAATGTTTTTCATTCATTTGAAGTGGCACATTCCCTAGTTGTATACTTAAAGCCCTCTGAATTAATTTTCTTTTAAAATGCATTCATTAGACCACACTTTTAATTTTGGCCTACCGAAGAAACAATTAGCTCAGCTGAATAAACTAAAATTAGCAAAATGTGAAAAGTTCAAATTGTCAAAAGCATGGGGTTTGGCCCCAGATTTCTGTGGTTCTGTGCCTGAAAGGGGTGCCATGCCATATGTTGCACTTGGGTGTAAAAACGTGTGCATTCATAGGCACAACTGCAAAATATATCACACCTCTTTCTTATGCAGCACAAAACTGCCTGGGAAGTCACAGCAACCTTCAGGTTTTCTGGAGTACTGACTATTCCTCAGGAATAGCTTTGTGAGTTGGAACATTGTCTTGTAGAGGCTTTATGAATACTTTAGTAATGATTAGGTCTTGGATTAGGGTTTAGAATGGTTCAGAGGCACAAGGGAATTATGTAATTACTTCTGAGAAAACCACCTCAACATAATTCATCTCAGCCACCCACACACCATGAACATACCTAGGGAATAGGCAAAGGTTTGTGTGGTGGTTTGGGCCTCTTTTTTTTTTTATTTTTTTAATTTTTATTAACTTTCATACATATTTCTCAGAATTTCAACCAAACTGTCTCAAAGGCACTGAGTCATATTGGACAGAGGCTAAAAGGTATGAAAAATATCTACTAATTGTACAATCATTAATTTAAAATTACTTTAAAATTGCCCTCATTTTGATTTCAGTACCATTAGGCCTAGTAATTAATTCCAAGTGCAGAAAAGAGAAGCTTATATTTTTTGTAATCCGAAGTTAAAAGCACTGTGATCATTTGGGGGTTATTACAGTTAATAAATAACTGGGAAAACTACAAAATTGCATCTGACCTGCTTGTTCTGTGACTAACTTCAATGTCACATTATGGAGTATACCTTGCATATTGCCTGATACCCTGATGTGATCTGCAGCCTGTGGACTCTCATATTTGTAAGGTAACAGATGTCTCTTCATATTCCAAGTCAACATTCATTTCCTATATGCTGTAGTTTCAAGTAGCTTTTCTATAGTTATCAGAATCACACTAGAATTCAGAAAGACATACATGCAAACAAAACATTTTTATGAATAGTTGATAGGTAAAATTAAACTTTATTTCATTAGCCAGTGCTATTTTTTAGCACAGTAAATGTGGGCTAAGCAATTATTTCATATTAATGATTCAGTCTCTGTCTTTGCTGTACAGCCTGTGGGAGCAAATTAGATAGGGAAGAATAAATATTTCCCTTTCATATTGCAAAATGCAGTCTTTCCATGTGCAAGAATTCCATACCATGAGGACCCTGCTTAAAATCCTTTGAAAGGAAATGAAACAATTTTATATATGTTATACTGGTAGTCACCACTGTGAAAGTCCTGCCTAAAGATGGAAAACCAATAAAATATCCACATTTCTTTTTCTAAATATTCCTCACAATTTCTAGTGTTTATTTCATTAATTTCTCTCTTGCCTCAGTTTTCAAAAAGCTAATCCTTCAAGCTCTGCAGTGTCAGGTGGTGCCTTCTGTGCCCTCCAAGCCCTGTGGAAGAGGGAAGCATTCTGCCATCTTTTCCTTCTGCTCCTTTTCTTCACAGATAGGTGTATTTCTGCTTACTGGCCCGGGGGAATCCCCATAGAGTTTTGTTTCCAAGGGCTCACATTCACATACCACCCCCAGCTCCATTTGCTCAAATCCTGAGTCTGCTTTACAGCAAAATCAGTCGCAAAAAAGCCATAGGGTTTCCCTGCCAAGGGAAGATTGCTGCAGGGAAAACAGCATAGTTCCATCCCCAGTTGAGTCTCAGAGCAGCCAGAGGCATCTGTATCTCCCTGGCAGCATAGGGAGAACAATGCCTGAGACAAGCTAACAGCACTGGGGAAGGAAATTGAAGCCCTTTCTTTCACAAAGTTGCTTTGTCACAAGCTAGACATACAGGGGCTATTGCTTAAAAAATATACATGGCATTATGGTGATCAGAAAGTAGTGTAATAATTGGAGAGATGATTTTGTGGGCTGTGGACAGCTGATAGCTGTAATTATCAGCAGCCTCTTTTGTAACTCCTGTGTGTCCTGATGGCTTCATGCATCCGGTATTAGATGAATGAGTTTAAATGGCTTAAAACCTCCAGGGTTACACTTGGCTCATAGAAAATCTATTTTGCCATTAATTTTGCTCAGGAGAGAAGAAATTTGTTTCTGAGCTATTGGTTTGGGACTTGTTGGACCTCAGATGTCTGAGCATTAGCAGAAGCAGCAGCTCTCACAATGTTAGTGAAGGAGTTAGAGAAACAGCTTCTCCTGGACTTGGGCTGGCAGTGCCTTGCAGAGCATTTTCCTGCTGCTGTGATCACATCTTGTTTATGATTTTCCTGCTGGAGAGCTGGGAGCTGCAGCCATCTGAACCCCAACTGTCCTGACATTTACTCAGGGGCTTATCTATTCCTGATGTGTAACCTACCACCAAGGTGAGAGGTGCCCAGAAGCTCTAACAGAGAAGGCCTTGTCATGTATTTTTTAAAGCTCTCTGCAGCCATGCAGACTGACATGGAAAACTTCTGTTTATGTATTTATAGCTTTGCACTGTTTTTCACTGTTGGTCCCAAGGTACTTCGATAGCACTGATGTAGTGGGCCATGCTTTGACTGTTACCATAAAATATTGTAATGCATTTTATTTCCAGGACATTTCCCCAGTGCCAACTGGGTGTACTGGATACCACCTCCATTGTTAATTGCGTTTATTTGGTTATGGTATGTTCTACATTGAGAAGTTCTGGGGAGGGGAGGGAAGAGAGCAGAGATTTCAGTCTCCTGTGGCTGCCAGCAAGGCTGTTTATGTTGCTGTGGTTGTCATAGAAACCCAGGGAGACAATTAAAGCATCCACATATTTTTCAAGAAGAATATAGTGTTTGGGTTCTGGTGAATGTTGGGAACTCTGTGGCTGGCAGTGGCCCTGGGGGAGAGAGATTGCGCAGGAATAAATCTGACCGAGTCCAAGTCACAGCTTAAGCAGCCTGGGTGATGTGCAGTGGGTGTGCCTGTAAGATCATGCATGTAGCACAAGCAGCAGAGATGTATCTTTCATTATTTAATCAGTTACATAAGCGTGACTGGTAGTAGAAGAACACAGGGAGGAGTGTTTTGCCCAGGGCACCAGCACAGGCAGGTGCTTTGCTGCCCTCGGTATTTCTGAACCAGTTAACAAAATAGCTGTTGACATGCAAATCTTGCTGCCTCCAGCTCTGCTCAGGGACACATAAAGAATGGTTCCAAGACAGTGAGCAAGAATATTCTTAAATTATTTGCTTTGTAGTAAAAGAAGAAGAGCTGTATCTTTTCTTTCAGTGTGGTCTCACGGTTCTGCACTGGGACTCTGTTTTCCAAGATGTAGGGAAGTTTTGCACATAGCAGTAGCACAGAAAGCCTTGCAGTTCTGTTCTTCATGAGCATTGAATTATGAAATCCCCATGAACTTAATAAAAAGCATTAGCTCACTTGTACAGATGGGGTTGCAATGGGAAGGTTCCCATATGAAACTCAGGTGGCACAGAGAGGTCATGGGCAGAGTCCCTCTCTCAGCCAGGACAAAATGTAGAGGTGACTGCTTTCAGGGCTGTGCTTTCTGAACACAACCCAAAATCCAGGGGTTTTCCCCACCACTACAATTACTCCCTCAGTACTCAGAGAAGTTTCTCTCTTGAAATTTCTCTTTGTGTAATTGCAATCAATACTCCTAAAGGTCAGCCAAGGATGAAGAAACTTTAAATTGCATTACTACCCTTACAGTTAAAAGAATAACTGCAAGGGAAGGAGGTACTTACAGTGCCTTGATGTGACATTAACCTTGACATGAGTATGTTGTCAAGACGACAGCAGGCCCACAACTGAGCTGAAACGCTCTCATGAGCAACTCTGAGCAATCTTCCTCTGGAGAGAATGATGTTGATTTTATACAGTAAACAATTATGAAGAAATAATAACATCATCCTCAGATCAGAGACAAGCCTAGAGCCATCCTGTCCACACAATTAGCTGGCAGGTCTCCACAGCCCCCAGAGGAGAACGATTGGGAACAGAAATCTATAAAGAGAGAGGAGCTGACTGATTTGCTGTTTTCAGCCATTTTTATTAACTTTGTTAGAGGAACATCTTTGTGCCAGGGGAGTTTAATGCTTCGTGGAGAATCCTGCTTTTCTCAACATAAAGAAGCACTCCCCTCTCTAAGGGCAGCCCCTGCAAAGGCGAGAGAGCAGAAGAGCTCTGTCTTTGGGAAGCTCTGTTTTCCTTTAGCCAGAGCTCTCCTGAGCATCTTCCTCCCATGTAAAATTAATGGCATGTTTTACAGATGCTCAGTAATGCTGTTATGTTTCACTGTGTGCCTGTTGCTCATATCTGCCAGTTTGCTGAGGGGTTTAAATGTGTCTTGGAAACCTGTTTGGGGGGAAAGTGGGTTTGAATTGCCTGTGCAGTGAGAGGAAGCAGGTGAGGCAGGCAGTCAGTCAAACCCTCTTTCCCAGCTTCAGGAGTGTGCCTAATGACCTTGGCATTCGAGCCTGGATGCTAACTAGATTCCACTGGTTAGAAAAAAATAAATTCATGGGAGTTCATTAGCTGGATTCTCAGACAACAGATCGGGTTATGTCCAACAGGGGACATGCCAGTGTCTGCCACAGCCTCGAGAATATTCTGGGGAGCTTTACACTCATGCAGCACTCCCTGTTGTCTAATGCATAGCAGATGAGACTCTTAAAATTATTAGAATACTTTTTCTTGGTAAGAACATTCGATTTTTCTAAAAATACCATATTGCTTTTTCCCCTTGTAGATAAAGACAGACATGTAAGTTCATTACACTTGTTTTGCACCATCAGATACATTTGTAAAAGTTCCTGTGACTGCTTTTCTAATGCAAGAAGAATGTATGTGCATAACTATGCATTTGAAGACTGAGAATCTGTTTTCAGTACATCATGGGAAGCAGCATGACAGACCTTTGCTGTTACCACAGAAAGATTGGCCCCAGAGCAATCTTTCAGGAATTAAGTACTCTGCTGTCCATGGGTGTAGACATGGCTTGTTTTGTCATGCAGAAAGTATTGCTAGAAGATTTTATTGCTGAAATGATTATTTGAAGCCTTTCTACAAGGGTCTGCATTGAAAATTCATGCTTAACTCAGCAGTAATTAGAAGATAAACTAGTATTTCTCTTACCAAGTAGTCAGATCAATAGATGAAGATTATACATAGCATTATGGTTCTCATATTTACCATGTAAAAAATGATAGTAGAGGGAGTAAAGGATTCAGGAAAGTAGCAGGATCAAGAGAATATTCACATCTGCATGTATGTTGGCAGCACTCAGAAGAGTTGTGATTATAACCAGTAGTCTTAGAGAAATCTCCTAATAGACAATATGGTAAATGTTGGCTAAATTGAAATATTCATAACTTCAGTAGGACCCAGAACATAAAACGCCCCCTCTCTGCCTCAATATTGTTCAGAAAAGAAAATCAAGATAGATGCAGAATTGTATTCTGAATATCTTCCCTAGTGCTAGTAGGTATGAAAACCTGGAGCAGCTGTGTGGCAGGGTGCAATCCTATTTGTCCTGTTTGATTTGGAGTATGTACATCAGCACAATGTCTAATATATATTAGTGAGTTGTGTGAAAACAGAAACTAAAAGAAGATCTGAAACTGGTTACAGTCTTTGTCAGCCAGACTCCAAGGCACGAGGTCTTTCCTGGGAGGAGGTTATCAGACATGTAGTCACAGTCTAATGGTTGCATATGCCAGTGTGATTTGTAAAAGAATGTGGAAGAGGAACTTAAGAAATCTTGTATGCATGTTTTAAAGCCATTTCTGCTCTCTGGTAAGAGCAAAGAGGAAGAATAGAAGGATAAAGTAATATAGAATACAGTGTCCTTGATCCTTGATGAGCCTGTCTTATTGGTGAGGCAGGAGTAGGTAGTAAAATAAGTGGAATTTTAATGTTCACATCCTTTCAGCCACTCTTCCTGCTCAAATCTTTAAGACATCACACTTTGAAATTATTTTAAAAGGAAATTATTTAATGGTGGACTTGAAAACCATAATAAGCTCCTTTTAAGCATATATAAAGATGGTGAAATCTATATATGTACTGAAATATTGTAAGGGTGTAATTAAATAATTGAGGGCGGGATTTTATTGTAACTTTAATAGAAGATAATCTTGTCCTTTTTTTAACTGTTTAACTTGCTAAAAAGGGAAGACTTTTTTTAAGCTATTGTTATAACATAATTATATTTTAATTTAATGCCTGTACAAATAAAGTACTTTGTATATTGTAGCTGCATTTTAGGTCTAAAATAGTGAACAGAGCAACACAATAATCTAAACTGAAACTATTTACATTTCTTTCAGATAATTGCTTAGGAATTACTATTAATAGCTTTAGCATGATATTTCTACTCCACCAGTGACAAATTCTGGATGTTTGAAAAGCCTTGTTATGAAGTGAAGGTGTTTTGACTGGGAAATTTTTATTTTTTATACTGAAGGCAGAATTTATTTGTTGGAGACACCCAGCACAAAATAGGATTTTAAAGCAGGGCTGGTTAGTTTGAAATATTGTCTGTGCATTTGTTCTCTACCCATTCCTTTTTATTGCTAAACATGCTTCTGGATCTTGCTCCAGGTTACTGGTTAAAAGGCATTCTGGCAGGGAATGCCAACTGCTGTTTGGGTTACTTGGTACAACTACTTCAGATGCAAGCATTGAGGTAATTTGAATATAAAAACAAAAGTGGCCCTTGAGCTAAAATATGATCTGTCAAGTGCTGCTGGCTGGAAAAAATTGCATTATTTAAATGAAAAAATATTTGAGTCAGTGTTCTTCATTTGAAAAGTGGTCCAAGGAAGAAGATGGCATGATGTTCAAAATTTAAATATACATCTGCTGAAGAAGCAAGCCTTCAGCTTTTTTCATTCATTCTCTGGTCAGCTGAAGGAGAGCTACAAGGAAAATACTCTTGTTCCCTGTTCAGAAAGCATGTTTGCTCCTAGCTGACAAAGGAGATGGGAAAGGAAAGGAGGAGAAAACGCCAGTGTGTACGAGAGAATTGTCAGTCTGCCACCAGTGGGCTTTGATTATGAGGATAATTCCTGCAGCTTTTCTCTCTCCCTTATGAAAGGTACGTTAGAGAGTCTTTTACTGCCCATAGGAGCTGCTGCTAATGAGCTTCTCCAGCTGCTCATCTTCCTAGGGACAGACGGAGAGCCGTCCGTGCGTCCGTGCCGGGGCCGTGCTGGGCAGGGCAGAGCTCAGCCCTGCTCTGCTCATCCTGGGGCACCCCAGAGGGGCAGAGGGAGCGTGCAGGGAGCTGCTGCTGGCACAGATGGGGAGTTCCCCTCCTGCCTTGGAGCCCTGGAAAGGGAACTGACTCACTTTTGGGAGCATGTGGATTTTTTATCTGAGGGGAGAACTTCCAGTAGCTGTTTTTCACATTTATTTGGTTATTGACTATAAAGTTTGAATTTAGATAAAAATAATTTGTGAAGACTGCCTCAGGAGATTCCTTTGGGCTTTTACACTGTGAGATGGATTTACTAAAATTAAGTTTCCTCTGTTTGGAGGGTGGAAAATATTTTGGAAACACCCATGGGGTAGAGTATTTTTACTGATAAAGACCATTCAACAGGGCCAAACCCAGACCTCCATACAGCAGCTTGTACTTTTAACAGCATCCCTAATCCACATCTTACATACCTTTATTCCATACTAAGTAATTCTTCAATAATCCCAACATGGGACACAGTAAAATTTTCATATCTTCCCTTCTTAAAAGAATTAAATTTTTAGAGTTTGTTGGTTTGTTGTTTTGTTTTGGTTTTTTTTTTTTTTGCTTTTGAGGGAAAATAAATCAACACATTTCTGCAGTAGGGCTGTTGAATAACTCAACATGTTTGATTAGTTTAAGTCATCGAAATTACTGCATGTGCTGTTTGCACGTGTGGTTCATTTCCTTGAGAATGGCAGCAGTAACATCAGCCCCTCACTGGCACAAGATGAACTGGAATTATCGATTCCTTTGATTTAAAGTCGTGACCTTACTTTAACTCAGCTCTTTGGTTAGTACAGGCTAGGAGGTGGGCAGTCTGGGAGGTGGCACTTTGGGCATTTCTTCCTCCTTGCAGGATGCACAGACTTCCTTTTGTCCTGCAGCTTTCCACAGCTGTCAATTAGCTTTGCAGAGATAATAGTGAGAGATGAGTTTGAGGTTCTGCATGATTATTGAGTTCTTCAGTCCTGTGATTCAGGCGGGTTATGTTCTCATTTAGCATATTTTCTTGGGAAAAAAGCATTTATTTATGTAAAATTCTTTCTAGTTGTCAGAGGCCATGAAAGATAGAGGATTACTTTGATTTCTGCCGAGGTCTTCGACTGTCACATCCCAGACTATTGAGTTGCATGTAACAATGAAGACTTTGGTAGCCAAAGTTCTTAAATTTCATAAAGCAGAGATAATGAAACCATATATACCATATATATATTACCATATATATATTTTATAAAATTTGTTAGATTAGGCATGGGTGTTGCACCTGTGTGCACAAATCAAAGCAGAGCAGCATTCTGTGTTAAGTGCTCACTCTCACAAATCAGGCATGAAGTAATTATCTTGTTGTAAGTGTTCTTAGAGCCTTAGGGCTCCATTTTTAGTTGCAATATTAATGATTTGCAGTGAATTTTAGGGCTGACAGCAGAGGAATCTTCTTTGGAGAGCTCTGTTGGATGATTTAATTCAGAGCCTCCCCGGTACAGCAGGGATGGGTGGGGATGCAGTGCTTCATTCCCCTTCTGAAAAAGGTTTCTCTGAGCTTTTTAGGGCAGAGCTATTGCCACCTACTGGAATCAGGGAAAAGCTCTGCTTAAAAAATATGTTCCATCATCTGTTTAAAACAACGAATGCAAGATCTCAAGTGTTGTCTAGTTAGATTTCAGTTGTGGTGGCAAACAGTTACTGGCACTAGTTAAAATGTAATATTTGTGTCTAAATTGCTGTTACAGAAAACAAGTGTTGTTAGATGGAAGGTTATGGTGGTCAAGATGTTATTGTTAGAACTGTTGAAATATAAACTTTGTATGTATGTCAATAACTAGAAATTAAACAGAGCAGGGAAGTGCTAAAAAGGCATGCTAATGCATGTAATATTGATCTCTGTTTTAAACTCCTTGTCCTTATATGGTCTTTTGGCTCAGATTCAAGAAGAAAAGCAAATTTAGAAAGTCCCCCCTCCCCTTTCCTTTTGTTTCAGTAAAAATTTCCAAAGGATTGATACTTTACTCTCTCCTCAGCTCCCATTGAAATATGAGGTTAACTGAGGTTGTAAGGTATGAACAGGGAAAAAAATGGAAAATTCTTTCTGCACAGTGCTGGTTTGGCTGGGAGGTACAGGGTCTGCTGCCTGGAATAAGCAATAAATTATCTGTAAGCCTCAGCAATGTGCCTGCAGACACAGAGCAGACCCAGGTTGTGCTGGAATTGTGTGACCATGTTCCATTTGTGGTTTGAGTTTGGGGTTTGGGTGGGATTTACTTTGTTTTTCTCAATTGAATGATAAAATCTTGCCATTCCTCGCTAACTTCACACACCAGGTTTCAGTGTGAAAGTGCAGTTTTTATGGTACCTCTGTATGTCTAAAACTTTGGGGGAGTTAAAGCAATATTTTTTTTTTCCTCTTTATTGTTTTCTAAAGTGTTTAGAAGCACTCAGAAAAGAAAAAAGATTGTAATATAGAGACTATTTCATTTGGAGGGTGAACTTCCAGTGAATTGTACTGAGTTACCTTGATACTAAGTTACAATAACCACTTTGGTTTCTTTGGTCTTTAATAAAGTCTTGGAAATGCTTCTGACAATTGTAACTCAAGGGATCATTTTGACATGATGACATTCCTGTGACACTACCACTGGCACATGGTGGACAGCACAAGCATCAGTAAAGGTTACTTGTAAGTTTAAGTAAGAATAGGAAGTCTGGATGGAATTTGTTTAAATCAACTTCAGATGTCTAAAATTGTGACCTTGAGCTGTAGTTCCTTGACTAATGGAGTAGAAAATGTTCCTTTTTTTTCCTTTGCAGCTGGTCTTTGTCTGTGTTTTAGAGAATTCACTTTCTTATGCCATGCCAGCAGTTCTGTTCTGCTGTTCTGTTAAAATTTTTTCAGTTAACATTAAAATATTGATACTTATTATTATTGAGCCCTACATTTGGCCCTTCCCACCAGTATTCATTGGAGTGATCTGTCTTTATTCAGCATTCAAAAGAGGCAACACCTGGGAGAACTGATATTTCTGCAGTGATTAGGCAGCTGGTTGATATTTCTGTTATAACCAAAAGAACTTTGGAAATTATAATTATTAAGAAAATGAAATGTAAATTCAGATGAAAGAACAAATGAGAGTAAACATCAGGTGGATATTTATTTTATGGTAAGCCTGCATGAAATTCCAAAGTGCTGCATTTGACATCATAATCTTCAGACCAGTTTGTTTCAGTAATTTTATTATTGAGCATCAATGCTGCAATCAGAGAGATTAAATGCTTTTAAATCTGGAAAGAAAAGCCAGAAGTTCTCCTATCCTATTACTCCAGTTCTGTCAGTAGTATGGTTGCAGTCTGGTGCTCAATCCATAAGCTCTCCAACATGTCAGAGCAGGGATGACCCAGAACTTCCACCAAAAACTCAGGAGCAGCAGAGCAGCTGCAGTTCAGGGGAAAACCAGGAGCACTGAGGTACAGCGAGGGCTCTGCACCCAAGTGAAACTCTTACTGAGCTAGTCTGTCATGGGTGTTCAATGCCAGTCTGTCTTTAACAAAAAATACTTGAATCTCCTACATTTATAAGCAATTTTGTCCTGAAAGAGCTCCAACAGAATGAAGCCTGCCTGCCTGTAGGCAGGAATAGAGTGACTAAATCTGTCTGGATTTTGCTAGAAAGCCTCAGGCAGCACAAGTTAGCTCTGGCAGCCCCCAAGGTGACTGATAGACACTTTCCAGTTAGTGCTCATCTCTGAAATTCCCCAAAGGTTTGCCTTTCAGAAGAAATGGCCAAATCACTAATGAGCACTCCCTCCTTTCAGAGAAGCAGGGGAAGCTGGCAGTGACTGGATGAAGCCAGACTGGATGTGCACGCTCACTGCTGAAACGGATTGTTCCAAAAGTGAACTATTTCTGTATAACCACAGAAAAGCCACTAAACAATCTTTAAAGCCCATTCTGGGGTCACAGGGAGTCCACAAGCATTTCTCAATCATGATGGCTGCCAAGAGGGAAATAATAGCTCATTCTGTTTCCAGAATGTCTCTGTGGTACCTTTTTGCTGGTTGTCATGAAGAGACAGCTTTGTGCTTATATTTTAAATCTGTGAAATGGCACCTACTTCACAAGCAGTTAAATATTCCCAGATGTCATTTCTTACAAGAGTTTGCCATGTGTCTGTGCCCTTACTGTGGCATGAGATGTTTCTTTTCAGTTTGTACTTGATTGCAGTGAACACAATTAAATGGAGCTTTTGTGGCAGCCACCAAGGTGGTGGGAGCAGGAATTCTCATGTCCCACTGGCCACTCTGTGTGCAAGTGACATCCCTGAGCCACGGCCCCATCACACACATCACATCTCCATCCAGACCTGCACATGAATACTTGAGTATAAAAGTGTTGCAGGACACAAATTGTGGGTCTTTCCCTCTACCAGATCGTGGAGTTTTTTCCACTCCATCTGGTAGAATGCAGTGGGTTTCTTATATTTTTTTTTATATTACTGTCATACTAAAATACCTATTGATCATGGCAAAGGCTTCAAAATGTTGGGTAGTATCACTTCCATCATATTTACTCAAATTTCTAAACATTCTTTGCTGATGTGCACCTCTGGGACGTTCTTCAAGATTTGATAATACCTGAAAGAAAGAAATTGTGGGAACTGCAGCATTTAACTGAAGTATTTCAGCATGAGAATTAGGACTGAACTAAACTGTTTCTTTATCTCTTACTGGATCTTTCTTATTTTGAGAATTGGCTGAGACTTTTTAAAAACAGCACTGGAATCTGGGAGGCTTCATGACTTACTGAGGGCACTCTGCTGGAGCCCACCTTCTATGAAGCATTTGTTAAGTTGGGGTTCCCATGCACATCATTTGTTTGGAAGCTACAAGAAAGAGTAGAATTTGTCTTGAAAGAGAATAAAAGATTTAGGGTTAGTAAAGTTGTTCAAGGACATGAACAAATAAAAGTTTTGTGATGAGAGGTGAAATCTCAGTGGACCACTGGGCACAATTGCTTGTATTGCCACAAACCTTAGCAACAGGATATGCTGAAGGGACAAACATAAGATTCATATGTATGCTAAGAATATTTCAATAAGAACTGTCAGACAGTTTAGTGGTTGTGAAATACTCTGTGGTTATTTTTAATTTTTTGAATCAGTGCATTCTACATATGAAAAAGCAGGAAAAGTTGCTGAAGATTTCAATCTTTAAAGTACACAGATGTAAGTTTTCTGTAAACAATTGGGATGTGTCCTTGACAGGGGGAAAAGGGAAGAAATCTTACATTGCCTCCACTTTCCTTTTGAGTCTTACCTGAAATAGTTCACTCTTTTATTGTTGCTTTTTCATAGACTTTTTTAGCTTGTAAATACACAGAATTATGTTTCAAGTTGCAAAAAATATATTTTTGTGTCTTCTCATGAAGACACTGTGACCTATTATCTAGTGATTGAAGTAGTTGAAGCCATCACAGGCAGAAATGCATGAAGGACAGTGGCATTCAGCTAAGATGCTTATGCTCAAAACTAATTAAGTTTTTGCATTTTGATCAGCTTTTAATTTGAATTCTGCCCATTAAAATTCTGTACTTATGACTAGGTATTTGTTAAGTGAACAGTTGATTATGTTTCATAGTTGCATGACCTCTCACAAGTTTCTGTTCTATTAATATAATATTTGAATTATTTATGATTGTGAAATCATACAATTTAATTACTACTAATTAATTCTAATTTTTGCTGGGGTTAGCCAAGTGTGTCCAGTCAGAATCAGAATTAGAGCTAGGAAAGGACACTGTAGAACACAGAGACATCAGATGTTTCCTGACACTTTTTGTGACCATCTGATACTTTGGAAGAGTAGGAGAAAGCTTGGAAAGAAAAATAAGTCAATCTCTGTATAGTGCAATGAAGGTAATTTTGTGTCCTATAACAAAAATCTGGTATGTACTTATTTCTGCTCCCAGTTTTTGAGTGCACTGTCAGCTGCTGTGAGGTCTGAAATGGTTGGGCTTTAACACTGGGTAAACATTATTGTGCATTCTCCTGGTTTGAGTCCATTTCTCAAGGTAAGGAGTGCACAAAAGATGATGGGGGAGCCTGTTGGACAGAGTTCTGGCAGTAGCAGAGATTTGTCTCTCTCCCCTCCTGGCAGATATGATGAAGAATGGAGCTTGAAACCCTTGGGGTGTGACAGCAGAGTGGGGAATTGTAGCTGACAGCTTGGAGGTAGCCACGGGGGCTTGCAAGGTGCCTGTGTAGGATAAAAGAAGTCTGAGGCAAATCCCAAACTGAGCATCTTTCACTGGGAGATTAGAGTTGTCTGATCCCACCAAAGGTGCTTGCTCAGCCCCACAGCTCAGGAGCATCCAGCTGGCACTGTCCCACAGCTGAGGTTCTTCCTTTGGCAGCAGACACAACATCTGTGTTGTCCACACTTCAGAATCCACTGATAGGTGGTTCCAAAAGTACTGAAGTGTCCAGATCAGCAAACAGTTCAGAACCCCTTTGACGTGTTTAATTTTGGACAACTATTTGTCATGGGGAAAAATTGCAGATGCAGTTGTAAAGCTGAAATTTCTCAGCTTGTGAAAGTGTTTGAATTCAAACTCAAAGATTCTTATGTAAGTAAATAATAATATTAAAAAATTATGTTCATCTGTGATCAGGTATCCAGGACAGAGGTAAATCAGAACAGTGCTAAGTCTCTTGCAGGTGTGTGTTCTGACATGACTGAGAATCATGGAATTATTTAGATTGGAAAAGGCTCTTAAGATCATCAAGTCTGCAGCTGTAATGGATAGATCCTGTAGCAGGGGGGTCAGCGTGATAAAGACTTTTTCCATCACGTACAGATGCACCAGTCATCTGCTAAGATGCAATTTGCTTTCTTTGCTGTGAACTAAGCTATTTTTCCAGGTTTTTGAAACATATACTAGTATTTTTAAAACTCTTTGACAGTTATAGCAAAAGGCTTCAATAAGTGTCCCAAAACTCTGTATTTTATGCAATGAAAGTTAAGCAATGTATAGCTGAATCCCATGAAGTTTCATGGCAATAGTTTTTCAAGGCTGTATCTGTTTGTTCTTTTCTGGTTGTTTGGGATTTTGAGTTTTTTTGGTTGTTTTTTTTGGTTTAGGGATTTTTAGGGGTTTTTGTTTTTCAGTCGCTGATGTAAGCAGCTTCTTACCTGGTGTAAGAAGCTTCATCTGTAAATTTTTAGGTAACATCTGGTTTAATGGATGAATTATTTCTCTGTGTAAACTATAAAGTCAAAGTGATAAATGCAGACTTCTCCAGAGAGGTGTGGAGCTTCTGAGGCGTGGATGACAGTAGCTAGGGAATTGTGGGAAAGCTTAGAAATTATTGATTCCAGCATTAGTCAGGTTTAAAGTAATCTGTTTGCCTTCAGGTTGAGTTGCAGTTCATTTGATGCTTTAGACAGTGTCTTACCACCTGTATAAAAAAGGAGCAAGGATTTTTCCTTAAAACAGAATATGCTGATTTATAGTGAAATTATTGCTCATGGTTTAACTGGTTTCTATGGGTTGTGCTAATGTAACTATTTTGGACCTACATGGATGGATATGGGAGGCCACTTGATGGACAGGGTAGAGGTGGTTTCCAGAGCCCTCCTTAGAGAGAGTGTCTGACTACCACTGAGTTATTACACAGTTCATCTGATACCTTGCTAATTTCTGCCCTCTGAGGTAGTTGGGGGTTTGTTCAGACAATTAAATATCTTTAGCAGAAGAGGAGGAGCTTGAACTTATGAGAACTAATCCAAAGGTTGAGATTCAGATTCTTCGACAGGATAAGTAATTGATTGTGGATAAATAGTCATAGTTGTTCCCAAGCATCATCCACAAAAACCTTCCTCCATCCAAACAGCAGCTACTCTGAATCATGTCTCTTTTGTCCCCTGTTATTTCCATGACAGACTTCAGATGAAAACATGACTCAATGAACTTGGCATAAATGTATATTGTTCAGTGGATTGCCATGATATGAAAGTCAGCACTCTACACAGGAGACTGTAAAAATCTCCTTGAAGGAGATTTTTAATAAATCAAATATATTTGTTTTACACTTGAGACTTAAATTGGAAAATTGTAGATTATCATCATCCTGATAACCCAGGCACAAAAAGCTGGCATAAGAGCAGTCCTTAAGTAGTTTTACTTGTGTTAGAACAAAGAAATGGGGGATTAGTGAAACTGTGAATTAACTATAAAATCTATGCCATCAGCATCTGATGTCAAAGTTTATCTCAGAGTGGAATGTGTCATTTTGAAATATGCTCGTTCTAACAAGCATTTTACAGAGACAGACAATCACATTAGTGTTTTTCTTCAAAACTAATTTCCTTTGGCTGACTTGATTTGAATTTTGACCTTTCAAATTTTTTGATCTAAATCCCTTTAAGATGCTTCTGAAGTGTTTAAAAGACAGTGAGAAGTCAGAAGCTTTCATATCAAAAACATGTGAACTGTTCACAATGAAACAATTAATTCAAGCAAAAGCTGTATCTTTAGGGCTAGACAGTCCTCATTGTACAGCAAAGCAAAAATTAATGGATATTTGAGAAGAAAATCAAATTGGTCTCTGTCTTGTGCCTGTGCTGTGTCTTGCCCAGCCATTTCTCACACTGGGGTTTTCAGTGTTGTGCTTCAGAATTATTGTACAGACAAAATTGCTCAAGTATTACAAAAATTTACATTGATCATCAAGGGAAGTGGTTTTATCCTCTTTCATCCTCCTATTATTCGCAATAATATTTTAGACTGCCCACACTGGCTCTTTTCTTACCTTCCTTTATGTGCCATATGAAGGTCATTTAAGGAGATGGGGAGCAAAGCTTTAGTTCTTTTGAGCTTCAGACCATATCTGATAGAGGGTGGATTCCGTGATTTTGAAACTGACCATACAATGCTTGTAATTTCAAAACCTACCGATCTCATTTATTTTCAGTCAGTTGAATTTTTTGCATCAACTGTTAGTAGGTCAGGCTTTCATTAATTAGAACTGATGTACGTCTTAAGTAGCCTGTAGAAAACAGCCAAAAAAAATTCAGAGTGAAGGTTTTCAGTGTAGCATTTTCATGGTTTTAGTCTGGCAGTGATTTCAGAGGCTATGATGTGGTGTGTCTTCACTGGTTGTACCAATCTGACTATTACCCAGCGTATTGGTACATACAAACTCTTTGCACCAGTACCTGACTGCATCGTTTCACTTGTACCATTTACAGGGAATTGCCTGGATGGTCACCCAAAGTGTTGCAGTCAGCAGTTTAATGACCAAGTGGCACCAGTGACAAGTGGCACTCTTCAGGGGTCAGTACTGGAGCTGGTGCAGTTTAAGATCTTTGCTGATGACAGGGACAGTGGGACTGAGTGTGCTCTCACCAAGTTTGCAGGCGGCACCAAGCTCTGTGCTGCTGTCAGCATGCTGGGGGGAAGGAATGCCATCCAGAGGGGCCTGCACAGGCTGGGCCCATGTGAACCTTCTAGAGCCATAGAATCATCAACGTTGGAAGAGCCCTCTAAGATCAAGTCTGACATCAGCGCAGCACTACCCCTGTAACCACTAAAGCACATCAGCCTCTTAAACACCTCCAGGGATGGTGACCCCAACACTCTCCCCTATTCCAGTGCCTGTGCACTCTAACAGGGAAAAAAACTACTTCTAATACCTAACCTTAATCTCCCCTGTCTCAGCTTAAGGCTATTTCCTCTGGTCCTCTTACTTCAGTCACTGTAGAAGAGTCCAGCCCTCATCTAACTACAATCTCTTTTTGGGTAGTTGAAGGCAGCGATGAGATGCCCCCTGATGCTCCTCGAGACTGAACAAACCCAGCTCCCTCAGCCACTGCTCATAAGATCTGTTTCCTAAACCATTCATGAGCCTTGTTGCCCTTGGCTGGACATGCTCCAGCACCTCAATGCCCTCTTTAAAGAGATGATCCCAGAACTGAGCACAGGATTCAAGGTGCAGCACAGTGCTGAGTACAGTGGGGTGATAACTGCCCTGCTCCTGCTGGCCACAATATTCCTGACACCAGTATTCAAGATGCCACTGGCCTTCTTGGCCACCATCAACAGGGATCTTAACAGGCTGTGGAACAGGCTGCCCAGAGAAACTGTGTGTGCCCCATCCCTGGAAGTGTTCAGAGACAGTTTAGATAGGGCTCTGAGGAACCTGAGTGAAAGTGCCCGTGCCCGTGGAAGGTGCGGGTTGGAACTTGATGATCTTTAAGGTCCCTTTCAGATCACACCATTCTATGATTTTTTGACTTGCTTCTGTATTTCAGCTTAAGAAGCAAATGGGTAGCTGCTCCTCTGCTTCCATCATATATGCTGCCTTCATGTAGGACAAAATTAAATTTTGTCTGTTAATAAACTGTATGCTAATTATAAGTATGCTCTTCAGCAAAATAATAGGTGGTACAGTAATAGAACAGTAATAGAGCTGGAACAAATCTCCAGCCTTGAAGAAGTGTTATTTTTTTAACATTCCCAGCACTGCAAGATGCCAGCAAATGCAGATGTCTTTGCCTTTACTATGTGTACCATGCTGGTTTACAACTGAAGGATAAGCAAAGCAAAGTTTATTACTGTCATGTTTCTGTTTAATAGTTTCAAGTGCTGTTTTTCCCATTTCATTGCACTGAATCTGCTTTTTTTGCAACACAATTTCCTCTCTGTTAGGGGCAGACAGTGGAGAATAGATGAGTGGCTCAGTCACAGGAGGCTTTGGAGACATCTGGTTTTCCCTTGTATCATTTGTTTTCCAATCTGTCAAAAGCAGGACACAACTGGGGAAAGATGGCAGGGGAAGGAAACACACTGACCAGCCTGCAGTTGTGTCTGCATGAATCAGCATGTTGGTTTGTGCTCATGGAGATGGATGCAGGGTAATAAACCAAGTATGTCTTTGTTTACAGTTTTGTTTGAGAGAAACCTCTCTGCAAAAAGCTGCCAATCTGGCTGGGCAGAATGGAGAAATTCATCTCAGCATCAAAAATGCTTAAAAGTGCTCATCAACTTGTATTCATTACAAACACCTGCAAATGAAATTCATGTAACAGCAAAAGAAGCAAAAGTGATGATGTTGAAGCAGTGTGAAACTGAGCACTCCTGTGTCTGCAGTGGGCCAGTCTGTATCCAGGCACAAAGGATGTGTCTTTGAGAGGGATGTTCAGCTGACCTGTTTTCTATGTGTTTTCTACCTCAAGAGTGAAAATGAATCAATGCCCTGGATAAGATGGCTTTTCCAGGGGAACTCAGCAAGGCAGAGCTGTGGAAGAGTGGAAAGGTGCACTGGCAGCACTGGCTGCATTGCTGACCCCAAATTAAGGGCTCAGCATTTCTCCACTTGATCAGGTGCTGCTCAACTGCAAGGTGGAACTGTAAATCTTACAGGTTACTGCCATTAAGGAAGCATTAGGGTCTTACCAAGGTTTCAGACGTGCATTTTTCCAGTATTTGTAGGGTTAACCTCTCTCTTTTAAATATTTTGGAGCTTTGGATTTCCAGCTGTCCTGAAATTGGGTCTGCGACTTCACCATGATATCCTTCTTTAAATGTTGTCCATTCATCAATGCTGAGAAAGGGAAGATTTCTGCCCCAGGAGTGCTGGGGGGTTGGCCATCAGTGCTTGGCACATTGCTGCTCAACTCTGAAGCATTGCAGGGTGGCTGTTACTCCACCATCCACAACTTGTTGCCCACGTATTCCCTGTGGCAGGCATCTTCATTCTGGTTTCCCTACTGTCAAGAGGGTCATAGCCTTCACATACGTGCTCAACTGATCTAGAAATCATAACCCAGGCAGATGTTCAGCTCTCTGTGATTTCTTCTTTGCAAGTAAATACCACTTTCTGCATATGAAAGAGTAGTGTTTGCTTAAGTCCTCTCTCCCAAAAGTATAGGATTTTTAATCTCTAGCAATTTAAGTGGTGGCAGCTGAAAAGTTTCTCTAGTTACATTTTTGACTTGTTCCTTTAAACAAATGTTAATTTTAAAAAAATTAAAACAAAAAATAAAGTTGTGAGTATGCCTTTAAAAAATTTTATATTGTTGGCAGTCAGATGGAAATACCTGATCTTATACCTGTTCCTTGAAATATGGAATTCCCACATGGTCCTTGGAATAGAGACATATTTTCTTTCAGCAGCTAATTACAAGCACTACCTTCTCCTAAACTATTTCGCTGTGTAGGAAGAAAAATACTCGCCTCTTTTCTTTATAACTTCACTTGACCTTGGCACACTCCACAGACATTGCTGATTACACCTGAAGTGTGCCACATGTAGTTGTGATGTAAGGACTAATTTGCATCTGACATTAAATCCTTGTGTGCAACATCTTTATCTCAAAATCCTGCTGCTGCAGCTGGTTTTGCACTGTGTGATATTCCTGTGAATTGGTCTTGATGGCTTTGGTATCACCATTTTTGTAGTAATGCCTGGTTGTTTGAAGGAGATCTGTAAATACAAGGCAAGTGTTTAAACTCAGGGATGTTCTGCTGATTACTCTTCCTAAGACCAGACTTGAGAAAAAAACACGTGTCTTGAACTTTGCTCAAAGACCTTGGTACATTACTTGCCATGTTGATATTGCAATGTCAACTAATGCCCTGAAAATTCTTTAATAAAAAGGAGTTTTGTTGATTTTCAGGTGTTCAAATGAATCCATATTCAGAAAGGAAGATTTATTTTGGGCATACAATTTCTGCCCCACTCCGTACTCTTGGACAGCACTTCTGGGCCTTATTTTGTATTTGGTTTTCTTTGCACCTGGTAAGAAAATACTTGGTTTTGCATATAAGTTTAAAATGTCAAATAGTGAAGCTGCATGTTAATTTTATTTTTGAGCCCAGCCATTAATGTCAGATTGATCTTTTTATTCCTAATTCTTAGGGATGGGTCCTATGCCCTGGACTGTCAATTCTGAAATTTATCCACTTTGGGCTAGAAGCACAGGAAACGCGTGTTCTTCTGGAGTCAACTGGGTTTTCAATGTGCTCGTGTCACTGACATTTCTGCATACAGCTGAATATCTGACATACTATGGTAAGTAACAGTACCTGTCCATAAGTGCAGTACTGCCATTGGCACAGAGATTTCCTCTGGATTCTGGGTCCCTCCCCTGGTTTTGCCATGAAGTGTCAAACCAGTGTTCTCAACCCACTGCGGTTTAGTAAGACTGGAGATCTGCTTGGAACACAGAGTTTGGTCTGGATTTCATAAGAAGCATTTAATTTTGTCCTTAACTGAGAGCCCAGACAGTTGATTAAAACAGAGAAGCTGGAAAAAACCACTTTTGATTTAGTGAAATAATGCTGACTCCCACTTAAGGTGACAGCATCTGCAGTTTTCCACTTTATAGTGACATCCAAGGCCAGTATCAGATGGTACTTGCAGAAATGCAGCTGTTGATAGAGTGCTGTCTATGGGACCCTGTGGAGTGTTTGTCAGGTTAACTGCTCAGCCACTCTGGTACAAGTCATTTAAATCACATTAATCTGCCAGGGAGCTGATGTGACCTTCACATCCTTACTAGTGCAGAGCCTTTCAGCTCTGCTTGTTATTCTTTTGAGCCATCAGTGGAGCAACTCTAGGTAAATGTTTGTTGGTCCTTTGCTACATGCTCTGCCCCTCTAGGTATGGTGGATTGTGGGCAGGAACAAGCTCTTTCTCAGTATTAATTGTCACCACAACACACTTTTAAATAATAATTAGGTGTAAAAGTCACAAACATTATTTTAATCCTGACTCATTTCTTTTGCTAGAGCTTTTCATTTTGAGGACTTGACTTAATGTGTCCTTCATTGTCAAGGCAAACCAAGAAAGGTCTTTCCTTTCACATCTGATTTTTTTTTTAATTTGGGCATGTGATTGTCTAATTGCTGTTTATTTTAAGAGCAGAGCGACTTGCCCAGAAAGGATGTGTGCTATCTTTCACATGAATTGAAATTGCCTTTGTCAATTTACTTTGGTGAGGAATGAGGTAGTGAAGAGTCCTTCTCCTACACCCACGGCTCATTGTTGTAACCCTGCCACTCCAGCCTTTGCTTTCACACTCTCTGTTGAAGCCACAGCCTGCTGCTTCTGTCACTCCCCTGCTCTGGCACAGAGGAGGGATGGGGACCTCTGTAACTGACTGTGACAATGGTTTTACATTGCAGGAGCCTTCTTCCTCTACGCAGGGTTTGCTGCCTTGGGACTGGTTTTCATCTATGGCTGCCTTCCTGAGACTAAAGGGAAAAAACTGGAGGAAATTGAATCTCTGTTTGAAAGCAGGCTATGTACATGTGGTATGTCAGATTCTGATGAAGGGAGGTATATCGAGTATATTCGGGTGAAGGGAAGTAATTACCATCTTTCTGACAATGATGCTTCTGATGTGGAATAATTTTCAGCTGCTGATGTATTTAATCATTTAAAAGCCTTCTGGGAGAAAAGCAGCTCTCTGATGACCTCACTGCCCTGCTTCTGGTCTGGTTCTCCTTTCTACTATGTATTTAAAAATGCCTTCATGTTCAAAAATGCTCCATTTGGGAGGAAATTCAATATGCTAGCGTTTTCTTGATAACTGAAAGCAATGGCTTCCAAAAGAGATTGAATTCCACGATTATGTGACTTTACCAAGTGTGTGTGACACTGCTCCATCCCCAGAGGTTTAGTAGGGTGCACTGTACCAGATGAATACAGAAGGCAATCCTAGATGGTCAGGGGCTTATCTCCAATACTGACAAAACCTAAAATAATCAAGTGGCTGATGAGAAAGCAGCTGACAGCTGTTGGATCCCCATCCCATAGGAGCCAAGGAAGAAGCTCTGCTGTGCAGTATGACAAAGGATGAATGCATAAGCTGCTGTAATAGTAACCATTTAAAAGGTTTAACTGATTGGGAAAATACAAATACCTGCTGTATCCATCAGAGGGACATTTCCCAAATTTACCCAAAGAGAGAGAATTTCCATTATTTATTTGAGCTAGCAAGTAGAGAGCCATACTCACCTGGATGGGGGTTCACTAGGGTGGTGTGTGTCTGTGCTACACCGGGTTGTCCACCCACTGCTGCTCCTGAGAACATGCTGCAGTTGGGAGTTTATGTTTGTGAGAAAAACTGCCAAAATTGATTACTAACAGCAGGAAAACAGAGTTCAGGACGTGGCCACACGTACAAATGTACTGGTATATATTGCTAGGTACAACATAGAGGTTTCAGTTTTAATAAAAAAATATGTTTGTTTTCCTTTTTAGCATTTGAACATATTGGTTTGTGCCTAGTTTTGAACAGAAAAATACCATTAGAAGAAAGAGAAGGAGGGGAGAGGGTTTTTGCTGCTAAATGTACAGTGGTCATTCCTCCTGCGCCTTTTGCTTGTGAATAATTATTGCCTTCAGTTTATCTCCATTTGTGCCGAGTAAATGACTCCAGCACATTTTTCTTCAAATTTCCATAGCCAATTGGTGTCTTGCTTCATCTATAGAGAAATATTAGCCGTGGCCAGAAGCCTGCATCTCATATTAATTGCCTTACTGAAGCATTGCAAACTTGTCAAGAAAATGTCAGGCACAAAACTAACTTGGCTGCCTTTAGCTTGGTAATGAAAATGTGAATGGTATTTTATTCACCTGCTGTGATTGCTTGCCTTGGCAAATTGAATTTTATACAGCTACATAAAAATATTATTTGTTTTTTCTTTGTCCTGTCCTCACTGCTTTAAGTCTTCAAAGATATGAGTTTGAAAACATCAACAATTCAAATTCTTATCTTTGAAGCATTTGCTTCATGAAAGAATATTGGAAACTTTCTCTGCCCGTGGGCTGACACCCATTTATTTGGTAAAAAATACATTTCTTTTTCATTGTGTAAAGATTAAAGAAGTCATTAGGTGCATTAGCTTTTATAGATTTGGTTTGTGGGTTTTTCTTGGGTTGAAAAATGTTTTTAATGTTGGATTGCTATCAAAACCAAGCCTGGACAGTTGTTACTAAATTATTTTTGTTGGATAACGTGGGGTTTTGTTATTGTAAAGAAGTCTGACATTATGTTATCTAATATTCTGTGGGGGGAGTTCTTATTCTCCAATTCTTAACCCTCAGGGATTGGGTGTATTTTGGTTTTTTTTCTTTTTTTCTTTTTTTTTTTCCTTTTTTCTTTTTTTCTTAATCAGAGAAATATTTTTGGAAAGAAAACATTTTAAGGAATCCTCCTGTGACTTGACTGGGGCTAAAAGGGAAAAACATAGTAGACAGAGGGAATTTCAACTGACTATTTGCAAAGAGCAGCTCGAGCTGTGCGGTGAGAGGGCTGGATTCTCATGCCTTCCATCTTGCCTCCCTTTTAAGCGCACAATATTTTTATGCTTGAAAGCACCAGCTGTAGAAAATGCTGAGATCTCCAGATCTATCTATTGCAAATGCTGAGGTCCTCAGACCTCCCTACAAATGCCCCTGCTGTGGCACGTCTCCCTTCGGCTGTCACCTCTTTGAAGCCTTCCCTGAAGGTGCAACACCTGAAATGAGAAAAAGAGATACTTGGCACAGAGAGAAGAACAAAATCGTTTCAAGGAGAAATTAACTGATTTCTGAAACCAAAAAATGGTGTTTGAAGGCCCAAATTGGAAGCAGTTTTGTTACCTAGAGCAGAGTGTGAATAGGTGTGTAACAGCCAATCTGTGCTTACAGAGCTTAAGTGGTTTAAGTGGGTATGTTCTGGCTTCTGGGGATGGGGACTTAGGGTTCTGATGGCCCCAAAAAGCACAAGCCCCCATTCACCTTCACACCTGTGAACATTCCCTTGCTTGGGGTGTCTGGAGTGGGAGCGAGGTGGGAGCCACCATCCCAGTGCCAGCCCCGTGTCAGCGCTGAGCTCACCTGTGTCCACAGGGAGAGGGAAGGTGCAGGGATTGGGCAGAACTGAAGTCACTGAAAGGTCACTGTCACAGGGTCAGCAGCCTCTTCTGTTTTGCAGGCCGTGCTGGGGCTTTTTAGCAGCAGCAGCCCATCTCTCTGCCAGCCTTGTTTCACGGACCTTCCCAAAGGGGCGCTCAGTCGCGCTCAGCACTGGGCTCGTTTTCTCACACAGGTTCAGTCTTACTGAAAACAGTTTTCTGAAGGTTTGTATCCCCTGTCCTTTCTCCCAAGACACAGCAATTGAAACATGCATTTTATTCCTCACTGCTGCTGGCCATGAGGGTACAAAATACATTGGCTTCTTTATTGTCCCTCGCTGTTCTGTGCCTACGGAGAGCCGGGTTTAAGTCTTCCTTTTAGGGTTTCTTCACACCTAGAAAGCATTCCATACCTTACAAACACTGAACCAAGCATCATGTGTATTAAAAATGAGATCAGATACTTCAAATTAATCTTATGCTGTAGGGTTTTATTTTTAGAATCTGTGAACATTTAGAGTTTATGAAGAAAATTAGAAATATGTTTCTATTTTGCAAATATTTTTTATATTTATGAGTATTTTAAGTTTTAAGAGATTTTCGCTAGAGGTAGACTTAGTAACATTCCAGATAAAAGAATAAATTACAGTGTAACTGAATAATTTCTTATTACATGAATTTCATTTATGAAGTAGCATAAACAATATGTCTAAGCACAATATTCTTTTATTGAAAGCTTTTTGCAGAAGATGTGAAATTGTTTCTTCACAAGGACTGCACACTTAATTCAGGTATTCTGTGCATCAGGAGTGTGAGAGTAATACTGCTGGTAGAATTGGGCTTATTGATTATACACAACAATTTGAGATATTTTAATTCTGAATTATCCACCGACTCTACATGTTGTGAGCTAACACCAACTATAAAAGAAACAAGCACTGATGCATTTTTAATATTTTAAAATTTAATTCATGTAAATTTGCATATAGTAGCTTGTTCACCATACTGAGTAATTTGAGATAATTTGGCACTTTTTTCTTCCCCTTGTCACTTTGTTGATCAAAAGAATCTTTTAACAAGAGAACCAAACCTGTTTTGAAAATAGATAGAGTCAAAGCAAGGCCCAGGAGTCATTTGGAGGGCTGGAGCTTCATTGCTGTGTGGGCACCTTGGATTGGTCACTCTTGTGGACGTTTCCTTGGGAGGTGCAGTGACAATGCTGGCAGAAATGGTGGGGCAAGAAAGGGTAAATCACAAAGGACCATTGCTCCAACGCTAACTTATTTTGGGATGGGTTGATAATGCCACATTTCACTCGTGTAGGAGTTAGGGTTGGGAGGGGAGAAGGAAATGATGCATCGAAAGGACCACAAAGTCAAGTTTCAGTAGAGATGGGTGTTGTAGCCAGCAGGAGCAGTCTCTGCTTGTCTCCCTTGTGGGGTGAGGATGATGGGGCGAGGGACTGTGCTTGGCCCTGTGGATAGGAATGGAGGGGCTGTAAGTGCAAGAAGCACTCTAGTGTTGCTCTCCCATGCCTGTGTGGAGGTGAGGATGTGGCAAAGTTGTACATTTTTCCTTGGGGAAATCTCTTTTGCCATTCGTAATCACTTGGGCTGAGCACTAGGGAGAAGTTTTGACCTTCAGGAGCTGCTACAGACCCTAAGCAAGGGTCTTGCCTTAGGCCATGCAGTCCTGAGGCAAGGAAAAGACAGAACCTGTACTTCTCCACTTTTTACCCAGCTTTCTACTTCTTGGTGATGCTCTTCTAACATGGTCATTTTGAAATTTTACTTGCATTGTTGGCTTTGTTGGCTGAACATCACTACTGCAGAAGAGGCAGAACCTTTACAGCAGAGAATGATCTGGGGGTAGAAATCGAGGCGGAAGAGACAGTTCTGCAAAGCACTTTAAAGAGTAAGATACGTGTGCACTTTTTTTCTGAGAGAATCAAGCTAACCAAACCCATTCCTCTGCATTGGGAAGAGAATCAAGCTTTGTGTACCAGGCCAGAAGCAGATAATGCCACAATATGTGCTTTATGGCAAAACGTGTTTTTATTGCGGGTAACATTTACAGCTTACATGTAGCTGCTGCCTATAAAGTGACTCAATTGTTCTCTGGATTTGAACAAGTCATACTTTTGTGCAAAAATCTTAGTGGTTTTCTATCAATCTTCATCACCTTGTGTACAGTACAGTTAAGCATAATCCACAGTGGTCTAGATTGTGGCAGTGTTTCAAATGTCAGCACAGTAAAATTCTAGGTGAACATTGTTAAAGAAATATTGTTGTTTGTGATACTGGGGGTTAAAATTCCTCAAAGGCAACTATATATAGATTTTAAAAGTCTGAAAAAAAAAGGCAGTTCTTATCTATTTTGTGTATGTTTTCATATAGAGAAGGAGTTTTTTATGTGCCAATAACCATCACTGTAGTGTTTTGTAAATGGGTGTTAATAGTGTTGCAGAGTTCTGTATATGAGAATATACTTTAGCCACAATGACCTGCTAGTGTGACCTGTGGCATGTTTTTAATCTACACCTCTCATCAGAGGTGCTCACTTGTTGGCTTCAGTAGAGCTCACTCATGCCAGGGGAAGTTTGACAAGAGTCAGGCCTCAACAATACAGACTTCATCTAAATCCCTGCTTTTTCACATTGTCCCTAGACAGTATGTTACATGTGAATGATCTGGCACATGTAATTTTAAACCTTCATCCCCAGTTCAGTTACTCTCCTTGATTTTGTTGAGAAAAATTTTGTCAGAATTTGCTTTAGCCTTTCATGACATTTATATAAATAAGGAGCATACTGATGAATTATGAATATTGTCCACCTATTTCTAAAGGAACCATCTGTTTCTGAAGTGTTAAAATAAAGGCAAATTTCTCTTGCTGCCTTAAACATTACACAGACTTTGGAGAGGACTGAATGTATGACCATCATCGTGACTTCTGCAGGAGAAACTTCATGGATGCTCAGCAGGTGTGAAACGAGGTGGTTTCATGGTGCTGGGATGCTGCGTTACACTGCGGGCCCTGCCTAGTGCACGCCTGCCATCTGTTTGATTTCCAGTGTTCCAACAGCCCCTGTAAACTGATGGGATTATCCATGTGCTTGATATTCTCCATGTGCTCAGTGTCCTGCTGGTCCGGGACGTCCCTGGGAAGTGGCACGAGTCATGTCTCTGCTTTCCATTGTGAATCTCACTCCTCCACAAAATGCTTAACCGGATCTGTGTGGGACAAATGCCATCTAGAATATCTGAGACGTTACTGGGGACCAAACTGACAGTAATAATTCCATGCTGAATAATGTGCACATGGTGCCATCAGGCACACTGTAATCCCTGGGCACGGGTTATGGTATTCAGTACAAAACAGGTTTTGGCAAAACAATTTGCTGGGTTGTCCAAGTCATTTCTTAACCGTGTCGAAAATGTGCCATTTCCATTTCCAACCGGTCAAGCCTATAATGTATGAAAGTGTTGTACATTTTCTGAAACTTAAGTGATGTAAAATTATTTAATTGACTTATGATTGCTTTAATGAAGTTTGGTCTTTACATAAAAATAAATATCTTCAAAGAATTGTCAGTGCCAGAAGTGTAAATGAACAAAATAAAAGGTGAGATACTTAATTAAAGAATTCTTCTCAAGGTTTCATTTTTTTGAGTATTCGGGTCACCTTTTAGAGTGGCAGCTTCACATTACTCAGCAAAATGAGCTCAGATAGACCACGGGTTTGCCTGAAATAAGGGAAGGGTAAGATTAGCTTTGAATATGATCTTAATATGATGTTTTTCAAATCAGAGAATGGTTCTGTGACACCAGGTAAGTTTCCCTTCCTTTCTGGAGGATTTGTGTGAAGAGCTGAATGCAGCTATGCAGAGCTGCCAACTGTCCCAGTGTCCCACCATGGGTTTGCAATGTCCTCTGCCCAAGCAGACTGGTTTTCCTTACAGCAATTTACACTGTCAGACTTGATTATGGACTGGGAAAAGAGCAGGAGTTGCTGTTTTCTAATGGGGAACTGTCCTAATTCTGTGTGTTTTATTAAGAAAATTGCTGGAATCGCTTTGATGGCTAAAACAAAGCAGCATGACTGTGACTGTGCTGTGCTGGGGCTGCGCTGGCTGCACTCGCCAGTGCGACAGAGGAATCGCACCCGGGAGAACAAATGGAAGATGGTTCTGTTACATCCACCCACCACAGGTACCACAATTGAATCCTGCTGAGATCCAGAGCTGGCTCTGAATGAGCTGTAGCCTTTTGGTCCAGGATGCAGAGAGATCACAGCCAATGGGGAGAAGACTGCTTGGCAATCGTGTATCTGTGGCAGTGCATATCTCCAAGAGGGGAGTGAGGCAGCTCAGCACTGTGCACTGACAGCTTCTGTTTCTAGGTTTCTGGCTGATAGTGCTTACAAAGGTGATGAGTGACTGCAGTTCATATTACTTGTCACCAAAACTACATGGCAGCTTTGTGGGATAATGAAAATCTGCTGACTCTGTGTTAAACACTCAATTTTTTGCCTTCTCTATGCTCTATGTTAAACACTCAATTTTTTTGCCTTCTCTATGCTCCATTGCCATTTCTCTGTGCTCCAGCTACTATTGCAAAGCAACTACTGATAGATTGATGTTTGCCAAATGCATTCTCCCTTGTGTAGAACTGAACTGCAGGCAGTAACAGCAGTTGCTCCAGATCTTTGTGAGCATTTTCAGGATCAAGACTGGGTGATGCTCCATCTGATCTAAAGTCACCCATAGAGTGGTGTGTGGCCTTTGCTTTGTGCAAGGCACTAACTGCTTCTTTCAAGGCTTCTACAATTTGTGGGAAGAAGTGGGGAACTTAAAGGTATGCTTAAAAAAAAAAAAAAAGTCCTTTTTCTCTAATCTCAGTGGTCACCTGCTGAGTTGCTCTGGACTGGTTAAAGAGACCTGCTGTCAGTTGTCCCCTGAGCTGGTGTCCTTCCAGTTCACCCCTCACCCACACAGAGCTCCCTGCACAAACATACTAGGGCACTTCAACTGCTGCAGTTTCACTTCCACTTGACCCAAAATGAATGGCATCTCAACTCTTCTCCTGATGGACAGTCTAACATATTCAGCCCATCAAGCAACCAGATGAACTCTGTGGGAATCAGTCACACACACTTGCATCAGCGGTTCCACAGTCTCATCCTGGGCTTGGTTGTTAGCTGGTCTCCAGGGCAGGTTTTCACTCCCTTGTTTAACATGTGTTACCTACCTCATATCTGCATGTGTGTGTGATTGAGAAGGTCTGCATAGTCCTGAAGTTTAGAAAGCCTTTGCCTTTTGAGAGTTAACTGTAGAACTACCAGGAATATTTTCTGCGTGTTAATTTTGACAGAAAAATCTGCAGGGCTGTGTGAGTTTAATTTGGTTGGATACTTTTATAGGAGATACTGGGATCTGGGTTTCAAGAGGATACAAGGATCCATCTGTTTTTCTGATGTGTGAAACCTTTGCCTTAGCTAGCACACTCTGATTTTGGATGCTGTGATATCCCATGAAAACTCAGATAGAATCCTTAATGCCAAACAGAAAAGCAGGGGGTCATACACAGAGCAGTGAGATGTATTGTGTGAAGGAAGAAAGAGAAGCACACATCCAAAATGACCTGTCCACAGTCTTGTAACACATTAACACTGGCACCACACAGGGGGGACTTAGGTGCCTTTTATTGCAGGTAGAAAATGGCAGGGAAATGAAAGGCTTCCAAAGCAACCCTGTTCTGTGGATCATTCTTCAGATCAGAACACACAGATCCTCACAAAGATGCAGGAGTTATGCTCAGTTAAGGAGCGTGGAAGCTGCAGTGAACTGATGCCAAGGGAGCAAATCCCTTGAGGGGACTCAGGTGTGAGAGGAGAAAACAAAGCCCCCCCCACTTTCACAAAAGCAGTGAATCACTGCACTGTCCATCCCCATTGGAAAGAGAGTGACTTACAAATCGTTTAAGGTGGAGAAAGGGGGCTGGAGAGGTGGGGAAGATTCATGCCTGAAGGAGCAAGTGAGAGTTTGGGGGTCTGTCAGGGACGTGGTTTGAGATACATGAGCAGTTTGAGGGCAGAGGGGGCTGGATTAGCTAAACTTGATAATCAAGGTGATATTGGAATTGAGACTGGATCAGGTTGCCACGGCAACATGAGCAGGAAAGAACACAAAGCAAATCCTGAGCAGAGGCTGGAGGAAAGGAAGGGCATAAGGTATGGAGGATGGCTAGTGAAGTGTGAGTGTGGGGACCTAGTGTCCATAGTGTCTCTGCCACACCACTGCATGATGTCAGGGGACAGTGTCAAGCTGTCCTGGGTAGAGGGAGGCAAAGTCAGAAGGCAGCACTGGGCTGAGCATGCAGCTGATTCAAGATCTAAATCTCTCTCTAAAAACAGAGTTTTTTTTTCCCAGGACTCAGATTCATAGGCTTAGTCCTCAATTTTTAATTTTTTTTACACTTCTTGAGTGCTGCAGTGCACTTTGTTAATTGCCTAATCTATCAAAACTGCATATTTAGAGAGAAATAGTTAGTTCCTATTTCCACGGCTAGCTCTATGTTCTCAGCTGCATCCACCAGTTTGTGCATGGTGACAAAGCACAGGAACAGGGTCAGGAGCAGGGTGAGCCAAGCCCTGCTCTGCTGGCACATCCTGCCCTTCTCCTTTACATGTGGCATTTTCAGCCTTCCCAGCCCCGCAGCTTTTCCTTCTCAAAACCATTTCCACAGCTGAGGTTGGTGAGACCCCGTGTCCCCATCCAGCTGTCACCCAATCACACATACACATTTTCCACCTGAAGCCTTCACTCAGGATCACTCAGCATAGCTGTAGTTGCAAAGGGGAGGCTCTTGGCAGTCACACAAGGAGCTGTCCTGCAAGTGCCAGATGACTTCTCCATCCCTAAAGTGGCAGTTGTGGCCTGCAGCAGGTGGCCAGGTCCCCACTGGGAAGTGGTGCCTTGGAATAAACACTGCCATGAAATTGGTACTTGTTCTAATATATTCATGGTGAGATGGCATCAAAACTGCCTGGCTGCTCCAGTGAGCTCCTTCATTGTCCAGGATGTCTGATCAGTGTGCCCTGTCACTGGTTTGTCACAAGATGTGACTGCAGTCAGTCAGTCAGTCAGTCAGTCAGTCTCATGCTGTATGGCTTCTCCTGTGCTCTCCCTGGTGTTTGAGGTACCCATAACCTGCAGGTTGGCTGAGGGGGCTGAGGGAGAGGCAGATGCCCCATGCAGCTTTGGAGCTAAGCTGGAGCTGGTGTTCCCACTGCTCTCCTCTCATGGGCTGCTAAAAATTACAAGAAAAAAGTCAAGAGCAAGTAAAGTTTTTGTAGGCTGGGAGAAGGCTAACTGCCACCCCCAGCCTGGTAGCAGATGAGATAGCTTTTGTATTCTCCCTATATGTCAAGCTTCCTTGTGGCAGGTGTGATTCAGAGGGATGCACCAGGGATACACCATCAGGGTGTGCAGTCACTGCAGAATGCTTGGAGAGGGGGACACGTTCAGTATTCAGCTCAGAGAGTCAG
Source organism: Haemorhous mexicanus (assembly GCF_027477595.1). Lineage (NCBI taxonomy): Eukaryota > Metazoa > Chordata > Aves > Passeriformes > Fringillidae > Haemorhous > Haemorhous mexicanus. Next base: position 61,470,259 of record NC_082345.1, on the reverse strand, counting down.
GAGACCTGGCTGGAGTTCCACATCACCAGTCCTGGAGAAGCAAGCTCTGATATGGGTGACTGGGATTGTCACCTCTAACCTCTCCGAGGCTGTCAGGGAGAACAGGCTGAAGAAGCCTTGCAGACAGGTCGTTGACTTTCATGAGGACAGAGTAGGCATGAAATGACTGAATGCAGAGAGTTAAATATTTTTTCCAGGAAACCTCATCCTCCCTCAATCTGCTATCTGTTAAAACCCTTGAAAAACCAATTCACAATTTCTACCAGAGAAATAATTACTTGTATAAGACTTAAGCCTCTCATTTCCTATAATGATAATCCTTCATGAAAATGAAATAAGAATTTCTACAAAGTTTGTGGAGGCTCTTGGCAGAACATCCAGCAACAAACTGCCCATTAATGACCAAACTTCTTTTGGTGCTTGCCCAGAAAACCTTACTTTGCAGGTTACTGTAATTAGATCTGATTTTGGAGGGAAATTAAGTTATGAGCAGTATATTAAAACTGATTCTGACCAAAGCTTACGGTAGTATTTTCAGTGAGAGTCTTTCAATCTCTGTTTAGAAGCATTTGACTGCCACCAATAAGCTTGTGGTTTTTTGCTTAATTACAGGTACCTTTCTGTCCTTCTCCCCAGCAAAATTCTACTTAAAATTAATACATACCAAACAGTTAAAAACATGTATATTTCCATGGCCTCCCTGGAAGCTCAGCATGCTGCCAGGAAGAATGGCATGGATGAAAAAGGGGCGCCTTTGCCTAAGCTATTGCTTCAGAGAAAGCTGGTGGTGCCTGGATGCATTTAGACAGATGACAATCATTACATTTAGTAAGATGACAGTCATTACATTTAGGGAGATGACAATCATTACTGCTGCTGAATTATCAGCTGAAGAAAGCACAGTTTGAAGTTACTACTTGTGATTAAACCAAGCTCAGCTCTTCCCTGAAGTCACCAAAAAATCAAGGGAAAGAAAGTACCCTAACAGAGGGGCAGACGTGCTGAGCTAAGGAGAAAGCACAAGTCTCTTTAATTGCAATAACAGCAATGCAACTACTTTAAAATATTTCTCTAGTGGCTATAAAGAGCATGCAGCCTTATTTGTCATCATTGCCAGCACACAAACCACTACAAAGATAGTTTTCTTTCTTCTGATTGCTTTGCAATTACAGGTAAAAATGGGAATGTAATTTGAATTTATATACTCTCATCCAAAGGCTTTGAAACATGATTACCTACAGTGATTGATATCCCAAGTGGGGAATTATTGCGTTAGAGACAGATTAGTACAGTCAGTCAGAGGGTGAGTTTCTGAGCAGTGGAATTTCAGTGCAGTCCAGGCTGAAACCTGGCTGGGACTGGACAGAGTGTGAGATTTTCTATATCAGTGGCTGAAATGAAAATAAATGATACCCACTGAGAGGCTTTTAAGGATGATAACTCTGAGCAATAACTTAATAAGGAGCATTTGAAACCCCCCACACATACATCCATATGGTGCAACTGTCCCTCTTTTCCCACCTAAGTTCCAACCTGTGTTCTTTGTCCCTTAGGTTCATAGGCACAGACTGGGAATATGTCAGCCCAGGGGCCAGCTCTGCAGATCTGGAGTATCTGCCTGAATGTGGGTAGCTCGCTTCAGTGTAAAACTAACCGTGGTTTAAAAGTCCCAGCAACAATGCCACCATCAGAGAAACCAGGAGCAGAACTTCCACTGCAAGTTAACAGCAGCTCATCTCTGTTTGGGTCACCAGCACCTCTCTAACCCAGGCACCAAACTCTTTGGCCATGAGGCAATTTTACATCTGCTGGGTAATAAAACCCCTCTAAAGCATACAGTGCTGGAGCTTTTAGCTATTATGTGCCACTCTCTGGCCTCTGCCACAGTGTATTGCAGGCTGGCAGGCCAAGTGCCTTGGGGACACATCAGCTGTGGGGGAGGCTGGGAAGCTGGACACACACCACTGGAAGGACTGGCAGGTAGGTACCGGGTGTGAGGGACTGCTGGGAAAGCAACATTCAAGCCAGCATGGGCCACTGCTGGTGTGGCACAATCTGAATTGACTTTGTCATACTGAGTGAAAATCTATGCTTTAGAAACCATGGGTAACAGCTGAGCTTTCAGAAAATCATAGCTGTTATTCAAATAAATTATATCTCCTGTGAAGAAGATGAATATTGCAGCTTAAAAAAATTACTAAGGAGTTTGCTTTGACAACAAATTGAGGCAACCTAAAAAAGAAAATCTGCTTATGTCAATCCTTAGGAAGTGGGCAGTGAATTGGCTAAGTGATAGTTACATGGTTTAGAAGTCTGGCTGTGCAAACCACTTCCTATGTATGCAATTTATACATATAAAAGACTATGCTATTTTCTTCCAAGTACAGAACACTCCACTGAAATTTCTGAGCTGCTATTTTGAAAAACAGCACAGCCATAAACCTGTAAACTGTTGAGCAATGTAGACCTTCTTTTAAAAATTAGTCCTAGCTTCAAAAAAAAAAAAAAAAAAGGCAGCAAAAACAGCCACTTGTTTGATGACGAAAACAGAGACAAAGAACAGTGACAAGTCTCATCCAGGCTGGGTGACACTCACCCCTTCTACAAAGCATAGAAAAACCCCTGACCTGGTGGGAATAAGCAGTGAATCTTTTAACAGCAGACTAGAAGGGGAAAGCACAACATAATAACCTTATAGAGACAAATCTCCTGTTGTTTAAGGAAGTCTCCAGCATAGCTTTTGCCCAAGCCCAGTTTGTGAAGAAGAGGAACGCTGCATGCAGCCAGCTGGCTAGAAATGCCAGCATAGTCATTTCTATAAATACATAGGTATATGTATATATATGTACACATGCATACACACACATAGTTAAGATAGAGAGATATCTATATAGAAGCGAAGGTCTATGGATCTGTAAGTAGATGCTAGTAACAGTGAGTCTCCCTGACACCTTTACCAGGAACTTTTTAAAAGGCAAAAATATAACCTAGAAACAATATAATCAGAAACTTTTATTTGTTGTGATTTGTAGCTTCACACAAATACTGAAATGAAGATGCAAGTAGTTCAGATGTTCAGTTTGCAGACAGAATACAGAAACACATGACAGATTTTTTTTTTTTAGATTAACAGCCAGAAAATGAATGACTGGATCTGCTGTGGAAAGAAAATGGAGCATTTAAAAAAATTTAATAAATTAGCTCTTTTAAAATTACATTCTATTCTATGTGTGCAGATGTACATTTTCTGTTTCCCATTTTTCTGTTTAGTATGAACACATGACAAAGGCAAGTTTTTCTGTTAAAATGGGTGAGAATCAGACAATGTCTCTGAACTCAGAGCCACACTAAATATTTTTTGAAGTAGAACAACATCTTCCTATTACCTTAAAAGAAACATAGGCAATGAATTCTAAACTACAGAATCCTACAGATATATGGTGAGGAAACAAATATAATTCCCAATGTTTTTATTTACTCGGCTATTGTAAAATCCTTTGTTAATAGTTGGGAATCAACAACTTTCTATAGATATAGTTCAGTATCTATAGAAACCCATACTTTGAGATAGTAGTAGGTAGACAGAAACCCATAATTACTCATAGTTAAAGCAAACAATCAATAAAAGTATCTTTAGCCTAACCATGCTAGAAAAATCAAAATATGCCAACTGAATGAAATACACTGAGAAAAGGACAAAACTACTGTGTTCCTAACGTGCCATTATAATTGATCACTGCTTATCTCTCTCCTTCATTTTCTCAATGTAGTTCAGCACCTCTAGAGTCTCACTGCCAGCCAAACTCAGGTACTCGGCCTCAGAAGAGAAGTCGTCTGTCCCGGCCGCGCTGCCGGTGCCCGCGGGCTGCTGCACCTCCCGCGCTGGCCGTTCCTGCCCTCCTGCCCTGCCGGCAGTGCTGGGAGGAGGGACCCCGCCTGGGCTGCGGGCAGCGGCGAGGGATCCCCCACAGCTGCACACCCTCAGGATGCCACACTGGGTGCCTACATCCACCTTCTCTACGGTCACAGGGCCCTCGGTCTGCGACCAAACATCGCACCTGGTGCTGCTACTGACATGCTCCCTCTTAAAGGCGTGGTGTGATGGGCCCTGAGATAGACCTGTGTGGGTTTTATTTTCCTCCTCTGAGGCACAAAAATTAGAGTCCTTGTCCCGAAGGTTGTTTGCTTCTTTTCTAGCCAAAGTACTGCTGGGCTTCATACCCACGCTTTGGGTGTGAGAGCTCTTGGGGGCCTCTCTGCTCACTGAGGCTGAGAATAGGTTGGCACCATGTGCTTTCAAGGACTGTTCATTCAGGTATTCCTTCTTTTTGGCTGCGTCTTCCTCTTCAGACTGTTTGAACAGAATTGTGCAATTGTAACTGTTCAGATAGTTCAGTAACTAAGGACTAAAGTAATGACTTACTAATAGCTAAGTGAAATAAACAGAAAGGCCAGAACAGTCTGCTTTTGGTTGTTTGTGGGTTTTTCTTCCTTCCTTCTCCAAGGATGGCTCTTGGTGAAGAAAAGGTGGGCAATGCAGACCTTCAATCTCACATGCAATTTATAATCTTACACCATGGCATTTTTGTGTTCAAGAATGACTAAAAACACAGTGAGTCAAATCATTCTGCTTTACAGGCTATAAGGTGGCTATTCATACAGGAAGAGCATAGAACACTGCTTAGCATCTTCCCACAGTCAAGCTATGTAATTCCACAAGGCCAGTCCTTATCAAGAGAACAAACCACATGTCTGTCAAAATTTTAGGAAAATTTACAGCTCATAATTTCTTGTCTTCATCACACATGAAGTTATCTCGTACAAAACAAAATGAGATGCCAGCTACATCCACCTTTAGGTGCACTGGGGCATAGAGATATGATTCAAATAAAGCCCTGCCAGCCCACAAGGATTTACTCACTGTGTCAGGACTAGAGCTCAAATAGCTCTCAGACTGCCTTGGAGAGTAACTGTGAGACTGGCTGCTGAGTGGGGAGTCCACATCTTGAAAAATTAGATGAAAAAGAAAGAAAAGGTTACTCATGGAACAATCCCCAAAGTAATCCTCAAGTACACCATGTAGAATTAAACATTACTATTTCTGATGCAGGTTTAAGATATTGTTTAAAGAACAAAAAGTTAGCAAGGTCAATCTAGTTCTCAGTTCTTCTCAGGTCAACACATCTGAACAGAGGTTGTGGATGGGGCCCCCAAAGCCTCAGCTGTGCTGTTAATCAGCAGCAAAACTGGGCTACCCAAAAAGAGGAGGGACTCTGGAGAGCAGGGCCTGCAAGAGAGCACAGCAGACTCCATGTGCACACTGGCTGCCATACAACTTACATATATCTTTCTTGGAGGCCCCTGAGAGATTCTCTTCTCTGAAATGCAGCCAGCACAGCTGACCCCACAGCTACTGAGGGAGTAGGAAGGATGTAGGATTGCCTCTCTTACTCCCCTCCCTCTGGCCACATGTGGAGTGACAGCATATAGTCTAGTGGAAGAGAATATCTCTAAAGAAAAGCAAGCACAGCTAATTCCAGTAGTTTAGTGGAAGAGAATATCTCTTCAAGGAAAAGCAAGCGCAGCTAATTCTTCACTGTCTTTTTACAGTGCTGTGTGAATCAGAAATACAAGCCCTTAATCAAAGTTAACATCCTAAAAAGATCATTCTCCCTGGCTTTAAAAGTAACTGTTTCAGTTTCACATGTAGAGAAAACATTTTTAAGTGATAATGTATAAATAGTACTAACCCATCTCATGAAGATATGAACTCAGTCCAAACTTATACCCTTTCTCTTGGGCTGTTGTGAACTGTTAAAAAGAATAAGGAATTAATAATGAGGGTTCCGCTGGATCAGCATCTCAGGTTAAGAGAGGAACATTCAGTTTCTGTATTACCTAAAGGAGTCACTGCACTGTACCACAAATTATTTTAAGAGGTATTTTTACCCCAGAGTAGTACCATATGTGCCTTCTACAGGCAAGACATCTGAAACAATTTTTATATGTATACTGGCACAAAGCTCCTTTATAATACTGAAGCATCCTGCATATAATGTCTGGGCATTGCCTGCAGAACCTGATCCCAAGTGTTGATGGGTAACTTACCCAATGTCTTTCAGGCATCAGCTAAAGTGTGAATGAAACCATGTGAACTGTGGACCTGTCTATCTGAACCACATCACTAGCAGCAGCTCTTTCTGAATTCCTTATATAAACCATGATGGAAAAGAAGCTTCCATGGTAGTTAATTCAGTGAAGATATATTAATTTTCTAACTGTGGTGAAAAATCCTTCTCCACCTCAAATGAATCATGCAAACAGTGGGTTTGACAAAAAAAAGACATCTTTTTAAAAGTTACCTCTTCAAATACAAAGACATGGTTCTGATTCCAGGCTGCTTCTTTCACAGACTTGTTGTCACTGAGGAATGTAAACACAAATTCTCTGGTAAGTGATTTTTCCCCATTATTTTTATTTTCTTTCTGAGTAAATTCCTTACTGGTGACTTTTCAATTTTTACTTTGTCTTCAGTAACCATTAAATGCTTCCCACTACTGAGATCACTAGACTTATCTCTGAACCTGAGATTTAACACCAAGAATATGTTTTTCATCAACTTCATTTCTGTTGAAATGCAAAATGGAATTGAAGCAATAACTGAAGATAGTGCTGTTTTGTAAAATGGAAGGTACTGTGTATCAGTCTTTGAAAAACAAGTCTTTAGTAATCACAGAGCACTCACATAGCCCAGAGGAGACACTTACTTGCTCTGTAGCCAGTGATGAGATAGAGTATTTTAGAGGACAAGCCAGATCAACAGCTTAAGTTCCGGATCTCCAAACTGCCCCATGAAGCAGTATTTCTGTGTACTTATTATGGGCAGATACACAGAGGCATGATGGGCTTTCCTGTGCATAGATTTATTCACACTGTACTATTTTCACTAAGAAAACCGGAGTCCTCGGTACTACTGTTTAGAATTTTGCCTTCTTGTGCTCTTAGCAGGATTTCTCCAATTCAGCAAAGTCTCTGCAGTTATCACTGGTTAATAGATTGGTAATTTCCATGACACTCACCTTTTTCTTCTTGAATAATTCTGCACATTCTCCTTTAAGCTATTCTGCCAATCATGGTGATAAGCAAATGTCTCTAAAATTTAAAAAAACAAAGTAAACCTTGATTTTGAAATGCATTAGAATGAACACAATTTATATAAAAGTTTCTGTCAAGTTTTTAAAATAATTTAAATAGTTGGATTTAAAATTATGTTACTGCATTCTGAAGATTCATGATGTTTTCCATTGGGGCAGATACATCTCTGGTTATAAGAACATATATCTTTAAAAGGAGCATAAAACCCAGAATACATGTCCTTGAAATATGACACGCACCAATTTTTTCAAGATTTGCTCTTCTTTGTTTCTGTTCACAGGGCATGAAGTAGCGCTGTCCCTCACGACAGTTCTGCAGGTGTGTTTTATGAAGTGCACTTGTTTCCTTGTAGCTTGTATTTGACACGTTATTACTTTTAAGGAAAACCTGTTCTGGAGCTGTGAAAATGCCTTCAAGGTGTCTGTCTATAGAATCTCCTTTTGCATTGATTGCAGGATAAACCCTTCTAGCGTCACAAGAATAATTTCTGTTGGTAATTTGATTTTGAACATCAGGAACAGTGAAAAAAATGTCATTATTGCTTTGGTTAGAAAAAGAACTGAAATGCTTTGTAGAAGGATTATTATGGATTGGTTGACTCTCATCTTCAAATAGTGCCAGAAAGGAAGAACCGCTTCCATCTTTCAATTCTGTGGTTTCTTTCACAACATCAAATATTGGTTCTTTTATTCCTTCACAGTTTTCTGATTCATTACTGGCTATTATCACTGGATTTTTCCTGGCAGAATTCATGCAGTCTGGCCTGGGGGTAGGCAATGAGGTATAACAGGGGTAGAAGAGAAAAAAACATTTTGCTGAGTACACAAACAAGCAAAATATTGTTAACACAACACTTTATGATAATTTGATGATAAAAATATCAAAAACTTCACTGCTCATTACACTTGATTTATGGTAAGATTGATTTAAAAAGGGTTCTATTTCTTAATATCTCCAACTATACAAAGCCATGGAGCACATCCTCCTAGACAGAGAACTGTGATTTATAAAATCAGCCACAGTATGTCACTGCTGCTCCACCAGCTGACCAAAGGCGGCCACGTCAGGGAGAAAAAGAGGAAGATAGTTTCTTCCATTTATGAGAGTAAGTTGCTTAAGACTATATTTCTCTTCCATACTAAAAGCCCCTAAAAAGTGACTTTCATTTGTACTTGAAATCAGTAATTCTGATTCAGCAAAATTCAAACAGAATTTTTCTGTTTCACTGTCAGGAGGCCAGTCAGATATTTTGTTATGCCTCTACTTCCCTACCCCACTTCTGAAAATAGTGGTTTTGAAGATTTTATCATGTGAGTATCATGGACATGAAAGCCATCACACTTGCACTTACTGGGTTCTTAATTGAACATTTTCCCTGTTTTTTTTTCCAGGCTGGATGTGCTGACTGACCTTTCAGAAACTTTGAGCAAAAAGTTGAGATTCTTCTGAAGGACAGAGATCTGGCAAAAAAGGCCATTCAAAAAAACCTCCTTCTTTAAAATGTTCTAAGCAAAGCTGTCAATAGAACTTGAAACTGAAAAGTAGTACAGAAAACTCTTACTGGAGAAAAATACCTGTGGGGTTTTGATCAGCAAATACTTGGAACTGGATAAAGATTCTATGGAACTTAAATGAGAAACTAGTTTTCTCTAGTTACAGAAACCTCACCAGGACAGTTTTAGAAGGCTAAACACACTAGAGTTTATTTCAGAAGATACCTATACATGAGGAAAGTTAAACCATTTTGTGAATCAATTCAGAGAGTCTTTCTCAACTCCAGCTGAATATTTTGTTATGCAAAATAAAATTTAAGAGTAGATGAGGAAATATGACATGCAAACTTTTAATTAACATTTAATAACCTTGAGGTGCCACAGGTCTCAGAATTATGCACATTGATTACATCATCAGTATGTTACATTAAACAACTGTATAAACCGACACCCTACTTTTCACAGACAGTGAAAGAAACTCCCTGCACAGAAGATTTGTGATCTCTTGAGGTATAAGAATTTATGGCTGCAATGGATGAAAACAAAATGAGGACAATACAAAGAAATGGATCTGAAGAGCAGTTGGAAAGGAAATGGTGTTAGTGACCCATGAATGGGTAGAAGATGAGAGGATGTGACATAAGCAGATGAGTGCAGGCCTGATAGCTGGTGGAGAAAGGAGAGATGTAGGTGAGATAAGGTTATACAGGGCTCAGTGTAAATATATAAATTGGGAATTCATTCAGATGTGCAGCAAGATGAATCCTATGCTCATTTTAGGTTTTGCTGGAGAAAGCCAGGAGAAGCTGCAAGAAGAGTGGAATTTAAAGGGGCTGATGTGTTTAGTTATTATTTGGCCAGTGATTTTATGGGCCACTTGACTCCCCAAGCAAAACAGCCTGCAGGCCCTTCAGGAACAGCAAAATACTGTATGGCCTTTTTATGTCTCTATCCAGCCTAAGCTAGAGATGGACAGGAACTTTCAACCAAATGGCAGACTTATGGAATAGAAGTAATAAAGATTAGCTATGTAAGACCTCTAGGTCCAAGGGAGAGACGCTGGAAAGAAAATTAAATAAAATTTTCAGTACAAATGAGTCTGGCCCTAAACCATCTGTGATTTGAAAGATTTTTAATCCGCACATACAAAAAGAAATATATTCTCGATTTTGATCCATTCTTTTAAAAACAAAGTGTACATTCTCCTAGAATATTATTGAATCAATTGTAGGGAAAAAAGAAAGCTATAGTAGGATCACATATGGAAGAAAAGGAAAGAAAAGGCTTTGTTCCTGGAACCCCTAGCATAAATAATGCAGGTGCAGATGCTCAATTGCTATTGCATCAAGATTGTCAGAAAAGCACTTGCAATACTGCCCAGAACTAATAACACCTGGGGCAGCTTCCCCCTCCTCGTGGCCTCTTAGTAAATCTGTGCTTTCATTCAAGGTGAATTCAGCAACACTATCATGTCTGTGACATTGCAAAAAATAGATCATGATTCCAAGTGCCTATCCAAAATTCAGATTTTGCTGCCTTTCAGCAAATTTAAATAGCTTTGTTTAGTTTTTCCGTTTGATTTCAATTTTAATTTGACAACCAGTCAGTGAAAAAAACAAGTAACAATAAGCTTCTGATTATTTTAGTATTTTTCTTAATTAAACTTGACTGTTATTTTCCTCATTAATGTAAAATCACTGCCTACCTATCAAATGGCTTGAACAGCTCCCGAGGCACTGTATCAGACTTACTGAAAATACACTGGCTTGGAGGGTTTGTATTCCAAGGATCTTGATCAAAGCTGTTACCTGGCTGAGAAAACAGTAGAAGCGGTCAAACTGTGAATATACATAATTGTCTTTAAAACTTTCAGCTTGGGTTTGCAAATAATATACATATTTTACCACTATTTTTATTTTTTTACATCTTTACAGCAGAAGCCTAAACCTCCTTACAGCCCAACTGTTGCCAAGCAAACTTTAGCCAACGATGACTACTTTGAGCATGACAGGAACAGACAGTTTTTTCTCACCCTATTCTCCATTCATCTGGTTCATAGCTGCCCATTTTGGCTACCAGAATCCCATGGAAAACTTCATCAAAAGCCTTCCTAAAGGCAAGGTAAATAATGCCTGCTCTTCTCTCTAATTCCCGGAGCTACTAATTCTATCACAGAAAGCCACTGGGTCTACCAGGCAGAGTATGACCTTACAAAATCTGATGGCTGTTTGCAGACACCTTCTTGTTCCTCATGTACCTTGGAATTGCCTCTGGGAGCTTAGCTCCTTAATCCTTCCAGGGACAGAGGTGAGATGATGCTTCCCCAGGTCATGCCTACATTTTTGCAGGTGGACATAACATTTCTGTATTTCTTCTCACTAGGAAGCTTCTCTATCACCACAGCCTTACAAGGGTGATAAATATCTGCCTTGCAGTGATGTCATCCAACACTCTGAATATACTAGGCTGAACTCTGTCCAGTCTCATATATTTCTTTATGTCCAAGTTACAATGGATTCTCTAGCTTGCTCCTTCCCTGCTGGTTCATTCAACTCCCCCCAGCTCCTGACTGCATTTTAAGATGAGCCAAAGAGCAGATCTTGTCTGAAAAATTTGAAACAAAGTAGTCTTTGAGTACCTCAGGCTTTTCCACATAATTTTTCACTAGGTCTCAACTCTATTTAGCAGTGGACAAGATTTTCCTTGTTTTCCTTTCTTTGATGACACACCTACGGAAGTCCTCCTTGCTGTTCTTCTCACCCATTGTGATTCTCAGCTCTGGCCATTCTAATGCCACTCCTTCAAGCTGAGGGGATGCTCCTGTCTTCTTCCTGCCTTGCCCATCCCTCCTCGCACTCTTCCTCTTTGCATTTGACCTCAGTCACAGGTTCCTTGATTCTGTCAAACTGGCCTCCAGAATCTAATCATTCTCTTGCACTTAGTGGTGGACACAACATAGTTGTACTCTGAAAACATATTTTTTGGGCTTCTTTGTTCTTCAGGTCAGCTTCCTGTGAGTTTTGACCTACTCATTCCCTGAACAACCCATCATCTCCCCTTTGAAAATCCTCAAGCATTTCTTCCTCATTTACCTCAAAACTTCAGAATACCATTGGTGAAACACATATTTTTTTTATTATTTTCAATGAATAATATATTTGATAAAAATAATGCATATTATATTTGCTATCACTTTTCTAAGGATCATTCTTTTAAGAATTACAAAGTTAACAAAAAGAAAAATAATAGTATGCATTAGAACAAATAACTTTCAACTGTTTCTTAAAAGTAAAGAGTTGAACAGCAGAGCACTGAAAATACTGTAAGAACAATGTTAATCACTGAGACATTAAAAGATAAAAAATTAGGTCATTGGATCACCTGGGATCATGCAACACCCAGTTACACAAACTGTATGTTTAAGAAAGCTGCATTTCTAACTATATTTCAGGTTTCTTTAACAAAATTTACACGCCAGAAGAAAAAGAAAGCCACCAGTATGGGACTAATTCTCTCTCTGCTGATATCAGCAACACTGAGAGTTCAGTGAACAAAAGCTCAAGTTGAGCTTATTTCAGAACAATAAAATAAATATATTTGTATGTACAGAACATTCATTGCCACCAGCCTACAAAAAATGTTGATCAATCATAATTACCATCACCATGACACTATTTTTACACACCAAATAAATGAAAGTTAGTTATAAGTAATTCCATGGAAGTAAAACATTAACCAAACCTGGTTTTGCAGCTTTTTTTCATATATCTGTTCCCAAATGTTGCCCATTAGTTTTGTGTTGAAATTTTCTTCTGAAAGCTGTGTACAGTTAGAGAACTGATAACCAGAGGAGGACAATGGACAAGCACTAAAAACTCTTGCCATGCTGTCTTCATTTTCCATACTAGAATCAACATAGCCTAATTCCATTACTTGTGGAATGAGCTAGACAAAACATAACAAAGACATTTTATTTAGCTAAAACTGTTTTGATTTAAGCATAAAGTTCAAAGTAATCAAGCCATTCTGTATCTTTTACATCTATGCACATAAACCACAAAGAAGAGAAAATTTTCCATATTCTGATATAGAATTAGAATTCTGATATAGAATATAGAATTTCTATATTCTGACTTTTCACTAAAAACTTAAGGCAATAAGGGCTTATTTCAGGGAAACATGTAAGTAACTACTTAATCTGAAGCATGCACACAAATACTATCTTGAGGAGAGATGGATATAAATTCATTTTTAGCTTTTTTTTCAAGAAATATATATGCAGCATGAAAATAATTTATCAATATAGTCTTAAAGACAGAGAAGACTTCATGTTTCAGTATCCATGAGCTTTGTCCACTCTTTGAAAAATCACTAAAAAATACAGTAATTACTGCACATTTTTAGTCTTTTATCATTAGAACAATAACTTACCTTATGCTGGTATTTTACTTTTTCTGAGAGATGTTGTCTTCTGCTGTCCAAAACTTGCTTTTGTAACCTTGTAAAATGAATAAAAACAGCCTATGAAATGCAAGATCCAAAAGATTAAAATATTCTGAGTATTAATTTCAAAATAACTTAGGAACATTTCTCCACACATCTTAAAACAGCCTGATTCTTAGGCAGTTATGAGCAGCCTGTCTGTCAGTTGGTCACATTAGGACATCCAAAGCAGGATGGGAAAACAGTGTAAGTGTATAATGCTGTTTGAATAACCTGCTCCTTACTTATACTAAGTACCTGACATGAGTACAGACACGTAACCATTTAAAAAAATCTCTCAGCTTCATGTGCAGTTTTTTATTCAGAATTTATTAATTACTTTCTCACAGTAAGAGTATCACTGGAATAACAGGAGTGGTGAAACTTCCCTGTTTACAGTGGTATGTTTATGTTTTCATAATACCCCAAATGTTAAGACTATAATGAAATACCTCTCCCAGAACCTCTCTGTTGCATAACTATTGCCTATTTTATACAAGTACCTGCTCTGCAGATCATCTAAGTTAAACTTCTGTTGTGTACGTAGGGGTGATGTGGGAAGTTCTAAGTTAAGTCTCCTGATGGGTTTTTTTTCATCTTCAGTGATATCAATGTGGACTGGCTTCCTCACATTCTCTGCAATGAATTTGTTATGTCAGTATTTGTTATGTCAATGCTGGGCTTGGAGAAAGTTTTGAGGTTCCTTAATTTTCATTAGAGTACAAAAGCTGTTGTTTTATATTTCTTAATTCATTTAAAGCCGTATTTGTTTCTTTGCTACTAACAATACAAAAACTCTATTCTAAATGGCACAATAGTATAAAATTATTGAGTCGGCCACTGTGTGTGTACAGGCTCTGTAGCCTTCCTCAGTCACCTTCTACTCTTCTGAGCATAGGACAAAAAACGTTCCATAATCTGCTTTATGAATATGTCACAGATGACAACAATCATAGAATCACAGAATCATTTAGGTTGAAGAAGACCTTTAAGATCATTGAATTCAGCCATTAAATCAGCACTGCCAAGTCCACCATTAAACCATACCCTTAAGTACCACATCTACATTTAAAGAGCTAGGACTGAAGTTTTAGTGATGTTTCTCAAGAAGTTTAATAATGGATTTTAAGAAAGATAATCTGGGTAGAACTGACAAGACTATTCCAAATGCCTCCAAAGTTATGAAAAAGGAAATGGATGGGAAATGGACCCACACAACAGCCAAGAGGAAAAGAAATAATGTGGGGTAAAATTAATAAATAGAATGGGGAAGGTAATAAATGTGTGTAGTGGTTTAGAAATAGTATTCTTCAATTTAGTGTTCCCACAGAAACGCTTCAAACCATGTTCTGCTCACTCCCTCTCCCTTCTCCCTCTTTTCCATCTCCCTCTCCCTTTCATTCTCCCTCTCCCCATCACTCTGCAGAGGATGGAGAGGAGAATTGGAGGCACAAAAGGTAAAGATCATGGGTTGAGATACGAACAATTTACTGGTAGCAGCAATGAAACAAGAAATTATATTCATTACAGAGTGATGATTCACAGGCAGGTGCTCACCACAGGGAGCACAACGTTCCCTGGCCACTCACTTCCCACTACCCCACTGGATGGGACTCCTTCCCTTGTGCATGAGGTGAGGAGGTGTAGAGTCACCTCAGTGTCGTGGCCAGGCCTGTTCTGGCTACTGCAAACACTCACCCTGGCCTGGCCTGGCCTGGCCTGGCACCAGGACACTGCACAAGGCTTTACAGGGAAGTAGGCAGGAGCCAAGGTTGTTTGATTCCTTTTATGCCTGGACTTTTTATTCAGTCATAATTTTTGTATTAACATACAATTTTTTACTTTAAAAATAAAACAATGTTTGCTTGAGGGTTAAGCTGTAAATGGAAGAACAAGAACTAAAATAACAGTAGTAACAGTTAAGAATAACTAATTGTGATGTGTCAGAATACCCAAAACTCACCAGTGTTTTCTTTTTTGGTTGATATCTGGTTAACCACATATAGATTAAGAAGATCCAAACTGACTGCTGAACTTTTAGGAGATGATACTTCCAGGAGCTTCATTTTTGACTTAAGTTTCTTTCTTTCAAAGTATTCCTTAATTTTTTAAAGGAGAGAATAACTTTTTGACAGCAGTTTCAACAATGCATTACCATTATTAGTATAGCTAAGTCTTTTGAAATTAGCAAGCAAGACTTAGCAAACTATTCCTAATATAAAAGCACACAGTTAAGTATCTCTGAATTCTCATGCCCTGTTTGCTCTTAATTTATTTTTATTGACTTGAAAAAGAATGTAAATATAATTTGGTCATATTCAAAATAAATCATTGTTATCTTAATGTCAAACATTTGGTCCTTAAATGCTCATTTCTCAAACTTTGTGTACAACCACTAAAAATATTTCTTGAAATAAAAGATACCAAATGTGGCAAGGACGAAGTCCTAAAAAAATTTAAAGGGTCTTTTCAGGAAGCATATAAGATAAGCAAATAAATCAGAAAGATTACATACACCAGATGTGCCATCTATAATGACAGAAAGAGTTTATTTTTCTCCAAATTTCTCTCTTGACAAAGAAAATAGTCTTCTGACAAAAAAAATAAAAAAGAAGAGGAAAAAGTAAAAAAGAAAAGTCTCTAAGATTAGGAATTCAGAAAGAATTTTTATTACAAGGAATAAAAAGGGATATGACTGACACTTTGAATTTATCAGGACAATAATATAGGAAAGAAACCACTCAATTTTGCAGAGACTATTAATAACCATCCTAAAATCATTAAGTACAGCAGATGAATAAATAACCCCAGTAAGATTATTTTTTCTAAACAAAATACGGATATTGAAAACTCAAAACATAAAATAGCATTGGCATTTCTTCTAAAATGTAATCCCTGTCATGACTGCAGGTTACATGTAACTAATATACCTAATATGTATGTTGGTAACTAATTTTTAGTATCATTTATTATTATCTTTAGTTTCCCACAATAATATTATCTACGGAAAATATCTGTTCTTCAGTTAAGATGAATATCTTCAGTAAGGTAAAATCATCCTGTGTACAAATCAACACTTCAAAATTCATTTTATTTTAGGGCCCACACCCCCAAAATGTAACCACTTCCCTTCAGTGTCCCAGATGTTTTTTCCCCATCACCTCCAAATTACCAAATTATTAATAAATATGTAATAGTAATTAGAAAACTACCATTGTCTTTAGTAATTTAGTACTACATTACTAATAACAATCCTGTATTTTCCTGTTTTCCCTCTCCACTGAAACAAATCACATAATTGTAATATAAATTATGTGGCTTAGACAGTAATCCCTGAGAAAACAGAGAGCTCACAGGGCTCCAGGAAACTGGGAAAGGGATGGGGACAAGCTGCTGATTGGTCCCACATTGCCATATGTAAATGTTTTAATTTGAGTAATTCTCCCTATACAGCCAGCCTGTTTTTCCTCAACCTCTATATACCTGGGCACCTGCTCTGGGTGTTGGGGTATCAGCTTCAGTGGTGGAGCTTCCCTATACTGCCTCTTTCTTCCCTGCTGCTGAGGAGGAAACTGACTCCACTTATTATGGTCATGGCCAAATTCTCTTTTGTTTTCTTTCTCTTTCCTGTTTGAAATGTCTCCTGCTATGCCAGGGATAAGTTTGATTCCCTTATTTCACTTTCAGATTCAAAATACAAATAAGCCATCCTCGGTTTGCAAATGCCAGAAGAAGGACTTTAATGAGCCTAACATCATTTACATGACCCAGAAGAAAGGCTGTGTAGGTATGTGTTGGGCCAGCTGACCACATGGTTATCACCTGAGGCTTCAAGCAATCCCTTGTGCTCCCACATACCAACACAACATGGTAACAGAAGTAATCCAGGAAAGCCAAAACTGGGCATGGGCCAATTCATTCATTCATTCATTCATTCATTCATTCATTCATTCATTCATTCATTCATTCATTCATTCACGCCTTCTCTTCTTGTTGTAATTGAGTTTAGTAAATCTAGAACAAGACTTTTCCCCTAAAAGTCAGGGAAACACATTGTAACTGTTCAGCTATTGTTTTCAATCTCACTCCAAAGGCTTTGAAAGTTTTACCTAAGTGAACCCACTAAAGCTTTTATATAACAACATAAAATCCAATATGGCTGAAACCATTTACCTTTTGTTTTCTCCTTTCTTGCTTTAATATGATTCTGCTTCTGTAAAATGCAAAAAATTATTGTTTTAATTGCAAAAGCATAATCTTAAGTCATGGCTTGAATTTCTCATCAGTGCTTCTGAGTTTTAGGACACAAATATGTGTTATGTTATGTTATGTTATGTTATGTTATGTTATGTTATGTTATGTTATGTTATGTTATAATGGATCAAACCTTCAGGTAGTAAAGTCACCATATCTCTGTTGAAGTAATTCTGACTGATCCCAGTTTACTCCAGTAAGGATAGGACAACATTCAGTATTAGGCTACCAAACATATTTAACATGAAAAAAGAAAGCAGAAGAAGCTTTTAATCATTTGACTTTTAATGCACATTTCATCAATTTGTAATTTCTTAAAACTTAAGAAATCTTTGTCAATATATTATTTCATCCTAATTTTCTTTGTCATGCTGCAAAATAGCTACAAAACTATATTGGCAAACAAATGGAGCACTATATGAGCTTTTATCTTTTGGGACTTTCCAGAATACTGGGGATCTTTTGTAAAACAGGAAAGCAAAATAGATCAGCACTACAAGTTGCTGTTGTTTGTTCAATATAGGAGACAGTTATAGCTCCAAGTACTTGTCTCATCTGTCAAACATAGTCTTATGTGAAATGCTTGTAGGGCTTGGTGCATAAAATTGGAAGTCGGGGTCACTGTTCCATGAGCAGAGTGAGTGAGCATGGCTGCAGTCCTTAGGTCAGTAAGATTAGGACTTTTTGTGAAGGTTAGAAATTTAGAGCATTCCCTTGGAATTACCTTTTGCTTAAAGTTAGAGTAAACTTTCCAAACATATACATGTAACATTCACCCTTGCAGTGGGGAGGAACCCCAGTGATGTGTAGTTTTTCTGACACCTAAAATGTAAACCCCAGATTCACCCGAGGAACCCTGAGAGATACTAGCAGCAGCAGTAGCAAGCAGCAGGTTGCTTTGTATTTGCTAAATGTGTGAAGTCCTCCTACACACTGGGCTTTCTTACAGAGGGTATGTGAGGCAGGCAATTAAGACAAAGCTTGGGTTGGTGTTTTGGGGTTTTTTCCAAGTGAAACTCTCCCTTCCTCCTGCTTTATAGAGGCAACATTCAGAAAACTCAATTTGCTGGGAAGAATTCCAGATGGGTAGGGTGTTCTTTTAGTTTGATTCTGCATAGTCTGGACGATTACAAAGCTGTCTTCAGCAATGCTGTTTCCCAATGGCTGACAAAATCTGTGGGGTTTACATTTCTAGTAGATTGGCAGAGGGCACAGCACTCAAAGAAAGAGAACATTATCTTTTTTCTTTCTTCATCATTACAACTCAGTTTGTGATGCTTTACTATTTCAGTGAATCTCAATACCTGTACATCCTTTACCCCAAATGGTAACCACTGCTTTTTGTGAGGGCGTGAGAAAGGCCTCATCCAGTCCCTGTCTGTGGAGAGACACTGAGCCCAAGTGTGACTCCCTGCCTGGGGTGGGAGGGCACCTGCACCTTCCCACAGTCCGGCTCCAGAGGGGACTCTGGGGCTGTCACACCACGGCCTGCTGGTCTGTGAGGGGACACCAGGCCTGAAACACACACACTGTGGCACTACTGTTCCATGGAGAGACACTCGTTCGGTCACAAACACCACGGCTATGCCCAGTTTGTGAGGGGAAATGAGGCCTGAAGCACACACCATGGCTGTGCGCAGTTTGTGAGGGGACCCCACGGCTGCCACACACAACATGGCCGTGCCTGGTTTGTGAGGAGGCATCAGGGCTGTTAAACACACCATGGCGGTGCCCAGTCTGTGAGGGACACTGACACAGCACGGAGCTGTTTCTGTCGGCTTTGAAGAGTTTCACTTACCGACTGCCACCCACCCAGTTCATTTTCTGCTGCTGAGGAGGCAGGGAGGGAGGGCTGCCCTGGGTGCTGCTGGCACTGCGGGCAGAGGCAATGGCTACTCTGGTATGGTTTGCAGCCTCCCAGCAGGGCCACAGGGCCCTCCCGCGGGGCCTCCTCCGCCCTGCGAGCACCAGGGCAGCTGCTCTCCATGCGCCCCAGCCGGCAGAGGAGAAGGAACGGCTGGTACAGGGATTGACAGACAAAGGGGAAGGATGCAGAAAGCCAAACGAGGCACTGACAGGGAAGAGGCAATGCTCTGGTTGCTGCTGCCCTTCTACCCCTGGTGTTTTCATACAGCCTGCTGCCAAGGCCATCGCTCTTTCCCGAGGGAGTCATGAGCATCTTGCTGTCCCAAGTGAATTGGTTTGTCTTTCAGGTCCAGCTTGTCTCTGCTACAACCACTGTGATTTTTAGGACGAGAGCACTTTTCATCCGGCTCTTCCTCAGGCTCTTCCCCTGTTGCCCCCTCTTCCCTTTAGGGGCAACAGGGGAAGTGATGAGCATTTTCTGCAGGTAGATATTGTTGCCCTTGGTCCTGCCTGATGAGCTGTTGTGTGTAAATGTGACTAAGCCTCGAAGAGGGATGCAGAGCCACTCAGGGATTCTTGGCAGCAGCACAGCTCCACTCGCTCCCTTCCCTATAACTCACTTCCATCATCTCAGCAAGTGAAGGCACTCATTTACAAAACAATCATCAAAATGCTACACGAATGTTTTCCTGTGGTGTTTCTCTCCTGAGTTATCTTTAGCCTAACATTTTTCAGGGTACCAAAGTTTGATTAGCATTAGTACAACAATGGGAAGAGAGTTCAGAGTAGATAGTGGGAGTCTAAAATTAAAAATTAGCCAAGATGTTTTTCTTTCTAATACTTTTAATTTGCCTAGGCTGTTCATAGAATCTGATAAGTATGCACAATTGTTTCTAATAACAACACTAGATTAAAATCTTCATGATAAATTATATCCATATTTTAAGTTTATGAGGCTCAACAGCTAATATGACAGACAACAGATTGAACATTTATTTAATTTCTTAATTTCAAATGATAATTTTTACTTTCAATTCTATCTAGTGTAAATGTTGAACTTGCTAATACTATGTCTAAGATGTAGTTTCATGTATAACATAATCAAATCCCTTTTACATTTGTTTTTTTAATATATGATATTTTCTATATCACCCTTACTCTTACTTTTTCACAGTATTGTCTAGATTGAAAGGAAAAAAAGTGGGATTTTCTTTATTTTTGACTTATTTTATCTGGTAGTTATCCAGGAGAAGTTACATCGCAGCTTCAGTCATTTATTTTTCAACATAATAAATCTTCTCCTCCTCAAATTATTTCTTGAAAATAAAGCTAATGACCTTTCAAACAGTCATAAAATAAAACATCAGTTCTTTTTTGAGGAGGGCAAAGTAAAAAATGAAATAATACCTGAGATGAATATGATTATATTTCCAGTGTTTGCATATTTTGCCTTGACTGTCAACATTTTAAAAGTTTGAAATAATTAATCTGAATTTCTGAATTATGGCATAATTTCAAAGAGTTGTATGATATAATTATTAATTTTTAAAAGGTCATGAGAGTGAGTTTCATAGAGCTTAGCTGATTCTCTGGGAAGTGAAATAAGACAGAACTAAGAGGCTTCCTCTATTTGTCAAAGACTGAAGTTTAAAGATTTCCCTTTTTCTTAACTTTTATAGCTACTCTTCAGAATAACTATATCTCATGTTCCTTCATTAAGAAAGTATTACACAGGATCTTCTTCAGAACAGTTTTCCAACCTTCAGCACCTGAATGTTCCTCTCTGACATGCTTCTTCATTATCAGATCAGCTCTAGATATAAGAGACATATCAAAGCAGCCCAAAGCAGTCTAAGAAAGCATTTCTCCAGGGAGGCTGCTCTTGATGTGTTGACTGTGTAACTTTTGGCACCCAGCTTTGAGTAGGTCCGTACAGAACTCCTGAATACTCAAATAAGAGAGAGGGAAGTCTTCTGATGGGTGACTTGAGCATTTAAGTTAGGCCCCTACTCTATGTCCCAACACACCCAGAGAGGAAGCAGCTAATTTAGACAATGAAACTGTGAATTCAAAGTGTGTGCCAACTCTGTCTGCAGCATTATTGTACCCTGAGGGTTTGAAGATGCTTCTTTCCCTAAACACATTCCCTTGAGTGAACAGATACTGCTTGTGTAAAATCATACCCACCAGAGACAGCGAGAAACAGAGAGAAGGTGTGTTTCCAAGAAATTTCTTAGAACTAACTGCAAAGAGTTCCCATGTTTCTTAATGAATCTCCCCCTTTCCAGCAAGTGTCCTAATCTAATGCTCATTATAAAGGAAGGAATTACTAAAGAGATGAATGTTAAGTAAAAACCCCAAACAAACCCAAAATGGTGACTCCCACAGTTACGTTAAAATATTTTACAACATTTCTGATTTTTTTTTAATGTTAATTTAACATACTTTACCTTTGATTTTTTGTTTGATCTTGATATCCACCATTAGGTAATTAAATCCATTTGTAGAAAACTGCATAAAAGATGTAGGGAAACCAAAATGCTTTCCCATCTCTATCCAGGGTGAGAATTTCTGGCATTTTAAAATACCAGGATACACTTACTTAGATCCTGAAATACTGACCTAATTATCTAATGCTAGGAATGCATGACTTAAAAAAGCCTGACTCTGTTCCAAGTGGAAGATTTTCTTTGGCAAATGCAGTGCTTAAACTTTGTTTACAGAGTTGCATGGCCTTCTTCCAGGCCTTCCATGGCCTTCTTCTATACTCCATGCCATTCTCTTCCTTGAGAGATCAGCTTATGGAGAAATAAAGCAACACTGATCTTGTGGTGTTTTATAGTAACCTGGTTGATGGTTTTGCCCTAAAGAGTATTTTTTAAAAGATAGCTGTGATATTGCAAAATCATGACAGAGTCTGAGGAAGTTCAAAACAGAAGACAAAGTTTTATTTAAAAACAAAGTTTCCCCTTTTAAAAGTAGTTCCTCTTGAAATACAGATCTCTCTTTCAATTAATTTCATAAAAAGTCCTTCCCCTATTCACCTTTAAAGGGTGGAGAGACAGAAGACTATAGAGAGGCTAAGTAGTTTCCAAACACAGCAAACTGGCCAGAGTTCAGAGAGAAGCACCTAATCTACCTAGGTCAAAATTCAATGCCCAGCTGGGAAGAACATGGGGTTGGATCCACGTGGCAAACCACCAGCCAGGAGAGTGCCACTGACAACAGTAGGTTGACACATTGCTATATGAAGCAGATGCCATTCTTAGGTGGTATTATTTGGAGGAGGTAATTTTTTACAAAATGAACTCTCAAGACAAAGTGCTATCCTTGGCTTGATGGAGAGCAGTGCACGACGTCTATTACAGTTTTATGCTGATAAACCTCACTTTACAAAAATAGTATTTCTATAGATATTAACCAAAGCATCCTCTGTAGATGTGCCAAACTCCAGTTAGGGAACAGTGACAAAAGCAAATTAGGAGAGAGAGCTAAGAGAATTAAATCCATACAAAGTGTTAGGAAAAAGCTGAGGGATACCAGACTTGACTTAAAGAGACGGTCTGAACCATAGCCAAAAGAAAATAACAGAGGGGAACACAAACTCAGAGAAAAATACAAATACAATTACAACAGACCAGAAAAAAATGGGAAACAACTAGACAAAGTAACCAAACTACTAAATAATTTTTCTTCACATCAACTAGGAGCAAAATCTTTCTAGAAAGCCTAAAGGGACAATCAATGGCCAAGGAACATCACGAGCACTCAGAAGAGGCATGGATGTTATGGAAAAGAAATGTTAGGCTTTTTTCATCACTATTCATTGATGAGGAAACGGGAGCGAATTTTATGCAAGAATCTTTCCTGGGGAACTCAGTGAGGATCTGTCCAAAGTGAAAGTAACAGCAGATGAGGTCAAAATGACTTTACCAAGGCAGAATGAAGACTAGCAAAGCACCAGGACTAAATGGTATTCAACGAAGAGTTCTGT